>NC_138768.1:114916651-115569151 GCF_965119305.1 Pelophylax lessonae
GATGGGAGTCCCGGGCAGCTGACAAACTCCTGCAACATCGCAGGGTAAAGATTGGCTCAGGTAAAGCATTAGGGTGGCTGCTGCACACAATGTTTTTTTTTTTTTATCTTAATGCATAGAATGCCTTCTGCCTTTACATCCATTTAAGGTGACATCAAAGTATGTAATGGAGTACAGATGCTATGTAACATTGACATTCCTATACCACTGAATGGTACTACCTCTGTACACTATAAACTGTAAAATAACTTTCTATTTAAAATAAAAAATAATTGAAGAAAAAAATATTTTCAGTTTCTAATGCACTTCGCACACCAGAAAGTGCCCTCTGCCTGTTATTGGATTGGCCTTTCAGAAAGACTGTTCATGCCATATACATAAGCACTCTCTTTTGGCATATTTCTGATATACATCCTAGGGACTTTGTTGTATTTTCCTACGCCCATAACGCCACACCCTAATGCCAGGCCCATACTGCAGGTATGTGCAGACATCTCTATGTGCTTGCTCTTTTAACCAGCAGCAATCCTCCCCCTTACTCCCAGTGCTGTATTTTGGCCTAGGCCAACAAGGCCCAGGCCTAGGGCAGCACTTTGCAGGGGGGCAGCAAAAAAGCGCCCCCCCTCCACCTGAGACCCTTTTGACCACTGGTTGCTAGAGCCACCTCTCCCACCCCTCTCTCACTCACCCCCATCTCTCTCCCCCCTCTCTCAAACCCTCTCTCTTTTTCTCTTCTCTCTCTCTCTCTCCCCCCTCTCTTTTCTCCTCTCTCCCCCCTCTCTCCCCCCCTCTCTCCCTCTTTCTCTCTCTTTTTCTCTTTTTCTCTTTCTCTCTCTTTTTCTCTTTTTCTCTTTCTCTCTCTCTTTCTCTCTCTCTTTCTCTCTCTCTTTCTCTCTCTCTTTCTCTCTCTCTCTTTCTCTCTCTCTTTCTCTCTCTCTTTCTCTCTCTCTTTCTCTCTCTCTTTCTCTCTCTCTTTCTCTCTCTCTTTCTCTCTCTCTTTCTCTCTCTCTTTCTCTCTCTCTTTCTCTCTCTCTTTCTCTCTCTCTTTCTCTTCTCTCTCTCTCTCTCTTCTCTCTCTCTTTCTCTCTCTCTTTCTCTCTCTCTCTCTCTCTCTCTCTCTCTCTCTCTTTCTCTCTCTCTTTCTCTCTCTCTTTCTCTCTCCTCCAATTTTGGAGTGGGGCAAATTTACATAGGAGGGAAAGGGGGGCGACCAATTTTAGTCTTGCCTGGGGCAGCACAAAACCATAATACACCACTGCTTACTCCAAATGAGACTTCATTATGCTTCACTTACATGATAAGCACTATAAGATGCCGAATGTTATCTGTAAGTACACTATCACATCCTCTAGAATTTCCTATGCAAATGCTGAGCTTATAACAGTTGTGCAACTCCCCATCCCCACCCCTTCTGTAGCTCTGGCAATAGGCGAGTTTTCACTTATTGGAGAGCGAGGACATCCCTATTATTTGAACTTCAGGATTTACTAGTAGACTTCAGGCACAGCCACACGGTAGACTATTTATATGCAGTTAAAATAAGCCACCTTATCGTGCTATCAATGCAGAAAGAGGGGTAACTTTGTTTAACCACCTCAATACCAGATACTTTTACCCCCTTCCTGCCCAGGCCAATTTTCAGCTTTCTGCGCCGTCGCATTTTGAATGACAATTGCACGGCCATGCAACACTGTATCCATTAAAAAAGTGTATCTTTTTTTTTTTTAAGTGATGGAGCTTTCTTTTGGTGCTATTTAACCACTACTGGGTTTTATATTTTTTGCCAAACAAAAAAAGTCTGAACATTTTGGGAAAAAAAAGAAAAAAGAAAAAAAATTTCTTTGTTTCGGTTATAAACATTGTAAAATAAGTAATTTTTCTTCTTCACCGATGGATGCCGATAGGCTGCATTGATGGGCACTGATGGGCATTGGTAAAGCTGCACTAATGGGCACTAATGAGGTGGCACTGATGGGGAGACCCTAATGAGGCTGCACTGATGTGCTGCACTGATCAGTGTAAATATCCCCTATTACAGAATAGCCGGTTATTAGCTTTCTTTTCCTAAAACAGTGACAGTGCTAAGGATACAACAATATAGGTATTTGTTTACATGTAATCAACATCATTTACCCTGATCAGTGATGTGCTGTGTCCGAGGGACACAGCTCACGACTGATCGCCGTACAGATGTGCTGCAAGAATGTGACGTCCTCCCAGAACATGAGTGGTCCCAATAAGCCATTATTCCACAATAGGCTGGTTGGGAACTAGTTAAAATAACAGGGTTACCTTAAGAAATTAGATACCGCACTCAAAACGTAGAGAGCAGTAAGCAAAATGTACTAATACTGCAGACTACACACCTTTTATACCTGGCTCCTAGTACATTACTGAGTCATCAAGTCTACCAATATGTGAACAGTATTACACCCTCAGGCATGGTAAAATGAAGCTTAATGCACCCTGCATGTCTCGGCTCCTCATTTGTTTCAGCTTTGCTCTGGCAAGTCAGAACAGTGAGAGAACGCAGTGACAGAAACAACATATTGCCATATTTCACAAAATGTACTCACACCTTGTTGTTGGCACTTTCATAATCCTGATACACTTAGATTTCCAGTTATATACATACATACAGTGGTGATCGAAAGTTTGGGCATCCCAGGTACAAATTTGTATTAATGTGCATAAAGAAGCCAAGGAAAAATGGAAAAATCTTCAAAAGGCATCAAATTACAGATTAGACATTCTTATAATAGAGCAACAAAAGTTATATTTTATTACCATCATTGACACTTTCAAAACTACAGAAAACAAAAAAATGGCGTCTGCAAAAGTTTGGGCACCCTGCAGAATTTATAGCATGCACTACCCCCTTTGCAAGGCTGAGACCGGCCAGTGTCATGGATTGTTCTCAATCATCGTCTGGGAAGACCAGGTGATGTCAATCTCAAAGGTTTTAAATGCCCAGACTCATCTGACCTTGCCCCAACAATCAGCACCATGGGATCTTCTAAGCCTAGAAAACTGAAACTGAAAATAGTTGACGCTCACAAAGCTGAAGGCTATAAGAAGATAGCAAAGCGTTTTCAGATGTCAATATTCTCTGTTCGGAATGTAATTAAGAAATGGCTGTCATCAGGAACAGTGGAAGTTAAAGCAAGATCTGGAAGACCAAGAAAAATATCAGACAGAACAGCTCGCAGGATTGTGCGAAAAACAATTCAAAACCCACGTTTGACTGCACGATCCCTCCAGAAAGATCTGGCAGACGCTGGAGTTGTGGTACACTATTCCACTATAAAGAGATACTTGTACTTCATGGAAGAGTCATCAGAAGAAAACCTCTTCTATGTCCTAGCCACAAAAATCAGCGTTTGAACTTTGCAAATCAACATATAGACAAGCCTGATGCATTTTGGAAACAAGTTCTGTGGACCGATGAGGTTAAAATTTAACTTTTTGGCCGGAATAAGCAAAGGTACGTTTGGAGAAGAAGGGGCACAGAATTTAATGAAAAGAACCTCTGTCCAACCGTTAAGCATGGGGGTGGATCAATCATGCTTTTGGGTTGTATTGCAGCCAGTGGCACAGGGAACATCTCACGAGTAGAAGGAAAAATGGATTCAATAAAATTTCAGCAAATTTTGGATGGTAACTTGATGCCATCTGTGAAAATGCTGAAGTTAAAGAGAGGATGGCTTCTACAAATGGATAATGATCCTAAACACACCTCGCAATCCATGGGGGATTACATCAAGAGGCGTAAACTGAAGGTTTTGCCATGGCCTTCACAATCTCCTGACCTCAACATAATTAAAAATCTATGGATAGACCTTAAAAGAGCAGTGCGTGACAGACAGCCCAGAAATCTCAAAGAACTGGAAGACTTTTGTAAGGAAGAATGGGCAAAGATACCTCAAACAAGAATTGAAAGACTCTTGGCTGGCTACAAAAAGCATTTACAAGCTGTGATACTTGCCAAAGGGGGCAGTACAAGATATTAACTCAGCAGGGTGCCCAAACTTTTGCAGACGTCATTTTCTTGTTTGATATTTTGAAAGTGTAAATGATGGAAATAAAATCTAACTTTTGTTGACATATTATAAGAATGTCTAATCTGTAATTTGATGCCTTTTGGAGATTTTTCCATCTTTCCTTGGCTTCTTTATGCACATTAATACAAATTTTTACCTGGGGTGCCCAAACTTTCGATCACCACTGTAGAGCAATGGAAACAACTCTCCTTCAGGCCTGACACAGAGATTAAGGGGCTGGTTTACTAAAGGCAAATAGACTGTGCACTTCCAAAAGTGCAATAGTACTCTGCAGGTGCAGTTGCTCCAGAGCTTAGTAAACGAGGTAAAGCTTCACTTTGCAAAGACAACCCAATTACATGGAAGGAAAATTGGGGGGGAAAAAAAACAGCATTTTTGCCTGTACATGATTGGATGATGGAAGTCAGCAGAGCTTCGGCTCATTTCCTAAGCTCTGGAGCCACTGCACTTGCAGAGAGCACAGTCTATTTGCCTTTAGTAAATCTACTCCCAAGAAGTAAATAAAAGACGATCATTATTATTTCCAGGTAATTAGAAGGCCAGGAGACACATTATATACACCAGATTAATTTAGACAACAAAATATTATTGCAATCTTTATTGCAGGTATTTTTACACCAAGAATTTACGTAGTACTTTACATATTTACTGTATATTGTATATTCATATCAGTCTCTGCACCCAAGGAGCTTACATAACGCCCCTATTGAACACTCAAGCATATCCCTACAAGAGCCAATTTAGACAGGATTCAATTAAAGGGATTGTAAATCCTCACCCATACCCAGCGAAATGGACAGCATCAAATGATACACAGAGATGAAACAAATCCTCCTACATAGGTTTTACTTGTTTATCTGCAATCTCCTCTTCTCTACACCCTTTGAAAAGTGCAGATCGTGCTAAAAATAGCTTTCCTCATCTGTGAGCAGCAGATGAGGCGAAGAGACTGCAGTTACAGTGTGTGCGAGCTGATTGGAGGAAAGGCACACATGCTGATAACAGAGGAATGAAGCACCAGAGAGAAACAACACTTTAACCTTCCAGCATGTCTTTCAAGTGTGCGAAGAAACCAGACTACCCAAAGGAAATCCAAGCAGGTACAGGGAGAACATGCAAACTCTAGGCAGGTAGTCCTGTGGTTGGGATACAAATTGATAAAACTAGTGCTTCCAGGCAGAAGTGCTAACCACCGTGCTTGCCCACCCCAAAATGGTAAGCAAGCAATTATCTGGAATAGTATACTAATATACACTTAAAGATGCAAACAAAAGTTTTAAAGTGGTCTAAAGGCAAACCTTTTTTGCATTTGGATAGAACAGTGGTCTCCTAACTGCAGCTCTTGCTTGCCTTTATCAGGCTCTTGGGGCACTATTCCTCCCACTGACAATAATAATGCAGCATATTTCTTACCACTTACACCAACGGGGGCACTATTCCTCCCACTGACACCAATGATGGGACACTCTTTCTCCCACTGACACCAATAATGGGGCACTATTCCTTCAAGTGGCACCAATAGGGGGGTAACCTCTCATGGACACCAATGATGGCGCATTGTTACCAATGCCAAGACATTTTCTTCTCCAATGGCCACAGTCCAGCCCCTCTCAAAGCTGAAGAACAGTAAACTGGTCCTTTGCTTAGTAAGTCTGGGGACCCTTAGGTTATACATTTATTTTTTTTTCTATGTACCATTGGGGAGATTTCTCTTCACTTCGTGTCCCATAACAAAAACAGGACATGAGGGGTAATCCCACCAATTTAGGGAATCCCTGGTTGTCACCAGAACTAGTATACAGGACAAATAGAGAGGGTGTATCTCTCTAACAGGGCACAGAGAGCTAACAGGGCACAGAGAGCAAAAAAAGCTGACAAGTGTTTGAATCCCTCTCCACACAAAAGTTTTGCCTTCAGTTATACTTTAAAAAGTCTGAATAAGGACCTATTCACACACTTTTAAAAATGCTCTACAAAAAAAAAAAAAAATCGATCTGCTCAGGTGTAAATGAAGCGCAACTCCAGCAAAAATTTTTTAAAAAAAAAAAAAATCACCATTTCTCACCTTGAGAACACGTATATGGTAGAGTGGGGGAAGAGGTAAAACCTTTCAAAAGTTTTATTGCGGTCTTTGCCTACCTCACCCAGTGGCATCGATACTCCTCAATCTTTCTTTTAGTGTTATAGCGAATAAAAGTAAGGGTAAATCTCAAATCTCACTGACAAAAATTGTAAAATTTCCATACTGTAATTAAAAAATGGAAACAACCTGTAATACGTGCTGCTGCTGTGATGTTAGAGCTTTTTTTTTACATAAGCACATTGTGTTACTGCATTGCATGATAATGCACCATATGTATGCATTGTGGTGCCATTAATTTTGATTATTTTGCATTATTAGGCTGCTTGGGGCAACCCACCTCAACACAAAAAAGTGTGTATTGCACCTAGAGACCTACCTAAAAATACCAGGAATTTTGGAAGAATTAAAAGATAACACTCAGGGTGGAGTAGTTTTAAAAATTAGAAGTCATTTTGTTACACTGCTGAAATGCAGTGTATATAAAAGCATTAAGCTTGAAATAAAAGTACAGCTTATTCAGTAAATAAGCTAAATCTTTTTTTTTTAAATTGTATCTTTTTATTACAAATTGAACAACAAGGACTATATGCATTTAGAACATTTCAACTATACAAGAGAACAGGTAACTGCCCACCTTTCTCTCATAATTTAAAATCTTCCTGCCAATTTGCATTTTCAGTTATTGACCATGCTCATCCAGAAGCATGCAGGAGCTTAATCAATGTTCTGATTTTCAGGTGTCATTTTCTCTATAAATGAAGGAATTGTGTAATTTTGGGAGGCCTTGCAACACTTCGTTACTTGAAGATGCTCCTAGTGAAGAAACACTTTGTGATGATCCAGAAGCGGCAGAAAGAGTGTTTCTGGAATGAGAAATCTGGAGGGAAAAGCTACTTGCACTTTCATTCTGGTCCTCATAATTGCATGCTAATTAAAATACTTTATGGAATGAAAGGATGCGTTTTGTCATCCTTGTAGCATTTGGAAAATATTTCTTCTCACATTATTTGCCAATTGCAGATTTGCTCTCAGCAGAAATTGCACTGTGGAAAGGTTTCCAAACTTTAGATGTTGTTGTCGACATTTTACTGAGAGGAGGAAAAAAAAAAAAAAAAACTGTACTTACTAGACTATAGGGAAACTATTCTGCAATGGTGGAGAACATTAATAGGACTCATTTAAAGGTTATAAAGATAAATTTGTCAAATTTATCCTCTTACCTGTCAATTAAGGCCTGAGAGAAACTATCATCTACTCTATTCAAACAATCACCCAACTGTAGGAGGTACAAGATGGAGCCCACATGCAAACTAAACTGGGGCCTTTCCCCTGTAGTGCCCCCTATTGGCAGAAACGCATATTTTTCCTGTTTGAGAAGTACAGTGTTACATGAACTGTATTCCAGGATTTGTCTTCAGCCGAGAAAACATGCAATAATTTAAGACTTTACATAAAATCTTACATTAAGGTCTTCATGTTGTATAGTTTAAATATAATGCCAGAGATATATTAAGTATCTTTGTAAAATAACACATTCCACACTTTTCTGGGAAAAAGTAAAAAAAAAAAAAAAAAGGCTTTGAGAAAAAAAAAAAAAAAAAACACTGAAAAAAATATATATATAATTTTTCCCAATTTTTCTGCTTTTCTTCCCGGGCATTCCATTCTCCAATTGCTCCCCAGTGTATCCCGGTGTGATGGGCACCTAGATAAAAGCAGTCTTTGTATATTCAGAGGTCCCCAGAGCACCACAGAAGTTCCCCCAGTGGCCTACACAGATACAAATTTTCATAATGCAGGCATCCATATAGGCATGGTACACTTAGAAGTGGCAGAGGGCAAGTGAATTAAATCTAAATCCTCCTATATTCTCTCTATACCTCTTCCCTGGGCCAGTTGATGACCTCCCACGGCTTCCATTACTACCTTTATGCTGACGACACCCAGATCTATCTCTTGACTCAAGCATCACAAACTTACCGAGTAACATACCAGTATGGATGTCACACCACTTCCTTAACCACTTAAGCCCCGGAAGATTTTACCCCCTTCCTGACCAGGGCCTATTTTGCGATTCGGCACTGCGTGACTTTAACGGACAACTGCGCGGTCGGTCGACGCTGTACCTAAACGAATTTGACGTCCTTTTTTTTCCCACAAACAGAGCTTTCTTTTGGTGGTATTTGATCACCTGTACGATTTTTTGATCATGCGCTATAAACAAAAAAAGAGCGTCAATTTTGCAAAAATAACAATATTTTTCACATTTTTTTATATGAAATTCCCCCCCAAAAAAATTAAAAAATCAAAATGTTTTAACATTTTAGGCCAGTTTGTTTGATGCTACCTATGTTTGGTTAAAAAAAAAAAAAAAAATTGCAAAAAGGGTATTTTGATTGGTTATTGCGTTTACTAAGGGAAAGATTTTTGCCATTTTTGTTGTTTTTTTTTTTTTTTTTTTAACAAGTAATGGTGGCGATCTGCGATTTTTTTGCGGGACTGCGACATTGCGGCAGACAGATCGGACCCTTGACTGACATTTTTGACACTTTTGGGGTTACCAGTGACTTTACTACAGTAATCAGTGCTAAACATATGCACTGTTACTGTAAAATGATACTGGCAGTGAAGGGGTTAACTTTATTTGAGAGGGAGGGGTTAAGTGTGTCCCTAGGGGCGTAATTCTTACTGTGATTGGATGTGGCTACTGGTATAAGAACAGAGATCAACAGTCCTACATAGTAGAACCGTGTGATCTCCTTTCTTACACAGGGGAGAATGACAGGCGGCTGTGTTTACATTAGCTGACTGCCTTTCTCCCGCTCTAACGGACGATCGTGAGTGCCCGGCGGACATCGGGTCTGTCGGGCACACGCGCGGGGGGGGGGGTCCGTGAGCGAGCGGGAGACCTACGTCGTTTTGCCTGTGAGGGGCTCTGACTGCCGACGTAAATCTTCAGGCAGTCGGCAAGTGGTTAAACTCAACCTTTTTAAGACTGAGCTTGTATTAGTTCCTCCTCCCTGATTCCCACCACAGGACTTTACCATTGAGATCAATGGCACAACCATTGGTCCTTCCACACATGCCAGGGTTCTGGTGTGTAATCCTAGACTCTGACCTCTCCTTCAGCCCCCATATCCAATCGCTGGCTAAATCTTGCCACCTTCACCTCCATAACAGCTCCAGAATTCCTAACGACACCACAAAACAACTTATTCACTCCTTGGTTATTTCCCGCCTTGACTACTGCAACTCCCTCCTCACTGGCCTACCTTTAGTCTATCATGAATGCTACTGCCAGATTAAAATACCTTACTAATTAATCCATGACTGCTTCCCCTCTCTGCTAATTTCTTTACTGGCTTCCCCTACCCCATCGTATAAAATTCAATATACTAACAACAACATACAAGGCCATCCATAACATCGCCCCCAGCTACATCACCAACCTAATCTGCCGATATCACCCAAACCGTCCTCTCTCTAGATCCCTTGTTACCTCCTCCCACGGTCGCCTCCAGGACTTCTCCAGAGCCCCTCCCATTCTCTGGAACTCCCTGCTTCAGTCTGTCCGGTCATATAACCCTGTTCACCTTTAGGCGATCCTTGAAAACACACTTATTCAGGGAAGCCTACCCCACCTCCACCTAAGATCTGTACTTGAGCGCCCTCCATCAGGCCATCCCCTGCAGTCACTACCATTTGTACCACCTCCCCCTCCCTTTAGATTGTAAGCTCCATGAGCAGGGTCCTCATATTCCTTTTGTATTGAATTGCATTGTAAATTGTGCTGTCCTCCTTTTTATTGTACAGTGCTGCGTAAACTGTTGGCGCTATATAAATCCTATATAATAATAATAATAATAATCGAACAATGAAGGCTCTGGCAGTGCTCCAAATAGAGGATACAATGACACAGTGAATAGTCACTTCTCTGGTTTTTTCTTTTCAACTGAACAACCTTGCCATAAAATGGTTGTCCTAAATTATTTCCAAAATCCATAACAGGTTTTCAGACACAACTTTTTCATGCAAAAGGAAAAAAAATGGTACCAATAATTTTACAGAGAGGGAGTTTTACAATTACATGCAAATATCCATCCCTATATGAAGCCATTTTACGAATAGCGGTATTGAAAAACATAAGAACCCATGTCAGTTTTGTATCTAGCCTCATGCTATTCCAAAGCAATTTAAATAAAATCTACATGCTGTGCACAAGCCTGAGAGGAATAGCACACGATATAAAGGGGAATAAAAGAAAATCGAACAGTGTCAGATATTCCCTTAGATGTGACAGACCGAAAATAAATTAATGCTGTTCCCAAAAAAGCGCACAATTAAAAATAAAAAGAAAGAAATCCAAGGTAAAGCAAGGATGAAAAATGGAAGAGTAAATATTCACACCTTGGTAATTTGGGTAGAGTTGCTATAAAATTATAATTCAAATTCTTACTTTACTATGCACTATACATTCAACTTGTCAGGCTTTACCCGCTTTCATTGTGTGTTATGCAGAATAATCTTTACACATGGGTGCCTTAGCCTGTGCAATGTAAAATTATGGCGTATTTACCCATCCCAGGAAGACAATAAAAGCTGTGTGCTGCTGCATTTATACACTGCTACTCACATACACTTATATGGTGTACAGGCATATTCCAAAAGTACTAAGTTTTCTTCTCTTGGAATACGAGTGTTTAAAAGAATACTAGAGTAGATCCATTCATGTTTTTTTTGGGTGGCTGCATACAGCACCTGGGCTTCCCGGCTGGGGGAAATATCCTGGAATTCACATTGCAGGGACTCATGCACCTCTGTGCAAGTGTCCCTAAAGCAGGGGTGTCAAACTCAATTTCATTGCGAGCCGCTTCAGCAGTATAGTTGCCCTCAAATGGCCGGTAATATCTTGGGTGCACTACATACAGAGTTCAGGAGTGCAGTTCCAGGGATGCCCTACATACAGCGTGCAGAGTTCAGGAGTACACTACGCACAGAGTTCAGGAGTACACTACGCACAGAGTTCAGGAGTACACTACGCACAGAGTTCAGGAGTACACTACGCACAGAGTGTGGAGTTCAGGAGTGGGATGTGTGCGGAGTTCAGGGGTGGAATGTGTGCGGAGTTCAGGGGTGGGATGTGTGCGGAGTTCAGGGGTGGGATGTGTACAGAGTGCAGGGTTTAGGGGTGTACAGTGTGCAACTCTAACCTCACCCATTTAACCATTTCCTACCACAGTTACACAATAGAATAAGGTACTTTTATAACCGAGACATAGCAACAAAAACCCAACAGAGCCTCTTTAACAAAGTCTCCTCACTCATTGGATGACACAACAGGAAGTAATAGAAAAAATGTCTGTCACTGAGGACATGGATAACAAACCCACTATAAAGGTTCTAGACCTTCCCCACTCTATCAAAAAATTAAAGCCTGTCAGGTATTAATTGCAAAACCAATGGTGGGATTTTCTCTTGCATCCTTTTCTATACAAGAAAAAGAGGAAGCTACTCGTGGGATAGGAATACACAGACGGCAATAAATACATTCAGAACAATATCAAAATAATATTAAAAAGTGCATAGATAGAGAAAAATTGACCAATATATAGTGAAATATTGTCCAACATAGATGTGCAATCTCAATATAACAACGAAAGAGTCCATGCAAATGAGTGCTTGCAATGAAAATATAAAGAAAATCAAAAAAATCAAGAGAAACACACAGTGCTTGATCCGCTGCGCAATTCCTTCTCAGCATTTATTAAAAAAAAAAATCACAGGGTACTCACTCTTTACAGGTGCTTGCAGCGCATTAGATACATTGTTTTTGGGACATCGTTTTTGTCCCAAAAATGATGTATCTTTGGATTGTGAACGCTTGTGTTGGTTTGGTGCCCTGCAAGCACCTGTAAAGAGTGAGTACCCTGTGATTTTTTTAATAAATGCAAATTTTAAAAAGGGTATAAGCACTATTGGCTTTTCTTATCTTTCAATCAAAATATCGGGATACTACAATCCGTAATGAGAGGAGCCTAGAAGGAGGTTGGAGAAGTTGGATATAGCAAACAGTGGGCTAAAAAGCTGGTTTGAATCACGCTTAATCGCAGTGATCATATTACCCCAGGTGAGAATATTCCTGGTGGGGGGGAGCACATCAAGGTGGCACACTATTGTTTTTTTGCACCGAGAAGGAATCGCACGGCGGGTCAAGCACTGTGCTTGCAATGAAAATATAAAGAAAAAGAGAAACACAATCATTTGCTTGGACTCTTTCGTTGTTATATGGTGACTGCACATTTATGTTGGACAATATTTCACTATATGTTGGACAATTTTTCACTATATTTATGCACTTTTTAATATTATTTTGATATTGTTATATTCTGATTGCATAGTCATTTAGCATTCACATAGCGCAGCATTTATTGTGTATTGATTGAGTTAGCACATGAGTGGGATTGTGAACAAAACTTGCAGCTTAAATTCACTTAATTTCATAGATAGTAGCTCACAGGATCAATATATTTAATTTGAGCAATAAATACATTGTCAAAATATATAAACCCTCCCTTCTCTACCTAAAAGAGGGAGATATTTCCCCTCACTTGCTGCCCTGACAGATGAGGAGAAATCTCTTCAATAGAGGCCGAGGTTTTAACTCTCCCCCACACGAGCGAAAAAATAAATAAAACAAGCTTCAGCCGTAGTTGGGCTTTGAAAAAGGAACAAAAATGGTCTAGAGTCCTTCTTCTAGAGAACATTATAATGATTAGGAAACAATTTTATTGGTAAGTTTAGAAACAGGTTAACCACTTAAGCCCCGAAAGATTTTACCCCCTTCCTGACCAGGGGGTATTTTGCGATTCGGCACTGCGTGAATTTAACAGACAATTATGCGGTCGTGCGACGCTGTACCCCAACGAATTTAACGTCCTTTTTTCCCCACAAACAGAGCTTTCTTTTGGTGGTATTTGATCACCTGTGCGATTTTTTGATCATGCGCTATAAACAAAAAAAGAGCGCAAATTTTGCAAAAATAACAATATTTTTCAAATTTTTTTTATATGAAATTCCCCCCCAAAAAATGTAAAAAAATGGATTTTTGTAAAATCTTACCGTAAAATCCTTTTCTCTTAGCTCATTGACAGACGTAGTCCTCGGTGATACAGCACCTTCGGGTTATGTTGCCTCCACAGGAGCAGGACTAGACAGGAAATTAAAATGCTCTGGCCACACCCTAGGGGCAGTCCCAGAGGGTATATCCTCTCTCTCTCTGCCTCAGCAAATCAGTTATGTCAAAAAGCAGTCTTTAGAGATTTTAACCCAACCCAACTCCAAAACAGAGGGGCGGGGACTACGTCTGTCAATGAGCTAAGAGAAAAGGATTTTACGGTAAGATTTTACAAAAATCCATTTTTCTCTATCGCTCATTGACAGACGTAGTCCTCGGTGATACAGCACCTTCGGGACGTCCCAGAGCAGTATCACAAATGAGGGGTGGGAAAATGGAAATCAAATCCCAATCTAGAAGGCCCAACCGGTGCCAACTAGAAGTTTACAATGCTCATCCTTAATGATGAGACTCAACAAAAAAGAAATTTTTCAAACAGAAAAAAAAACTCTCGAGGTAGACCACCGGTCTCCTCAAATTGCGGCCTGCAAAACCTTGCGGCCAAATGAGGCATCCGCCGATGCCGTCACATCAATTTCATAGAATTTTGTAAAGGTATGTACCGACGACCAGGTGGCCGCCTTACATACCTGGACCACTGACGCCTGATGGCGAAAGGCCCAGGAAGTACTGAGCGCTCGAGTGGAGTGCGCCCTAACAGGGAACGGAGGACTCTGACCCTTAATAGAATAAGCCTGTACCACCGTCTGTCTAATCCATTTGGCAATGGTCGCGGCAGATGCAGGCAAACCCTTTCTGGGGCCATCCGTGATCACAAAAAGTGAATCCGTCTTACGGAATGATTCCGTAGCTTTCAGGTATACTCTGATTGCCCGAACCACATCCAAGGAATGCAACGCATGTTCCCGATGATGCTTGGGTTGAGGACACAAGGAAGGTAGTACAATATCTTCATTCAGATGAAAATCTGAAACCACCTTAGGAAGAAAGGATGGCTTAGGATGAAGTACTACCTTATCCCTATGAATCACTAGGTATGGGGACTGGCATGATAATGCAGCCAGTTCTGACACCCTGCGAGCAGAAGTGATAGCCACCAAGAAGGCCACCTTCTGGGATAAAGTAAACAAGGGAATCTCCCTGATGTTTTCAAAGGGAGGTTTCTGTAGAACCGACAAAACTAAATTAAGATCCCAGGGCGGTAAGGGCGCGCGGACTGGTGGAGCCAGGTGCAGCACCCCCTGGATGAAATTCCGCACCAAGGACTTGGTAGCTAAAGGTTTCTGAAAGAAGATTGCTAATGCTGAAACTTGACCCTTGATGGTGCTCAAGGCTAGCTTCTGCTCAACCCCTTGTTGCAAAAAAGCCAATATTCGAGTCACCAAATAGGTACGTGGAGGAAATCCTAAAGATTCGCACCACGCAATATAAGTCTTCCATGTGTGATAATAGACCTTGCTGGAAGTCGCTTTCCTTGCTTTAATAAGGGTAGGAATGACTGAAGCTGACAAACCTCTGTCCTTCAGTACTTGGGTCTCAATGGCCAGGCCATTAAAACCAGCGACTGTAAAGCACGATGGTAAATTGGTCCTTGAGACCACAGACACTCCCTGAGACGAAGTTCCCACGGAACGTCTGCGACTAGCCTGTCCAAGTCGGCCAGGCCGGCTTGACGAGGCCAGCCTAGAATTTCTAGGACCACTGGTGCTGACTGGATCTGAACCAGGCGTCCCTAGAGCTATCTGGCCCCGACCATCCGAGAAAGTCTGGTCGTTTTCTGTTCCCACACATTTATCAGATACCTGATTGCTATCAGGAAGGGTGATCTTTTCTGGTTGAACCTCAGGGACCGAAGTCACCCGGCTAGAGGCTTCTTGGCCTGTCTGGTCAACCAGATCCGATTCCTGTGGGGAATTGAGACTAATCTTAGGAAAAGGTAAAGGAAAAGATCTATTCAGGGAACGGTGACTACCGCTCCCTGTAGTACTTAAATGTTGGAAGGGAAGAATCGCACCGGTAGTAGTAGTTGATGCTCGATCTAATGTCCTGAATACCGGTGAAAACGTCCCCCCACCCTCAAACCGGGTGGGGGCGCACCTTCAGGCTGTGTACTCCTTTGCTTCGGGTTTGGCTGAGTTGGTCCTCTGTTTGTCCGACCAGCCTTTCTTGAACCCTCCTGGAGGAGTCTTGCCTTTCCCGCTTGTTCCAGCCGGGCGTGCGAACCCTTTATGGGCGGTAAAGAAAGGTCCTCGCTTGTTGCGAGGTCCCTTAGCTTTAGCAGCCTGTGGCAAAAAAGTGCTCTTGCCCCCAGTGGCATCCTTAATGATTTCATCTAGGGTGGCCCCAAATAGACGATTCCCCTGAAAGGGGAGATTCGTCAAGGTCTTTTTGGAACCTAGGTCAGCTGACCAGCATTTTAACCACAACACACGTCTGAGGATTACCGCTGACATAGATGCATGCCCTAATAGGGGAGTAGTGTCCAAGGCTGCGTCACAGATAAACTGTAGCCCTTGTATAATCTGTTCCATCAAATCAGATGTCTCCTGGGGGAGATCTTTTCCCCTAAGGTCTTGGCGTACCATTCTCGCCCATTCCGTAAGTGTCTGGGAAACTAGACCAATAACAATTACTGGTCTAAATGCTGACCCTATCAGAGAGAAGATGGTGCGGGACTCTGCTTCCATCTTTCGATCCACCGGATCCTTAAAGGACGAAGTGTCCTCCACTGGGATAACCGTGGCTTTATTGAGCCTGGAAATAGGTGGATCCACCACTGGTGGTACCGTCCATTTCTTAATGATGGATTCCTCAAACGGATAGCGTCTAGCAATACGCTTGGAAATAGTAAAGGTACGCTTAGAATGCTCCCATTCTTCTTTAATCTTATTACCAAAACACTTGGGTACAGGAAAAACCTTCACCGTTTTGATGGGCTTGTTAGTACCAAAAGGAATCTCTGTATCAGTTGCTTCTGCCGGTAAAACCTCAAGTTTTAAGGTTTCCTGCACTGCCACAACTAGTGCGTCCACCAATGCTTCTTCCTGAATTATAGCAGGAGAAGAAACGTCCTCCTCACTGTCTGAGGGGGCTTTACCTGGGATAACAGCCCTTGCAGAGGAACCTGCAACTGCAGTGACCATCTCTGAATCTGAGTCAGAGGTGTCAGATAATATAGGGGTAGGCGGGGGTCGCTTCCTTGACCCTCGTCCCTGACAGGCCGCCTCCACCCGAGCCACCATAGACTCCAAAATTGCTGTAAATGCCTCTACACTCTGTGCACCGGCGGGTCCCGTGGCCCCCTCGAGGGAAACAGGTGGGGGAATTTGTGTGGCAGGGTCCATGATTATTCCAGTAACTTCCCGGATAATATAATTCAAAAATAAAAAACTTTTTTTTTTTTTTTTTCACAGACCCCCAGCGCCACAAAAGCCCCTTAGTGTTACCTGCTAGGGATCCCTATCGATCGAGAGAGAGAGAGATAGACCCCCAGGCTCACCACTTGATGCTCAGAGTTTAACTGCAACAGGTTACAGCGCTGTCTTGACAAACAGGAAGTCTTTTGGCTGGCTGCCCAGGAAGAAAGGAGGTGGCTCCGCCCCTCTGCACGCCTTCCGGCGCCTCCCCTAGCTCCACGAGGTGTTTGGATCACCTCAAACATGGCCGCCCCCATGCTGGAGACACGAGGCTATGCCAAAATGGCGGCTCGTGCAATCCAGCAAAAAAAATGGCGGCGGCCTGTACCGAATAGCGGTGTGCTGCAGGGCACACAACACTCTCTCTGCATGGGGATTTTTGGCGTGGTTGGCGGTACCGGCCCTGGCGGACCTCATGGCCGTTCGGAAGGCCTGCTATAGCTGGAGATTTGACTAGGAAGGCAGTCTACATGTCCGTGGCTTCTGACTGGTAGGTACCTTATTCTTATCACAGTAAGATTCCCAGACTGCCACTGATTACAATCTTTTAAACATGTATACAATTAGATTGTTAGCTCCCAAACCAAGCCTCCTGGCTTTTTGCACATAAAATCACACTCAAAGTAGGAGGATCTGTGTCATGTTATAGGATAGAGAGGGACTCTATCTTACCATTACAGAGAGGGGCCCGCGTTCACCACAAGACCCGTCAGGGGGAAAAGGGGGAACATACTACTCACCATACCGGAACCAGGCGGGCACCAACTCCTGACAGTACCCCTCTCCACCGGGGCGGGAGGGCTGTCGACCAATACGGACGCCGTGACTCATGGTCTTTGGCGTTTCAGCGAGACGTTTAACTCGCGGGGTCAGTCCCTTAATGGGACTTTGTCGCGGCCGACCCAGCGCGGAGCTATGGCCTGCACGCGCTCGTAGGCTGAACTGGGGTGACCACCGGATCTCAACATCCAGCCCGTCGCCCAGTTCAGCTTTCTTGCTTGAAGATCTCACAGGAACACTGGAGAAAAAAGCTGTCTAAAAAATCTTTTTAAGAAAAAAATCTTGCCAGGACCGAAGATCCCAGCAAGGTATCTAGGTCCTTACTCCTAACTAGACAGAAAATAACTGATTTGCTGAGGCAGAGAGAGAGAGGATATACCCTCTGGGACTGCCCCTAGGGTGTGGCCAGAGCATTTTAATTTCCTGTCTAGTCCTGCTCCTGTGGAGGCAACATAACCCGAAGGTGCTGTATCACCGAGGACTACGTCTGTCAATGAGCGATAGAGAAATCTAAATTTTTTTAAATTTTTGGCCAATTTGTTTTCTGCTACCTATGTTTGGTAAAAAAAAAAAATCACAATAAGCGTATTTTGATTGGTTTGCGCAAAAGTTATTGCGTTTACCAACTAAGGGAAAGATTTTTGTCATTTTTGTTTTTTTTTTTTTAACGCGTAATGGCGGCGATCTGAGATTTTTTTTGCGGTACTGCGACATTGCGGCGGACAGATCAGACCCTTGACTGACATTTTTGACACTTTTGGGGGTACCAGTGACATTACTACAGTAATCAGTGCTATACATATGCACTGTTACTGTAAAAATGACACTGGGAGGGAAGGGGTTAACTTTATTGGAGAGGGAGGGGTTAAGTGTGTCCCTAGGGGCGTGCTTCTAACTGTGATTGGATGTTGCTAGTGCTGTAATAGCACAGATCATCGGTCCTACATAGCAGGACCGAGTGATCTGTGATTTTACACAGGGGAGAATGACAGGCGGCTTTGTTTACACTAGCCGCCTGCCTTTCTCCCTCTCTGCCCGACAATCGGGAGTGACCGGCGAACATCGGGTCCGCCGGTCACACGCGCGGGCTTCCTCTGGTACGAGCGGGGGCGGGAGCGCGCCTCCGGCAGCGCGCGCTTGCCCCCTATTCACTCCCAGGCTAGTGACGTACCGGTACGTCACTTTGCCTGGGAGGGGCTGACCGCCGCCGTATATAGTCAGGCGGCGGTCGGCAAGTGGTTAAGTAAAAAACTGCATTATTCATATGAAATGTTTTGTAAATGCTTAAAACTTTTTTTTTTTTAGTCCTTAGCAGAACAAAAAACAAATTAATACATAAAATCACTAAACATTCTCTTTAAAACAGAGTGTCTTTATAAAGCCCCCCAGCGGGAGAATGTTACACCTCGACGGTCTTCCACGTGAATATCACCTATTTCTGACAGCACAGCTAATTCTGGAGTTTGTTTCTCTCTAGCATAGATTAACATTCTCAGAGTGTATTCAATTCTGCCTTCTCCAGCTTGTTACAGTACTGGAAAAAAAGAAAAAAAAAAGGAAGGCGTCTGACCCATTCTCGTGTTTTCCCTAGAATAAAAAAACCGATGCAAAATACTTCATGTTACCACCACTAACCTTAGGCATATTTCATGTCACTGATTGGGGAAAGTTATATCACAGGGAGGGTATTGGCTGTCACCACCTGCACAACGGCAGCAGCCACATCTATTGCCTCCCGCCAGCTTCCCTCAGATCAGGGCTGTTCGGGTACAACTCCACCGCAAGAGGATTACAGCACACAGGGGGCTTGGAGAAGAGTTTTTTTTTTTCCTTCAATATGGTCTTTAAACAGCACCTTGCCACAAAGTTTTTTCTCTTAAGATAAGAAAGAAAAGTCAGAAATATAGAAGGAAACACTCATTTTAGACTACTTATGAAAGACTGTTGTCTATTGTATTTAAAAGAAGAACTATGGCCAAAACTTTTTTTTTTTCATTTTGGATGGAGTAAGGGAGGGTTATAACCCCTGTCAGATTTGTTTCGCCATTGTGTCCCATTGCAGAGGTTTCCCTTCACTTCCTGTCCCATAGCCAACAGGACGTGAGAGTTAAATCCCTGCAAATGAATGGGAATTCCTTGTAGCCCCCCAGGTCACCAGTCCTCATTGGAAGATTTCCCCTCTACTACTTTTCTGACGACAACCCAAAACGTGGGACTTTTTACTTTCACTTTCAACTGATAATAGTAAACAGGACAAATAGAGAGGGTGAATCTCCATAATAGGAACACAGACAGCAATAAAACCTGAATTTGAATCTCTCTCTAGTCCATTCAAAACTGAGGGGGGTATCTGTGTATGCCATAAAGAGGATTAAAGGGCCTAGGCCACTGCACATTTGGCACGGCCACTCAATTTATTTTTCTCCCACGTTTGTCACTTCTCACTTATGTGTGTGTTTTTCCTCACGGGTGGAGGGTGTGAGTCCTCGGGCTTGCCCTGAAGTCTACGGGGAGGATGTGTGGCCCTCCGATTCCTTCCTCCCCTGTCCCTGGGGGTCTCTCTACGGGAGAGCCCCTCGACCTATTATTCGGGGTGGCTTCGGCTGCCTAGAAGAACAGGGTCTGCCAGGCTTTCTGGCTAGGCAGACCATTGGAAACCCTTTGTCCCTGTCAGGAGCCTTGCGCTCCGGGGGATCAGGGTAGAGGTCCTACCCCTTCGGGGGGTGGGCAAAGCAAACCCCTAAGTGCACTTTTTTGTGTGTGTTCCACATGCACATTTTGGTTCACTTATCGGGTTTTTTCATTGTAGTTTTGCACCGCCGCGGATAAAAAAAAAAAAAAAAAGGGGATCAAAGATAGGCATATAGGATATACACTGAAAGAGTACAATGAATAAGTACAATGATTACCTAACACATTCCTGTACCTCTGGGGCACTCTATGAAAACATTCTGATGGTAGTGATGGCAGTAATGCGGTGATGGCCCGAAAACAGCAAATGCAGAAATAAGTTGCTGGTTACATAACTGGGAAACTCTGGGTTTTAGGAAAGGATTTTGGACACCATAAATGGGATCAAAGGTACCAAGCAGGCATATAGGATATATACTGAAAGAAGAGTACAATGATGAATTACAATTATCACCTATATAGCACCTAAGGCCTTTCCTGTATCCCAGGGTGCTCTATGAAAATGATAAACAAATCCTGGCCTCCCCCCCCTCCCACTTGCACTACTGGTTGGGGAGGCAGCTCATACCAGTGTTGGACCTCTAGCAAAAGCAGAGGAGGTGGTACCAAGCAAGTTCATAGGTTACCTGTTATTTGGAGTGCTATTTAAAATTATTTTTGCAACCCCTGGGTTTATGCTGATTGCATTACATGCAGTATAACAACTAAACAACTATATATATCAAAAAATTTTGCAGCTGTACAACTTATATAAAACATCTTCTCAAGCAAAAGCAATATAGACTGTATACCATTTCACAACACAGAAGAAAGGGGTCTCAGCGGTACCTTTTCCACAGCACAATCGTTTGCTAAAGTGCTGGAAAATAATAGGAGGATGCTTTATCTCTAATTAGCTGTTATAGAAGAGAATACTTTGTCCATGCTACTGTTCAGTTTGGCCTTATCAGCAGGAGACGCCTAACCGAGGTACTTTCATGGGAAAAAACGAAAAGGCAAGCGGGGAGCCCAGATCAATACAAGCAACAAGCCTGCTTCAAAGATGGTATGTTTCAATTCACACTTTTATACACATTATACAGAAAATTATTTCATTTTCTTTGTAAAACATGTATCACATCTTTGTTTAATTTGCAAATATTTAAATGCCAAGAAAACCTAAAAATAAGCCAAATACATCTCAGACTATCGTGTTTTTAATACACGCTCCACTTTAAAATGTAGCTGGAAAAACAAGAAATGTTACCTGGGGCAGTTTTATAATGGAGCCCATTAAGAGGCATGAGCAGAAGGTCACCAGGATCAAATAAAGACCTTTATTAAGATATTTAGTATGGCAACAGGCTAATAATACCAATATAAAAACTGATGTTAGATCTGCATTTCTCTATTTATAACAGTGCATTCATTTTTAAATCGTACCGCAATGCAGCAACTTCCAATCATAATAAAGGTAATGAATAGCCTTTATTTTATAAAAAAAGGTATTCCCAGAGCTGGTAAATGTTTTAAAAACCCTTATTTCTATATGTACTTACATAGGTAAATGGTGCCGGTCATGTTTATTATGTGAGGTCTGTGCAATGCAAATTCAGCCATTCAGATTGTATGCCTGAATTCGCATCACATTCGGACCAAAATGGTACAGGACTCTTTTTTTGGTCTGAAACAGAATCTGATCGCATGGGTGTTCACATCCATGCAATCTGAATCCTGTACAATTTCGCAGTTTGCACTGCCATCAGCGAACTGATCTGGGGGTGTCATAACATTACATTGACACCCCCAGTGGTTTGCAGATGTCAGTATAAATCGCCTAAAGCTGAATTCCATTTATTTTCACTAGAACTGAATGGAATGATCAATCCTAGCATTGGTTCATACCTCTATACCACGTTGCTCTGTTGTCTGCAGATCCCCTGATGTTCTGGGTTTATTTGTGGCTTTGTGTCATGTGACACTCTGTATATCCTGCTGATAGAAGACTCTAGGCGCTGCAAAAAGTGGCTGTAGAATGGACAGAGTCTAACACTCCCCTCTGTAGTCTTTCCAACTCTGCAAATTATGTAACTTCCTTCACAGCCCTGATGGTGGGTGGGATTGAATACATCTTAATTAGCATTCAATCCCACCCACTTACACCTACAGGAAAAGTCCAAAACTCCCAAGTCCCGCAACACAGATCACAGCATTATTCAAGAAGGAAACCCCTTCATACACAGCCTGTTCTGAAAGCTCAGTGTGCTGCTGCTAGGCAGGATTGAATGGATCACAATTAGAATTAAATTATGTCCAGTTAAATATGCTGACCAATGTGAACAGGGAAGTCCCATCCCTGAGATCCCATCCCCCCAGAGCCCTGCTCTCTGTGAACAAATGGATTTACATATGAAGGAAACACCTTCATAATAACCTCCCATAGCCCTTCCTCTATAGACATGTAGTAAAGTCAATATTCTTTGGCACGCTGCAAGAAAGGAATGACAAAGGAGGTATAACACATTTACACCTTTCACCACCCACATAAAGGCCCAGAAACTCCCACAGTAACCCTACAACCCACCCACATCAACTTTCAGGACTGGTACAAGTGACCTCTAGCCCACCTTGAAGCTACAGAGGCTCAAAGGATCATGGGAGATGTAGTATCAGGATTGGAAAAGGAAGGAAGTAGGAAGTTAGAGAACTTTGAAATTCAGCCAGGAGGAAGAGTGACATCACAGACACAGATACCTGCTGTATACAGCTAAAGGAGTCAAGTTGCACACAAACTGACAGTAGGGTTGTGTGATTCATTTACATGCACAATGCATCTGCCGTTTTGGGGAGGAAAAACTTTAAGAGTAGGTACTCTTTGAAAATTCTGCACTCAGTTTGGCAGTAAACCAGGGAAGCAGCAACATACATAGGTATGGGGGTTTGGGGAGGTCCACACCTGGTTCTGCTACTTGAAGATTGCTGCAGCTGTCAACTGTCTAAATGGTCCATAAAAAAAGAGAAACCCTACAATGATGCAAGACCCTTCAATTACGCATTGGGGGCATGCAGCAGAAAAGCATGTCGGGAGCTGAAAGTTGCATTACAATAGTGCTTTGGCTTCTGTTAAATGGAACCATTCCTTGCCCGACAGTTAAACTATAGTGCCTGCAACAGGAGAGAGGCAGCAGCAGCCCGTGCTTTGTAAGGATTGCAAATTTCGTCTACATACTGTCAAGTCCGCTCTGTTCTGAGGACCATATTACTAGAATTTGGGCCCCTGTAGGCCTGTCTTTATCAAAGCACGCCCCTACTATCCCCAAGTTTTTCACCAATTTGCCATCATTAACACTTTGTTATCACTGACTTAACTATTAAGCTTTTGAACCTGGGAGTTTGTTTACCTTTTATTTAGGCTATGTAGTATATAGACAGCTTTACAGGAGTTCTTTTACTCTAGGGGAAACGTGTTGCCCAACCCACCCGTATGAGCCCGTGTGTCCCTCCTGGGTGCCCAAGAGCATTATGGTGGGTATCAATGTGAAGAACAGCCTGAGATTAATTAACATCCATTCAGTTATCTTTATTGTAAAGTATAAATCTGGAGGCGATCTGAGCACTCAAACCTGGATGCTATGGCTGGAGTATAATTCTAACACCATAATTTACTGTTAAAGTGGTAGGAAACAACTGAAAAAAAAAAAACTGCAAAACAATAGCATAATGTGCTAGTATGCATCACATACTAGCACATTATGAAATACTTTAGAACAAAGCCCCCACAGTGGCTGACACGTTTCCATCTGCGTTTCTCCTGGGTTGGCGCTGTGAGTGGCCGGAGCCAACATAATGTCAAGCCCGCATGCGGGAGCCCTCTATTCTGCAAGAAACGCTGATGTTGCGGCACGATACACCGGACCTTCAGAGTGCAACTCTAAATTTGAGAGCTATTAAGGCATTTATAGCGTTTAAATATGTATAAAAAAATGCACCATGCTAACAGTAATATATAAAGCTGCCAGCACTACAATCAACATAAGATTGTCCATAAACCATACAAAAAATAAGTGCAGCGCTAAATATATAAATGTATATAACTGTGATGAAACATTGATAAATCCAAATCCCAATAGTATCATAAATGATGAGTCCATAATTATATAGTGTGGCGAACAAACGTAGGAAAACGCCAAAGAAACTGAAACTTTCAGGTGTCCAAACTCAACAGTGAAGACAGACCCAGAACTAAAGTGAAGAGGCAAATGCACTCACCAGATGGTATGGACCTAGATACCTTATAGTAGGTGGGTCATACAGGCTAGAAGTTTTACCATAAGGCAACAGATCGATTGTAGAGGATAGCGGATTGAATGAATCAGTGGGGTTCTAGATTAAATGGTCTCATTCTCCAGATGGCACACCGACATGGGAAATAAGCCAAAGTACACATAGTGTAATACTGCTTAAAATTCAATTTATTCTAAAGGTAAAAACACTTACAAACATCTGTGAATGATCAGCTTTTGTACATCCAAATGTTAAATGACGAAAGAGGATGGCTCTGATGCGTTTCGTTACAAATAACTTATCAAGGTGATTTCCTTGACAATCACAATTGGGTGCTGCTGCTGTATTAAAGCCAAGTTAAAAAAAAAAAAAACCTCTGATGCCAAGATATGGTGGCAACATAAATAAAAAAATAAATATATACATATCTATATCACACTGTTCCGTAACACCACATACAACTTAAAAGCATATCCCAAGTATGCAATTTAAAGAACTTGTTTTTTTCCATGCTACCCTTGAAGTCAGATTAAAAAGACCCACTCCCTGTTGTATGTTATTTTCATTTTTTAAAAATTCCACTTTGTTAAATGTCCCTCATGGCAGTAGCAGCTTCCCAATAGCCTGCACATTAGACTTAATAACGGCCAAAATATAGTATTAAGATTCACCCACTCCCCATTTTTATGCAACACACCAACACACTTGGATGGTGTGAACAGGGCACATACTGAACTTTGTTTTCTTTTTTTTGTATGTCTCCTTACATGAATCAATGCAAATAAACACACCTAGTGTGAATTATCCCTAATAAAATTATTAACCAGTGCAGTGTTCATGAGCTAACAAAGTAATATGCGGATAGGTGAAAGCACAGACAGAGATGAGCTATTCAGTCTGCTGCTTTTCTCTTCACTGTCCAGTCACAAGCTGGGGATGGGGCACATCGCACATCCTATAAGTGCACAGTGGTGGCCTGTGCATAGGGGGCGCAGCGGCGGCGCCCCCCCCCCCCTAGAAAAAAAAAAATCCCATTTTAGCCCACTTGGGGCGCCGGACCTAGTGGTGCGTATGGGGTGGGGGGGGGGGGGCGGCCGATTGGCGGCCTTCTGGGTGTCATCGGGGCGCAGAGCAATGCACCCCGACACTCCCCCACTAGTCCTGTCCTGGCAGTGATTGGTCCAGACTCCAGCCTGGACCAATCATGCAAGACATCCTGGATGACATCGCGGTGCGTGTGTCGGGTCACTCTCACCGAGTCACAGTCCGTCACCTTCCCGCCAACCGTCAGTGCGAAGAGGAGCAGTGGCGTGGTCGGTCGCTTCAGCAGCACACAGCAGCAGTCGGTCCGGTCGAGGAGGAGTGAGTCAGCCCAAGCCCGAGCCAGCCCAAGAGCAGGTAAGTGAAGAATGAATGAAGCAGCCGCCTCTGCAGCAGCAGAAAAATATTCTTGACGTGTCAGACATGACTCAGGGGTGTGATAGAGAATTATAAATTTCAGAACTGGATGGAAAAAAAATACAAAACCTTTGGCAAGTAAATCACCTCCCTAACAGTGTGTATATGTGTGTGTAATATATATATATATATATTTTTTTTTTTAATCTATTGGTTTGCGTAGAGTTCAGATTTTGGGAACCGTTGTAAAAAGAGACTGAGGTTGCTTTACGAAAACGGGACTGTGTAAAATCTGGTGAAGCTGTGCTTGGTAGCCAATCAGTTTCTAACTTCAGCTTGCTCAATTAAGTTTTGACAAAACAACCTGGAAGCTGACTGTTTTCTATGCAGAGTTTAACCAGATTTTGCACTCTCCAGTTTTAGCAAATGACCCCAGTGTGACAGAGCAGTGCTAAGGGGAAAAGCCAGAGCACAGCATGTTTTCAATTTGGACAATAGAATTGAAGTGAAAGAACCCATGACACACTTACCACTAGAAATTCAATATGTACAAAAAAAAAAAAAAAAAAAGCTTGCTCAAGTATTGGAAGCACTTGCTGTGGCTCACACCAACAGGCTAAAAACAAAATGCTTATTCGATTAACAAACCATACACTAGATTACTGTCCATCAGCTTTCAACCATAATGTTTTTCAGCAAAAAATAAAAATATCAGTTTGGGTTCAAATCGATTAACATCATAGCTGTGCCAATCAAAAAATACATTTCATCTTCCCCTTTATTGCCTGGTTATATGAAACCAGGAAAGGTATGCGGATGAAAGCAACAAAACTGCCATTTGTCCCCAAAGGAATCAAAATGTTATTTTCACTGTGCTCAGAGATATCAGCCTGGATTCACACTCTGTTTTCTGACCATACACACAGTTTTATGCATTTTTATCATTTTGTGGCTTACACTGTTCTATGCTGATGTCAACGTGCACTTGCTGCCTTTCTAGGAGTGTGTTTGGATGGCATTGATGTTAATTTTTTTAAAATAATATAACAATAGGGTTTTTATATATTATTACAGGTATTTAAATAGCACCAACAATTAACACAGCGCTTTACAGATATATTGTACATTCACACCAGTCTGGGTATATTACATGTTACTACCTTACCATTAACTTTTTATTTTTTTTTTATGTACTAAATTAGCTTTATCCTACACATTAAAATGTAGAATATATATATATATTATTTTTATTTTTTTTTTACCAGAAGGCTGACTGTCCCAAATGCTGAAATGCTCAACGTTAAACACTCCCAGGTTCACTTACTGCAAAGTAAGTGGGGCAAATGTTCCCGGATCTCCTCCACCTTTTTTTTGTGTGTGTGGGGGGGGGGGGGTGTGGAAAGCACACTTCCACTGCCTGTAAAATTGATTGATTGCCTTTACAACTCCCCAGATCACTTCTACTAGAAAAAGTAAAGTCATTCAAAAGAGTAATAAACTTGAAGCGATTCTAAATGCTAGCTTTTTTCTATTATTATTAAAATAACAGTCGTGCAATACTTACCTGCTCTGTGTAATGGGTTTGCACAGAGGAGCCCCAATTCTCCTCTCTCGGGTCCCCCACTGGCACACCTGCCCAACCCCCCCCCCCCCCGCCGAGTGCCCCGATAGAACGATTAGGTTGGTATTTTCGACACTAGGTTAGTGATGTGGCTGGAGCCAGAGTTGTGGATGGATTTGTAAGTTGTTGTTAGTCTTTTGAATTTAGTTTGTTGGGTGAGTGGAAGCCAGTGGACGGATTGGCAGAGAGGGGTAGCAAACACTGAACGGTTGGTAAGGTGGACGAGTCTGGCAGAAGCATTCATGATGGAATGAAGGGGGGATAGCCTATGTAAATTTAATCCCATGAGGAGAGAGTTGTAGTAGTCAAGGTGAGAGATGACCAGGGAGTGAATTAGGAGCTTTGTCATTGGAAGGGACATATTTTGGAGATGTTGCGAAGGTCGAGGCGGCAAGATTTGGACAGTGATTGGATGTGGGTCAAAAGGATAGTTTAGAGCCCAGGATTATACCTAGAACATTGGCGTGCAGAGACGGGCTGATAGTTGTGCCACTGATCTTGACAAGAGGCACATGAGGAAAAAAACTCATGAGCTCGGTTTCGGATAGATTAAGTTTGAGGAAGTGGTGTGACATCCAGCCCGATAGGTCTGTTAGTAAATTAGTTATACGTGAGGAGACTAAAGGAGTGAGCGGAGAGGTAGAGAAATAAATTTGGGTGTCATCAGCGTAGAGATGGTATTGGAAGCCACGGGAGGCTATCAGCTGACCCAGGGAGGAGGTGTAGATTGAAATTGGAGAGGTCCAAGAACAGAATCTTGGGTGACCCCGACAGAGAACGGAAAAGAAGGAAGCAGACTTGTAAGGAACGCTAAAATGTGTGGTTGGATAAGTGAGATGAGAACCAGTTTGAACTGGAACACACAGGTTTGAACCCATCCTTCCCATACTTTGCAGATTTCAAGCCCATTCATCTGAATGGGCTGCAAATTACACTAATGCAAAAGTAGTACTGCATTTTGGAATGCCGTTAACAATACACTGGCACCCGCAGCAGATTGCAAGGGCAAAGAGTTCCAGCGCGGTGCGGGAAATGCGCATGGACCGCACATTTCCCGCACTACTTTCTGGGGTGAACCAACCTAAGCCTTTGTTGCTTGTTAACATCCCCTACTACTGCGCTATAACATTTACAGTAGTAACAGCAGGAAAGGGTTGTTTTCTTTACAGTCAACTTTGGAGCCAATGCAGTAAAATGCATTGTTCCCATTATATACTGCAGTATAGTTTTAAGCTATGAATGCACTTAATTCATTTGTATGTGATTTTCTTGTTTGCTGGGTTTTCCTTGCAGTAGCTGACGCTTCGGCCCCTTTCACACGAACGGGTAGATTTCAGCTTTTAGCTGCGGAAAGAGTAACTTATTTACCGCAGCTAAATGCAGACAATGCATTCCTATGCCCCCGTTCACACACTGCGTTTAGCAATGTTTTCATTACATACGGTTTTGTGCGTTTAGGAAAAATAAAGTTGACAGCGTCCAGGAGCGATGTACCACAGCTATCTGTATATAAATGCCTGGGAGCGATGACGTTCAGCTCCCAGGAGTCATCGCAAACCGGAAGTGACGGCGCGGGCAGCGGCCGCAGAGGGAGGAAGTAGAAGGAAGGTGAGTATATTTTCTTCTATAATAAAGGCAAGTGACCAAAAAAAAAATCGCCAGTATCCATTTCTTTTTCAGGTTGCCCTCAGCAAGCGGATGGCCCAAAATAGATTTTATCGATTTTGAGGACGGAACTCCGCTTTAAAGTGCTATTAAACCCACAACTGTAAAATCAGTCTGTACTGTATATGCAGTAAAGCATGCTTGTTATACTCAATGTGGAACCTAAGGGGTTATCCTCTGCATTGTTTAATAAGGCTGTTTGATCCTGTATCCTCTCCTCCTTTCACTGTCCTCAATATATTTCCTGATAATGCAGAGACAGGGGACAGGCTGCACATGCTCAGTTTGGCGTATATTGCCAAAGAGTTTTTTCTTTCTTGGGAGGATGCATGTGATCAGCACTGGGCCAATTAGCACTGTCCAGAGTGTCAGGGGTCCTGCATCCTGATAGGACAGTCAATGCAGAATGAAAAATGCCTCCTACAAGCTTGACCAGACACAAGACTGCTATATATTGCTGATGAGAAAAGGTATGTAGCAGTATACATTTACAAAACTAGTTGCATTTCCATGTTCTGTGTACTGTGGGAGACCAGATATAGTGGTGAATGCAGGGTCCTGGGTTTAGTAACACTTTAAATTAAAGGTGAAAAAATTGTAATTTCACCAGTTCTGATCAACCACTTCAATATAGGGCACTTTTACCCCCTTCCTGCCCAGGCCAATTTTCAGCTTTTAGTGCTGTTGCATTTTGAATGACAATTGCGCGGTCATGCAACACTGTACCTAAACCAAATTTATGTCATTTTTTTCCCACAAATAGAGCTTTCTTTTGGTAGTATTTGATACCTGCAATGTTTTTTTCTTTTTTGCTACACAAATAAAAAAAAGACCAAAAAGTTTGAAAGAAAAAAAAAGTTTTTTTGTTTACGTTTCTATTTTGTACATAGATACGTTTTTTCCTGCACTGATGAGCACGGATGAGGCCACACTGACAGGCACTGATGAGGAGGCACTGATGAGGCACTAATATGCAGCACTGATTGGCACTGATAGGTAGCACCGATATGCAGCATTGGTGGGCACTGATGGACACTGATAGGCACTGGTGGGCGGCACGGATAGATGGCAATCATGGGCAGCTCTGATGAGGAAGGCACAGAAAGGGTCCCTGAGCCCTGATTGGCATCCCTGGTGGCCATGGGTGGGCAATCCCTGGTGGCTCTAGTGTCACCCCCCAATCAATGCTCTGATTACCAGCACAGACCCCCCTCCTCAGGAGAGCCGCCAATCAGCTGTCCTCTACTCATGCCTGTCAGGTACGAACTGAGGAAAGCCGATCACTTCCTGTTTAGGAATTTTTATAGTCATCGCAGGTGTAATGATATTCTTTCTGGCTATACCATTTTCAAATAATCCCGGATGACAACTCTTAGGTACAAAGTAAAAGAATAGGTTAGTAAACCTTATTCAATCCCTTTTGTTTCCCCAGAGACAAATTGCAAATTTCTGCAGCATCTATGCTACAGCTCCTTCTATTCCATCACAAGCATTTCTGTTTATGGCTAAAGCTGGACCAAAAGTCATCTTCAGGCATTGAAACTATTTTGCATGACGATTCATTGGGGATAGTCTTTACTACTATCTGTCCACAGGACCAGATGCTGGACAGTTTCATATATTTAAAATTAAAGTGATATTAAACAGAAGTGCCAATTGCCATAATTCGTTCACATAAATCATATACTGTACAGTGAGGGGAAAAAAGTATTTGATTTCCTGCTGATTTTGTATGTTCGCCCACTGACAAAGAAATGATCAGTCTATAATTTTAACGGTAGGTTTATTTTAACAGTGAGACAGAAGCACAGGGGAAAAAATCCAGAAAAATGCATTACAAAAAAGTTATACATTGATTTGCATTTTAATGAATAAAATAAGTCTTGACTTGGTACTTGGTGGCAAAATCCTTGTTGACAATCACAGAGGTAAGACGTTTTTTGTAGTTGGCCACCAGGTTTGCACACATCTCAGGAGGGATTTTGTCCCGCTCCAAGTCTTTAAGGTTTTGAGGCTGACATTTGGCAACTCAAACCTTCAGCTCCCTCCACTATTTCCTATGGGATTAAGGTCTTGAGATTGGCTAGGCCACTCCAGGACCTTAATGCTTCTTTTTGAGCCACTCTTGTTGCCTTGGTCCTGTATTTTGGGTCATTGTCCTCCTGGAATACCCGTCCACCGCCCATTTTCAATGCCCTAGCTGAGGGAAGAAGGTTCTCACTCAAGATTTGAGGGTACATGGCCCTGTCCATTGTCCCTTTAATGCGGTGAGGTTGTCCTGTCACCTTAGCAGAAACACCCTCAAAGCATAGTGTTTTCACCTCCACGTTTGATGGTGGGGACGGAGTTCTTGGGGTCATAGGCAGCATTCCTCCTCCTCCAAACACAGGGAGTTGAGTTGAAGCCAAAGAGCTCAAATTTGGTCTCATCTGATCACAACACTTTCACCCAGTTCTCCTCCGAATCATTCAGATGTTCATTAGCAAACTTCAGACAGGCTGTACATGTGCTTTCCTGAGTGTGGGGACCTTGCAGGCCGGTACAGGATTTCTGTCCTACACAGCATAGTGTGTTACCAATTGTTTTATTGGTGACCATGGTCCCAACTGCCTTGAGATCATTGACAAGATTCTCCTGTGTAGTTCTAGGCTGATTCCTCACCTTTCTCATGATCACTGATACGCCACAAGGTGAGATCCTGCATGTATCCCCAGACCGAAGGAGATTGACAGTTATTTTGTGTTTCTTCCATTTGCGAATAATGGCACCAACTGTCACCCTCTCACCAAGCTGCTTGGTGATGGTCTTGCAGCCCATTGGTCTTGGCCATGGTGGAGAGACTGGAATTTAAGAGAGTGCTCCTAATCTCCGCTTGTTACCTGTATAGAAGACAACTGGGAGCCAGAAATCTTGCTGATTGATAGGGGATCAAATACTTATTCCACCCATTAAAATGCATATCAATTTAACTTTTTCGAAATTGATTTTTGTGGATTTTTCTGTTATTCTGTCTCTCACTGGTAAAATAACCCTACCATTCAAATTATAGACTGATAATTTCTTTGTCAGCGGGCAAACATAGAAAATCAGCAGGGAATCAAATTCTTTTTCCCCTTACTGTATATCATGCCACTGTATTTTGCTTTTAAAAAAATCCACTAAGTACCTTATACCTGCAGCACAGTTGTGTGGTCACATGATCCTTCCCTGTTCTCTGGCATCTGCAGGGAAAGATCTTTGGGAGGGGCTTCCATTACTCTGCTGATGTGAGTGTGTCTGGCCACCCCTGATTGGTACTGTGCCAGTCACAGTTTTTCAAAAAACAAAAAAAACAAAAAAAAACAAAAAAAAAAATAGAAGAGCAATTAAAATTAAACTGTAAATATCAAATAGCTGTTTTACAGCTTCCTGTAAACCTTTTTTGAACCTCAAATGAGTATATTTTGTGCATTAATATGGTGTACGCAGAGTCAGAGATGACTGACACTAGGGTTCACTTTGTTTAGATGGCGTCTACATCCAAGGTGCTTTTGTTTACCTTTACTATTAGGTATTAGCAATTACATTAGATATATTTAATACAGATTTACATTAAAACTAAACGTTTTTGTGATTTTCTTACTGAATGTTATCAAGCAACATACTTTATTCCACCCCCATAGTGTTAGCAATAGGAGGAAAAGGAGAAGGAGGGAGAGAGGGAGGGGAGTTTTGTTTACTACTGTATACACCCATATGTATGACTATAGTCATGTGGGCTGCACAGATAAGAAAAAGGAGGAAAGGCATACTAGCACATTATGACAGATTTACATAAAACAAAGGCCTCCAGCGGCACGCTTTCACTGCTGATGGCATTTCCATCTCCACCAGGTCCTTCTGCCGGGTTCACTAGCTTCGGCATTGGTGTCAATTCTGTGCAAGCAGACAGGAGTCACTGTTTAGAGCACATGTGCCAGTGATGTCATTGGTGCAGTATATAGTAAATATTTCCTAAACAGTACAAGTTTAGCAGCTATTTACTATACCTATAGGTAAGCCATATTATAGGCTTACCTATAGGTAAAAATCATACAAGGGTGTTTACTCCCACTTTAACCACTTCTGGACCGGAAAGTTTTCCCAGGCCAATTTAATGCGATACGCTGTACCCTAATAAAATTGATGTCCTTTTTTTCCCCACAAATAGAGCTTTTGGTGGTATTTGATCACCTGTGCGATTTTTTTTTTTTTTTTATTGTGCTGTAAACAAAAAAAAAAGAGCGACAATTCTGAAAAAAAAAAAAAATATATATTTTTTTGCTTTCTGCTATACAACATTCCCCAAAAAAAAAAAATCAAAATGTTTATTCTTTTGGCCAATTTGTATTCTGCACATATTTTTGGTAAAAAAATACCACTAAGTGTATAGTGATTGGTTTGCGCAAAAGTTATCGCATCTACAAACTAGGGGAAAGATTTGTTTTTTTTTTTTTTTTTACTAGTAATCGCGGCGAGCAGCGATTTCTAGCGGGACTGTGACACTGCAGCGAACACCTGACATTTTTGGGGGGACCAGTGACATTAATACAGTAATCATTGCTAAACATATGCAACCGTTACTGTACTAATGATACTGGCCGGGAAGGGATAAACATCAGGGACGATCAAAGGGTTAAATGTGTCCTTAGTGGGTGCTTTCTAACTGTAAGGGGGGGTGCATTAACTGAATGAACACAGAGACCTGTGTTCCTAAATAACAGGAACACAGGATTTCCTGTGATAATTACTGACAGAACAGCGGTCTGCTGTATTTACAATGGCAGACCGCCGTTCTGCCTCCGTGGGGAGCGACCGCGGGTGACTTCTACAGTAGGGTTCCTACTGTAGAAGTGTATACCAATGTAACGCGTATAGGGGGCGGAGCCTGTTCCTCTATTTCAAACTGTGGCCATGGTAGCCATCGAATGTCTGTAAGGCCCATACAGCTGCTTGTGCCTACTTTGTGAGTATACATTGCTTTTAAACTGCATGGTGATTCCTAAATGACAGAGAGCACTATATGTCTTCCTTTCTGCCTTATATATGGATCGTTTTCCTTGAGAGGGATCTCAAGGATTTAAACCAGAGATCTACACCCGATTGGATATATCCCCACATGGGGAACTGCTTTATCTGACCTGCTGGTGAAACAGGGGTCAGATAGTAAGGTGAGAGGCTTAGTACTTTTTGCCATTTTTTCTGGTGCAGCACTATTTGATAATTATTCATTATGTAATATACTTACCTGCTCTGTGCAACAATATTGCTCAGAGCAGTCCCTTACCTCCTTTTTTGGCAGTCCCCTGGCCGCACTGCCCGCTTCTCCATCCTCTGGGTGCCTTGTTAGCAAGCCTGGTGCTATGGACAGCAGCAGCAGTCTAGGAATCTGGTTGTAGTCCGTGCCATATAACCAGAAGTGAGGGGAGAGGTGCTGCAACTGAGACAGTGCTAAAGCAGTAACAGAAGCCAGGTAAGTGCTTAGGGATGACCAGGACTAGAAAGAATAAGTTTTTTTTTTTTACCTTACTGCAGAGAATGAAGAACCACTTTAAATTTCTCTATGGTATCTTATGGACAGCTCCAGACATACAAAGTATAAAATAAAACTTAATAATTAAGCTTGGAATACATGTAAAAAAAAAAAAAAAAAAACTGGGGCAAGTGCTTGAATTGTGGCTTGGTAGAAAAGTATTAGGGGTCAATCAGGGTGCACTGAAATGAAAATTCAGGATGGACTTGGCCAAAAACCGAAATTGACGGTTTTGGAATAATATATATAAATTTTTTATAAAATTGGATTATATTCAACATTTTTCAAATTAATATCATAAATTTAATTAATATGAACTTATTGTCAGCCATTATTGGCACCTTTTGAAGTGGTGCTAAAAATCCTGCTTGCTGCATTTTTGGTGCATATTTGGTAAGCACCTTCACACTGAAATGCATTGAAAACGCAGCAAAAACGCATTAAAAATGCACCCGTATTGTGCTTTAAAGCATTTTTTGAGTCCCATGAAAAAAAAAACACCATAAGCAAAATTGCAGTAAAATCACAGGCGTCGTTCCGGGAGCCATTTTTTGCTTTCTGCACAAAACCCTGTTTTTCGGCGGACAAAAAAATGATTTTTGTAAAATCTTACCGTAAAATCCTTTTCTCTTAAGCTCATTGACTGACGTAGTCCTCATTGATAAATAACAACTCGGGTTTATACTGCCCTCTACAGGAGTAGGACTAGACAGGAAAGAAAACATTCTGGTGACACCTTAGGGGCAGTCCCAGAGGGTATATCCTCTCTCTCTCTGCTACAGCAAATCAGTTATGTCACAAAGCAGCGTTTAGAGAATTTAACCACTTAAGCCCCGGAAGATTTTACCCCCATTCCGACCAGGGGGTATTTTGCGATTCGGCACTGCGTGACTAACGGAGAATTGCGCGGTCGTGCGACGCTGTACCTAAACGAATTTGGCGTCCTTTTTTTCCCACAAACAGAGCTTTCTTTTGGCGGTATTTGATCACGCGCTATAAACAAAAAAAGAGCGTCCATTTTGCAAAAATAGCAATATTTTTCCCTTTTTTTTTATATGAAATTCCCCCCAAAAAAAAATGTAAAAATCAAAATTTTTTAAAATTTTCGGCCAATTTGTTTTATGCTACCTATGTTTGGTAAAAAAAAAAAAATCGCAAAAAGCGTATTTTGATTGGTTTGCGCAAAAGTTATTGTGTTTACTAACTAAGGGAAAGATTTTTGTCATTTTTGTTGTTTTTTTTTTTTAACGCGTAATGGCGGCGATCTGCGATTTTTTTTGCGGTACTGCGACATTGCGGCGGACAGATCGGACCCTTGACTGACATTTTTGACACTTTTGGGGTTACCAGTGACATTTCTACAGTAATCAGTGCTATATATATGCACTGTTACTGTAAAAATACACTGGTAGTGAAGGGGTTAACTTTATTTGAGAGGGAGGGGCTGTGTGTGTCCCTAGGGGCGTGATTCTAACTGTGATTGGCTGGGGCTTCAGCTGTATGCAGACTGATCAACGGATCTACATAGTAGATCCAGATGATCAGCTCTCATACAGCGAGGAGAATGACAGGCAGCTTGTTTACACAAGCTGCCTGACATTCTCCCTCTCCCCCGCCGATCGCAGAGTGGCCGGCGGACATCGGGTCCGCCGGTCACACGCGCGGGGGGGTCCGTGACCACTCGGGAGCGGGAGCGCGCCTCCGGGGGCGCGCGCTCGCTCCCTAGACCCTCACAAGCTAGTGACGTAGCCCTACGTCACTTTGCCTGTGAGGGGCTGACCGCCGACGTAGATAGTCGTGCGGCGGTCGGCAAGTGGTTAACCCAACCCAACTCAAAAACAGAGGAGCGGGTACTACGTCTGTCAATGAGCTTAAGAGAAAAGGATTTTACGGTAAGATTTTACAAAAATCCATTTTTCTCTGTCGCTCATTGACAGACGTAGTCCTCGTTGATTAATAACTCGGGACGTCCCAAAGCAGTACCACAAATGAGGGGTGGGAAAATGGAAATCAAAATCCAATCTAGAAGGCCCAACCGGTGCCAACTAGAAGTTCTAAAGGCTCATCAAAGATGAGACTCAACAGAAATTCCAACGGAAAAAAAACCTCAAGGTAGACCCCCGGTCTCCTCAAATTGCGGCCTGCAAAACCTTGCGGCCAAATGAGGCATCCGCCGATGCCATCACATCAATTTTATAAAATTTTGTAAAGGTATGTACCGACGACCAGGTGGCCGCCTTGCACACCTGGACCACCGACGCCTGATGGTGGAAGGCCCAGGAAGTACTGAGCGCTCGAGTGTAGTGTGCCTTAACAGGGAACGGAGGATTCCGACCCTTAATAGAATAAGCCTGTACCACCGTCTGTATAATCCATTTGGAGATAGTCGCGGCAGATGCAGGCAACCCCTTTCTGGGGCCATCCGTTATCACAAAAAGTGAATCAGTTTTACGGAACGATTCCGTAGCCTTCAGGTATACCCTGATTGCCCGAACCACATCCAAGGAATGCAACGCATGTTCCCGATGATGATTGGGCTGAGGACAAGGAAGGTAGCACAATATCTTCATTCAGATGAAAGTCTGAAACCACCTTTGGAAGAAAGGATGGCTTTGGATGAAGAACTACCTTATCCCTATGAACCACTAAATATGGGGACTGGCATGATAATGCAGCCAGTTCTGACACCCTGCGTGCAGATGTGATAGCCACCAAGAAGGCCACCTTCTGGGATAAAGTAAGCAAGGGAATCTCCCTGATATTTTCAAAGGGAGGTTTCTGCAGAACTGACAAAACCAAATTAAGATCCCAGGGCGGTAAGGGCGCGCGGACTGGTGGAGCCAGGTGCCGCACCCCCTGAATGAAATTCTGCACCAAGGAATGAGTAGCCAAGGGCTTCTGAAAGAAGATTGCTAATGCTGAAACCTGACCCTTGATGGTGCTCAAGGATAGTTTCTGCTCAACCCCCTTTTGCAGAAAAGCCAAGATTCGGGTCACCGAATAGGTACGTGGAGGAAATCCCAAAGATTCACACCACGCGATATAAGTCTTCCATGTGCGATAATAGACCTTGCTGGAAGTCGCTTTCCTTGCCTTAATTAGAGTAGGAATAACTGAAGCGGACAACCCTCTGTCCTTCAGTACCTGGGTCTCAATGGCCAGGCCATTAAAACCAGCGACTGTAAAGCACAATGGAAGATCGGTCCTTGAGACCGCAGATCCTCCCTGAGAGGAAGTCTCCAAGGAGCGTTCGCGACTAGCATGTCCAAGTCGGCCTGACCGGCTTGACGAGGCTAGCCTAGAATTTCCAGGATAACTGGAGTTCCCTCCCATCTCCATCCTGCGGAGAAATCTCAGCAGCAATCTGAGAGGAGGGAATGCATCGAATAGCTGACACTGCCTTAACAGGCCGTTCAGCGCGTCTGCTGCGTCCGCTAGAGGATCGTGGGCGCGCGTTACCAACCTCCGCGCCTCCGGGATGCTCTGAAGAAGACACAGATGGTGAAATCCTTGGTGATCGACCTAAGTCATCACCCTGATATTGTCTGACTGGATCCGAACCAGGCTGCCCTAGAGCTACCTGGCCCAGGCAATCCGACAAAGTCTGATCGCTCTCTGTTCCCACACATTTATCAGACACCTGATTCCTATCAGGAGTGATGATTACTCCTGGTTGAAAATTAGAGACCGAAGTCACCCGGCTAGAGGCTCCTTGGTCTGTCTGCTCAACCGGATCCGATTCCTGTGGGGAACTGAGACTAATCTTTGGAAAAGGTAAAGAAAATGATCTGTTCAGGGAACAGTAACTACCGCTCCCTGTGGTACTTAAATGTTGGAAGGGAAGAATTGCACCGGTAGCAGTGATTGATGCTCGATCTAGTGCTCTGAATACCGGTGAAGACGTCCCCCCACCCTCAAGCCGGGTGGGGGCGCACCTTCAGGCTGTAAAAGCCTTAGCTTCAGGTTTGGCTGAGTCGGTCTTTTGTTTGTTCGACCAGCGCTTCTTGAACCCTCCTAGAGGGGTTTTGCCTTTCCTGCTCGCTCCAGCAGAGCGAACGAACCCTTTATGAGCGGCAAAGAAAGGTCCACGCTTGTTGCGAGGTCCTTTAGCTTTAGCAGCCTGCGGCAAAAAGTGCTTTTGCCCCCAGTGACATCCTTAATGATCTCATCTAGGGTGGCCCCAAATAGGCGATTCCCCTGAAAGGGGAGATTCGCCAAGGTCTTTTTGGAACCTAGGTCCGCTGACCAGCATTTTAACCACAGCACACGTCTGAGGATTACCGCTGACATAGATGCATGCCCTAATAAGGGGGTGGCATCCAAGGCTGACAGACAAACTGTAGTCCTTGTATAATCTGTTCCATCAAATCAGATGTTGCCTGGGGGATACCTTTCACCTTCAGGTCCTGGCGCACCAATCTCGCCCATTCCGTTAATGTCTGTGAAACTCAACCAATGACAATTACTGGTCTAAAGGCTGACCCTATCAGGGAAAATATAGTGCGGGACTCTGCTTCCATCTTCCGATCCACCGGATCCTTAAAGGACGAAGCGTCCTCCAACGGGATAACTGTGGCTTTATTCAGTCTGGAAATAGGTGGATCCACCACTGGTGGTACCGTCCATTTTTTAATGAGGGATTCCTCAAACGTATAGCGTCTAGCAATGCGCTTGGAAATAGTAAAAGGTACGCTTTGAATGATCCCATTCCTCTTTAATCTTATTACCAAAACATTTGGGTAAAGGAAAAACCTTCGCCGTCTTGGTAGGTTTGCTAGTACCAAAGGGAATTTCGATTTCAGTTGCCTCTGCCGGTAAAACCTCAAGTCTTAAGGTTTCCCGAACCGCCACAACTAGTGCGTCCACCAATGCTTCTTCTTGTGCTATGGCGGAAGCAAGAACGTCCTCCTCACTGTCTGAGGGAACTCTACCTGAGACAACAGCCCCTGCAGAGGGACCTGCAGCTGCAATGACCATCTCAGAATCTGAATCTGAAGTATCAGATGATATAGGGGTAGGCGGGGGTCGCTTTCTTGACCCCCGTCCCTGACAGGCCGTCTCCACCCGAGACACCAAAGACTCCAAAACTGCTGTAAATGCATCCATACTCTGTGAACTGGCGGGTCCTGCGGCCACCTCGAGGGAAACAGGTGGGGGTACCTGTGTGGCAGGGTCCATGATAATTCCAGACACTACCCGGAAAAAAATCAATTGCCAAAAAAAATAACTTTTTTTTTTTTTTTTCCAGACCCCCAGCGCCACAATGCCCCTCAGTGTTACCTGCTTAGGGACCCCTACAGAGCGAGAGAGAGAGAGAGAGAGATAGACCCCAAGGCTCACCACTTGATGCTCAGAGTTTCAAATGCAACTTGTTTCAGCACTGTCTATAACAGACAGGAAGTCTTTGGCTGGCTTCCCAGGTAAAAGGGAGGCGGCTCCGCCCCTTTGCACGCCTTCCGGCGCTTCCCCTAGCTCCCCTCCTTGAGGTGTTTTGGTCACCTCAAACATGGCCGCCCCCATGCTGGAGATACGAGGCTACGCCAATATGGCGGCCTCGTGCGATCTGCCAGACAATGGCGGCGGCCTGTACAGGATAACGGCGTGTCTGGCGGCCTGCAGGAGTATCTCGGCCCCACAAACCTTCACCCTGATGGTGATCAGCCTGGCCGGTGGTACCGGACCCTGGCGGGCCACATGCGGTCCGTGGGCCGTCGGAAGGCGGCCCTCTGCCCTTGCTGGAGGAATGCGATCTGGACTGCAGTGATTCATGCATAGGCATCGCCCTGTGAACACCTCTGACAGGTAGGATACCTTATGCTACCATAGTAACATTCTAGTACTGCCACTGACTTCAGTCATCTTTACAGTTTTGAAATGACATTAGATTGTCAGCTCCCAAACCAAGCCTCCTGGTTTCTTGTTCACAAAAATCACACTCAAATAGGGGGATCTGTGACCTGTTATAGGATAGAGGGGAGACCCATCCTTACCATTTCAGAGAGGGGCCCACGTTCACCACAAACCCGTCAGGGGGAAAAGGGGGAACATACTACTCACCATACTGGAACCAGGCGGGCGCCACTCCTGACAGAACCCCTCTCCACCGGGGTGGGGGGGCTGTCGACCAGTACGGACGCCGTGACTCTTGGTCATTGGCGTTCAAGCGAGACGTTTAACTCGCAGGGTCAGTCCCCGTCCAGTGGGACTATGTCGCGGCCGACCCAGCGCGGAGCTATGGCCTGCACGCGCTCGTAGGCTGAACTGGGGTGACCACTGGATCTCAACATCCAGCCCGTCGCCCAGTTCCAGCTTTCTTGCTTGAAGATCTCACAGGAACACTGGAGAAAAAAGCGGTCTAAAAAAAAATCTAAGAAAAAAATCCTGCCAGGACCGAAGATCCTAGCAAGGCATCTAGGTCCTTACTCCTAACTAGACAGAAAAAAACTGATTTGCTGTAGCAGAGAGAGAGAGGATATACCCTCTGGGACTGCCCCTAAGGTGTGGCCAGAATGTTTTCTTTCCTGTCTAGTCCTACTCCTGTAGAGGGCAGTATAACCCGAGTTGTTATTAATCAACGAGGACTACGTCTGTCAATGAGCGACAGAGAAATTTTGTTTCTTCACTACGGCTTATACATGTGTTAACAAAGAACATTCTAAGGAGAGAGCAGAGGGATATGCTCATCAGTCTACTACATCATCTAATTTAAGGCTGTACCATTAACTGTAGTACACAAAATTGAGGTTCCGAACCTGGCTGTGCTTTCTGCTAGGTTCTAGGCAACTCTCAGCTAGAAAAAAAAAGAAAAAAGTTCTTTGACAGTCCAAACTTTCCATAAATATATTATAACTGTGAATTTAGCATTTTCGAATGCCTATTCGTGTCCCCTTAGTTTTATAACCTTAGGAAAAATATTCTATTTTACAAATGTCACAGGAAAGTTGTGTATGTAGCCACATTCTGGCACAGCAGGGTAATAAATAACACCAAGTTAAGTCATGTACGCTCATAAAATGACTAAGTTGTATGCCTGTGCATGCATTTCTCGCCCCACTATAAAAAGACAGCTCCAACCAATCTCTATGTGAAGTGCAATTATTAGAATTGAACACCCATGGCCTATGATAGAGTAGTTTTTTTTTTTTTTATCATTTTCAGGCACTTGCTTGCCATGTTCCTTCTCCTGGTGCTACAAAGGTGCTTTTAGGAAAATGAAACTCTATTTGCTTGAATCATGCACCACCTGCTTTAGTAATATTTGAGATTTCAAGTGTTAAGTTGAATTACCTAGGTTTTTTCATGTGCTTCAATGCAATAGTAAACAGTGCAACAACACCGACAGCCTCTGCTGTGGTATAAACTAAATGCTTATTGGATGGATGGATGTTATTGTTGTGCATTGAGTATAAAAAAGAATCACCCCCCCCCCCCTTTAAAATAATCACATTATGTTGCTTTGCCGCCTAAAATTAAGACAGACACAATTCTTGTTTTACCTGGCTGTATTTATGCAACTCCTAACATCCAGTGATTCTGTTTTTTTAATTAAATTTTTTTCTGACATGTTGGTTTTAGATCTTTCACTTGGATGTTCTAAGTTGCTAAGAGTAAATACAGCTGGTTAAAGCAAAAAATGGTCTGTCTTCATTTCAGGCTGCAAAGCGAAAAAATATGATACATTTTAAAGAGTGGGGTAATTCTTTTCTATACCCACTGTATATTCAACCAGACTTAAATATAATAAAACTTTCAAAGCAGTAGTATTTACCACATCTCCCCTCGAAGATTAACCCCCCTCTAGGACCAGGCTATTTTTTGTCATATGGTACTGCATTACTTTAAATGACAATTGCGTAGTCATGCAACACTACACAAATAAAATTTAAGTCAGTAATTTCTTTCCCACAAATAGAGCTTTATTTAGTAGTATTAGATCACCATTGGGGTTTTTTTTTTTTTTACGCAATAAAGAAAAAAAGACCAACAATTTTACAAATAAAAATGGATTTTTGTCTTACCGTAAAATTATTTTCTCTGAAGTTCATTGACAGACGCAGCTCCATATAATTCTTTACCATTGGGTTATGCTGCCCCCTACAGGAGTAGAACACTAGGCAGGAAAAAGCTTCACCATGCCTACGGGGCCGTCCCTGCAAGCATACACCCACACACTTTGCTATAGGCTTCAGTTTCGTTGCAAGCAGTGTTTACAGGAAAAACCCCAAACCACTCAAGATAGAGGGGCGGGTGCTGGGTCTGCCAATGAACTTCAGAAAAAAGGATTTTACGGTAAGACAAAAATCCAGTTCTCTATCCTTCATTGACAGACACAGCTCTATATAATTCTTGACCATTGGGATGTCCCAAAGCGGTATTTGCATGAGGGGTGGGAAAACAAAGCAGAAAAAGAACGCAATTCCCAACAAGGCTAAAACTTTAGCCAACCAGAGAATATAGAGCTCAACCAGGAACAACAGTATCTCGTCCCGACTTTTGTCCAGAGTGGTGTTTTGTTGGTTGGAATGTGCCTAGACTGCACACAAATTTTCTCGGCCAACAAAAATCTACTTCAGAAGTGATGTCATGTGCTGGTTTACTTTCCGTGTGTTTTTTATTCTCTGAGCATGCCCAGTCTTCATCAGATTTTTATCTGCCGAAATCTGTACTGACTGACAGAAAATCGGCCGTTGTGTTGGCGGCCAACAAAAATTTTATAGCCTGCACACCAGATTTTTTTCGGCCGAAAAGTCGGAGTCGGTTGTCGGAAGCATCATAATAACAAGCCGAAAAATGGCCGATCGGACGTTGGCCGAAAATTCACGGCCAATTATCGGCGCGTGTGTACGGGGCTTTAGTTTCTTTCAAACAGCAGCCTGCAAAACCTTGCAGCCAAAAGAAGCATCTGAGGATGCCAACACATCTACTTTATAAAATTTTGTGAACATGTGCACAGACGACCAAGTTGCCACCTTGCAAACTTGTATCCCCGACGCCTGATGGGGAAAAGCCCAAGAATCACTCAGCGTCCTAGTAGAATGTGCCTTCAAAAAAGGGAAAGGTGGAACCTGACCCTTCAGTAAATAATCACAATCAGCTTGATCCACCTAGAAATGGTCACAGCAGACGCAGCCAATCCCTTTCTAGGTCCTTCCGAGCAGTTCCTCTAATCCTTCCTCATAGCTGAGCTCCTCCATGCCTCTCATCAGTTTGGTTGCCCTTCTCTGCACTTTCTCCAGTTCCCAGATATTCTTTAAGAACTGGTGCCAAAAACTGAACTGCATATTCCAGATGAGGTCTTACTAATGATTTGTACAGGAGTAAAAGGATATCTCTCTCTCTCTCTGGAGTCCATGCCTCCAAATACAAGAAAGACTTTGCTTGCTTTGGAAACCGCAGCTTGGCATTGCATGCCATTATTAAGCTTAGGATCTACCAGAACACCCAGATCCTTCTCTGCTATGAATTCCCCCAGTTCTACTCCCCCTAGTATGTATGATGCATGCATATTCTTAGCCCCCAAGTGCATAACTTTACATTTATCAATAGAGATGGCCTTGCGGTTCGCCAGGCGGTCGGTTCGCGGCAAATTTTGCTTGTTCGCAACCCGCCAATTTTGTGAACACATGCCGTTGTTCGGCGGCGGCCATATTGGTTTACATTGGGGAGAAATTTGACCCATGACACAGCCGTCAAGTGGAACGGGAAAGCCAATTGAAACATTTCAGCACATGGACATGCCCCCTACCTTATAAATAGACCAGAGCTGGCGGCCGTTTCACATTCTGCTTTTTGTCAGCGTAGGGAGAGGTCTGCGGTGTTCATCAGGGAGAGATTGCCAGTGACACAAATCACTCTGTTAAGATCCACAAAAGTCCTTTTAAGGGCTGGTATTTGGTATAGGTCTACTACAGTCTTTTCAGTTTAGGGACAGGTATGCTGTGTTCATCAGGGACAGATCGGCAGGGACACAAATCGCTCTGTTAAGATCCACAAAAGTCCTTTTAAGGGCTGGTATTTGGTATAGGTCTGCAGTAGACATATGCCGGTTTTCGGTAATTCGATATATCGCGGTATTGCATAGCCACGGTATTGTTAATAGGCATTTTTAAAATACCGAGTTTCTCTGCTCCTGGGTCTGACTTGTGAATTGATACATTTCAGTGAGCTGGATGACTCATTCACTCACACAGCTAACGCCTTTCAGCATTAAGTCTCCCAGTAACTATAAACAAAAATGATTACATTGTATCTTTTCCTTCCCTCTGCCAGGGAGAAAGGAAGTTTAACCTCTTAAAGACTGGACCTTTTTCTGACACTTGCTGCTTGCAAGTTAAAATCATTTTTTTTTTTGCTAGAAAAGTACTTAGAACCCCCAAACATTTTATATATTTTTTTAGCAGAGACCCTACAGAAAAAAATGGCGATTGTTGTAATATTTTATGTCACACTGTATTTGCGCAGCAGTCTTTCAAACGCAATTAATAGACTTTAATGAATAAAAAAAAAACAAAAAAAAACGTAACAGTAAAGTTATCCCAATTTTTTTTTTTTTGTTACACAGAGAATCGTGAGAGAATCGTGATCTTTATTCCAAGCTAAAAAAATCGTGATTCTCATTTTGGCCAGAATCGTGCAGCTCTAATATATCTATATATATATTATATATACATATATATATATATATATATATATATATATATATATATATATATATATATATATATATATACACACACACACATATACACACGCACGCATAGCAGCCCACATTACATTATTATATAGCCATCAAGCAGTGTCTGGCCTACCTGGTGATGACTGGTCCTGGCGCTCTGATCCGATGGCCTGGTCTTTAAAGGGGCAAATCCTTGCGATTCAGAAGTGGTTAAACCTGCAGGAGGACCGGTGTTTTTATCTATTAATGACTTTACTATTGCTTTAGGCCTGGTTCACATGTATGCGGGTTGGTGGTTCACATGTATGCGGGTTGGCGGTTCACATGTATGCGGATTGGCGGGCCACATTTGCACAGGCATAGCAGCCCATTGATTTGAACGGGCTGCTATGCCCTCATTTTCCGCAGAAAAAAGGTGCATGCAGCATTTTTTTAAAATTCAGTGGCCTTGAAATCCATCCTGCTTTTGCACCATGCGACTAACCTGCAGTTCCTGCTCTGGCAAGCTTTCTGCATTTTTTGTATACGTGGGCACGGCATTTAAAAACAGTTTGCGTGTGCAGCAACGGCAGGTAAGTCGCATGGTGCAAAAGAAGGATGGATTTCATGGCCACTGCATTTTTTTAAATTCTGCATGCACCTTTTTTCAGCTGAAAACGCAGGCATAGCAGCTCAAGTCGATTCACATCAATGGGCTGCTATGCCTGTGCAAATGTGGGCCCCCAACCCACATACATGTGAACCAGGCCTAAAGCAATAGTAAAGTCATTAATAGATAAAAACACCGGTCCTCCTGCAGGTTTAACCAATTAATGACTTTACTATTGCTTTAGGCCTGGTTCACATGTATGCGGGTTGGGGGCCCACATTTGCACAGGCATAGCAGCCCATTGATGTGAATGGGCTTGAGCTGCTATGCCTGCATTTTCAGCTGAAAAAAGGTGCATGCAGAATTTAAAAAAATGCAGTGGCCATGAAATCCATCCTTCTTTTGCACCATGCGACTTACCTGCCGTTGCTGCACATGCAAACTGTTTTTAAATGCCGTGCCCATGTATACAAAAAATGCAGAAAGCTTGCCAGAGCAGGAACTGCAGGTTAGTCGCATGGTGCAAAAGCAGGATGGATTTCAAGGCCACTGAATTTAAAAAAAATGCTGCATGCACCTTTTTTCTGCGGAAAATGAGGGCATAGCAGCCCGTTCAAATCAATGGGCTGCTATGCCTGTGCAAATGTGGGCCGCCAACCCGCATACATGTGAACCGCCAACCCGCATACATGTGAACCACCAACCCGCATACATGTGAACCACCAACCCGCATACATGTGAACCAGGCCTAAAGCAATAGTAAAGTAATTTATAAACAACACCTCCTTCAGGTTTAACCACTTCTTGACCACAAGGATTTGCCCTCTTAATGACCAGGCCATCGGATCGGAGCCGAGCGCCAGGACCAGTTATCACCAGTTAGGCCAGACACTGCTTGATGACCTATTTTAGGCCTGGTTCACAGAGTCTGTACTGACTGACTATATAATAATGTGCATAAGTGAACCAAAGCCCCTAAATTCAGCAATGAAATTGAAGTGAGGTGGAAATTTAATAATTTAAATTTAATAATAGAATACCGTGATAATACCGTTATCAATTAATCGCAGCATGAAAATCTGATACCGTCACAAGCCTAGTCTGCAGTCTCTTTTCAGTTTAGGGACAGGTATGCTGTGTTCATCAGGGACAGATCGGCTGCAGTCTTTTAGGTGTAGGGACAGGTACGCTGTGTTCATCAGGGACAGATCTATGCTGTGTTCATCAGGGACAGATCGGCAGTGACACAAATAGCTCTGTTAAGGTCCACAAAAGTAATTTTAAGGGCTGCTATTTATTTGGTATAGGTGTGCAGTCTTTTGTCAGTGTAGGGACAGGTATGCTGTGTGTGCACCAGGGACACAAATCACTCTGTTAAGGTCCAGAAAAGTAATTTTAAGGGCTGCTATTTGGTATAGGTGTGCAGTGCACTACATAGGGGTGTAATACACATATAATATACTTAGTAATATAGAAAGCATATTATAGTGGATTTGTATTGTGCACTGTGCAGCATTGTGACTGGTGTGTTGAGCGTTGCTGCAGCAATACTACAAACAGTGACAAAAGCACTTTTCATGTATTATAACTGGTGTGATAGACCAGTTGCCCCCCAATACCCCATATTGAAGTGGGGTGTTATTTAACAGGAAACTTTTCTAAGAATGTATTGTAGTCCTGCAAAAATTTGGCCTCTTTTGCTGCGTTAACCGTGCTACACACAGTGACAACAGTTACTGGCCAATTATTTGTAAAACTGGTGTGATAAAACTGTGGCCCACCAATACCACATATTGAAGTGGGGTGTTATCTGAGTATACTTTCATAAGTGTATTTGTGTCCTGCAACAATATTGCCTCTTTTGCTGTGTTAACTCTGATACACACAGTGCCAAACTCACTGGCCAATTTTTTGAACAACTGGTGTGATAAACCAGTGGCCCCCAAATACCACAGATTGAAGCGGGGCGTGATATACCTTTTTCCAGATATACTGCGATTCTCTAGAGACTTTTGTCACAGGGTAATTTGAAAAAGGACAGGCAGAGGAAGAGGCAGGCCCTTACGCAGGGGTGGTAGGGGTAGGGCAGGAGCAGTAGGCCGGAGCCAAAGTGTGAAGTTTCAGAAAGTGCGTTTGATTACGTCAAAGGACGCACCATACTTGGTTGAGTGGCTCACTGAGCCTTCCTCTTCTGCACCCTCCTCCTCCCCTCTATCTGCACCCTCTTCACTCTCTGCTGTGTGCACCCCCAAAGACACCACCACAAACACAACCACCACCACCTACCCTCCGCTTGAGTCACTGGAATTATTTTCCATTCCATCACAAGACATTTGAGATGCGCAGCCATTAGCATTGGATCAGGAAGAGGAGGTGGCAACAGCCGCCACTCAGCAGTCTGACGACAGTACCCAGATTAGCCCAAGGAGGTTGGTCCCCGCTGTTGCTGCCTACTCCGAGATCTCGAATGTTAGTGGTGGGGAAGCTGATGTGGATGATGACGTGTTTATGGACGTCACGTGGGTGGCCACAAGAGAGGAAGAGGAGGGGAGTTCACAGGGAGAGATGGACCAGCAGATAGGGAGAAGAGGCAGGCGGAACTTGCATTGCACAAGAGCTACAAAGCAGACTGCAAATGTATCAGGAGCGAGCCATCAACCATGTACAGTCACATCTGGCACTCCCAGGACGCCGACACATGGCTCCGCAGTGTGTGCTTTTTTTTAATGTGTCCATTGCTGACAACAGTGTTGCCATCTGCAGCCTTTGCAGTCAACGCATAAGTCGCGGTAAGCCCAACACTCTCCTAGGGACGACCGCCTTAAGAAGGCACCTGAACTCCCATCACCGAGCCAAGTGGAAGCAACACCGTCAGAACCCACAAAGCCACACTCTAGGCGCTCACCGTCCAGCCTCTTCTTCTGCTCTCTCCTCACAATTGTCCTCCACTCCACCTTCCATGATGCAGTTGTCACTTTGTTCTGGAAAAAAGGCAGGCTTCTGTGGCCCAAATGTTGGAGTGGAAAAAAATGACGACGATGGATGACTCTCTTGCCTAACGTTTGACTGCTGGCTTGTCGGAACTGATATAGAAAAAAACAAAACAGTGTCTTTATTGTGTAGTAAGGACACAGTGGATGCTGCCAATCATTTATTTTGAATTTACACCAAGAATATTTGTATACATATTTGTGTATTTATATATTTTGGGAAAATATTTGGTTTTTCACTTTTTATATGTTGCACTATTGTTTTGCGCTGATATTCCTATTTTGTTTTTGATTGTCAGAACTGATAGCCCGCCAACTACTGCCATATCAACTGGTGGACTCTGAGGCCTTTCGTAAATTTGTGGCTATTGGAACACCACAATAGAAGGTCCCAGGCAGAAATATTTCTTGCAGAAGGGCATTCCAGAGCTGTATGGCCATGTTCAGCGGCAAGTGAATGTATCTCTGGCACACAGTGTCGGTGCCATGATACATCTGACCACAAACACATGGTCTAGCAAACACTGGCAGGGAAGGTATATCACTTTTACTGCCCACTGGGTGAACCTTTTAACGGCCGTCAAGCATGTAACCCGTGGCACCAGTGTAGATTTGGTCGTACCGCCACGGATTGCATGCAGGCCTGCCTCTTCTTCTTCTCCTCCTCCTCCGCTGACTCCTCCTTTTCCGCTCCTACCGTCTCTTCTGCTGCGCCGCCCAAGATCCCCAGAATCTATTCCACATGGCAGGTAAGACATTGCCATGCTGTGCTGCTTCTGTTGTGCCTGTAAGCCAAGAGCCACACTGGTCCTGCACTCCTTTCAGCTTTGCGTTCACAGGCAGATCAGTGGCTGAAACCGCTGAATTTGACAGTTGGTAAAGTGGTGTGCGACAATGGTGCCAATCTGCTGAGTGCGCTGAAACAAGGCAAAATAACACACGTGCCATGCATGGCACACGTCCTGAACTTGGTCGTGCAATGATTCGTTGCCAAATACACTGGGGTCCAGGACGTCTTGCAGTAGGCCAGGAAAATCTTGGGCCATTTCAGAAGATCTTACACAGCCATGGCTCGCCTTGCTGACATTCAGCGGCGACACAACCTGCCCGTCAGGTGTCTTATTTGTGACTGCCAAACGCGATGGAACTTAACGTTGCATGTGCTTGATAGGCTGCTCCAGCAGAAACGTGCAGTTAACCACTACCTGTACCAACTCTGCTGCAGGACAGGTTCTGGGGAACTTGGGTTTTTTTCACCTCGCCAGTCGATGCTCATGTAGGACGCATGCAGACTTCTGCGGCCATTCGATGAGATCACCAAACTGGTCAGTCACGGCCAGGGCACCATCAGTGACATTGTACCTTACGCCTTCTTTCTGGCGCGTGCATTGCTTCGTGTCATTGATCAAGCCATCGAGGAGCAGGAGCAGGAAGATGAGGAAGTCGCAATGTTGGATGAATTCCCAGTGGGTGCTACTCCATCTGAGACAAGTCAACAACAGGAGTCTGAAGAGGAGTCAGAGGAGGATGGTGCCGTGGCGGATGAGGAGGAGCAAGAGCATGCTTTAAACCTTTCTGGGATCCCTGGTGTTATCCGTAGATGGGAGGAGGAGAACGAGGATGACATTTTCCTGGATGATGAGCTGGAGCCAGGCCACTACACCGATTCCAGTTTAGTGCGAATGGGGGCCTTCAGGGGGACCCCCGTATAAAAAGCATAAAGGGCAAGGACCAGTACTGGGTGGTAACGTACTTAGACCCCCGGTACAAACAAAAAATGGCGGAAATGTTACCAGCATCACAGTGGGCGGTCAGAATGCAGCACTTCCAGGCCTTGCTGCGAGAAATGCTGCATTCTGCTTTTGCATGCGCTGGCAGAGGAATTTCCAGTCACAGAGAGACAGTTGCGGGTAGCAATCCAACAGCGCCTGCAAGAAGAGGGCGGTTTGAAGATGTCTTGGTCACTTCAGATATGAGATCCTTCTTTCAGCCGAACCCTCAACAGCTGTACTCCAGATCCAGCATCAAGGAATGCCTAGACCGACAGGTGTCCAACTACATCGGGTTAACGACCGATGTGGACGCTCTGAGGAGTGATGAACCCCTGGACTACTGGGTGGTGGGCAGGCTTGACCTCTGGCCAGAGCTTGCACAATTTGCAATGGAACTGTTGGTTTGCCCCTCGTCCAGTGTCCTGTCCGAAAGCACGTTAAGCGCAGCAGGAGGGATCGTGACTGATAAGCGCACTCGCCTAGCTCATGAGAGTGTAGACTACCTCACATTTATAAAAATGAATGAGGCATGGATCTCTAAGGAATTCAACATGTGCCCAGTAGACCATGTTTCATTGAAATTCCTCATGACAGGCCACAAATATCCGCCAGACCGCCATCCACCCACAACAATTCCTGGTCCTTGTCTTCGCTAAATACAGCGGCATTAAAGGCATTTCATGTCCATTGAATGCCTAATTTTTGTGGCCTTTCATGTCCGACAATTATTTTTTCTGTCAATGCCTAATGAACCTTCAGCTACAGAGTACTACGTTCTTAGCTTTCAGGTAAACCCATGTGGGCTAATTTTTGGGGCCTTTTATGGTCGACACTTACTTCTGTATCCTGTGAATGCCTAATGTACCTCCAGCCACAGAATAAAACGTTCTTTGCTGACAGGTAAACGCATGTGGGCTAATTTTTGGGGCCTATACTGGCCGACACTTCTGTATCCTGTGAATGCCTAATGTACCTCCACCCACCAAATACTACGTTCTTAGCTGTCAGGTAAACCCATGTGGGATAATTTTTGGGGCCTTTTATGGCCGACACTTATTTATCTTGTGAATGCCTAATGTACCTCCAGCCACAGAATACAACGTTCTTTGCTGACAGGTAAACCCATGTGGGCTAATTTTTGGGGCCTATACTGGCCGACACTTCTGTATCCTGTGAATGCCTAATGTACCTCCACCCACCAAATACTACATTCTTAGCTGTCAGGTAAACCCATGTGGGATAATTTTTGGGGCCTTTTATGGCCGACACTTACTTCTGTATCCTGTGAATGCCTAATGTACCTCCAGCCACAGAATACAACATTCTTTGCTGACAAATAAACCCATGTGGGCAAATATTTGGGGCCTATACTGGCCGACACTTACTTCTGTATCCTGTGAATGCCTAATGTACCTCCACCCACCAAATACTACTTTCTTAGCTGTCAGGTAAACCCATGTGTGCTAATTTTTGGGGCCTATACTGGCCGACACTTACTTATTTATCCTGTGAATGCCTAATGTACCTGCAGCCAGAGAATACTACGTTCTTAGCTGACAAGTAAACCCATGTGGGCTAATTTTTGGGGCCTGGAATGGCCGACACTTACTTCTGTATACTGTGAATGCCTAATGTACCTTCAGCCACAGAATACAACGTTGTTAGCTGTCAGGTAAACGCATGTGGGATAATTTTTGGGGCCTTTTATGGCTGACACTTACTTCTTTATCTTGTGAATGCCTAATTTTCTAGACTGGAATTGGAAATCAATGGGTCTGTAAAGGTTCCGCCAAATTGTGGTATGGATGTGGACCCATTTTACAGATGTGTGAATGGACCCTATATGTTTTCGACATGTATTTACAGGCTGCGGTCAGTTCTGGATGATTTATGAAAAAAAAAAAAAAATTTTTTGCTGTAAAAAAAAAATAATTTTTTTTAGGGCAACTTTTCCAATTGCAATACTTCTGTTTTGACATTGTCCATGTGTGGGACTATTTGTGCACAGCTAGTAAGTCTTTTGTGGCTGCAAATATGACCTAAAAGGTTGTTAAAGTTCGCCTCCCATTAAAGTCAATGGGGCCTGCCGCAAACTTGCGGTTCGCGGATATTTGAGAAAATCTGCGGCAGACGTCCGCGACCCGCCCCGGCAGATGTTCATTCATCACTATCTATCAACATTAAACCTCATTTGCCACATAGTTGATCAGTGCATTGAGGACAGCTTGTAAATTGGAGACATCCTGTAAGAAAGGTATTCCACTGCAAAGCTTGGTGTCATCTGCAAAGACTGAACTGGTACCTGTAATCCCAGACCCTGTATCATTTATAAAGATATTAAAAAGTACAATGATAGATCTTCCTGGAAGTAGACTGCCTGGCCTTCAACAGGGTATGAATCACTGAATCAGTAAGACCCCTATCCTTCAACACCTGGCTTTCAGCAGCAACGCCATTAAAGCCAGCGACTGTAAAGCAGGATGGAAAATCAGCCCTTGAGACAGCAGATCTTCCCTGAGAGGAAGTCTCCAAGGAGCATCGGTGACCAATCTTACCAGATCTGCGTACCAAGACCGGCGAGACCAGTCTGGAACCACCAGAATGACTGGAATCCCCTCCATCTCTATTCTGTGCAGAATTCTCAGCGCAGGAGTTCCAGGGGTGGAAACGCATATATCAGCCGATAATGACCCCAAGGAGCCACCAGTGCATCTACGGCGTCGACTAAGGGATCCCGTGACCTGGCTACAAACCTTTGAACCTTATGTTGAGCCGAGAGGCCAACAGGTCGACATCGGGTGTCCCCCACCGAGTACACAGGAGATGAAACACATACAGGTGTAGAGACCATTCCCCAGATCCAACACCTGACGGCTCAGGTAGTCCGCCTGCCAGTTTTCCAGACCTGGGTTGTGTATCGCGGAGAGAGCCGTAACAAAATGCTCTGCCCATTTCAAGATTTCGGCCACCTCCCGGGCTGCTAGGACACTCGGTGCCCCCTTGATGATTGATGTAAGCCACGGCCGCATTGTCTGACTGAACCCTGACTGGACAACCTTGTAGACTATTTGTCCAGTGACAGTGTCCAGTGACAAAGGCAAAGCTTTATTGCCCTAAGTTTCAGAACATTGATCGGTAGTCTGGACTTTTCCACTGTCCAAGAATCCTGGGCACACAGCACTCAGCAGGCTGGCGTCCGTGGGGACCACAGTCCAATGCAATGGAAGGGAAGCCTTGCCCTGGCGCAATACCAACGAGTGAAGCCACCATAGAAGAGCAGTCTGCGTTGTGACTCAACCGAATCACAGAATCCAACGACTTTGGATCTTTGTTCCATTTGACCAGAATTTCCCTCTGTAATGACCTGGTGTGGAACTGAGCAAATGGACCGCCTCGAAGATTGACACCATCAGGACTAGGACTCTCATGCAAGTCCGCAGAGAAGGCAGATTGCTGAACAACAAACGAATCCCCCCCTGCAACTTCTGCAGCTTGTCCAGGGGAAAAATCTTCGCCAAAGCGGAAGCCAGAGTCAGACCCAGGTAGATCAGTCTTGAGGATGGTACCAGGGCTGATTTTGCGAAATTGATGGTCCAGCTGATCTCTTGCAGAGTCCTTACAGTGATTGCCAAATCCCCATACAGAGCTGAATGAGAATCTGCTCTAAACAGGAAATCATCCAAGTACCCCAGGACCGCAATTACCCTCTGACGTAGAAGTGCCAATATCGGAGCCAACACTTTTGTGAAGACCCTGGGAGCAGAGGCAAGACCAAAGGGTAATTCCACAAATTGAAAGTGCTCCTCTCTCACAGCGAAGATCAGGATGTGTAGATATGTGTCCTTGATATCGATAGAGGCCAAGAGGTCTCCCTGATGTAGGGACGCCACCACCATGCGAATAGACTCCATTCGAAACTTCTTTACCCGCACAAAGCGGATCAGAGCTTTGAGATCCAGGATTTGACACACTTTGCCACCTTTCCTGGGCACAGTGAACAGGTTTGAATAAAACCCCTGAAAACGTTTCAGAGAGGGAACCGGCACATTCACTCCCTGTGACAGCAGATCTTGCACCACCTCTCGTAGGCCTGTTAACCGATCTGGAGATAGGCAGAGGTTAGACGGGAAGAACCTGTCCCGATGGTCATGACCAGAATTTGATCTTGTAACCTGATCGGTTCAGTTCGTGAACCCACTTGTCCCGAATCAAGGAAGTCCATGGTGCCGGGAAGAAGCAAAGACGTCCCACCCACCCCAGAAACGGGAGAGGGCGTCCCTTAATGCAGACAAGGATTTGTCCGCAGATCCGGAATGGCCTGTTCTCAGCTTACCCAACCAGGTCTTCTTGGATACCCTAGAACAGTGGTCCTCAACCCTGGCCTACAGGGCCCACTAACAGGCCATATTTTAGCTATTACCTTGGGGAGATGCAGACTAGAGTACTGCAATCACTAAGCAGCAAATGATATCACCTGGGATGTATTTCAGTTATCTTGAAAATCTGGCCTGTTGGTGGGCCCTGTAGGAAAGACAAAAAAGAAAAAGGAGGGGCGCACCGACCTGGTGCATTACCATAAAACCATTTATTAAAATATTAAAAAGTGTACAAAGTACTCACAAAACTGGTGTGATACAACACACATCAAAGTAGCATATACAGTCTCCAAAGTAGCCAGGTCCCAGTTGTGACGAATGGACATGCAGATAGTCGCATGGGGCTGCTGTGGCTAGGCTGACGCGTTTCAGGGGCGAGCCCCCTTCCTCAGAGCCAGAAAAAGCATTGCTACTTTGATGTGTGTTGTATCACACCAGTTTTGTGAGTACTTTGTACACTTAATATTTTAATAAATGGTTTTATGGTAATGCCTAGGTCGGTGCGCCCCTCTTTTTCTTTTTTGTCTTTTCTATCAGTGGTTCTGGATACCCTTGATCCTGAAGGGGGCAGCAAGACCAAACAGCTCTCTCTACATCTGAGTTAGTAGTGCACCTCTTTCTACTCCATCAGACAGCACTTGAGCGCAGGAGGTTTTGTTTTACTACTTGAATATAAATGGATTTTTGTAAAATCTTACCGTAAAATCCTTTTCTCTTAGCTCATTGACAGACGTAGTCCTCGGTGATACACCACCTTCGGGTTATGTTGCCTCCACAGGAGCAGGACTAGACAGGAAATTAAAAAGCTCTGGCCACACCCCAGGGGCAGTCCCAGAGGGTATATCCTCTCTCTCTCTGCCTCAGCAAATCAGTTATGTGAAAAAGCAGTCTTTAGAGATTTTAACCCAACTCAAAAAAACAGAGGGGCGGGGACTACGTCTGTCAATGAGCTAAGAGAAAAGGATTTTACGGTAAGATTTTACAAAAATCCATTTTTCTCTAGCGCTCATTGACAGACGTAGGCCTCGGTGATACACCACCTTCGGGACGTCCCAGAGCAGTATCACAACTGAGGGGTGGGAAAATGGAAATCAAATCCCAATCTAGAAGGCCCAACCGGTGCCAACTAGAAGTTTACAATGCTCATCCTTAATGATGAGACTCAACAAAAAAAGAGAAAACAATTTTTTTTTTTTTCAAACAGAAAAAAACCCTCGAGGTAGACCACCGGTCTCCTCAAATTGCGGCCTGCAAAACCTTGCGGCCAAATGAGGCATCCGCCGATGCCGTCACATCAATTTTATAGAATTTTGTAAAGGTATGTACTGACGACCAGGTGGCCGCCTTACATACCTGGACCACTGACGCCTGATGGCGAAAGGCCCAGGAAGTACTGAGCGCTCGAGTGGAGTGCGCCCTAACAGGGAACGGAGGACTCTGACCCTTAATAGAATAAGCCTGTACCACCGTTTGTCTAATCCATTTGGCAATGGTCGCGGCAGATGCAGGCAAACCCTTTCTGGGGCCATCCGTGATCACAAAAAGCGAATCCGTCTTACGGAATGATTCCGTAGCTTTCAGGTATACCCTGATTGCCCGAACCACATCTAAGGAATGCAACGCATGTTCCCGATGATGCTTGGGCTGAGGACACAAGGCAGGTAGTACAATATCTTCATTCAGATGAAAATCTGAAACCACCTTGGGAAGAAAAGATGGCTTAGGATGAAGTACTACCTTATCCCTATGAATCACTAGGTATGGGGACTGGCATGATAATGCAGCCAGTTCTGACACCCTGCGAGCAGAAGTAATAGCCACCAAGAAGGCCACCTTCTGGGATAAAGTAAGCAAGGGAATCTCCCTGATGTTTTCAAAGGGAGGTTTCTGTAGAACCGACAAAACCAAATTAAGATCCCAAGGCGGTAAGGGCGCGCGGACTGGAGGAGCCAGGTGCCGCACCCCCTGGATGAAATTCCGCACCAAGGATTTGGTAGCTAAAGGCTTCTGAAAGAAGATTGCTAATGCTGAAACTTGACCCTTGATGGTGCTCAAGGCTAGCTTCTGCTCAACCCCCTGTTGCAAAAAGGCCAATATTCGAGACACCGAATAGGTACGTGGAGGAAATCCTAAAGATTCGCACCACGCAATATAAGTTTTCCATGTGTGATAATAGACTCTGCTGGAAGTCGCTTTCCTTGCTTTAATAAGGGTAGGAATGACTGAAGCTGACAAACCTCTGTCCTTCAGTACTTGGGTCTCAATGGCCAGGCCATTAAACCCAGCGACTGTAAAGCATGATGGTAAATTGGTCCTTGAGACCACAGACACTCCCTGAGACGAAGTTCCCACGGAACGTCTACGACTAACATGTCCAAGTCGGCCAGGCCGGCTTGAGGAGGCCAGCCTAGAATTTCTAGGACCACTGGCGCTGATTGGATCTGAACCAGGCGTCCCTAGAGGTATCTGGCCCCGACCATCCGAGAAAGTCTGGTCGTTTTCTGTTCCCACACATTTATCAGATACCTGATAGTTATCAGGAAAGGTGATCTTTTCTGGTTGAACCTCAGGGACCGAAGTCACCCGACTAGAGGCTACTTGGCCTATCTGGTCAACCAGATCCGATTCCTGTGAGGTATCGGGACTAATCTTAAGAAAGGTAAAGGAAAAGATCTATTCAGGGAACGGTAATTACCGCTTCCTGTAGTACTTAAATGTTGGAAGGGAAGAATCGCACCGGTAGTAGTGGTTGATGCTCGATCTAATGTCCTGAATACCGGTGAAAACGTCCCCCCACCCTGAAACCGGGTGGGGGCGCACCTTCAGGCTGTGTACTCCTTTGCTTCGGGTTTGGCTGGGTTGGTCCTTTGCTTGTCCGACCAGCCCTTCTTGAACCCTCCTGGAGGAGTCTTGCCTTTCCCGCTAGTACCAGCCGGGCGCCCTTTATGGGCGGTAAAGAAAGGTCCTCGCTTGTTGCGAGGTCCCTTAGCTTTTGCAGCCTGTGGCAAAAAAGTGCTCTTGCCCCCAGTGGCATCCTTAATGATTTCATCTAGGTTGGCCCCAAATAGACGATTCCCCTGAAAGGGGAGATTTGTCAAGGTCTTCTTGGAACCTAGGTCAGCTGACCAGCATTTTAACCATAGCACACGTCTGAGGATCACCGCTGTCTTAGATGCATACCCTAATAAGGGAGTAGTGTCCAAGGCTGCGTCACAGATAAACTGTAGCCCTTGTATAATCTGTTCCATCAAATCAGATGTCTCCTGGGGAATATCTTTTCCCCTAAGATCTTGGCGTACCATTTTCGCCCATTCCGTAAGTGTCTGGGAAACTAGACCAATAACAATTACTGGTCTAAAAGCTGACCCTATCAGAGAGAAGATGGTGCGGGACTCTGCTTCCATCTTTCGATCCACCGGATCCTTAAAGGACGAAGTGTCCTCCACTGGAATAACCGTGGCTTTATTTAGCCTGGAAATAGGCGGATCCACGACTGGTGGTACCGTCCATTTCTTGATGATGGATTCCTCAAACGGATAGCGTCTAGCAATACGCTTGGAAATAGTAAAGGTACGTTTAGAATGCTCCCATTCTCCTTTAATCTGATTACCGAAACATTTAGGTACAGGAAAAGCCTTCATCGTCTTGATGGGCTTATTAGTACCAAAAGGAATCTCTGTTTCAGTTGCCTCTGCCGGTAAAGCCTCAAGTTTTAAGGTTTCCTGCACTGCCACAACTAGTGCGTCCACCAATGCTTCTTCCTGAATAATAGCAGGAGAAGAAGCGTCCTCCTCACTGTCTGAGGGGGCTTTACCTGGGATAACAGCCCTTGCAGAGGAACCTGCAACTGCCGTGACCACCTCTGAATCTGAGTCAGAGGTGTCAGATGGTATAGGGGTAGGCGGGGGTCGCTTCCTTGACCCCCGTCCCTGACAGGCCGCCTCCACCCGAGCCACCATAGACTCCAAAATTGCTGTAAATGACTCTATACTCTGTGCACCGGCGGGTCCCGTGGCCCCCTCGAGGGAAACAGGTGGGGGAATATGTGTGGCAGGGTCCATGATAACTCCAGTTACTTCCTGGATAATATAATTCAAAAATAAAACTTTTCTTTTTTTTTTTTTTTTTTTTCGACCCCCAGCGCCACAAAAAGCCCCTTAGTGTTACCTGCTAGGGATCCCTATCGATCGAGAGAGAGAGATAGACCCCCAGGCTCACCACTTGATGCTCAGAGTTTAACTGCAACAGGTTACAGCGCTGTCTTAACAAACAGGAAGTCTTTTGGCTGGCTGCCCAGGAAGAAAGGAGGCGGCTCAGCCCCTCTGTACGCCTTCCGGCGCCTCCCCCAAGCTCCACGAGGTGTTTGGATCACCTCAAACATGGCCGCCCCCATGCTGGAGACACGAGGCTACGCCAAAATGGCGGCTCGTGCGATCCAGCAAAAAAAAAATGGCGGCGGCCCGTACTGAATAGCGGTGTGCTGCAGGGCACACAACACTCTCACTGCATGGGGATATGGCGTGGTTGGCGGTACCGGTCCTGGCGGACCGCATGGCTGTTCGGGAGGCCTGCTAATAGCTGGAGATCTGATTAGGAAGGCAGTCTACATGTCCGTGGCTTCTGACTGGTAGGTAGCTTATTCTTAACCCATAAGATTCCCAGAATGCCACAGATTACATCTTTACAACATGTATACAATTAGATTGTTAGCTCCCAAACCAAGCCTCCTGGCTTTTTGCACACATAAAATCACACTCAAAGTAGGAGGATCTGTGTCATGTTGTAGGATAGAAAGGGACTCTATCTTACCATACAGAGAGGGGCCCGCGTTCACCACAAAACCCGTCAGGGGGAAAGGGGGAACATACTACTCACCATACCGGAACCAGGCGGGCACCAACTCCTGACAGTACCCCTCTCCACCGGGGCGGGAGGGCTGTCGACCGATACGGACGCCGTGACTCATGGTCTTTGGCGTTTCAGCGAGACGTTTAACTCGCGTGGACAGTCCTTTAATGGGACTTTGTCGCGGCCGACCCAGCGCGGAGCTATGGCCTGCACGCGCTCGTAGGCTGAACTGGGGTGACCACCGGATCTCAACATCCAGCCCGTCGCCCAGTTCAGCTTTCTTGCTTGAAGATCTCACAGGAACACTGGAGAAAAAAGCTGCTTTAAGAAAAAATTCTTGCCAGGACCTAAGATCCCAGCAAGGTGTCTAGGTCCTTACTCCTAACTAGACAGAAAATAACTGATTTGCTGAGGCAGAGAGAGAGAGGATATACCCTCTGGGACTGCCCCTGGGGTGTGGCCAGAGCTTTTTAATTTCCTGTCTAGTCCTGCTCCTGTGGAGGCAACATAACCCGAAGGTGGTGTATCACCGAGGACTACGTCTGTCAATGAGCGCTAGAGAAACTCTTTTTTTTCTTCTGGTGGGCCCTGTAGGCCAGGGTTGAGGACCACTGCCCTAGAAGACCTGAATGGCTTAGCTCTATTCTCCTGCGAGGTACGAAACAGCCGCCTGTAAGCAGTAAATGAAAGCCCCCGTCTTATATGGTGCCATGACCTTGGTGGATTGGGGAAGAAAGAGTACTCTTCCCACCCATGAGGCCTTTGATCAACTCATCCAGGGAGGATCCAAGCAACCTGTCCCCCATAAAGGGAAGGTCAGAAAGCCTTTTTGGAAGCCTGGTCCGCAGACTAGCTTTTTAGCCACACCATGAGTCCCAATAGCAACCCCCACTGCAGACACTCTGGCTACCAGTGGAGCTGCATCCAGTGATGCATCACATATGTACAGAAGGGCTTGAAACATTTGTTATCAGGCCTGACAAGAGCTGCTCTGTTTCCAAGTCTCCTTTCAGCAACTTCGCCCATTCCGTTATGGTCTGTGACACCAGAGTGATCACGAAGACCGGTTTCAGCATTGAGCCCGCTATCACATGCAAATGGCGGGACAGAGACTCAATCTGTCTATTCATGGGGTCTGTAAATACCAGGGACTCCTCCACCGGAACCTTTGGTGGTACTGTCCATCTAGCTGATACTGCGTCCGCGAAGGGGTAGCGCCTTTTAAACACTAAGGCACTACTAACATTTGTTTGAGGTGTCCCCACTGTTCATTGACAATGTTGTCAAAAAGTTGTCAAATTTGTTTTTGAGCATACAGGAGGCACACTATCCTCCCTCCCGATCCCTCTATGGGACCAGTACTCATCCACCTCCGTGTCGGCGGCTGCTAAGACACCCCGGCGACTTACCCTGGATACGTGCGCCATATAACGGCGCATGCGCACAAGGGATGCGGCTGCATGACGGACGTCACATGCTGACACGGTGCGGCGCAGACCGGCATAAAAAGGCCAGGGAACCGCAGTCCAACCTCCCTTCCCTCACAGAGAGGGAGAAGGAAGGAACCAGGAGCTGCTATCCGCCTGGTAAAAAGAAACCCTACAACTGTAAGTTCTTCTCCAAATAAGTATATATTCCCTATTCTACTTGGGAACTTTATTATGGCACAAATGCAAAGTATTTTGACAGCAACTTACTTCAGGATTACCACAGTATAATAATTTCATTACTCACAGACGGATAAGATACCTCTCCCTCTATAACGCCCAGCAGGCTTAGATGGGACCACCAAAAGGTATCTATAAACTATCCACTTGGAGCATGAACCAATCCCGGTCGCTCCACCCGGCAAGTCCACTTACAGCACACCACTAAGTTATGTACCACCTATATATTTTTTTATGCCATATATCTAGTCCCAATTCCGATATTTGCATAACTCCGTTCATATAAAAATTCTTAAGTAAAATACAATAAATCTAAACATTTAGCTATGTACCATTGCAGGACGCCCCCTTAAAGGTTCTCGCTGCTTAATGAAGGGCAAACGAACCATACATGGAACAGGAAACAAAAATGTATGTATATATTCCATTTATACCACACGACTAAATCCGTGGTATATACAAATAATAATGTATTTTACCTTATTGTTACAGAAATGGTGACACTTTATAATCCTTGACAAAGGCTTGAAAAAAGCCGAAACGCGTAGGATACGCACCAGGAATTATCTCTGATCAAAACTTCCAAGCCCACCAGCATGGAGGAACAGAGACAAATATTCCTATAATATGTCACCATATGACATGTCACGATACTTCCAACTTCTTGCACTCATCCACTCTGGGTCTATAACCCAGCACAATGAATGTGTATATTCATCTCTTATGATTTATGTAAACAATTTCTTTTTCAAATACAATTTTTTTTTACCTGATACACCTTGTATATAACTCACTTGCCATAAAAGTCCCACCCTACTTGGCCTGAGATACCAAACAAATATACACAATTAATTCAGGGACGAAGGCAAACACGTATTCTTCCAGCTCTATAGAGATCAAAACAAACCCCAGTGGTATCTGGCAGGAGCCATCAGTAGCAGATCCTTTTAAGTCCAGTAAGTTGCAATGTGGGGCATCCATGGATCGGACTTGTTTTTCCTGCACATCCCACTGATGATCAATTTGAGATCTGGAGAATTTGAAGGCCAAGTCAAAACCTAAAATTTGGTAATGCGTTTCTCAAACCATTCTCAAAATAGATTTGTGGTAATGCATGATCCAGCAGAAAGAGGTCACCGCCATCAGGGAATACGGTTTCAATGAAGTGGTGTACTTGGTTAGCAACAATGTTTAGGCTGGTGGTACATGTGAAGTAACATCCAGTAACGTCCACACGAATAGAAAGAACCAAGGTTTCCAAGCAGAACATTGCCCAAACCTTCAACACTGCCTCTGCTGGCTTGCCTTCTTCCTATAGTACACATTAGTGCCATCTCTTCCCCATTTAAGCAATGCACACACCTGCCCATCCACATGATGTAAAGTAAATGCAATTCATCAGACCAGGCCACCTTCCTTTGCTCTATGGTCCAGTTCTGATGCCCATTGTAGACAGTTTGCACTGTAGACACGTTTCGGCAAGGGCACCCTAACCAGTCTGCGGCTACACAGCCCCAAACAAACTGCAATGCCTTATTTTAACACATCAACTTCAGGAGCAATTTGCTGCCTAATACTGTATATCCCACCAACTGTCAGATGTTTTTCCAATGAGAGAATCCATGTTATTCAAACTGTCAGTGGTCAAAGTCATAGCTGATCTATATCTCTCTCTCTCTCTCTCTATATACAGTGGGTACGGAAAGTATTCAGACCCCCTTAAATTTTTCACTCTTTGTTATATTGCAGCCATTTGCTAAAATCATTTAGGTTCATTCTTCTTCCTCATGAATGTACACATAGCACCCCATACTGACAGAAAAACACAGAATTGTTGACATTGTTGCAGATTTATTAAAAAAGAAAAACTGAAATATCACATGGTCCTAAGTATTCAGACCCTTTGCTGTGACACTCATATATTTAACTCAGGTGCTTTCCATTTCTTCTGATCATCCTTGAGATGGTTCTACACCTTCATTTGAGTCCAGCTGTGTTTGATTATACTGATTGGACTTGATTAGGAAAGCCACACACCTGTCTATATAAGACCTTCCAGATCACAATGCATGTCAGAGCAAATGAGAATCATGAGGTCAAAGGAACTGCCTGAAGAGCTCAGAGACAGAATTGTGGCAAGGCACAGATCTGGCCAAGGTTACAAAAAGATTTCTGCTGCACTTAAGGTTCCTAAGAGCACAGTGGCCTCCATAATCCTCAAATGGAAGACGTTTGGGACGACCAGAACCCTTCCTAGAGCTGGCCGTCCGGCCAAACTGAGCTATCGGGGGAGAAGAGCCTTGGTGAGAGAGGTAAAGAAGAACCCAAAGATCACTGTGGCTGAGCTCCAGAGATGCAGTCAGGAGATGGGAGAAAGTTGTAGAAAGTCAACCATCACTGCAGCCCTCCACCAGTCGGGGCTTTATGGCAGAGTGGCCCGACGGAAGCCTCTCCTCAGTGTAAGACACATGAAAGCCCGCATGGAGTTTGCTAAAAAAACACCTGAAGGACTCCAAGATGGTGAGAAATAAGATTCTCTGGTCTGAAAAGACCAAAATAGAACTTTTTGGCCTTAATTCTAAGCGGTATGTGTGGAGAAAACCAGGCACTGCTCATCACCTGTGCAATACAGTCCCAACAGTGAAGCATGGTGGTGGCAGCATCATGCTGTGGGGGTGTTTTTCAGCTGCAGGGACAGGACGACTGGTTGCAATCGAGGGAAAGATGAATGTGGCCAAGTACAGGGATATCCTGGACAAAAACCTTCTCCAGAGTGCTCTGGACCTCAGACTGGGCTGAAGGTTTACCTTCCAACAAGACAATGACCCTAAGCACACAGCTAAAATAACGAAGGAATGGCTTCACAACTCCGTGACTGTTCTTGAATGGCCCAGCCAGAGCCCTGACTTAAACCCAATTGAGCATCTCTGGAGAGACCTAAAAATGGCTGTCCACCAACGTTTACCATCCAACCTGACAGAACTGGAGAGGATCTGCAAGGAGGAATGGCAGAGGATCCCCAAATCCAGGTGTGAAAGACTTGTTGCATCTTTCCCAAAAAGACTCCTGGCTGTATTAGATCAAAAGGGGGCTTCTATTAAATACTGAGCAAAGGGTCTGAATACTTAGGACCATGTGATATTTCAGTTTTTCTTTTTTAATAAATCTGCAACAATGTCAACAATTCTGTGTTTTTCTGTCAGTATGGGGTGCTATGTGTACATTCATGAGGAAGAAGAATGAACCTAAATGATTTTAGCAAATGGCTGCAATATAACAAAGAGTGAAAAATTTAAGGGGGTCTGAATACTTTCCGTACCCACTGTGTGTGTGTATATACATATATATATATACAGACGCATACATACACACATACATACACATTCATATACACACATACATATACACACATACATACACACACACATACACACACACACACACCTTTGTTTCCCAAGGGTCTTCACGCTGGTCCACACACTTGCCATCTTTCTTTCTATCCTCCTAGGACAGTCCATGACATGCTTCGGCTCAAAGGAAATGGGTTCAGAGACACTGGCCATCAATCAACCCACAAGACTGAGGGCATCTATTAGCAAGTAGGAATTACTGCAAGAGACCGCTCTGGATTAAAGTCAGTGGCATGGAGCAAACTAGCTGTCAGGGGATAGTCTGGAGAAGTTTGGCTCAAAGGCCCGGCATGCTTGTCAATACCCAGCATGGCTGCAATCATTTGCGGCACACGAATATTAATTCACGGTGCACGCACTGACGCACACCACATGCAATAGATCTTGCCGCCCTTTGTTCTTTATAAGGATGACAGCTGCTCACAGACTTTGCTGACTGGTCTTCAAGCTCCCCGATACCCGTGTGCGTGTTACTTCTGGATTTCCAGTTACTGACTCCGCTTACTTCTGGACTCCCCCTTGCTTCTCTCCAGGCTGACCTCAGCTTATTCGATGAGCCTGTTGCCGATTTACTCCTCTGCTTGACCACTGTGCTCTGACCTTAGCTTCCATTCCTCACCACATATCCTATCTTATCCTGACTGCTGTGAACTGCCTGCATTTCCTAATGTGTCATCCTGGATCAGCTGCCTCCAGTGCCTGGCTTCCACCTGATAAGACACCACCACTGCAGATCCATCCGACTTCCACATAGCTGGCAACCCGTGCTTCTTTGGGCTCATCTCCTCTCACTATTGCCAGGGGTGTTATGCACTCAGCCACAAGGGAAGCCATCATCATCATCTTGGCCTCAAGACCAGGTACTTGAAACTAGCAGATAAGAAAAAGTCAGCTAGGTTTATGATCTGTATGCTTGTTCCAAATCGGTTCCTTAAAAATTATGGAAACCACTGGAACAGCATGACTGGAATTTTCAGAAGGTCGAATTAGTAATTGCATTGGGTCAATTTTAAAGACACTGGTGGGCCAAAGGCAAAGCTTAGCTTTAGCTTGTGTAATGCTACAAACAGTCTTCTGGGCCACTTGGACCAGTGGGCCTGAGACATATGCTCCTTTTATCTAATTGGTCAAAGCAACCCCCCTAACAGGTGTGCTTTAAAGTAAAACAGTTTTAAGAAAACAATGGAGGCTGCCTTTACAGACATCCGTCTGATATATGCAATGTGTGGAAAGGGGGAAGCTTCTCTAAGTATATTCCTCAATAGCCACAAAGGATAATAATCCAGTTTGCATGCACCTAATTGGCATGTAAACCCAGATATTTATTACCTCGTATGAGTAGCAGGGACATCATCATTGTGCTATAGATTGCCGGTACAGAAAGCAGAAATGTGGGATGGAACCAGCAGGCTCTACCCACTACAGACTGTCCAATAAATCCAATAATCAAAATAATTAATAGAAGAAATGTGGCCTTTACTTTTTAACTTAGTCCATTTTTCACTAAATCTTATTGGTTTGAGGAAGACACGATAGATTTCCTTAGTTCTTTAGTTTTCAATCTGATTTATTTCACAAAGTTCCTCTCTTCCCCTTTGTAAAGGTTTCAAAGAGTTTTGTGATCTCAGCGATTCTGTAAAACTTCTTTCGACATCTTGATTTCACCTTTTTCCCTTCAGTGAAGTTTCTTTTTCTATTTCTCGGTATCTAACCTCAGAACGTGGTATTAAAGTCTTAGACCGTATTAAAAAAACTCCCTTATTAGTAGCAACACTTGAGGGAAGAAGAAGTTTATATCAATATATTATATACTTGCATTTTTAAAGCCACTATTAATATTTATGAGAGGAATTAGTCTCTAGATTTTTCATAGAGAAGATATATTCAAACCGGTGTTAGCCAGCATGTAAATGTTCTATAAATTTACTATTACTTTAGATTTATTGTAAGTGATGTTTTTCTGAAATTTATTATCAAGTTATATATTCCAACTTACAACTAGGCAATGTCTGCTCTTGCACCTATAACAAATAGATGTAGTATATCTATGCATAATTTTACATGCATATTTAAAAATAATAAAAAAAACTCTAGCTTTAATTTGCTAAGTCCATCAGTAACCTTGAATTAATTTCCTTAACAAAATTGCTTCTACAATTTTCTAAACACCAACCATCACACAGCTACAAATAACAGGATTTTTGTCTTACCTGTAAAATCCTGGATGATGTACTATAATGGGCTATACTGCCGCCTTCAGGAGAACTGGAGAAAAGTTGTAAAGACAGCCCAGTATAACCTTCCTTGCTCTTAGCATGTCTCCGTTTAGTAGTGAGCAATGACAGGAGTGGGTCAAAAGAACAGAGTGGAGGAGGACTTGTATCTTGGAATCAGTAAGACATCCAGAGGCAGGGCAACAGTAAACCTAAGTATAACAGGCTCACATAGTAATAATTCATCTAAAAGGCGCGCAAAACCAATATCTCTGTAGCGATGTATACAAAAATGTGTGAATGAAAAAATAAAACTTAACTAGTATTCAAACATAACAAACAAAGTGCATCAAATAAATGGTGAAATAACAGTCCCATAACAAATAATTCACCTATGCAGAACAAAGAATTAAACTTCAAAGAGAAATATATAAAAGTCTAATTGTGAGATCTTAAAAATCATGAAAAGTCCACATGTAGGGATCCCAAAGCACTTTACAGACAAGTGTGCCAGTTCCCTTACCAAACAGTAATGATCTCCAAATGATAAGAGGGCCACCAATCAAGATACCACTGATTTCACTGCCTCCATAGTCCTTCACTGGTTATTCAAAGAAGACACCTCAAAGTAATTATAGGTAGGAGAAAGAACAAAAAGGACCATAGAGTATGCCAAAACCACATGATCTACTCACAAAAGTTAGAGCAACGCAGAAAAATCACACAACACCAGGGAACAACATAATATGCCACTGGCCTCACCCAACATGCGTTTCGTCTGGGGTAACGGACGTCTTCATAATATTAAGAGGGTCTTGCCATTTTTACAAGTGGGGGCAGCCTCATTATGGGGGGGGGGGGGTATAGCGGAACTCAGGAGAAATCTCAGGGCTTTAGGATACAAGGGAGGCTTTTAAACAAAATGCCTACAATAGTGCACATACAATCTTATGGGACAATTGTTGTTGAAATTAATAGTCTGGTGACAGCAGGGTCTCTAAGTCAAAGTTTGTTTAATTTATCGTAAACTGAGTTCACTGTAATTAGATGCAACCATGATCGAGGATTCAGACCACTCCTCATATCCGAGGATGAGGGGGGTTTGCTTCCTACAGTCTGTGCCTCTCTTTGCCCCATCACCAAAAATCATATTCAAATTGTAATGCCCCGTACACACGTACCGATTGTCGGCCGTAAATATTCGCCCGACGACCGATCGGCCGATTGTAGGCTTGTTAGTATGATGCTTCCGACAGCGCATTTTCGGCCGAACAGAATCTGTTGTGCAAGCATTAAAATTTGTTGGCCAACACCAGAACGGCCGATTGTTTGCCAGTCAGTACAGATTTCTGCCGACAGACAGCAGATTAGCAAGACTGGGCATGCTCAGAAAAGAAAAAAAAGACAAGGAAATTTAATCATCACATGACATCACTTCTGCAGTCGGCTGTTGTTGGCCGACAAAATTCGTGTGCAGTCTTTTGCAGTTTTCAACAGACACGACAGCCCTGGACAAAAGACGGCCGATCATTCGGCCGACGATCAGTACGTGTGTACGGGGCTTAAGGCAAAATCTGACTGGCGGTTGTAAGAACCCAAACCATGGTATAGATACTCTTGGGCTTTCCATACATGAGAAGGACTCTATCCCGGGATTGTTTGGGAATACCTATATTAAAGTGGAGTTCCACCAATTTTTAATAAATTGGATTACATAGATGTATGTAATCCCCTTTAAAAAGACTTTTACCAATGGAAAGTTTATTTTTTTTTTGGTTGCTAGTAAATACCTTATTTTCTGCTTTATTTATCCTCTTCTCACTTCTGGGTCTGGTCGGCGATTACGTCATTCGGCAATTTGCAGTGTGTGCTGGGATGGCATGAAATCTTGCTTTATTACACAGGAGATGAGCTGCACTGCGGGCTCTGCCCCGCCTCCGCCCCCCCTCCTCTCAGTGAGCTGTATTTATGTAGTGTATTGAGGCTGTGCTCCGCCCCGCCTCCTCTCAGTGAGCTCAGTGAGGATAACTGGATTTTTGACTTAACGTAAAATCCTTTTCTCTTAAGCTCATTGACAGACGCAGACTTCTTGATTAATATCAGTAGGGATATACTGCCCCCTACAGGAGTAGGACACTAGGCAGGAAAAAGGTTCTGGCCACACCTATGGGCAGCCCCAGGGGGTATATCATCTATCTCCCTGCTATAGGATGTCAGTTATGTAACAAAGCAGTGTCAGAGAATTCAACCCAACCCAACTCAAAAATAGAGGGGCGGGTCCTGCGTCTGTCAATGAGCTTAAGAGAAAAGGATTTTACGGTAAGTCAAAAATCCAGTTTTCTCTGTCGCTCATTGACAGACGCAGACTTCTTGATTAATATCAGTAGGGACGTCCCAAAGCAGTGCCACAAATGAGCGGTGGGATAACAGAAAATAAAAATCCAATCCAGAAGGCCCAACCGGAGCCAACCAGAAGTATCAAGGGTTCATCGAACAAAAGGATGAGACCCAACTGAAAAAAACAAAAACCCCCGAGGTAGACCAACGGTCCCCTCAAACAGCAGCCTGCAAAACCTTGCGGCCAAAAGAGGCATCCGCCGATGCCAGCACATCAACTTTATAAAATTTTGTAAAGGTATGAACCGACGACCAGGTAGCCGCCTTGCAAACCTGAAGCACCGACGCCTGATGGCGGAAGACCCAGGAAGCACTAAGAGCCTGAGTGGAGTGCGCCTTAACAGGGAACGGAGGAACCCGACCCTTAATAGGATAAGCCTGCACCGCCGTCTGTCTGATCCATCTGGAGATAGTCGCGGAAGACGCAGGCAACCCCTTTCTGGGGCCATCCGTGATCACAAAAAGTGAATCAGCCTTACGAAAAGAGTCAGTAGTAGCCAAGTACACCCTGATCGCCCGAACCACATCCAAGGAGTGTAATGCAAACTCCCGAGGATGGCTGGGCTTAGGACACAGGGAAGTCAATACAATATCCTCATTCAAATGAAACTCTGAAACCACCTTAGGAAGGAAGGATGGATTCGGACGAAGAACCACCTTATCCCTATGAACCACCAGATATGGGGAACGACAGGACAATGCGGCCAGTTCCGACACCCTGCGTGCAGAAGTGATAGCCACCAAAAAGGCCACCTTCTGGGATAAGGTAAGCAAGGGAATCTCCCTAATATTTTCAAAGGGAGGTTTCTGGAGAACCGACAACACCAAATTAAGATCCCAGGGCGGCAAGGGCGCGCGCACCGGAGGAGCCAGGTGCCGCACCCCTTGGATGAAATTCCGCACCAAAGAATGAGTAGCCAGTGGCCTCTGGAAGAAGATTGCCAATGCCGAGACCTGACCCTTGATAGTGCTCAAGGCCAGCTTCTGCTCAACCCCCTGTTGCAGAAAGGCCAATATCCGAGCCACCGAGAAGGAAAACGTGGAGGAAACCCAAGGGATTCACACCACGCGATATAAGACTTCCATGTGCGATGATAGACCTTTCTGGAAGTCGCTTTCCTCGCTTTAATCAGAGTAGGGATAACTGAAGCAGACAAGCCCCTGTCCTTCAGCACCTGGCTCTCAACCGCCAAGCCGTCAAAGCCAGTGATCGTAAAGCAGGATGGACGATCGGTCCCTGAGACAGCGGCTCTTCCCTGAGAGGAAGTCGCCAAGGAGCGTCTGCGACCAGCCTGACCAAGACGGGATATTAGGCCCGATGAGGTCAATCCGGAGTCACAAGGATGACTGGAATTCCCTCCGCCTCTATCCTGCGTAGAAGTTTCGGTGACAACTTGAGAGGAGGAAAGGCATACAGCAGCTGGTACTGCCCCCACAGAGTATTCAGTGCGTCTGCGGAGTCCGCCAGAGGATCGCGGGCTACAACCCTCTGCACCTTTCGGTTGAGCCAAGATGCCAACAGATCCACGTCCGGGGTGCCCCAACGAAGGCACAACTGGTGAAACACCTCTGTCTGAAGAGGCCATTCCCATTGATCCAAGGTCTGATGGCTGAGAAAGTCCGCCTGCCAATTTTCCACACCCAGAACGTGAACTGCAGACAGAGCCGAAACAAACTGTTCGCCCAAAATATGCTGGCCACTTCCACGGCCGCTAGAACACTCTTGGTGTCCCCTTGATGGTTGACATAGGCCACGGCCATGGCATTGTCCGACTGAATCCGAACCGAGCAGCCCTGAAGATGCTCGGTCCGGTGAACCAGGCAAAACCTGATCGCTTTCAGTTCCAACACATTTATCGATAACCTGGATCTAAAAAAAGCTTGCCAGGACCAGAGATCCCAGCAAGGAACTTAGGTCCTTACTCCTGACTAGGCAGAAAAAAACTGACATCCTATAGCAGGGAGAGAGAGGATATACCCCCTGGGGCTGCCCATAGGTGTCCTGCCTAGTGTACTACTCCTGTAGGGGGCAGTATATCCCTACTGATATTAATCAAGTCTGCGTCTGTCAATGAGCGACAGAGAAATAATGCTTTCAGTCCTCGCTCACTGAGAGGAGGCGGGGCGGAGGCGAGGTGGAGCACGGCCTCAATACACTACATACATACAGCTCACTGAGAGGAGGCAGGGCGGAGGCGAGGCAGAACACACAGTACAGCTCATCTCCTGTGTAATAATGTGAGATTTCATGCCCTGAGATACATCCTAGCACACACTGCGAATCGCCGAATGACGTAATCGCCGACCGGACCCGGAAGTGAGAAGATGATAAATAAAGCAGAAAATCAGGTATTTACTAGCAACAAAAAAAAGAAAGAAAACTTTCCATTGGTAAAAGTCATTTTAAAGGGGATTACATACATCTAAAGTGACTAAAATGGGTGGAACTCCACTTTAAATGCTTGAAAATCCCCCAACATGTAGGGAAAGAGGAGACTTCTAGGGACTTTAAATAATTATGAATTTAAACGTGCCACATAGAAAATATACAGAAAAAAAACTTTATAATATTTACCAATTTGATCATACAATTAAAACAATGTTAAAAAGAAAGCCACTGGTAGCTAGCTGTCTTACAAAATGGTGTTTGACTGATGCATTTATGTGCATTTAACATTGGTGTGGTGCTTATAATAATCAGTTTTTATTTATGTAAAACATTTAACCCGAAAGGAAAAAAAGCGGTTTGCTGTAATTGATTATAAAGTATTAGCGGAAGTTGGGCTTTAATTTGTTAGTGTATTTGAGTAGTACTTCTAACACTCCCCTCAGATGGACAATGCTGCTGTCCAAAACTGCCCTCTATGCTCCTTCATCAAGAGTGGTGTTTGTGTATTACTGGAAAGATCACCAGTTGAAAACAGAACGAAAAAGCATAAAAAAAAAAAAAAAAATTAATAAATCGAATACAGCCACTACATCTAATGACTGCTAAGCTGTAATATATTACATTTTTGGTTTTGGGATTAATACCTACACCATAAGGGCTCTTTCACACAGCCGCTCCGTATGTCCGCAAATCATCCTATTTTTTTGCGGATGATTTGCGGACATAATGTAAGTCAATGGCATTGCGGATGTCAGCGGAATACCATCCGCTGACATCCGATTTTCTTCCTTTCAGTTCTGTTCCATTCTTTGGAACGGAACAGAACCCTATTTTTCCTCCGTTCAAAAAACGGAAAGGAAGGAAAATCGGATGTCAGCGGTGTCATCCGCTGACATCCGCAATGCCCATAGACTTACATTATGTCCACATATCATCCGCAAACGGATGGGATGATATGCGGACATACGGAGCGGATGACACAAATGTCATCCGCTCTGTGAAGAAGAAAAAAAAAAGTCCCGCAGCGGAGTAAAACAGCGGAGCGGCCGTGTGAAAGTGCCCTAACAGTAGATGTGATGCATATGCAAAGACCAAGACTGATTTAGGCGATAAAATAAACTACTATGCAACAACAACCCAAAAAATCATCTGAACAACAAGCGTACTGTAAAATAGAAATTGAATATCTATACAGTATAGTAAAGCCATTTCCCTAAAATTCTCATATACCATAAGTAGTCTCTGACAAGGACGAGCTGCGCTGGGAGTCTCAAGAGGTTACTTTAGAAAATAGCTACAATTTCCTGTGATTTCCAGCGCAGTCCAATGTGTGCTTTGTGACAGTAATCGCTGTACATAGTGCTGAGAAATGCGTTTTGCACTGCTACATTTAATAGATAAAATACCAGAGAAAACTTTATTTATATATAATTGAAAAACTTTTTATTGATTGCCTCTATTTGTTGCTGCAGCAAGGTACACTGCATGATTTTCCTTGTGTTAAGCGATCGCTCACTTACGTAGAACCAAAATGTAATTATTTCTCTGTGAAGCTGACAGCAATATAGAACTGTAAACGACAATTGCAGTATGACGCAATGATTACTGGCATGTATATACATTTTCAAAAAATGAAATCCATGACTGTACAAAGAAACCATGTGCTTAGAGAAACACATAGGATAGATTTGGAAGTGTGTAAGTCTTCCTTGCTTCTGAAGCCCGACCCACACTCAGATAGTACTCCAGAGGCTACTGACACAGGCAGTGAGGAAGCGAAGCGATGCTTCCTCATCGCCCATTTGAATCCCATTTTTGCCGACAAACGTGCTGCAACAGCACACATTGCACGCAGCTATGGGGCATTTGTGGTGCTTCCCCATTGACTTGAATGCGAAGCAGTCAGTGGGGATGCCACCCGCAAATCGCTACAAGTCAGGTAAACTTTGCCACAGGCGCAAAGCATTGCGACCGCAGCATGTAAACACTCCCCTCTGCGGTCTGTTGTGGGGGGGGGGGGAGGGAGGGTGTGGCAGGTGGCAAAAAAAAGTGGCTCAAATGTGCATTTGTGCCACCCTCCAACAAGACTAAATGGGGCCATAATCTATTGCTTATTAACTTCAGCTGCTTTGCTGATCCAATGGTTCCCTATACTTTAAGTTACTTGTCAGTTGTCAGCTTTATTATTATTTTACAGAATTTATAAAGTGCCAGCATTTTGGACAGTGCTTTACAACATGAGGGCAGACAGTGCAGTTACAAATAGATTCAATACAAAAGGAATCGGAGGCTGGGTTCACAGCATGGGGTCCAGTGCGACCCAGTTCACCGATTCAGGTGTGAATCAGGTCCAAATATTTGCCTTAATTCACACCTGAATGGGAACCAAAGATGGACAGGACCATGTTTAAATACAGACCGGGCCACCCCGGAGTTGTGTTTACCGGCTCTATTGAGAGCTGGTCACACCCTGCTCTCATGCAAATTGAATGCAGAGAAACCCAAATCAAATTCGCATATGGGTGAACCAGAATGGAGGGCCCTGCTCTTTAGAGCTTACACTCTAAAAGAGCTTTGAGGATAAATTGCGCCACAGTGCCTGTAGTTAAAGTGGGAAGCTCTGCTTATTTGCCTCCTCGGCTGCCACATTTGGCACTTTTCTGGGAGGGGGTACCTGGTTTTGACAGGTACCCACTCTCACTGCCGGCTGACTTCGCTGTGGCAATCAGGATCATTTTTGATCCTGATTGCCCCATTGGATATTTACCCACGTTTAACCACAAAAATCACATTTTTTTACTAACCAGATCACTAATAATAACACTCTCGCGCTCAGGTGTGAGCAGTCAAAAAATCTCTGAACCATTGTTGCAGCCTTCATTATTTCAGGGTCAGCAATCCCTTGGAATTGCCAAAACAAGGACTGTAGACAATTTAAACAAAAATCAACAGACCAGGAAAGTGCATGCCCTAGTAGTGCAATAAACTTCTTTATTAAGAAAAGATAAAATGACACATAATGCACTTACATAATCCCAGAACGACACCAAACTCACACAACTTTAAGAATCTACCTTCAGAACCTCTGTATGGATGCCACTAGATATAGACTCGGCTAAAGGCTCCTCTTCCCGTGTCTGTGTGTAAGGAAAGAGAAGAGCAGGGGAGCCGGCTGCAATTGTGGCTTGTGTATGGCAGCTGCTGGGAATATGGAGGACCAGCAATTATTCAGTAGAGTGGCATGCACTCCTAGGAGGCTGTGTGGGCCCAATCAGATGTCACCATGGGCCATGGGGTGAACATGCCTGCTTTAAGCCTAGGTTTACACTACCCCATGCCCTGAAAAGAGATCCGTGGAGGAACGCTTTTCAGAGCGCGCCTCACCTGCCAATGTCAGAGATTCAGGAGGCAATTCACAATGGGACTAATGTGCTGCAAATGCAAGCCCAGTGTCTGGCTTGTGGGCCCTTCAAGTTGAACAGACAAGTTTAAAAAGGCAGCACCGCTTGTCAACTGGAATACATCGCAACTTTTGAACAGTCCCCTCAGATCTTATTTTAGACTTTATGTGGGTGGTAAAAACGCATCTAAACCACCGTTTTTTTTTTTTTAACCGCCGCTCATGTAAAAGAGGCATTGGGCTGTGTGTAAAAATATTGCATGATATTAAATATATTCTCTTCTTGTAGTTTGTGTGTATTTAATGTATAAGCTTTAAGTTTATAACCAAAAGCAGCTTTAAGGGGAGTGGTGCTTTGAGAATGCCACAGAATGAAATCCCAGGAAGGTTTTTAATGTGTTTGATCAGCCTCCATATTTCTCTTCAATCTCCTTTTGTGCAAGTTGGAAACCAGTCCACATTCACTCAGCATTAATACTAGCATTCATCTTATGTGTCTGTCTGCTTGATAAATCCTTATTACTACACTGAATTAAAAGAACACTTTTTAATCAGAGAACAGTATCAAGTCAATTAAACTCCTGAGATATTGATCTAGTCAGTGAAGTAGCAGAGGGGGTTCTTTTTCAGTTTCAGCTGCTTTGGTGTTAACAAAATTTACAACAGGTGCACTAGATGGGCAACAATGAGACAACGTCCAAAACTTGAATGGTTTTACAGGTGGATGCCACTGACATTTTTTTTCCCTACTCATCTTTTCTGACTGTTTTTCACTAGTTCTGCATTTAGCTAGGATCAGTGTCACTACTGGTAGCATGAGGTGCCTGGACCCTATAGTGGTTGCACAGGCAGTCCAACTCCTCCAGGATGGCACATCAATATGTACCATTGCCAGGTTTGCTGTCTTTCCCAGCACAGTCTCAAGAGCATAGTGGAGATTCCAGGAGACAGGCAGTTACTCTAGGACAGCTTAAGCCCCGGAGGATTTTCCTGCTCAAAGACCAGGGCCTATTTTGAGATTCGGCACTGCGTGACTTTAACGGACAATTGCGCGGTCGTGCGACGCCGTACCCAAATTAAATTGACGTCCTTTTTTCCCACAAACAGAGCTTTCTTTTGGTGGTATTTGATCACCTGTGCGATTTTTATTTTTTGCGCTATAAACAAAAAAAAGGAGCGTAAATTTTGAAAAATAACAATATTTTTCAAATTTTTTTATATGAAATTCCCCCCCAAAAAAATGTAAAAAATCGAAATTTAACATTTTAGGGCAATTTGTTTTCTGCTACATATTTTTGGTAAAAAAAAAAAAAATCGCAATAAGCGTATTTTGATTGGTTTGCGCAAAACTTATTGTGTTTACTAAGATGTCATTTTTATTGTTTTTTTTTTTTTTTAACGCGTAATGGTGGCGATCTGCGATTTTTTTTGCAGATCGGACCCCTGACCAACAATGAAACTTTTGGGGGTACCAGTGACATTACTACAGTAATCAGTGCTATACATATGCACTGTTACTGTAAAAATGACACTGGCAGGGAAGGGGTTAACTTTATTAGTGATCAAGGGGTTAAGTGTGTCCCTAGAGGCGTGATTCTAACTGTAAAAGGGGCGTGGCTTGTGATGTAACAACAACAGAGACATACGATCCTACATAGCAGGATCATGTAGTCTCTGAAGTTACATCAGGGAGAATGACAGGCGGCTTTGTTTACATTAGCCGCCTGCCTTTCTCCCTCTCCAGCAGGAGATCGCGAGTGACCGGCAGACATCGGAGCTGCCGGTCACTCGCGCAGGGGATGTTGCGGGAGCTCGGCCCCTAGACGCTCATGGACAAGGGACGTAGCCCTACGTCGGTTTGCCCAGGAGAGCCAGACTGCCGCAGTAAATAGTCGTGCGGCAGTCGGCAAGTGGTTAACAGGGCCGTAGAAGGTCTTAACCAATCAGCAGGACTGGCATCTGCTTCTTTGAGCAAGGAGGAATAGGATGAGCACTGCCAGAGCCCTACAAAATTACCTCAAGCAGCCCACTGGTGTGAATGTCTCTGACCAATCCGAAACAGACTTCATTATGGTGGCCTGAGGGCCTGACATCTTCTATTGGGCCCTGTGCTCACTGCCTGACTCCGTGAAGCTCGACCTCCATTTGCCACTGAACTCCAGAATTAGCAGGTCCGCCACTGGTGCCCTGTGCTTTTCACAGAGGAAGAAAGGCCTGGAAAAGCCATGGAGAATGTTATGCTGCCTGTAACATCGCTCAGCATGACTGGGGAGGCAATTTTCATGGAGGGACACACAGACCTCTGCAGGCTAAACAATGGCACCCTGACTGCCATTAAGTATTGGAATTAAATCCTTGGACCCATTGTCCAAGCCTACGCTGATGCAGTAGGTCCTGGGTTCCTCCTGGTGCACGAAAATGCCCGGCCTCATGTGGCAAGAGTATGCAGCCAGTTCCTGGATGAGGAAGAAATTTATACCATTGAATGGCCCCCACGCCTCATCTAAATCCAATAGAACACCTCTGGACAGTCCATCCAACGCCACCAGGTTGCACCGCAGTCTGTTCAGGAGCTCACCGATGCCCTGGTCCAGATCTGGGAGGAAATACCCCAGGACACATTAGCCATCGTCTCATTAGGAGAATGCCCCAATGTTGCATGCATACAAGCACTTGGGGGCCATACAAATTACTGAGTACCATTATGAGTTGCTGCAATGAAAACTCAGCAAAATGGACTATTCTGCTACATTATTTTTTTCAATTAGATTTTCGGGGTGTCTTTGAATTCAGCCCTCTGCAGGTTGATAATTTTAATTTCCATCAAATTATGTGGCATCCTTTCATTCCTAAGACATTACCCAGTCCATATCAGTATAGATATCCAGCATGATATTTTTCCCCACTGGTGTGTTTTCAAAGTGTTCCTTTTTTTTTTTTTTTTTTTTTTTTAGCAGTGTACTACTAGTACTACTATACTTGTTTTCTGAATGGGCCCGTAGCCCAGGCTGTAATAATGCAGTGTGTTATGATAGAACAGAGCATTCTTCCAAAGTTTTAACGCTGGTAATTTCATCAACTTCAGCGTAGCCCTATAAAACACTGTATACATTTTAATGTCCAACTGGATACTTGATTTGTGAGCAAAAGTACAAGGGGACTTGCAAGCAGCTCAAAGAAACTGTAGAGCTCTTATACCAGACCTCCTCCAATGCCCCATTTTGGTTGTAAAAGAAGCCATGTCAGAGGGCAGCTAGCATTGCTCTCCCTCTCACCTCCTGCCTCTTAGCAGCTGGGAAGCACACGTTAAAAAAACCTCAACAGTAGACAGCGGCTGAGACTTCTCATACTAATGGTGGCTGAGAACATGTTTGCACAGGCTATTCTGGCACTAGGGTAACCTTACTTCCCATGATGTCTAAATGCTCTAACATTGCCTTATCTTCTTCCAACCCCTTTACGATATCTCTACCTTCTAGAAATGTAAAGTTTCCAGAAATTTTAAAGCCATGAGGGAAAAAAAAGGTGGAACTTTCCGGGGGAAAAAAAATTCAGTGTGGAGTAGTTTTACAAATTGAAAGTCATTTTGTTGCAAAAACATTATGCTTAAAACAAAAGGTACACATGAATAGAAAAAAGTGTTTGCTAATATCTCCCTGTGCTTTAGGCACTATAGGGTTTAAGTTTAGCCAAAAAGAACGTGTTCAAAATGATTGTTGACTCACCTAATAAGGTGTGATCCAAGTGACCCAAAAATAAAATACATAAAAGGAAAATTTTGGGGAGTAGGACTGATTGGACTGCGTGGTCCTGCTATGACTTATTTTTTGGGGTCCTACTCACCAAAATTTTCTTTTTTGAAATAGAGGTACAGCTTATTCTGTAAATAAAGTAAACTTGTTTTAATTTTTTTCTTTTTTTTTTATTATTACAAATGGAACAACAAGGACTGTATAAATAACATTTCAACTATACATGAGAACAGGTAACTATCCCACTTTCCCTTGTGATAGATTAAAAGCTTTGAATGTCTTTAGGGCACCTCTGGCATGCCATGATGTGTTCTGTCCCACCTTGTAGCATTTGGAAAAGAATATTCCTTCTTACTATATTTGTAAACTGAAGCTTGGTTCTCAGCAGAAATTATGCTGTGGAAAGGTTTACAAACTCTAGACGATACAAGAAATATTACGAAGCTCAGTGGAACATATTCATTTTTTGCCAACAGCCCTAAACTAGAAAAAAAACCAATGAACTTGGTGTGCAGCAACTTTAGAAGTAGAATAGAAGTGGGACTTTAAAAGTAGAATAAAAGGGAAAGAATAAAGGGAAAGAGATAGGTGTAATTAAAGGGCAAGTGCCAATTTTTCCCCTGCTGGCAGTTTCTTGGGGCATACCTTGATGCAGTAGGGTATTGACGCACAGAGAGTATATTGTTTTACCCTTGGCTTTTCATACATACACTACCGTTCAAAGGTTTGGGGTCACTTCGAAATTTCATTATTTTTGAAAAAAAAGCACTGTTTCTTTCAATGAAGATAACATTAAATTAACCACTTAAGCCCCAGAAGATTTTACCCCCATTCCGACCAGGGTTTTTTTTGCGTTTTGGCACTGCGTGACTTTAACGGACAATTGCACGGTCGTGCGATGCTGTACCTAAACGAATTTGACGTCCTTTTTTTCCCACAAACAGAGCTTTCTTTTGATGGTATTTGATCACCTGTGCGATTTTTACTTTTGCAAAAATAACAATATTTTTCACATTTTTTTATATTAAATTCCCCCCAAAAAAATGTTAAAATCTAAATTTTTTAACATTTTAGGCCAATTTGTTTTATGCTACATATGTTTGGTAAAAAAAAAAAAAAAAAAATCGCAAAAAGCGTATTTCGATTGGTTTGCGCAAAAGTTATTGCGTTTACTAAGGGAAAGATTTCTGTCATTTTTTTTTAACACGTAATGGCGGCGATCTGCAATTTTTTTTTGCGGGACTGCAACATTGTGGCGGACAGATCGGACCCTTGACGGACATTTTTGACACTTTTGGGGTTACCAGTGACATTACTACAGTAATCAGTGCTATATATATGCACTGTTACTGCAAAATGACACTGGCAGGGAAGGGGTTAACTTTATTGGGGAAGGAGGGGTTAAGTGTGTCCCTAGGGGCGTGCTTCTAACTGTGATTGGACATGGCTACTGGTGTAGGAACAGTGATCAACGGTCCTACATAGTAGAACCGTATGATCACTATTCCTACACAGGGGAGAATGACAGGCGGCTTGTTTACATTAGCCGCCTGCCTTTCTCCCTTCACGGCGGACGATCGCCAGTGACTGGCGGACATCGGGTCCACCGGTCACACGCACGGACTTCCCAGGAACGAGTCGGGCCGGGCGCACTTTCGCCCGCTATTGGCTCACATGCAAGTGACAGGCGAGTGACGTACCCATAGGTCACTTTGCCTGGCCGTGGCTGACCGCCGCAAGTACGGCAACCGGTTAATAAGAAACACAGTCTAGACATTGTTAATGTGGTTAATGACTATTCTAACTGGAAATGGCTGATTTTTACTGGAATATCTACATAGGTGTACAGAGGTCCAATTCCAGCAACCAACACTCCTGTGTTCTAATGGTACATGGTGTTAGCTAATTGGGTTAAAAGGCTAATTGATGATTACAAAACCCTTGTGCAATTATGTTAGCACAGCTGAAAACTGTTGTGCTGATTAGAGAAGCTATAAAACTGGCCTTCCTTTGAGCTAGTTGAGTATCTGGAGCATCAGAATTTGTGGGTTCGATTAAACTCTCAAAATGGCAAAAAAAAGAACTTTCTTCTGAAATTCGACAATCTATTCTTGTTCTGAGAAATGAAGACTATTTCATGCAAGAAATCGCCAAGACACTAAAGATTTTCTACAACAGTGTGTACTACTCCCTTCAGAGAACAGAACAGACAGATTCTAACCAGAATAGAAAGAAGTGGGAGGCCCCGGTGCACAACTAAGCAAGAGGACACGTACATTAGAGTCTCTAGTTTGAGAAAGACGCCTCACAGGTCCTCAACCGGCAGCTTCATTAAATGGTACCTGCAAAACACCAGTCTCAACGTCCACAGTGAAGAGGCGACTCCGGGATGCTGGCCTTCTAGGCAGAGTGGCAAAGAAAAAGCCATTTCTCTATCGCTCATTGACAGACGTAGTCTTCTTGATTCTCAAGAGCTGGGTTATGTTGTCTCCGCAGGAGTAGGACTAGGCAGAAAGACAAAACGTTCTGGCTCCACCTTAGGGGCAGTCCCTGAGGGTATATCCTCCCTCTCTCTGCTACAGGGAATCAGTTTTTTTCTGTCTAGGTAAGGACATAAGTTCCTTGCTGGGATCTTTTGGTCCTGGCAAGATTTTTTTCTTTAGAAAAAACATTTTTTAGGTAGTTTTTCTCCAGTGTTTTTTTCCTGTGAGATCTTCATACAACAAGGAGTGGTAGTCCACGTTCCTTGGACAGAACGGTTTCAAGGGTTTTATTCAAACCTATTTACAATACCCAGGAAAGAGGGCAAAGTGCGTCCAATTCTGGACTTAAGGGCACTCAATTCTTTTGTCAACATAAGAAGATTCAGAATGGAGTCCATTCGCACAGTAGCAGCCTTCCTGCATTCAGGGGATGTCCTAGCGTCCATAGACATCAAGGACGCATATCTTCACATTCCCATTTTCGCAGGACATCAGCGGTTTCTACGCTTTTCCGTAGAAGAGAACCACTATCAGTTTGTGGCGTTACCTTTCGGTCTCGCCACGGCTCCTCGGGTCTTCACAAAGGTGTTGGCCCCAATGTTGGCACTACTGCGCCAAAGAGGCATATCGATTCTTGGTTACCTAGACGATCTTCTGCTTCATGCAGAGTCTCCTCAGACCTTGCTACAAAACATAGAAATTACTATGATTTCTTTACAGGAATTCGGGTGGCTGGTGAACCAGCAAAAGTCATTTCTGGTTCCCACCCAGAGGCTCGAATATCTGGGTCTAATTCTAGACACAGTCAGGACAAGAGTTTTCCTTCCGGTAGGGAAACTCCGAAAGATTCAATCAGCAATCCAGTTGTTACTATCCAACAGCTGGTCTTCCCTTCGGACTTGCATGAGGGTTCTGGGGTTTATGGTGGCTTCCTTCGAAGCAGTCCCATTTGCCCAGTCCCATACCCGAATTCTTCAGCAAGAGATTCTTCTCAGATGGAATCGGAATCCGGAATCCCTGGACAATCAGATCCGATTGAGCAAACAGACCAGAGAGTCTCTGGTCTGGTGGCTTCGGTCTCCGATGCTCAGCCAGGGAAAGTCATTTCTGCCAATATATTGGACGATAGTGACCACGGATGCCAGTCTATCCAGATGGGGAGGAATTCTCGGTCAGTTATCTGTCCAGGGACTTTGGTCCCCGGAAGAATCCAGGTTGCCGATAAATGTATTGGAACTGAGAGCGATCAGACTTTGTCTGATTCACTGGACCGAGCAGCTTCAGGGCAGCCAGGTTCGGATCCAGTCGGACAATGCCACGGCCGTGGCTTATGTCAATCACCAGGGGGGCACCAAGAGTGTCCGTGCGGCCAAAGAAGTGGCTTGCATTCTTCGCTGGGCGGAACGATTTGTTCCAGCTATCTCTGCGGTGTTCATTCCGGGGGTGGAGAATTGGCAGGCAGATTATCTCAGCCGTCAGACTCTGGATCAGGGGGAATGGTCCCTCCATCCAGACGTTTTCCACCAGTTGTGCCTACGGTGGGGCACCCCGGATGTGGATGTGTTGGCATCACGATTCAACAGGAAAGTACAGAGATTCGTGGCTCGCTCCCGCGATCCTCTAGCAGAGACCGCAGACGCACTGATCGCCCCGTGGGGGCAATACCAGCTAATGTATGCCTTCCCTCCTCTCGCGTTACTGCCAAGACTTCTTCGCAGGATAGAGGAGGAAGGAATTCCAGTAATTCTGGTAGCTCCGGACTGGCCTCATCGAGCTTGGTACGCCAACGTGGTCAGACTGGTGGCGGACGTCCCGTGGAGACTTCCTCTCAGGGAGGACCTACTGTCTCAGGGACCGATCTTCCATCCTGCTTTACGATCGCTGGCTTTAACGGCCTGGCTATTGAGACCCAGGTGCTGAAGGACAAGGGATTGTCAGCTTCAGTTATTCCTACTCTAGTTGAAGCAAGGAAAGCGACTTCCAGAAAGATTTATCATCGTACATGGAAGTCCTACATTGCATGGTGTGAACCTCTGGGGTTCCGTCCACGGTCTTATTCGGTTAGTCGAATATTAGCTTTTCTGCAACAAGGGGTTGAGCAGAAACTGGCCTTGAGTACTATCAAGGGTCAGGTCTCAGCATTAGCTATCTTCTTTCAGAAGCCTTTGGCTACTCATTCCTTGGTGCGGAATTTCATCCAGGGGGGTGCGACATCTGGCTCCGCCAGTGCGCGCGCCGTTACCACCCTGGGATCTTAATTTAGTATTGTCGGTTCTTCAGAAACCTCCCTTTGAAGATATTAGGGAGATTCCTCTACCTATGTTGTCCCAGAAGGTGGCCTTCTTGGTGGCTATCACTTCTGCACGCAGGGTGTCAGAACTGGCCGCTTTATCTTGTCGTTCCCCATATCTGGTGGTTCATAGAGATAAGGTGGTTCTTCGTCCGAATCCATCCTTCCTACCAAAAGTGGTTTCAGAATTTCATCTGAATGAAGAAATTGTATTACCTTCCCTGTGTCCTAAGCCCAGTCATCCTCGGGAGTTTGCTTTACACTCCTTGGATGTGGTCCGGGCGATCAGGGTATACTTGAAAACGACAGACTCGTTTCGCAAGACGGATTCACTTTTTGTGATCCCGGATGGACCCAAAAAGGGGTTGCCTGCATCTGCCGCGACCATTTCCAAATGGATCAGACAGACGGTGGTACAGGCTTATTCTATTAAGGGTCGGGAGCCCCCGTTCCCTGTTAAGGCGCACTCCACTCGGGCACTTAGTGCGTCATGGGCCTTTCGCCATCAGGCGTCAGTGGTCCAGGTGTGCAAGGCGGCTACCTGGTCGTCGGTGCATACCTTTACAAAACATTATAAAGTTGATGTAATGGCATCATCTGATGCCGTGTTTGGCCGCAAGGTTTTGCAGGCCGCCATTTGAGGAGACCAGTGGTCTGCCTCGAGGGTTTTTTCCGTTGGAAATTTTTCTTTGAGTCTCATTCTTTGTTTATAATGAGCCTTTAAAACTTCTAGTTTGGCACCGGTTGGGCCTTCTAGATTGGATTTTGATTTTTGTCAATCCCACCCCTCATTTGTGGCACTGCTTCTGGATGTCCCAGCTCTTGAGAATCAAGAAGACTACGTCTGTCAATGAGCGATAGAGAAAAATGGATTTTTGTAAGATCTTACCGTAAAATACTTTTCTCTTAAGCTCATTGACAGACGTAGTACCCGCCCCTCTATCATTGAGTTGGGTTGGGTTAAATTCTCTGTTACTGCTTTAGAACAGAACTGATTCCCTGTAGCAGAGAGAGGGAGGATATACCCTCAGGGACTGCCCCTAAGGTGGAGCCAGAACGTTTTGTCTTTCTGCCTAGTCCTACTCCTGCGGAGACAACATAACCCAGCTCTTGAGAATCAAGAAGACTACGTCTGTCAATGAGCTTAAGAGAAAAGGATTTTACGGTAAGATCTTACAAAAATCCATTTATCTGAGACTGGACAATAAAAGGAAAAGATTAAGATGGGCAAACGAAGACAGACATTGGACAGAGGAAGACTGGAAAAAAGTGTTATGGACAGACAAATCTAAATTTGAGCTGTTTGGATCACACAGAAGAACATTTGTGAGATGCAAAACAAGTGAACAAAGGCTGGAGGAGTGCCTGACGCTATCTGTAAAGCATGGTGGAGGTAATGTGATGGTCTGGGGCTGCTTTGGTGCTGGTAAAGTGGGAGATTTGTACAAGGTAAAGGGATTTTGAATAAGGAAGGCTATCACTCCATTTTGCCACGCCATGCCATACCCTGTGGACAGCACTTGATTGGAGCCAATTTCCTCCTACAACAGGACAATGACCCAAAGCACACCTCCAAACTATGCAAGAACTATTTAGGGAAGAAGCAGTCAGCTGGTATTCTGTCTGTAATGGAATAGCCAGCGCAGTCACCAGATCTCAACCCTACTGAGCAGTTGTGGGGGTAGCTTGACCGTATGGTACGTAAGAAGTGCCCATCAAGCCAATCTAACTTGTGGGAGGTGCTTCAGGAAGCATGGGGTGAAATTTCTTCAGATTAACTCAATAAATTGACCGCTAGAATGAGAATTCTTTGATGAAAAGCAAAGTTTGAAGAACAAAATTATTATTTCAAATAAAAATCATTATTTCTAACCTCGTCAATGTCTTGACTATATTTTCTATTCATTTTGCAACTTATTTGATGAATAAAAGTGTGAGTTTTCATTGAAAACATGAAATTGTCTGGGTGACCCCAAACTTTTGAATGGTAGTGTATATGTATGTCACACATTACATATTTATTGGACTATTGTCCAGTTTTACTTTATTGTTCTAAATAAAATTAATACTTGCCTTTTAATTATACCTACCACTTTCCCTTTATTCTGCCTCTAAAGTCCCAGAAGGGTGCTGTACACTGAGTGCATTGGTTTTTTCCTAACTCTAGATGTTGGTTTCACCTTTTTACGGGGAGGAGGCAAAGAAAATCTAAATAAGCTGACCAGACTATAGGTAAACGTTATGCTCCGATGGTGGAGAATAATAATATAAATCATTTAAAGGTTAAAAAGGATAAAACTACCGTATTTTCTGGCGTATAAGACGACCCCCCTAATTTTCAAGTTAAAACATAGGTTTTGGGCTATACTCACCGTATAAGACTACCCCCCTTCCAAAGCAAGGCAACACCATTGAAAAACCATCAGATTTCTCATAGATCTCCAAGGTACCCCAAAGACTGTAATACATGTAATCTCTCATAATATCTCCAAGGTACCCTAAGTATTACCAGTAGATGTAATCTCAAGATGCTGGCTGTGTGGTAATCCTGTACCGGTATACCGTATGCACCGTAGCTTCGGCTACATACAGTGTACTGCGCTGAGCCAATTACAGTGAGCAATGTATTCTATTATTAAATACAAAGCCTGCTCGGATTGGCAGAGTCAGAGAGGCGGGCTGATGTTACTCCGCCAATCCGAGCAGGCTTTGCATTCAATAATAGAATACATCGCTCTCCGTGATTGGCTCAGCGCGGTACACTGTATGTAGCCGAAGCTACGGTACATACGGTATACCGGTACAGGATTCCCACACAGCCAGCGTCTTGAGAGATTACATCTTCCGGTAATACTTATACTTAGGTTAACTTGGAGATATTATACTCGGCGTATAAGACGACCCCCCATTTTTGGGGATTTTTTTGAGGTTCAAAAGTAGTCTTATACGCCAGAAAATACAGTAATTTGTCAGACAAATTTACCCTCTTACCTGTCAGGTAAGGCCTGAGAGGAATGAAAGATCATTTACTGTATTCCAACAATCACGCAACTGTAGGAGGTACAAGATGGAGCTCACAAGCTAACTAAACTGAAGCCTTTCCTCTGCTGTGCCCCCTAGTGGCAAAAATGCATATTTCTCTTATTGAGAATGGCATTGAGATGTACAGTGTTACCTAAACTGTATTTGAGGATTTGCTTGTCTTCAGCTGAAAGACCTTGCATTTAAGACTTTACAAGAAGTCTCATTGTTCAGTCACAGTCAAGTCTTCAGGTTATATAGTTTTAATACCATGTCAGATATATTACTTATTGTTAAAAATTAGTCCACACTTTATTTACCAATAATTAAAAAAATAAAAAAACGGCTTTGAAAAAAAAAACGAAAACAGAAGAATACTTTCCAAATTTTTCCATTTTTTTCCCTGACCTTTCCATCCCTACCTGGAACTGAAAAGGCTTAGGAGGCCCTATACCATGCTAAGCTGTGTGCCCGACAATGAAACCCAACTTTCCCATATACTGTGGAATTCTTCTGGGGCTCTGACAAGAGGCATCAAGATTGTCCTCAGCTGCTGTCCCTTCAGTCCAGAGTGTGACTCTGCAAAAAAAAAAAAAAAGGGGGGGGGGGTCACCCTCTGAGCTTTTCATAGAGGGCATAATAGGAAATAGCCACCTTAAAAGGAGGCTGCCCGACGTGACGCGGACACGCAGGCAGGGTACCCTGATGGTCCCCAACGCTAAAAAGGGGCAGATGCCCCACTCAATAATGGCGGCTAGGCAATAATTAAAAAAAAAAAAAAAAAAGAAGAAGCACACCCACAGCGCCACCCCTTCCAAGGGAGGCGCCAAGCTGACCACTTGGCCTAGCAGGCCGCAAGCCCCGGCCTAAATTTTTGTGGAGGCCCAGCCGATGCCCAGAAGAAGAGTGGGGGCTTCAGCTAAATGCACTGGGGCCACCCGCCAACAGAGGCGCCCAACTCGGCCGCATGGCCTAGTAGACTGCAGCCAGAATTTTTAAGGGGCACCCAGCTGCCTGCATGCAAGCCCCAGGAGAGCCGACCACCCAGGTGCAGCAGAGGGCGGATGCCCAAACAGGAGGCAGTGACTTCAGCTGACCTCACAGGGCTGCCCCAAGTAGTTTCCGACTAGTAGGCCGCAAAGCTGCGGTTTACATTTTCGGCCAGATCCAACCGTGTGAGGCGCATACCCGCAGATGCTAAATTATCCGCTCCCCAGCCCAACAACCGCCGCAGGGAGCCCAGAGGACATCCCTGCCCTAGTCACCAACCCCAGGGTGCTCAATCCGTTGGGCACCAGGAAAACCTGGTCAGTAGAATCTCCAACCAGCCCCCCTTAAGAGCATGTGGCAACAGCCAGCTCATAACCTCACGCAGGAGGGAGGGGGGTGAAACACCCACAGTGACCAAAAATTTAGAGGGGTTGGGGGGGAACTCTGAGATCCCACTGTCCCATGGAGTGGCCACACCCACCCCAAAACCCTCCAGGAGTAGAGGGGCACAGTTACTTACCATACCAGGTACAGGGTGGGCACCACTCCAGACAGATCGCCGCTCTATTGTAATGTGGGTGCTGTCGGCCAGGAGAAACGCTGTGACTCAAGCCGAGGCCAGGTTGTATGCATCCTCGAGAGAGGTTTAACTCGCAGGCCAGCCCCCGACCGCACACGCTCACTGGCCAGACTGAGGACCCTCTGGATCTAGATTATCCAGTCCATCGCCCAGTCCAGCAATTTATTGTAGATCCTCACAGGAACAAACGATAGGAAAAAATTCCATTTAAAAAAAAAAAAAAAAAAAAAGGAACTCCTGAGTGCCCATAGCCGAGAGTGGGTGTATACCCCCTATGACTGCCCATAGGCACAGTCAAGCTTTTTCCTGCCTAGTGTCCTACTCTTGTAGGGGGCAGTATAATCCAATGGTTAAGAAGAATCAGGAGCTGTGACCGTCAATGAACGGAAGAGAAAAAGCTTTTTATGAAAAAATAATTCATACAACAGTTCTATGTTCATTTCTATTGCACCATCAATCGGATACTTTTTTTTTTTTTAAAGTAAAAAACAGCAGTGCCCAAGGGACTTTGAGAGACACATATGGAGAAGTAAAAAATCTATTTTTATTCAAAAGGCATATATTTTAAAAAAAGTTTTACTAATTAAAAAATAAAAGACTTTTCACCAATGATACACAGTTTACAACCTGATCAATAATCTATGAATATGGAATACTTGGACATAGAATCTAGATTTTTCTGCGTGTTTCATGGGACAGCGCTCGCTTCTTCAGGAAATTTTAGATTCTCATATCTGCTAACAGAGACCAAGTTGTTAGAAAGGCAGAAAAAAAAAAAAGAAAAAGTGGGGAGGGTTGGTATTGATGAAGAAAAATTGTCCTTTCTATTGCCACCTGTTTACAAGACACTATGCATTTGTTACAGGTAATAGAAGGTAATCACATTCCTCTAACTGGTTACCATTGATGATGAAGCTCTATATTGTAGCATTCCCCATTGTCGAGGAATTGAGGTTTTTCGTTCCTGCCTGTCTCAGACGGGTTGACAGGAAAGGGACCTTGATTTCACAGTGGCCTTACTGTATTTTATCTGGTTAAATAACATTCTGTTTTGCAGGCTCCCACTACCTACAGGTACAGGGTGTTGCAAAGGGCACATTATGCCCCTTCTTATGCTAACCTGTTGCTGGGGGGATGGGTGCACTATATTTTTTCCAGCGATGATCTCTCGATATACCTGTGCCATGTCCTCGTATGGCACAGGTAAATCGATGATAATTTCCTTGTTTGGGATGGTGACAAGACTGCTGCTGGAATTTACAATTCACAATTTCATGTTATCGGACTGAAGTCCCTTTTTTAGATATTCTCATCAAGGAGGACAGTGAGGGGCATGTATCTAATGCCCTATATCGCAATCCTAAGGTGGGCAATACCATCCTGCCCCACTTATACATTAGATCCCATACATCCAATATTTATGGCTAAAACGCAATTGCAGTGATATCAAGGTCTTTGAAACTGAAACCAAACTATTGTGGGACAGGCTAAGCTCTACAGTAAAAAAAATGCCTGTCTAAGGCATATAAATCGGGGGGGGGGGGGGGGAAAGTCTAGAGACTCCCTATTATTCCAAAAGAAACCTAGAAAACACACCAACATGGTCCAATTCAACTCCCAACATATATAGATTAAATCTATTTTACAAAAACATTGGTACTTGTTAACTGAAGATCACACCATCTCTAAATTTGTTACATTAAAACCAACATTGGTCTTCTGATGAGCACCTTCATTTAAGCACAAATTAGTACACAGCCATCATTTCCCTGGCCCTAGACCAGTGTTTCTTAAATCCGGTCCTCAGGGCACACTAACCGGCCAGATTTTAAGTATTACCTTGGGGAGATGCAGACTAGAATACTGCAATCACTGAGCAGCAATCTATATCACCTGTGATGCATTTCAGTTTTCTTGCAAACCTGACCTATTCGTGTGCCCTGAGGACCGGAGATGAGAAACACTGCCCTAGACTACCCAGAACAAATCCACTACGTGGCACATGTGCCTACTGCCAACACATGTGCCTACTGCCAATACATAAATACTAACTAAAATATTATTTTACCAAATGGGAAAAAGTTCTTCCCCAAAAAATTTTCAACTGCTACACTTAAGAGGTGGTTTGTCTCATGACTTGTAAGTACAGCTCATTCTATGTAGGAAAGACTATCAGGGAGTTCTGGAGACGTGTATATGAGCATACATATGCCATTGAAATTGGGGATCTTTATTCGCCAATTAGGAGACATGCTACCATTGAACATTCATACCGCTCCATTACAGTCCAAATCCTTGCGCTTGAACAAGCAGGCAGGGTCCGCGTCACATTCGCCCCCTCTGGACTATTGATCATGTTGAAAACTGTATCATTGGTCAAATGTTTTGTATTTTTAATATGTAAAACTTTTTTTAAAAAATCTTAAAATTCGATTTTTTACTTATCTGTATGTGTCTCTCTAAAACCCTTGGGCGCTGCTGTTTTTTTACTCATCTATATATGTATAGGGGAGGAGATACATTATGTCCACATACATTAGCGCCACTCTATGTTATGCCTTCTTTTTTTTTAGTCTTTCTTGATGTAAAAAATAACCACCTCCAATTCAGGTAATTTTGAGAATTGAGACTATAGTATATGCGGGATCACAATTTCAGGAACAGCCTTCTAACAATCAAGGTTCCTAAAAGGATGGGGTATTTATTAACACACATGGCATTATTATAAGATGGTATTGTCTCCCTTACATTATTCACCAGGGGATAGCAAGAAGGTACAAAAGAGTAAATCTTCTATATTAGCAAATAGTCTTACACTGTTGCTAATTAATTTTTCTTTTGTACCTTAACCTGGATTGCTCGTGCAATAAAATTTGCAAACTTCTAAAGGATAAAAAAGGATTACGCAAAGCCTACATTTCATATTTTTATGTGTTGTGTCAATCTTCTCTCAGTAATCAATGCCTAGAAAAAAGCCTCAGCTTGTTTGGTCGTTATTGTAGAAATCTATAATAGAGATCTGAAACAAGGGATTTGACCGCCAGCATCAACTTCTTGGTTTACTGAAAAGCGCACTTAATTAATCCTTGACCTTCTTAAATGCTTAGAGCCGCTACATGTCTATCTCAAGCGTTTATTGAAAAAAAAATAAATAAAATAACGCAGTGCCAAATTAACTTGTCATATCCAGGGGGAGGTTGTCAATGCGTATTCAGTATACGTGCCTCGTGGGATATGATTATTCTTGAAAGTACGCAACCAAGAAAAATGTACACTAGTGTTAATTGTACAAATGTAAAGTTTATAGGTATAAAATAATAACATGCATAAAAAGAACATTAATACAGTCTTAGAAACAGTCTTGGATATATTTGAAGAGAGAAATCTTCAGAAAGAATGGTGTAGAAAAAAAGCTTGCTATTGATGGCAGTTGGTGTCAAAATGAGCAAGGAATCCACAAAATGCCATTATGACACACTCAAAGGAAAGAGAAAAAAAAAAAAAAAAACAAAAAAAAAAAACTTTAAAGAGGAACTCCACGCAAAACAGACCAACCCAAGGCTTGGGTTACTAAGCCCCCCTATTTGCCTCTTTCAACTCCCACAGAAGCATTACTGCAGTCTTTGGTCACGTCTGATGTTGTCCCAGGTCTTCCTCACCCTGCTCTGCCGCTGGCAGCCATTGGATCCTCTGCAGCACTCTCCTGGGAGCCCTGTGTGGGGGACAGAGCCTTGACCTACATGAAATCCCTCTATATGGGAATCCCATTTCTTCTTGTGCACAAAAGATAGTCATAATATTTAAAAGCGCCTTCTTGTATGTGAAGCAAAATGAAAGTTCAACCAGATCCACTATTTACTTGAAAACCTGTACTTTATTGAAAAAAATAAGTATAAATTGTACAAATGTTATTCGAATGGATAGGAAAAAAAAAAAATACATTAAACCCAGAAAATTCCAGGTGCAATGTACATCCATTGATCAAGGTTCTACAAAATTCCTAGAGGTTGAAGCTCAAAGGCAACAGATTAAAAAAGTGCACTTGTGACAGTTAACAGAATAAATCAAGAAAAACCTAAAAGGTATGCCCATATGTGGCCCTAGCTGGTTGTATAAATGAGAGAGTTCACTCAAGGAGTGAAAAACCCCACAGGGTGGCCGTTGATCAAACCAGGCAGTAATCTAAAGAGGTTGTGCAGAGAATAAAGGATCCTCCACGGAAAAGATCAACAAAAGGGCACCACTGCTAGAGATAGGGAAAAAGTATGAAAAAACTTTATTAAGGCACATATGCCAATCAAAACAAAGTGTATACATGTGAAAAGATGTGACACATCGAGTATAATAAAACAGTTAAAAACAATTAAGCAATAACACATGGAAAAACATCCTCCTGGATTGCTGATGGAAGCTGAAAAGAGATTGCATAGGGCCAATAGAGATATGGAAGATACTCAATGATGCTCAGTCCCAGAATATGGATGGTTAGAGACTAAAGTGATGTCATAAAGAAACCGTATCCAGTAATGTCCCAGGTATATGTAACATCAGAGGATGATTGAACTATATTCAAGTGTCTTATAGGAATAGACTGGTATAAATCAGAATGGGATCGTGTAGCACCAGTCAGTATGGCATATATGCACAGGTAGCAAGACCAATCTTCAATTCATCATGAAATTCCAATGATGGCAGCGGCAAAAGTAAATAGATGCAAGGTAAGAAAGGAATTCTTCTAGTTACCATATGGTTGTCGCTAGTGCCGGCCAGAAGTTAAAAATCCAGGGATGTCAGTCACTCTATGTCAACCAGAAAATCTCTCTAGCCAGAGAATCTGAATTAATCTCCAAAAAAGAAGCAGACCACTTTACTGTTACCACCTATAATGTACCCACATTCTACACCATCCCCAAACTCCATAAATCTCTTTCCAACCCACCGGGCAGACCTATTGTGTCTGCCATAGGTGGGCCATTGGAAAGAGTAGGTAAGTTTATTGACTCACTCATTAAGGACATGGTTGTAGATCTACGTTCCTATGTCCAGGACACGAGGGATGTATTGAGTAAACTATCGGGTATCTCGATCCCTGAACATCTGTTGCTTGTCGGCATAGATGTCGAGACCCTTTATACATCGATACCCCATGACTGGGGTCTTAGAGCGGTCTCATATTTTCTCCAATTAAAATATCCCAGCCTGGGTGCCCATAATGAGTTTATCATTGAATTATTGGACTTCATGCTAAACAATAATTATTTTCAATTTCTTAACTCATTCTATCAGCAGATCAGGGGGTACCTCGATGGGGGCACCGTGGGCACCAGCCTACGCCTGCCTCCACCTTGGGCTCTGGGAGGAGCAGGTTTGGCTGAGGTACATTGACGATGTCCTGCTCCTCTGGGGAGGGACTTCCCTGCCCTGGAGTTAGATTCCTTCATCCAGGAGTTAAACCATAACAAACGGAATATTCGATTAACCTATACGTCGACGAGTAATAATCTCCCATTCCTGGATCTTCTCATTTCGCAAGAAAACCAGGCGATTAAAACTAAGACCTTCCGCAATGAAACTGCGGCAAATACTGTGTTGGCTGCTGATAGTCATCACCCTAAATCATTGATTGAGGGCATCCCAGTAGGGCAATTTCTGCGTCTTATGAGGAATTGTTCCGACCCCTCAGATTACCAAACGGAAGTGAGGGACCTACATAAAAGGTTTAGGGAGAGGGGTTACTCCAATAAGGTGATCAAAAAAGCACGCAAAAAAATAGCACCTAAAAATAGGTCGGATCTTCTAACCAGGAAAGATCAATACTCCTCACCTACTAACCCTTCACCTACATATCCCCGCATAGTAACCCGTTTTGGTACACAGTGGGATCAAGTGAAGTCCGTCCTGGAAAGACACTGGAAGTACTCACGGTCTCACCATTGATTGGTGAAATCGTGGGACCACGGCCGTTAGTTACTGCCAAAAGAGCGAGGAATTTAAAAAAGATAGCCTCACTCATTCAGAATTCGTTAGGACAAATAAGAGTAGGAACTGGCTAACATCCCTACCACCCCTGAAAGGAATGTACACCTGTGGAAGATGCTCTATGTGTAAATTGGTTATTAGATCAAACTCATTCCGTAGCTGTGATGGCAAGGAGGAGTTCAGGATCAATAGCTTTATTAACTGCCAAACGACTCGTGTAATCTATCAACTAATCTGTCCATGCAATAAAACATACATCGGCAAAACCAAGAGACAGCTGAAGGTTAGGATAGCTGAGCACGTAGCGGATATCCGTAAAAAGGTAGATAATAAGACTATACCATTAAATTTTTTACAATTTCACAATTCAAATCCAGATGGGCTCCAGGTGAGGGGAATCTACTCCCTAAAGTTACCAGCTAGGAGGGGGGACTTTGACAACATCTTATTACAGAGGGAAAAACTCTGGATATATATAGGATGGGGTCATTAGTCCCCCACGGCTTGAATGTAGAGTTCAGTCTGCAGCCCTTTCTGCCACAAAAGCTACATCAGACTCTTTTTCACATCCTGATCTAAATGTTCCTCATTATATCTAAAGGGTTCCCTGATTTTTAGCACTGTCATCTATTTTTATCTCTGGGTACTTACTGAGGTAAGGTAGTATTTTTTACCTTTATGACACATGGGCTCATGTAATGAAGGATAACTAGATAGCTACCATAGAGAATTTGATTTGAATTCAACCTGGGTAAACATCTGTCACTGCCAGGACTTCCCTGGTACCTAGCCATTTTACTTTTACTTATGTTTTTATCACCTTTATCGATATTTTTAGAATATGCATATTCTTAATGCTAATAGTACACTGTTCATGTTCGGCTGAAAAAGCTCCACTCTTCATGTGATCGTACTTGGATGTTTTCATTGTGGACATCCCCTGGATAGTGGATTTTGGCACTGTTGGATGTATTGGACAACTGTATATAGGTGGCGACATCTTGTGTGGATTTAAGGGAATTACATTTGCCCATTATGGATAGGATACCACACCTACACCTGATTGGTTAATCAGCTGACCACTATTTATATTGAACCTTGTCCCACCCATCCCTAGCTCTGAGGAAACTAGCGTTCAGCCAGTGAAACGCGTCAGCGGGTGTGCCATCTGCCCACAGTTCATGGACTGGTCACGTCTATAGTGTCAGCACGACCGCACGGAGGTTCCCTCATCGCGCCCCCACCTCCAATCTACTGCACCGGATGTGACGTCAGGCCGCTTCCGACGGCTCTGACCATCAACCAGGAAGTATCGAGGGGGAGAGTGAAGGGAGAGCACCGCACGAGGGACGCCATCACCGTCACGGCCGGCTACACCTACATAGAGTGACTGACATCCCTGGATTTTTGCCTTCTGGCCGGCACTAGCGACAACCATATGGTAACTAGAAGAATTCCTTTCTTACCTTGCATCTATTTACTTTTGCCCCTGCCATCATTGGAATTTCATGCTGACTTGAAGATTGGTCCTGTGTATATATGCCATCTGACTGGGGCTACACGATCCCATTCTGATTTATACCAGTCTATTCCTATAAGACACTTGAATATAGTTCAATCATCCTCTGATGTTACATATACCTGGGACATTACTGGATACGGTTTCTTTATGACATCACTTTAGTCTCTAGCCATCCATATTCTGGGACTGAGCATCATTGAGTATCTCCATATCTCTATTGGCCCTATGCAATCTCTTTTCAGCTTCCATCAGCAATCCAGGAGGATGTTTTTCCATGTGTTATTGCTTAATTGCTTTTAACTGTTTTATTATACTCGATGTGTCACATCTTTTCACATGTACACACTTTTTTTGATTGGCATATGTGCCTTAATAAAGTTTTCATACTTTTTCCCTATCTCTAGCAGTGGTGCCCTTTGTTGATCCTTTCCGCGGAGGATCCTTTATTCTCTGCACAACCTCTTTAGAATAAATCAAGGATGAACATAGGGTCCAGCAATCTACCATCAGAATAAAGAGGCAACAATTGGGATATAACCGGAGACGAAGTGCATTAAGTAATGTAGTGCTAACTCCAATAGGAAAAAACAAAATTAACTATGCTAATTATCAATTCATAATGTACACTTTCTATGTAGTGCATATTCAAATAACTACAAATAAATATTAAATATTGTATGACACTTTAGCACTTTCCATCATCCTTATTTGTTAAGAATATTATGCATATAGAATTCAGTTCGCACTTTATAGAAACTGTACAATATGCATGGATAAATAGAGTAGTATAGTTTATGTTTTTTTCCCCCATTTGAGAGAACGCTACATTCCTTTTTTTTTTTTTTCATAACTTTTGAACACATATGTGGGGACACAACTAATATAAGCAGCCACTACTCATCTAAATTAGAACACCATTTATTGTATGTCACCTAAACCATTTCCCTTTGGTAGCCTGACTAATAAAAGTGGTATGGCATGGGACATTTATTATTAAAACATTTACTACAATTAACTTTAAATCAGGTGTGTACCAATTTTTGACCTTCCTGGGTGACACTGGAAGAAGAGGATTTGTCTTGGGCCACACAAACTACACTAACAACAAGGATAGCCGATAAGCAGAAAAAGTTTGGCACAAGTTATAGATCACTGATATAGATAATGTACCTATCTGAGTAATACATTTTTTTTTTTTTTGACACTGTAAACTAACGCTGTAAACTTTGACACTGTAACTAAAGACCTGGTGTAAGAAGGAGGGATTTGGGTTTTTGGAGCACTGGGCTCACTTTTCATTGGGGTGCAACCTATATGCCAAATATGGTTTGCACCTCGATGGATGGGGGTCTTTTGTGCTAGGGGAGAGGTTTATGGGAAGGCTGAAGGAGTTTTTAAACTAGGATTGAGGGGGGGGGGAGGGTGAATTAGAGTACAATGGGTCAGACAGGGTGGTCAGCCCCTATTGGTGGGTGAAATGGGGAAAGATGGGGGGGGGGGAGTTATGGCAGAGGATAAGAAGGCTCCCATGGTACCAAAATAAAAAATATGCAAAAAAGTGTGCAAAATGTGACAATGAATTTAAGAGTTTGTTCACCAATGCCAGAAGTCTTCCAAGCAAAATAGGTTGGAGTTGGAAGCTCTGGTGCACGAGGAGAACTAGGATTTAATTGGTATTGCTGAATCTTGGCTATTAATATTCCTGGCTATGCGCTCTTTCATATAGACCAGGTAAAACAGAGGGGTGGTGGTGTCGGTCTCTATGTAAGAAGTGAGTGTGAAAGAGGACCTAGTTGATGGAGAGTGTGATGAGTCTGAAGCAGTATGGGTTGAAATGTACATGGGTGTGCGTTATACAAAGATTATCATTGGAGTTTGTTATAGACCTCCCAATATTAATGAAAAGATGGAGACTCAGCTACTGCCACAGATAGGAAGTGCTGTAAGGCCTGGGACAGTGATAATAATGGGGGATTTTAACTACCCAGACATTGACTGGAGTAAGAGCACTGCTGGAACAGTTAAAATGGCAAAAACCTATAAACCTATTACAAGATAATTTTATGTTCCAGTTTATTGAGGCCCCCACTAGAAATGATGCTCTGGTAATCTCAAACCATGCAAAGCTTAATCATTTTCATATAAAAGAACATCTGGGTAGCAGTGACCATAATATTTCATTTAATGTTAGCTGTAAGCAAAAAACGCATACAGGAAATTTAAAAACACTTAACTTTAAGAGAGCACATTTTCCAAGGTTGAGGGCTGCTCTCCAGGATTTAGACTGGGAGGGAATATTGGCTATTTTTTGTGCTATTCAAAAAATGTGCTAGTGCCTTAATCAAATTAAAACAAAGCATTTAAAACAAGCAGAATGCATACAAGATAAATAATTTCATAACCATCCAAAGAAAATTCTCAAAAAAGTGCATGGTGCAAAACAGTCCATCAATATATGTTCAGTGCAAAACAGTCCATATGTGTGATGCCAAAATCCAAAGATGCGGCATGTATATACACCACTTCCCACCCCAGGAGGCGCACCCCACTCACAAGCTGGTTACCGACAGGTAAGACCCCAAAGATAAAGGTTTGGCTGCACTCTTAGAGGAAATCCCACTGGGATTTATGGATGGCATAATCCCGGGCTCAGGAATGATGATTTCATAAATAACTAAGGCAGTCCACAAATGAAGCTCAGGAAGGGATAAATGTAAGGGACTCAGTGTAATAGTGTAGCAATATAAAATGACCACATTTATTTAGATAAAAAGTTATGCACAAAGGCATGTCAAAAAACTGCACATAAACCAGATCAGCACCCTGGTGGGCGTGATTATGTCACCGCTGTAGTTCCATTGGACACGTTTCGTCCAATAGCACATGAGCCAGGGGTATGTCCTATTAGAAAAGTGCAGTCAGACCTCCATTTTTGGGGTCTTACCGGTTGGTAAGCAGCTTGTAAGTGGAGTGCGCTCCCGGGTGTGAAGTGGTGTATATACACCCATTTTTGGATTTGGGCATCACGCATGTGGACGGTTTAGCATTGGACATGTTAATAGACTGTTTTGCATTGTGCACTCTTTTTATAAATAATTTTCTTTGGATGGTTACGAAATTATTTATTTATCTTGCATGAATTATGCTTGTTTAAACACTATTTGTTTTCACTGTAACAGGTTTTAATGTTTATTGGTTGACTATATTTATGTGGATATATAGCGAATGCAGCCATCACTGAAATCATTTTGATTTTGACATTCAGATCAATTTTAATATTTGAAGATACTAATATACCAATGACTCATCAATAAACAAATTGGCAAGTCAAACCTGTCATGTGATAATTTGGGGCACATTTATAAACCACTAAATCTGACTTTCACCAAACATTGTAGGCGATTTATTCAAGGTTTGGTGAAAGTCACGTGCACGGCTTTATAAATATTCCCCTTACCTTTTCCAGATCAGTTATTGACCATGTACTGAAGAAAAGGTGGCACATGAGAGACAACCCTGAAGCTATTTGCATCTTCAAAAATAAGTCAGCAATAGCAGCTCCAAGTTCTTTTCCATCAGAAGAAGGGGTTTCAGTTTGTACTTTTTAAAAATGCATGGTTGCTCTTTACTAGAAAGGAAAGAAAAAGGTGCACAAGACTGACACCCTTCACTGCTACACATCTGCTAAATTCCCAGCATTTTCCTTTAATTAATTTTGCCATTTTCTCAAATTCCTCACTATTCCCCTAATAGCCTATGCACATTGCAAAACTTCCAATGTTATTTGAACATTCAACTTTGCTTCAAAAGCTCAAGGACCTGGTTAACTGTACTCATTAATTCCCTGTAGACCCAAGGAACTTTTTGAAGAATATGCATTGTTCTTGCAGCACTCTCTTTCTAGAGCATCCAAAATCTATTCCAATCTTTAGATTTTTGCTACAAGACCTATTCTAATCTATAGAGGTTTTATTTAACATGCAAGATAGCCTCATTATTTCAGCTCATTCTGTACAAACAACTGGTAATTGTAAAAGAAAAAGATTTGACTGGAAGAGAATCAATCTTTGAGCTTATTTTACAATTTGTATTAATTTATTCTTGGAGTTGTGCGTATTGTGACCAGTTTCACCAGAAGCAAGATAAAGCCCAGAATAAAAAGGATTTTTCTTTTTCTACTGCCACTTGTTTCAAGGCTGGGAAGAAAAACTCATTATCTAAAGTAAATCACACATTGTCTGATTAAAGGATGTGTAATAAAACAAAGCACATGATCAAGGAAAAAATGTTAGCTTTAGGATTAAAATCAAAATGGTCGTACACGTTTTAGTCATTAGAATTAATAGTTATTTGCTTAGTGCCAGTGAACCTTTACAGAAGGCCATCATAGTTCCAGATTTAGCAATTTTCTGCTCCATGATAGTTTAAGATGTTAAAAAAAAAAATGTTGATGATTATAAAGAATGTATAGTCTTTTCAATTATTTTTAAAGCTATATATGTAAATGAGATTCTCATGTTGTAAATATAAAACGTTAAAGCAGACCTTAACCAACATCTTTTACATTTGTTGTATTAGGTTATAGGGCAGTGGTCCCCAACCTTTTTGGCACCGGGAACCAGTTTCGTGTAAGAAAACTTTGACAAGGACCAAGGGGTTGACGGCGGGTGATTTGTCGTGCGAATGGCTGGGGTTAGCACTTTAATCATCCCGACACCATGTTCAATATGGTGTCAGGATGATTGAATCACATTTCTTTTGTATTGTAATAGATAATGAAATAATCTAATCACCAAAATGCAGAATCAGAAGGAGCCCTAAGCGTGCCACTTGCCACTATCAACTGCCACCAGATGCAGCGTGTCACTTGCTACTGTCCCCTGCCACCATATGCAGCGTGCCACTTTTACCTGCCAACAGGTACAGTTTGTCACTTGCCACCATCGCCTGACACCAGATGCAGCATGCCACTTGCCACCAGATACAGATGGTCACTTGCCACCCTACCCTGTCACCAGATGCAGCGTGCCACTTGCCACCAGATACAGATGGTCACTTGCCACCCATACCCTGTCACCAGATGCAGCTTGTCACTTGCCATCGTCGCATGCCACCAGATGCAGCATGCCACCATCACCTGCCACCAGGTGCAGTTTGTAACTTGCCATCTGTAGCCTACCACCAGATGCAGCTTGTCACTTGCCAACCATAGTCTGCCACCAGATACAGCTTGACATTTGCCATTGTTGCGTGCCACCATCATCTGTCACCAGGTGCAGTGTGTAACTTGCCATCTGTAGCCTACCACCAGATGCAGCTTGTCACTTGCCACCCATAGTCTGCCACCAGATACAGCTTGTTACTTGCCATTTTTGCGTGCCACCATCACCTGTCACCAGGTGCAGTGTGTAACTTGCCATCTGTAGCCTACCACCAGACGCAGCTTGCCACTTGCCACCCATAGTCTGCCACCAGATACAGCTTGTTACTTGCCATCGTTGCGTGCCACCATCACCTGTCACCGGGTGCAGTGTGTAATTTGCAACTGTCACTTGCCACCAGATGCAATGTTACTTGCCACCGTCACCTGCCACCAGATGCAGCGTGTCACTTGCCACCCATAGCTTACCACTAGGTACAGCTTGTCACTTGCCATCTGTAGCCTGCCACCAAAGCCAGCTTGTCACTTTCCACCTGTAGCCTGCCACCAGATGCAGCTTGTCCCCATCGCCTGCCATCAGATGCACCGTGCCACCAGATGCAGCTTATCACTTGCCACCATTGCCTGGCACCAGGTGCAGCGTGTCACCTTTACCTGCCACCAGATGCAATATTATGCCACCATCACCTGCCACCAGATGCAGCTTGTCACTGCAGAGGGAGGAGGATGATTCTGGGTGGGGACAAGAATACACTGTGGAGAGGAATGGATGATTCTAGATGGGGGATGAGGATGATAAAGAAGCTCTCCACAAAGTAACTCATCCTCATCCCCACCCAGAATCATCCTCATCTATTTTTACATAGTAACTCCATGTCAGGGTCAGGTGTATGATGTCCTATCTTATTAGATTTGTACAGTCCACTCTACACATTGGGCTGCACACACCACTTACCCTCCATGCTGCTTTCTCAAATCATTCTGCATGCACCTGATAAGGCTGGGTCCCACAACTGCCAAGGCCGGCAACACCCCCTCTCTGAGTCTCGCCCAATCACATTGTTAACCTAGCAGGAGGCTCCGCCTCAGCAGGGTAGGAAGCAGAGGGAGTGCAGAATGACTAATCAGCTGCGGGGGGAAGGGAGGGGGGGACTTGGGGAGGATCAGTGTCCCAACTTTGGAGGCTTGTGTGCAGGGGTGCAGGCAGTGCTTTTCTGTTGCGGGTTGTGCGCGGTTCATTCTCTGGGGCCGGCAGCTGGCTGCCAAAAGTTTCCTATAAGTGTATGGGCTGTCCCCCCTTGATGGCAGTCCTGCTCACAGGATCTGACATAGCAGAGAGAAGCGCTATGTAAACAAGCAGCATTTCTCCTCTAAGTGGTAGTGTGGCCCAGGGTCTGACAGACTATGGATCAGTACCAGTCCGCAGCCTGGAGGTTGGGGACCCCTTTTATAGAAAACATATAGAAATGTTAAAGGCTAAGTAAACCTTTAGGCCTGCTTCACATCTATGCAGTTTGCAGGCGCATTTTGTGTTTTTCAATACACGTTTTTGATCCACTGAAGTCTATGGAACCAAAAACCAGAAAAAATGTCCCTGGCTCTTTCAATAAAATGCACAGATGTGAGTGAACAGGACCCATAGGAAACCATGTTAAATGGACTGTAGTGTGTTTCTGCAAAATTGAAAACGCACTAATAAATGCACAGGTGTGAACCAGGCCTTCATAAAAAATATATATATATATATATATATATTAAATGCACGATTTTGCAGGTAAAAAAAAAAATGTGCATTCATTTTTTTTACCTTGGATCCAGCAAAGCATTCTGCAGACACTCCCAGCGGACCTTCATATGGACAGAAGGTTTCTCAGCTGCAGTAAGCATCAGTGAACTAAGAGGGCACTGATCATGTGCATTTATTTATTTTTTTTTTTTTATTGAAGGCAAACTTGGCCTTTAACATTTCTAGATGTTCCCTAAACCACAACATAGTAAATTTTAAAAAATTGGATTTTTGTACTTACTGTAAAATCCATTTCTCTGAGTTCGTCAAGTTCGGGTGTATCTGGCAGCTACTGAGTGTTTTCGGAGGTCAGACTCGCTTTTTGTGGTTACAGACAGACCAAGAAAAGGGTTGGCCGCTTCTTCGGCTACTATCTCCAGATAGATCAGACAGATGGTGACACAGGCCTAATCCATTAAAAGGTCAAGTCCCACCTTTCCCTGTCACGGCGCATTCTGCTCGGGCGCTGAGCGCCTCTTGGGCCGTCAAGTCATTAGGTTTCAATATCGCAAGTTTGCAAGACAGCCACTTGGTCGTCCCTGCATACCTTGACAAAATTCTATAAAAAAGGTAGATACTTTGGAATCTATGGATGCTTTTTTTGGCCGCAAAGTTTGGCAGGCTGCTGTTTCAGAGGGGCTGTTCCCTCTTGAGGGGTGTTTCTTTTTTCTTTAAACCTTTATTTTTCAGACGGGGCACCTGTGACCTGGTTAAGGGTTTTTTTTGTTTAGTTCACCTCTTATTTTCCTTTTGGCACTGCTCTTGGATGTCCCACTAGTTATAATTTATGGAGCGCTGTGTCCATCAATGAACGAAAGAAAATGGGATTTTTGTACTTACCGTAAAATCCATTTCCCTGAATTCATCCACGGACACAGCACCCACCCTCTATGAAGTTCTGATAATTCTAATACTGCTTGCTACTAAACTAATTATATTAAAAAAGAATAGCGCACACATGCAAAAGAAATGACTATCAAATATGGAGACAATCCATAAATAAAAATGGGGATTTAGTCCCACCATATGGCCATATCGTGCTCAAGCCCACCACTGCGTCAAAGTACTTTTATTTACATTCTTATTTATGGATTGTCTCCATATTTGATAGTCATTTCTTTTGCATGTGTGCGCTATTCTTTTTTAATATACATGTTGCTTGGTCCATAGCTGCACTGGCTTTAGATATACAGGTTCAGGGTTTGCTCCCCCAATTTTTTGCTTGTTTACTAAACTAATTACCAGCTGAGGACAGCCCAGGGGCGTAGCCAGGTGTTTTTTTTTTTTTATTCTGTCTAGTCTTACTCCTGGAGGAGGCAATATAACCCACCAGTTATGATTTATGGAGTGCTCTGTCCGTCGATGAACGAAAGAGAAAAAGCTTCACCAGCGACAAAGGCAAACGCTTTCTGCCTGCCCCGCCGTGTGACAGTACTTATGAATGTAAGGGACGGGGACACCTGGAAATGTCACCTGGCGGTACCGCTCCCTGTGATGTCACTGACTGGTGCATGCTGGGATGGTGACTTCACAAGGGGATGTTGAGCCAGAATTTTTTTTTATCGTAGATTTAGCTGTCAGCAGGGACCCCCGCTGACAGCTGATAAGTCATCTGTTGTGAAGGACATAAGAAGCGGGCTGGGAGGCCACTAACAACCAGCTAGTGTTAAAGACACTGTTGGCCACTGGATCCAAAATTTTGCATTTGAACCGCATCTAAATTCACAGCTAAACCGCTGAACAGCTCCTTAGGAAAATTACAGTGAAAACAGAGAGGAAATTCGCACCAGACATGTGAAAATAGCCTTAACCTATCTACTGACCACTGATACAAAGTTGTAGGAGATAAAAACATCCGGAGCTGTCAGAGTGAGGTGAGGGAGAATCCTCCAATGGAGGCACTTGTTCCTAGGACAACTTTCCAAGACAGAAATTCTGTTCACTTTGGAAGGATTTCACCTCATTTGCTGTTGCATCTCCATTAGAGAAAGTCAAAAGGACATCTCCCAGGTGAGATCGAGAGCGCAAAATATATTAAAAAAAAAAAAAAAAAAAACACACTAGTAAACCCTTCCCTACTCTAAAATTAAAAAAAAGAAAAGTTTTGGCTTTACATACACCATTTTTAAACGCATCAATATAATAAGATCCATATAAAACGGTTTTCAAGCAGAATTAGAAAAGAACAGATTTTTAAATGCTTCTGTAATAACTGTATCCTAAGTGCTGGGTTTCTTATTGTACATTGTGTAACACACACCAACGCCGCTGAAGAGGCAAGCTGCCACTAACAATGTGTCTTTGTATAGCACACCCTACGCAGAGTACATATTGCAGCATGCAGACCTCAAGCAAACCTGTGTTTTAATTATAGGAATTCATTACTGCATGAAGTCACATATAAACCATATAAATATTTTAAAAAAATGTCTTCTATGTAGAGAGTTTGCCATTACTAACAAGCTCTTAACAAGTAATCACCTCGACCAGAAGAGTAAACATATTTATCCAAACTTACAATATGGTTATGAAACCTAATATACACAGGTAAACTAGGATATGGACTTAGTGGTCAATCCGTTACTTGGAGTACATTACAGCAGACCAGATCTTAGTATTTTACCACTAAATTTATGTAGCTACCTTCAGGTGACTGGGCACTGGCAAACAAAGCTGTAGGGCAGGGGTGGGGAACCTGCGGCCCGCAGTTATCTGATCCGGCCCCCAGATGTCGCCAGACTGAGGACACTGTCCCCGCTTTGCATGGCCGATCCTGGGCGGGGGCGCCCAGGGCCGGCCCTACCATTGGGCTGCCTCCGGAGGGGTAGGGGAGGGCGAGCGCCTCCTGATTGCACAAAGAGCAGGGTTCTTCTGTTTACCCGGCGCGGCCGCTGTCATACGAAGTCACGCCTCCTACCTATGATAGACAGCACAGTGGTGACGTCTATCATAGGAGTTGGTCCAGGAGGCGTGACTTTGTATGAGAGCGCCTGCGCCGGGTAAGCAGAAGAACCCTGCTTTGTGTAATCAGGAGGCACTCCAATTACTCTGCATTGACGGGGGCACTAATCACTCTGCATTGACAGGGGGGGCACTAATCACTCTGCATTGACAGGGGGGGCACTAATCACTCTGCATTGACGGGGGGGCACTAATCACTCTGCATTGACAGGGGGGGCACTAAGAGCCAGCAGTACCAGCCAGAGCCAGCAATTACCAGAGCAGAGCCAGCAGTACCAGCCAGAGCCAGCAGTACCCACAATAGAACCAGAAGTACCCACAGCAGTACCAGCCAGAGTCAGTAGCACCCACAGCAGTACCAGCCAGCAGCACCCACAGCAGTACATAAACCTCAGTACTAGCCAGCAGTACCAGCCTGAGCCAGCATTATCCACAGCAGTACCCACAGCAGTACCAGCCAGCAGTACCAGCCTGAGTCAGCAGTACCAGCCTGAGCCAGCAGTACCAGCCTGAGCCAGCAGTACCCACAGCCCAGTACCAGCCTGAGACAGCAGTACCCACAGCATTACCAGCCAGCAGTACCAGCCAGATGTACCCAGCAGCAGTACCTGCCAGCAGTGCTTTTCAAAACTTACCAACACAAAGAGTCTACTGCGCTCCAGACTGACCGACGCAAACCTGGAAAGCCAGTTCCAACATCATCAATACCAGCTAACATCACACACCTCACCAAAGAGAAGCAGTTGCAGCCATCACATTAGGGGTGAGTTAATTAAATGTTTGACCAAATATAATAGGCACATTTTTAAGTTGATAATTTTGTACGGCCCCCAAAATACCCAAATGGCCCTTGGCAGAAAAAAGGTTCCCCACCCCTGCTGTAGGGAAAGCCCTAGCATAACCCTTCCCACTCCCAGCAAGCCTCAGTCTGGCAGCAAGCAATGAGGAGTGAATAAGGAACAGAGGGAAGGGCCAGATTTCCTGTAATGTACTTAAAACATAGGATTTTACACACAAGTAAACATTTTGATATTCCTAAATTGTACAATACAGGACACAGGTTTTTATTCTTAGATCATTGAGGAAAAAAAAAAAAAAAAGGAAAAAAAGTGCTGCGCTACTAAGCAACAAGCTCCTAATTAAATAAAGTCTTGCATATAATCATATACAATTGTGTGCATCAAAGATATCAATATCCAAAAAGTACACAGAACTGTGCAAAAAATGCAAAATAGCAAATGTGCAAAGAAAACTTTAAATAAAGTGAAAATATGTGCAATATAAATACATATACAGTGTGACAATAATGCAAATAAATCAATTTCATCAAACAAATTGAAAAACGCAGAAAAAGATGAATAAAGTCCTCAATCTTATAAAAAAAAAGAGTGCTCTGGGATAGAACGTCCATATCTGATCAAAGGAATGACTTCACGTGTTCAGAAACAGGGAATTTATCATCCTAAGTGCGAACATCACCAGAATATATGTGCAATATGAATAAATACAGTGTAACAATAATGGAAATACATCAATTCCAACAAACATAAAATTGAAAACGCAGAAAAGGATGAATAAGGTCCTCAATCTTTTTTTTTTTTTTAAATAAGAGTGTACCGGGATATAAAGTCTATATCCGATCAAAGGAAGAATGTCACGTGTTCAGAAACATGGAATTATCACCCTAAGTGCGACCATCACCAGAAAGAAGAGTCAGGAGCGCTTACCAAAATATCTAAACTTTAAAACCATAGGTAAAGAGTCATTCAAGCAGGGAGTGGTGTCACTTGTAGTGCAATGATTTCACAATAATTGTCACCATCTCCTCAAGTCTTTTGATAGGCATAAAGGAACCCAGGTACCCAAGAAAACAAAAAGCCTCTTCATAGTGTAAAACCATCAAAGATAGACTTTTTTATAAAGTAGGAAAAAAAAAAAAAAAAAAAAAAAAAAAAAAAAAAAAAACTTACATTCTCTTAGTAGTTAGCTGGCGATAATGGTACAAAGTAGTGTGATCACAAAGAAATCCAATTGGCGCAATGTCATGGAGCAAACTCAATGAACCCGAACTCTGATGTGGCTGGGTGTGAAAACGAGGTGCAGCATGCGTAGTACTGCGCATGTGTAGTATACTCGCGGCATCGCGCGACTGTTTACTTTTGCAGTACTAGCCAGTCCGATAGTGAGGCTTGGGTTACTCAACCACTCCCCACAAGTGTAATAAATACCTGCGGTTGATTGAGGCATGGAATGCACGCCGCCGGCCACGCTACAGACACTTTCTGGTTACTGGTAAGAGGAACAGATTGTACAATCAGAGCCAATTACTCTTTTTATATAAAAGCGCAATGGATTGACACATACTCACACCCCAGTTGAAGTTCAAGAGGACGAAACACGCCGGGTTCATTGAGTTTAATTAGATAGTGTTGCGCAATTAAATGGATAAATAATATAATGCTAAACAATGAATAAGATCAAAAAATATATATAAATATAGCATGTATGAAGTGCAAAAATGCATATAAATACAAAAGTGCAAAATCATAAAGTGCAAATGCTAAAAAAGCTACAATAATAAATCAATATATAAAAATATATATAAAAGTGCAAGATAGTAATATGTGCAAAAAATGCAAAAAAGAGTCCAGTGATATATAATTCCTGTGAATAATAGTGCTGAAATCACAGTCCTATAACAGTGAGCTGGCCAACTAAAGTGGCTAGTGCTTCCCAAAGGTGAGTGACCAGAGTGTCACAGTAAACCAACAACCGTGCACCCCCTTGTGATTGGATTCTCACATTAGAGCATATACAATAGAGCGTATATACAGGAGAACTTAATACGAATCAATCCGGATCCCTATGACTCCTCTCTTCTGAGACAACTTGGGCAGGTAAAATCCGTCCCTCAATACAGCGTCAATGCTGCCGACCGTTATACACTAGCAGGCAGACGCGCACGGCGTCTCTCACTATACCACCACGATCTCATCTATTTTCCATTTGGATTGTTTGCGGTTATGGCCAGCTGAAGGTGCATGTATGCACCTACACATGTAAGTATAACTGTTTACCTTTTTATTTAATAAAAGTTTTTTAAAGGATTTCATGCACTATTGTGAGTTCTCTATTCATACATGACGCTGTATTGAGGGACGGATTTTACCAGCCCAAGTTGTTTCGGAAGAGAGGAGTCATAGGGATCCGGATTGATTCGTATTAAGTTCTCCTGTATATACGCTCTATTGTATATGCTCCAAGGTGAGCATCCAATCACAAGGGGGTGCACGGTTGTTGGTTTACTGTGACACTCTGGTCACTCACCTTTGGGAAGCACTAGCCACTTTAGGTTGGCCAGCTCACTGTTATAGGACTGATTTCAGCACTATTATTCACGGGAATTATATATCACTGGACTCTCTTTTTTTGCATTTTTTGCACATATTAACTATCTTGCACTTTTATATATATTTTTATATATTTATTGATTGGAGCTTTTTTAGCATTTGCACTTTATGATTTTGCACTTTTGTATTTATATGCATTTTTGCACTTCATACATGCTATATTTATATATTTTTTTTTTATTTTATTCATTGTTTAGCATTATATTATTTATCCATTTAATTAATTGCGCAATACTTTATCTAATTATTATTGTTTACACTGGTATGAGAAGTGGAGTGTCTGCAGCAATTTATCAATTTATTTATCACTAGTAGGTTGCTCGTGGGATCTTTTTTGTTATTTTTGGGTTCATTGAGTTTGATCCATGACATTGCGCCAATTGGATTTCTTTGTGATCACACTACTTTGTACCATTATCACCTACTAACTACTAAGAGAATGTAAGTTTTCTACTTTTTAATAAAGTCTATCTTTGATGGTTTTATACTATGAAGAGGCTATTTGTTTTCTTTGGTACCCAAGTTCCTTTATGATATATATAAATCCGCGCTTAGGATATGAATAGATTCCTTATTCGTAATGGCTGCTGCCCACCTGTTAAACTATATTTCCGAAGATATATAGTATGAAAATAAAAACTCCAAGCAGGTGTATGGCGCTGCCAATATACCAAATCTTCTGTATACTTAATCCTCCATACACATCTCCACAAGTGTAAAGTGCAAAATAAACAATCTTAAATGTAATAAATAGTGTTGGACTCGTAAAGTGCTAAGTGCAATGATCCTGTGCTATGTGTATTATAAATCAATAAATCCGTGATAAGTGACCCCTTTAGGGTAAACAATCACACTATCAATCCACTTAAAGTAACCATATGCCAACACAAATAGAAATATAAATATGTAAATAGTGATATACTGATGAAAAGTGGGTGTGGTATATAAAAAAAGGTGATAAAAATCATAAAAAATATATGTTGAAAATATATAAAAATATATAAATATATATAAACACCTATATAAATCTGTAGGAGGAATGGCATAAACAACTTTAAAACACTGTAAAAACTAGCAGCAGATGTATAGAGACAACCATAAATTATAGCAGCATTAATCAAAATAATATAAGAACCAATAGGTCATAAACATTTAAAACAAAATGGATTATGAGTCCATAAATATAAGGTGCAAACAAAGTGACTTCAGTGCAGGTGCATTCAAATGCTGTTTTGAGGGTGCCCGGATTCCAGTGACCACTCTGTGCTCCCCGCTCCCTTAGGGCCACACTCACCGACAATAATCACCCCTGCAGGGGTATCAGGCCTTGGAAATATTGCCACTGTATCCCCTCTGCTCTCCCTGGGTGGTCTTATAAGTAGGGGTATGGTCCCGACCTGCCCGAGTCCTCTGTCGCACTGTCCTTGGAAACTGGGGTATCTTGTATAATTACAGTAGGATTCTTGTTCTTGCTTCATCAATATTTTCCTTAGTTAAACTAATGTACCATAGTAGTAATTGGACAGCTATTTAAAGAACACTAAAGTTTTCTATTCAGTAATTGTTTTGTCCCAAATGTTTGTAATTGTCGATTTGTTATAATTTGTATATCTTTTAAAGAATACTCTGCAAAAATAAATAGCAGGCATATACAGATTGGAAGGGGAGAACAACACGTGTAGCAGGTGCAGAGTTTTGTAGCTTCTACATGGTCTGATTGGGAGGTGTATAGACAGGGGATTGTCACTGGAATCCGGGCACCCTCAAAACAGCATTTGAATGCACCTGCACTGAAGTCACTTTGTTTGCACCTTATATTTATGGACTCATAATCCATTTTGTTTTAAATGTTTATGACCTATTGGTTCTTATATTATTTTGATTAATGCTGCTATAATTTATGGTTGTCTCTATACATCTGCTGCTAGTTTTTACAGTGTTTTAAAGTTGTTTATGCCATTCCTCCTACAGATTTATATAGGTGTTTATATACAGTGGGTACGGAAAGTATTCAGACCCCCTTAAATTTTTCACTCTTTGTTATATTGCAGCCATTTGCTAAAATCATTTAAGTTCATTCTTCTTCCTCATAAATGTACACATCGCACCCCATACTGACAGAAAAACACAGAATTGTTGACATTGTTGCAGATTTATTAAAAAAGAAAAACTGAAATATCACATGGTCCTAAGTATTCAGACCCTTTGCTCAGTATTTAGTAGAAGCCCCCTTTTGATCTAATACAGCCAGGAGTCTTTTTGGGAAAGATGCAACAAGTCTTTCACACCTGGATTTGGGGATCCTCTGCCATTCCTCCTTGCAGATCCTCTCCAGTTCTGTCAGGTTGGATGGTAAACGTTGGTGGACAGCCATTTTTAGGTCTCTCCAGAGATGCTCAATTGGGTTTAAGTCAGGGCTCTGGCTGGGCCATTCAAGAACAGTCACGGAGTTGTTGTGAAGCCACTCCTTCGTTATTTTAGCTGTGTGCTTAGGGTCATTGTCTTGTTGGAAGGTAAACCTTCGGCCCAGTCTGAGGTCCAGAGCACTCTGGAGAAGGTTTTTGTCCAGGATATCCCTGTACTTGGCCGCATTCATCTTTCCCTCGATTGCAACCAGTCGTCCTGTCCCTGCAGCTTAAAAACACCCCCACAGCATGATGCTGCCACCACCATGCTTCACTGTTGGGACTGTATTGGACAGGTCATGAGCAGTGCCTGGTTTTCTCCACACATACCGCTTAGAATTAAGGCCAAAAAGTTATATTTTGGTCTCATCAGACCAGAGAATCTTATTTCTCACCATCTTGGAGTCCTTCAGGTGTTTTTTAGCAAACTCCATGCGGGCTTTCATGTGTCTTACACTGAGGAGAGGCTTCCGTCGGGCCACTCTGCCATAAAGCCCCGACTGGTGGAGGGCTGCAGTGATGGTTGACTTTCTACAACTTTCTCCCATCTCCTGACTGCATCTCTGGAGCTCAGCCACAGTGATCTTTGGGTTCTTCTTTACCTCTCTCACCAAGGCTCTTCTCCCCCAATAGCTCAGTTTGGCCGGACGGCCAGCTCTAGGAACGGTTCTGGTCGTCCCAAACGTCTTCCATTTGAGGATTATGGAGGCCACTGTGCTCTTAGGAACCTTAAGTGCAGCAGAAATCTTTTTGTAACCTTGGCCAGATCTGTGCCTTGCCACAATTCTGTCTCTGAGCTCTTCAGGCAGTTCCTTTGACCTCATGATTCTCATTTGCTCTGACATGCATTGTGATCTGGAAGGTCTTATATAGACAGGTGTGTGGCTTTCCTAATCAAGTCCAATCAGTATAATCAAACACAGCTGGACTCAAATGAAGGTGTAGAACCATCTCAAGGATGATCAGAAGAAATGGAAAGCACCTGAGTTAAATATATGAGTGTCACAGCAAAGGGTCTGAATACTTAGGACCATGTGATATTTCAGTTTTTCTTTTTTAATAAATCTGCAACAATGTCAACCATTCTGTGTTTTTCTGTCAGTATGGGGTGCTATGTGTACATTCATGAGGAAGAAGAATGAACTTAAATGATTTTAGCAAATGGCTGCTATATAACAAAGAGTGAAAAATTTAAGGGGGTCTGAATACTTTCCGTACCCACTGTATATTTATATATTTTTATATATTTTCAACATATATTTTTTATGATTTTTATCACCTTTTTTATATACCACACCCACTTTTCATCAGTATATCACTATTTACATATTTATATTTCTATTTGTGTTGGCATATGGTTACTTTAAGTGGATTGATAGTGTGATTGTTTACCCTAAAGGGGTCACTTATCACGGATTTATTGATTTATAATACACATAGCACAGGATCATTGCACTTAGCACTTTACGAGTCCAACACTATTTATTACATTTAAGATTGTTTATTTTGCACTTTACACTTGTGGAGATGTGTATGGAGGATTAAGTATACAGAAGATTTGGTATATTGGCAGCGCCATACACCTGCTTGGAGTTTTTATTTCCAAGTTCCTTTATGCCTATCAAAAGACTTGAGGAGACGGTGACAACTATTGTGAGACCATTGCGTTACAAGCAACACCACTTCCTGCTTGAATGACTCTTTACCTATGATATTAGAGTCCCCATAATTTGGTAGGCACTCCAGACGTTTCATTCTGGTGATGGTCGCACTTAGGATGATAAATTCCCTGTTTCTGAACACGTTAAGTCCTTCCTTTGATCGGATATGGACGTTCTATCCCAGAGCACTCTTTTTTATAAGATTGAGGACTTTATTCATCCTTTTCTGCGTTTTTCAATTTATGTTTGATGAAATTGATTTATTTCCATTATTGTCACACTGTATATGTATTTATATTGCACATATTTTCACTTCATTTGAAGTTTTCTTTATGCATTTGCTATTTTGCATTTTTTTGCACAATTCTGTGCACTTTATGGATTTTGACATCTTTGATATACACAATTGTACATGATTATATGCAACACTATTTCATTAGGAGCTTGTTGCTTAGTAGCGCAACACTTTTTTCCTTTTTTTCAGTCCTTTTAGAAGATTGTTGTGGTGCTTGTAGCTGTTTTTTATGACAGTAGCGCAGTGATTTTTATTTATATTTAGTCATAGCACTTAGCATAGTTTAAAAAAAAAAAAAAAAAAAAAAAAAAAAAAATCTGATCACTTTTATTGCTGTCACAAGCAATGTAACATCCCTTGTGACAGGTACTCTTTATGGAGGAAATCGGGGGTCTCAAAGACCCCAGACCCCTTCACTGCACTTCAATATATTTAAAATGCCGAAATCTGCATCTTTAAATAGTGACACTTTTTTAAAATTTGGCGCCTTTAGCCGCTGAGTAACCCGGCCATGATTACAACTCTTCCGGGTTACTACATTGGAGACCCAATCAAAGCCGAATGAGGCTTTGATCGGGACTCCAACCAGCCGACTGACGTGTCGGCTGGTTGCTTGGGTCTCCTGGTGGGACAGGAGACCCAGGCAGAGCCGCAGAAAGCCCTCCCGCTCGCTGGGGTAACGGCGGAGCAGCTCCCGTGCCGCATCGGCTGTTACCAGCAGAAACCTGACAGCTAGCTCTAAGAAAATGCTGCTGGGGTGACGCCTCTAGCTGCAGGCATCACCCCGGTACAGCCACTTCTCCAAGCCGACGTAGAGCTATGTCGGTTTGCTGGAAGTGGTTAAACATGTGAGCAGAAGACCAGGTAGCAGCCTTCCAAATCTGGAAAACAGATTCTGAATGCTGGAGAGCCCTCAAGACCGATAGATCTTGTAGAGTGTGCTTTAAGATGAAAGAGAGGAACCTTATATTTCAGACTGTAGGCTCAAATAGAGACTTCATGCACCTAGCAAAATACACCTAAAACAGGAGGCAGAGAATCCAATTGTCTAAAAGAAACTGTAGCTGTTAGGTAGACTCCTGCAATGCAGATCACATCCAGACAGTTGATGCAAAATCTACCTGAAATGTTTTGGCGCAGGATATAAAGGAGGTCAGCATAATATCTCAAAGTGGAAGCAGGAGAACCACCTTGGAAAGAAAGGAGGTCATGGGCCAAAAAAAAAAAAAAAACAACCTTATCTCTGTAATACTAGGAAGAGCTCTCTACAGGATAATGTCATAAGCTCAGAGACAACTCTCAGATTGTAATAGCAACAAGAGGCTACCCTGTAAGGTAAGACGGGGGGATATCCATGATTTACTCAAGGTGTGGTATATGCGGAATCAAGAAAACCTAGTTGAGGTCCCACAGTGTCACTTGAGGAACAATATGACCAAGGAGAGAAAGCAGCTCCGGGAAAAGAATGGGCTGAAACTTGTTCTTTGGTTGTAGGCTGTCCAGACAGGACTGGTGAAGAGCCAGGATTTGTCCCATGGAATACTTTAAATGGAATGAAATTCCTAGCCTCACACTCTTCAAAGTAGGTGCAAAAATAGACTTTGTGTGAGGTCCATTTTTTAGCTTTTAGGAGCATAGGGATGACTTAATATGAAAAAACCTCCTGGGCCAATTTGGTGCATAAACACTAACCTCCGTTAGGCCCGACACATCACTGCTTTATTTTCCAGCTCAGGGAAAAAAAAATCAAGCTGGAATTCGAAGCAGTGACGTGTTGGACCTCAGGGAGGTTAGCCAGGCCCCTCAGTAATTGCTGACTTCACTTAGTCATTAGTCCATGCCTGTAGTAGTCTGCCAGAGGAAATCACAACAGCAGTTATCCCTAAACCCCTTGGTATGTGAGGGCACCACACCAATCAGAGGTTTTTCCCAATCCAACACCCATTTATAGCCTACATTTATGCATGCCTATGGAGAGAAGGCATGTTGTTCATGTTGAATATGTCAGAATGTCATGAAGGTCATAGCACATTCCTATAAGTAACAAATACTAAAAAAAAAGGTACATACTCTATGATAGTGAACAGATACTCTGAAAGGTGGTGACATGCATGGAGGGATGCATGTCAGATCCATTATTCTTTAGTATAATTGGGAAAAATACCAGCTGATTGTGTGTGTTCCTGAGTGAAGTTCTCTGAGCCAGATGAGGAACCCTCCTCCTCTTTAAGGAGCATACAGTAGAAGCTGTAAGAGGAGAATCTGAGATGGAATCTGCAGGAGAGTCAGAGAGCCATGTTGCATCCCCTGTGATCTGTGGCCTCTAGCAGAACAGACTGCATTCCCATAAAATCAAACATAGTGGCTGAGAATACCCCTCTGGAAATACAGAAAGATGGGTGTGAACCAGAAGGAGTAAGGGAGTCCTATGAAAAGAAAAAGTGACTCAGACTTAAGGGAGTGGTCAGGACTTTCAGAAACTGGACCATTATCAGAGATGCTGCAGAACCTCATGAGCCCTTAAGAGGAGGGTGAGCTCGAAAAGGCACACTGATCCATTTCTCCCACACCTATGATCTATCAGGTGTAGTGAGCATTAAACTTGCAAAGTAGAAAGGGTTATGTTAGAAACTTGATAAAAGAATCTTAAACAAGGTTCACAACTGTGCGTGCATTTTTTTTTCGATAATTTTCAAGTTTTTTTTTTTTCAGAAACAGGTTGTTAAAAGATGAATTCACCTTTACAAAAATAAATGCACATTTTTTTTGCAGGTAAAAAAAAATGAATTTTTTTTATTTTTTTTTGTTAGGAGCCTGTAAAGCAGGGGTCTTCAAACTACAGCTCTCCAGTCATGTCTGTGAATGTCAAGAGTTTTACAATGCCTCATGGGATGTGTAGTTCTGCAACAGCTGGAGAGCCGTAGTTTGAGAACCCCTGCTGTAAAGCATTGCATCCATGATCAACAGATTGTGGGTGTAATACCATTGTCCTGCAGACGGTCTGTGCAGCTGTATGCCCGTACTTCCAGTACAGGCAGGTAGTTACTGAATGACAGTAAGCTCAATGAACTACCTAGAGTGCTCTATGTCCCACTTTAAGCGATGACGTTCAGCTCCCAGGAATCATAGCGAGACAGGAAGTGACGGGGTGAGCCACGGGAGGAAGTACTCTGAGGTGAGTATTTACGATCTTCAATTAAAAGGTGAGTAAACAAAAAAAAAAAAAAAAATAAACAAACTATCCAATTCCTTTTCAGGTGATCTCGAACTAGCGGAGGGGCACAAAAAAAAAAAAATATTGTTTTTGTGCCCGGAACTCCGCTTTAAGATAGATACAGGGTTAAACCCCTCTCTGTATGAAGACATTTGCTTGCAAAACCTAGAGGCAAAGGTCTCACCTCCGAAATCTATACCTTCCTGAATCATCAACACACATCTGACTCCTTACCATACAGAGTAAAATGGGAAAATGATGGGAAAATGATTGTTATTTAGAGCACGGTATCTTGAATTGGAATGTCTGTATAGACAATTTAAAGAAACGTACAAGATCCCTTATCAGAGAAACGGCTCTGAAGCTTCATACAAGATGGTATCAGAGGCTGGTTAGGATTCGCTCTCTTTCCCATGGTATCTCCACTATGTTTTAGAGGTTTTCAGTCTTCAGGTATATACCTTCATATTTTCTGGGAATGTTCCCATGTGTCCTCAATTTGGAGAAAGCTAGATAGCTTTAGCTCTGAAATAATAGGCGTTCAGCTCTCTCTTACCCCAACCCAATGTTTGTTATTTTCTCCAATTCAAGAGGCTACCACCACGGTGCAGATGAGACTAATTCATACAATTTGTGTTGCTATTCATTGGGTTGTGGCGTTACATTGGAAATCCCAGTCGATCACAGTCTCCCAAGTTAAAGCGGAGTTCCGGGCACAGGAGTAATTTTTTACTAAACATACCCCCGGGACAGTCAGGGCTAGCACATTCCACAATGGCTAGCCTCTGATCTGTCCCGGTTCGCACTTACCTTTTAGAAGAAATACTTACTTATAAAATTTCTTCCACAGCGTTTCCATCTCTCTTGTGGGCAGCTGAAGCCGACGCGGTCCTCTTCTGTGTCTTCTTCCGCGTCTTCTTGTCCCAGAATGCGCCTGCACCGGCCCCTCTCGTCACTTCCGGTGCGGCGCCGCATTCCCCCACAGCTTCTGGGCGTCGCCCGGAAATGACAAGCGGGGCCGGTGCCGTCGCATTGATTCCTGGGAGCTGTGATGTTCAGCTCCCAGGAATCATAGCGAGGCAGGAAGTGACGGGGTGAGCCGCGGCTCCGAGGGAGGAAGTAGTCTGAGGTGAGTATCTTCGATCTTCAATTGCAAGGTAAGTAAACAAAAAAAAAATAACTATCCAATTCCTTTTCAGGTGAGGCATACCTAGCGGAGGGGCACAAAAAAAAAATATATCGTTTTTTGTGCCCGGAACTCCGCTTTAAACTCAGGACAGATTTCACAAAACGGAGTGGAAAAACGTGTTTTTACCCTATAACACACCATGCCCTATTATGACAGGAAACAGTCACCTTGCTCAGATCATTGCTCAATTTTTGAATGAATCCCCCTAACCACTCATAATTGTTTCACACACAGTTATGTCAATGCAGATGTTTTTTATATTCTAGATTTGAAAATATACAGGTTTCTGGCTCCACTACTCTCCCTTTGTGAGGTGATTGATACATGGCTATCATTTAGACTACTACTGTCTAGACCTATAACTTCTGGCAATATCTTTATTTTAAGATGCTATGGTGCTATTGTAAAATGTTAATCTCCCGTTACCACCTTTTACTACTTTATAATAAAAATTTTGTAAATGGAACTACCTAGAGCAGTGGTTCTCAATTCCGGTCCTTGGGACCCACCAACAGGCCAGGTTTGCAAGATAACTAAATTACATCACAGGTGATCTCATTTGCTGCTCAGTGATTGCAGTATTCTAGTCTGCATCCCCCAAGGTAATACTTAAAATCTGGCCTGTTAGTGGGTCCCGAGGACCGGAATTGAGAACCACTGACCTAGAGTACTCAACAGCACCCTCATAGTTCATTGAGAACTACAAGCTGAGTGCACCAAGTGAACCCTCTCCCGGTAAATGCACACCTAGCACATAACAGAGATGCCAACTATAATGCATATACTTGGCAGCTCAGTGTTAAAGTCTCCTGTGCTGTCACAAACATGAGTACAGCTGGCATTATGAATATAAAGAGCAAAATTACCTGTAGGCAATCTCTTAAAAGTAAATAAGAACATGCTAATATTGTGGAGGAAGCTGTAGTTTCTAGGACCTAAGGTCATGTGAATGAATGCTGGTCTATTGTTCTCCTAATACTGCTCTGAACAAATTTTAAAAATTGTTTGATAATTGTGTACATATTTACTAATCTTGCACCAATACCAGTATCCGTGTACTAAGCATTTGTACAAGTACTTGTACTCGTGCAAATGCTCCGATACCAATACCTTGAGTCTCAGTTCACACTACTGTGGTGCAGGAAACTGCATGTGATCCAGACAGAAATGGCACCGCATTCCTGGTCAAATCAAATGCGATTCTTTGCAGTGCAATTTGAGCCATTCGTTTTGTATGGCTCAAATCACAATCGCACCCACAGGAAAGGTGCAGGCACCTTTTTTTTTGCACTGGAATTGGATCGCAGTATGATTGTAATGCGGTGCAGGGAATGCACAGGAATCTCTGCGGATCCCGCACCGCATCAGTGTGAATAGGGAATCAAGTCTGCAGACTGTGCGTAAAATAAATGCATCCAGGGGCAAAATAGGTATTGGTAATTGGTAACTGAGAAAAAGTATTGGTACTCGTACAAGGTCTTAAAAAGGTATCGGTACAGTGCTAATATTACAAGTACATCTATAGCGCTGACAATTAATGCAGCACTTTACATTTATATTATACATTCACCTCAGTCGCTGTCCTCAAGGAGCTTACAATCTCAGGTCATAAACATATTCAGTTGTAAAGGCACCCACATGATTATTTTCATAGCAATCATTAGGGAGTTACAGACCTGCCAATAGCCTCCCTGTGTATGGAGTATTTCCATGACCCTGAACAGGCACTATAGTAGAAGAAAGGACTGTATATCTGTCAAGGTCATCACAATCACTCTAAGAGCCCGTTCACACTATGTCGGATCCGACTAGGGGGCTACCTGTGAAGTCGCGTGCAGCGCGACTTGCACGAACTTCATAAAATGAATGTCTATGCAAGTCGCTCCAGGTCGCCCCAAAGTAGTACAGGAACCTTTTTCTAAGTCGGAGCGACTTATGTCGCTCCTATTAGAACGGTTCCTGTAGCAGTCAATGGACCGTGACGGACCGCGACTTGTCAGGCTGACCAAGTCGCCTGACAAGTCGTATTGGTGTGAACAGGCTCTAAAGCTGGGCATACACTTTGTTTTTCCTTTGCTCAGCTAAAAACAAACAGATTCCACTATCTGGGGCATTGTATTCCAACAGTGGTATCTGCCATTGTTAAAATGTACTGATCATCATCTGCAGTCAAATGTCTTCCAGCATGTCCCTTTGAAAGAAGTTGATCAAATGAACAACTTCTGTTGAGCAGAGAAAGCTACACAATGATCAAAGTTTGGCCGATCCCTGCTGAACCAGCCAAATTTTGATCAGCACATGGCTAGCTTTAATGGTTAGTTTGGCATCAACTATTTAGAGGTCCCCCCTCATAATCCTTAATAAGCAATATACTTCACATGTTCCCTGCTCCTCCTAGATTTCTTCACCCTGCGGCCTGCTCAGCCTTGAAGATCCATACTTCCAGTTTCTGCTCCTCCAGCAGACAGCAATCTTCCTTCTTTCTAGTGGAAAGTCTGCACTGCCCGCTTGTGCCAGCAGAATAGGAACCTTCCAAAAGAATGAATGGAGTGAACATGAGAAAGGAGCAAAACCAAACAGTGTGGATTTTCAAAAAGAGGCTGTATGGAGCAAGCCACACAGGGACATGTGGGTACATGGCTTGTCAGGGATGATGAAAAAGCAGGGAGGCCCACGCTTTAAAGTGAACTGAAGTTGAAATGTGAAGATTTGCTGTCTTTAGAACATCTACTAATGAGGACTGTGCTTAAAGCAGTTCACCCCAGAAACAAAAAAAATAAAAAAAAGTCATCAGCTGCAAATCCTGAAGCTGCTGACCTTTAATATTTGGACACTTGTCCAGGGATCCAGCGTGATCCTCCCCTGAGCCGGCTCTTCGTCTGTCTATGGGTCCGGATGCCGACATGTTTACTTGTGATTTCACAGCCAGCTTCCCACTGTACATGCATGAGCGCCGCGCTTTGCTTCATGAATGGTCCCGCAGCTTTCTGGGACCCATGACCTGTCCCAGAGGGCTGCGGGGGAAGGTTAAGGGGGGGGGTTAACTTCTACTTGGATCGCGTTGAAGTGGGAGCAGGTACCTGTCAAAACCAAGTACCATCTTCCCCCTCATAAAGCGGGGGGGGGGGGGGAAGCATACAACCGGAACTCCACCTTTTGGGTGAAGTTCAGCTTTGAGCAGCCCTTGAAAGATTTACTTCTTATCTTGAAACCCTTTTAAAAACAGCAGGGTACTTCCTGCACCATGAGCCTTACTGCTGTTGATCTTATCTCGGAGATCGAAAGCTGGATAAGCTATCCAAGGAACTGGCCAAAATTTGCTCAGTGGGTGTTCCAGTTGGCCACCTCCTGCCCGGAAAATGGTCAGCCATAAAGCCGGAAATGTAGTCAAAAACAATAGCTGCAGCAAAATAATTGTTCATTCGCTCTGTTTAGCTTGAGTGTGACCAGATTAAAGTGGCACTTTAAGCTATATAATTAAAATTGGGGGACAAGCAGGATATTTAATGCAGAGGAGACATGCTTTGTCTCTTCTGCATTAAAGCTACTTACCTGCCTGTCCCTCCCTGTATGGCGAGCCGTGAGAATGACGTAAACCCCCACCCGGCCAATGCCAGCGCCTGGTGATCAAGACCCAGAAGCCGGCCGCCTGAAGATGCCAGCGGCTGAGTGGGAAGTTTGGGGACGCCGCATCGCTGGAGCTGAGGAGAGTATTGTTCTGCTTTAAAGGCACTGTGCCTCTGATTTGCAGTGAAAACAGCTCCCTGCTTCTGCTTTATTCATTCTAAAGATCTGTAATTTGTGAATCTCACAGTCATGCTGACCAATGAGCACTTGCCACTGCAGGCATTAATTATGATGGATACTTATTCCGGGGTTCTGTACTGCAGCATATGGTCCACTACACCTTCAACACGGGGAATCAGGGCCATGTACAACGAGGTATAGGGAGGGCAGTGTCCAGGATATTTGGAGTTCGTTCACCTTCAAAAGGTGACCTTACCCTTTTGCATGATAAACATAACAGTCATGGAGCATTCTTTTTAGCTCAGCTGCAGCTGATAAAGATATTGAAGTATCTTGCTGAAAAATCAAGCAGATCAAAACATAAGAGTTTAACACACAGAAGCCTTCTGCCAGAAGAAAAAGTAGGTCATGACTAAAAACATGCTGCTGGTAGTAATTTACCAGCTGTCATATTCAGCTTCCCATCCCACAACCATGTAAAAATTATTAGACTTGCTGTCTTGTTATCAAGATACTTAAGCACATGCAGGGTTTCCACAACACCAAGCAATGCGTGTTCCAACACACACCAAGCGAGAAGGGGATGACTATCAGCACAGGTTGAATAACTATTAGATCACGGTCCCGGCGCCTCATTACATCAGGTGCCTACACGTTGTGAACATGAGAGTCACGATGAGAACATTTGTGCTCTTCAATTACGCTGACATGTTGTTTAGAAGCGTACATGTAAAGATTGCTAACATGGTTTGTATGTCTAGGCAAAGAATAAAAACAAATGATGAACATTTAATAGAAATCTAGAAGAGTGATAACCGAAAAAGAGGACATGGTCCAACGAGTCTGCCTTTGGTTTTTTACACCTGGGTTTTCATGTTTTTTCATTTACCTTTTTTTTTTTTTTTTTTTTTTAAGATATAGATATAGTATAGACATTTCCCCAGGTTTGTCACTTTAAAAATTCTGCAAGTATTTAATCTGCCAGTAATGCTGCAGTAAAATCCCAAACAGCGTGGTCAGTGCTACCTAAATTCTCCCTGCTGGACCACAAAACACACTGTCCTTATGTTAGGGAGACGAGGAAAGAAATAGGTGTTCTGTAGTCCAGCAAGAGAAAGCTTAGGCAGGGCTGACAACACTGCTTGGGATTTTGATGCAGTCACAATAGGTTTTTGGAGCTTACTGGGTTTCTGGCAGAATCATCGGCCATTTTTTTTTTTGGTAGTTGCAGAGGTCATATGATGGTGCTCAAAGCTCTGGAAAAAATTTTGGGCCAATATGCAAGGAAGAGATCATTAAAGTAGTTGTAAAGGCACAAGGATTTTTACCTTCATGCATTCTAAATGTAGCACCCTACAAGGTAGGTGCTAGGTAAAGTATAGTGAGCCTTGGCTGCCTAACAGCAGGGCCATGATTTTCAGCTGGGCTGTCATGTCTCCCAGTTGTGCCTGTTGAGAGGGGAGTCTACCCACAGGCTCCATGAGAGGATTCTCATTGGGTAGTGGAGGAAACCCAATCAGAGGCACATTCAGGCCTGTATTTACCCCAGAAGGCTGATTTTGCCGCAGAGGATTCTGGGAGTGGGTATAAGTTTGAGGTGAGCGCATGATGCAGCATCTTTGGCGGGAAGCAGAGTCCCAGGAGGGAGAGTACGGCTGTCTCTCCTCCTGTCAGAGGAAGCAAAACCCCAGTTAGCCTTTAAAAATACATTTTTGGGTGGCACCTTCAGGATAAAGAGGGATAAACACTTGGGACCCTTTCACACATACGGTCCGTTCAGTTCATCAGTTCAGTCACTTCAAAATGTATCAGTTTTTTATCCGTTTTTCATCCATTTTTGTTATCCGCTTTTCATCCGTTTGTCGTCCGTTTTTTCATCCGTTTTTTTACATCCACTACCAATGCAAAAACAGATGAAAAACGGACCGTTTGTTTACATCCGTTTTTCGTCTGATCCGTTTTATTTTGACGGATGAAAAATAGGACATTCATCTGTTCCAGAAACGGACATTGACAGAAGTGGATGAAAACTGATGTTAACGGATGATCATCCTTTGTCATCCATCCGTTTTTACATAGAGATGCATTTATGTCCGTTTTTTTTTTTTCTGTCAACGGATGGATGAAAAATGGATAAACTGACTTATATGTGAAAGGGGCCTTGTTCAGTCTAGTGGGGCTGTAATGCAAGGGAATACCCTAGGTCTTTGCTCCTGCAGCCGCCTTCTCTGTTGGTTGTAAGATATAAAACAAACTCTCCAAAGCTGCTCCCTCACCCTTCATCACATGCTATGTGGGATCCATAGTGCTGCATTGTATGATAGGTACGATTGTCCAAATACTTAGCATTTGCCATCTCATTGTAACATGACTGGACAGCTTCATGTTGAATGCACATTGGCAACTGACATGGGGTGCAGTAGTGCACTGCCAAAATTGCCTTTTGGTGTCTAAAGTCTAGTACAGACTATCAGTTTTTGATAAACTAACAGCTCATGTCGAAGCTGCTGTACTAACAATCTGATGTTAGTACAGCCATCTCCCCTACTGAGCTATTGTGTTCAAACAGGGGGGTGCCCCCCCCCCCACCCAGAACCCACCAGTCACATCGGGAGCCGCTTGGCTGCTGGTTTTCAAACATGCTCATTCAACAGCAAAAATGGTCGGCTTCTGTTGGACCGGCTGCCATACACACGGGACGAATGTCGGACAGTCTTTACTGAATCTGCCGTCACCCGGGATTCGGTCTGTATGTACTAGGCAGGGGCGGACTGACCATTCGGGCGTTCGGGCACTGCCCGAGGGCCCCGAGTCAGGGGGGGGCCCCATGAGAGGCTTAGTCCGCCCCTGGATGTGCCCACAGCTTATCATGCAGGATAGAGGAGGTTTATGCCCTGAGGAGGCAGCGAGCTTTGGCATCCCTGCCGGCAGTTGATGCAGCTGTATGAGAGGATCCAGTGCCTGCTGAGATCAGAGAGCGATAAGGATGATAGCAGTGACAGGCGCTTCGGCCACCTCTCCCCCTAAGGAATTCAGCAGAGGGGCGGGGCCACAATATACGTTCCTGCCGGGGGAGACAGACGATGAGAGAGCTGGAGGCTGCAGAGTGCACACGGAGTGAAGTCATCTCAGAGATAGCCATCTGACCTGCATGGTGTGCAGCAGCAGCAGCAGCAGCAGGTCAGTGTGTAATCACCGCAATTTAGTGGTATGTCTAAAATCACAAGCCAGGCTAAGTGTTTCTTCTTGCCCAATGCCCATCTACAGGTGCTATTTCCTAGTACACTGAGTGCACACTCATATCTGTACACTGAGACTGAGTGCTGCTCAGTGTATAGATATCAGTGTTATAAATAGGGAATAGCACTAAGTGCCGGTTCACACTTGTGCAGTTTGCGAGATCGCATGTAATTCGGAGCGCACTGCTCCTTCATTACATGCGATCTCCTGTGCGGATGCGAGTTCAGCCATACACTTTGTATGGCTGAATTCGCAGTGCATTCACAGCAAACTCGCACAAGAGGCATTTTTTGAGCCGCATCAGAATCGGATCGCACAGTGGTTCACACTTGTGCGATCCGATCCTGTGCGAACTTGCAGATCGCACTGGGATATGCGATCGCAACTGGGGTTGTCGTTAACTTTTAATTGACACCCCCTGCGTATCGCATATGGCAGTGTGAACTGCCAGATGTGCGGATGCGATGCAGGAACACGCTGTATATTCGCAGCGTTCCCGCATCGCACTAATGTGAACCGGCACTTAGTGAGTTATATTCCCTATATGTTACACTGATATCTGTATACTGAGTGTTGTTCCCTATATACATAACACTGACATCCATAGACTTCAGCAGGGAGAATGCTCCTTACATTGGTGGTCAGTGGGAAGAATGCTCCTTACATTGGTGATCAGTGGGAAGAATGTTCCTTACATTGGTGGTCAGTGGGAAGAATGTCCCTTACATTGGTGGTCAGTGGGAAGAATGTCCCTTACATTGATGGTCAGTGAGAAGAATGTCCCTTACATTGGTGGTCAGTGAGAAGAATGCCCCTTACATTGGTGGTCAGTGGGAAGAATGCTCCTTACATTGGTGGTCAGTGGGAAGAATGTTCCTTACATTGGTGGTCAGTGGGAAGAATGTTCCTTACATTGGTGGTCAGTGAGAAGAATGCTCCTTACATTGGTGGTCAGTGGGAAGAATGCTCCTTACATTGGTGGTCAGTGAGAAGAATGCTCCTTACATTGGTGGTCAGTGGGAAGAATGTTCCTTACATTGGTGGTCAGTGAGAAGAATGCTCCTTACATTGGTGGTCAGTGGGAAGAATGCTCCTTACATTGGTGGTCAGTGAGAAGAATGCTCCTTACATTGGTGGTCAGTGGGAAGAATGTTCCTTACATTGGTGGTCAGTGGGAAGAATGTTCCTTACATTGGTGGTCAGTGGGAAGAATGTCCCTTACATTGGTGGTCAGTGGAAAGAATGACCCTTACATTGGTGGTCAGTGGGAAGAATGTTCCTTACATTGGTGGTCAGTGGGAAGAATGTCCTTTACATTGGTGGTCAGTGGGAAGAATGTCCCTTACATTGGTGGTCAGTGGGAAGAATGTCCCTTACATTGGTGGTCAGTGGGAAGAATGTCCCTTACATTGGTGGTCAGTGGGAAGAATGTCCCTTACATTGGTGGTCAGTGGGAAGAATGTTGATTACATTGGTGGTCAGTGGGAGTGGGAAGAATGCTCCTTACATGGTGGTTAGCAATAAGAATGCTCCTTACATTGGTGGCCTGTAGAAACACTTCCCCTTACAATGGTGGTCGATGGGAGGAATGCCCCTTACATTGGTGGTTAGTGAAAATTATATAAAAATGATTTACACACTATATATATATATATGTTATTAAAAGTGTAAAGCACACCCTCTATATAAAAAGCATTATGTAGGACGAGCACACATATGTAAACAATAGAAGCGCCATTTATGTATGGTATTGTCGGGAACGTCAGAGTGAAAGTAATTCTAGGTCCAAAATTTTGTAACATGCTGGTCAGAGCTTTGTATTTTTAATTTTTTGTATATTTTTTTATTAAACTGTTCAGCTAAGTAGACATTTGTTGCACCTGTTATATTGTGTTAATTTATGAAAACCTTAAAGTGGAGTTCCACCCCTACCTCAAAAAATTAAAGGTCAGCAGCTACACATACTGTAGCTGCTGACTTTTAATACTAGGACACTTACCTGTCCTGGAATCCAGCCGTGTTTCCATTGGCTGTCAGGTGCTGCCGCCACCATTGACTGTAAGGGGCTTCACAGCCGGTTCCCAACTGTGCATGCGTGAAGTGCGCTGCGCTCTTACTGGCCCGGCAGCAGGGGAAGGAGGAGGGGATGCAAATGCTGATGTATCTCACTACGGCAAGGTCTGACTGAAGTGGGGACAGGGTACCTGTCAAAAACAGGTACCCGCCCCCGATGGTGCCAAATGTGGCACCGGAAGGGGAGGGGGGAATCAGATAAGCATAGCTTCCACTTTTGAGTGGAACTTCACTTTAAGTTTGGAAATGTACAATTGTTGTACTTTCTTTAATGTAACTTTATTTTTCTTTATTTTCTATAATAAACATTTATTTTAAACATAGTGTAGAGAAATTCTGTGACAAACGCATGTAGCGTAGGCAGTGTAATATGTAGGTGGGGCTTTGTGTGGGTGTGGCTTGGGTGTGGGTGAGGACAAAGGGGGCCCCATGATCTCCTATTGCCCGGGGGCCCCATGAGTTGTCAGTCCGCCCCTGGTACTAGGCTTTAGGCAGCCTATGAAAATAAATGGGCTGCCTTAAAAGCAACAAGCTAACAGCACAAAAGTGTCAATGGGCCCAAAAATTAAAGCTCACGGATAGCACAAGCATAGAAAAACAGAAAATTTTACAACTTTTGCTGAATTGCTTTAAGATCAGAATTAGAGCCAATAGCAACCAATCCTATTTAATAATTCATCAGTTTCCTCTAGTGTTATAAAGAAAGACATTTTCCACATTGTTGCTATGGGTTACTGTGCTTCCTTTGTAGGATTACATATACCCATCTAAAACACTTTATATTGCACCAAATTAACATCCAAATCAATAATGACATACATTTTATCAATTTCTACCAACAAGTACAAGAGGTAATGACCCCACAAAGTCAAGCAGACCAGCACTGCTTCCAATTTACGTTTTATGGTCACCGTGTGTATAATGTTCTTCAGAAAAAAATTCAGCAATGTTACAAATCAGCAAAGCAGCCAACTGACCCTCCTATTCTAGTAATATTGATTGACTGATAAAGAAAGTACAGATAAGGTGGGAGCAGTCTCCGTAGACCAGAGGAGCAAGGTTACAGTCACCCACAACAACAAGGTAATTACAGATACATTGAAACAATAAAATTTGAGGTTACCAGTGATAGGATTTTAAGCGTATTTGATGAACGGGATGCTGATGGATTAAGACAAAATCACCGTACAGCTTTCTTCTGTGCATAAAGCTTTCAAGTTTATTGACAAGGGCTTGACTCCCCAAGGAGAAAGAGTCAATAGAAGGATAAATTAATCAATATTCCCACATCTTCCTATTCAAGAAGCCAACAGCACAGCTTATGTATGTAAACAAAAGGAGCCTGCGGCCACAAATAGCTCACCTCAAACTCCAGGAGGAATCGATCATTCATTATGGAAAATGAAAATGTAAATTAATGCACAGAGTTAAATGTTCCTTGAAGTAGCTCATCAGGAAAAAGAAAATACTGGGTATTCTAGGGATAGCTACGGTTTTCTCTAATACTGTATGTGCCAATGATGCAGCCCTCAAGATTCAATTTTCTGTAGCCTCAGACCCCAGAAGGGAAACACTTTGGGGTACTACAACACATACACTTGGTAGTGATTGACAAAAGCCAGCCATGTACCAGCTTTTACAGAGGAATTCCAGGTATAGTAAATTTTACATAGTTATACTGGTCCTGCTTGGACCAAATGTAACTATGTACTGTATGTACCATAACTGGCTGTTGCCCTCGAAAGATGGAAATCACTGAAGATGACCCCACTTCTCCAGTAATTTCCAATTGCTTCCGGGTCCCATGTCGCGCACCGGTTGCATTGTGAACACAAGAGGTTGGCCGCTTACTGCCTCGTATGTATAGCTGTAGGGCAGAGTCAATTGCACAGCTGGGTTTCCTGCTGTAAGCTTTCGGTTCAATCATTTTTATTAATTAGCCATTGCTGGTCATTTATCAACCAATTTTGATAAATGACCAGTGTCATTTATACAGTATACAGTAACAGCGCATATTATGTCACTGGTCCCCAAAAGTGTCAAAAATGTCAGTTAGGGGTCCATTCTGTACTCCGCAATGTCGCAGACCTGCTAAAAACCGCTGATCTCCGCCATTACTAATAAAAAAATATAAAAGTCGAAAAAAACTATTCCGTAGCTTGTAAATGCTATAACTTTTGTGAAAGCCAATTAAAATACAGGATTTTTTTACCAAAAATATGTAGCAGAATACAAAATTGGCCCAAAATCAAAAAAAAAAAAAAAAGATTTTTTAAAAAATGTTTTATTGGGAATAATTTATAGCAGAAAGTAAAAAAAATTGTGTTTTTTTTTTTTTTTCAAAATTGTCGCTCTTTTTTTGTATATAGCGCAAAATCTAAAAACCACAGAGGTGATCAAATGCCATCAAAAGAAAGCTCTATTTGTGGGGAAAAAAGGGACATCAATTGTATTTGGGTACAGCATAGCACGACCGCGCAATTGTTGAAGTAACGCAGTGCCACATCGCAAAAAAATGGCTTGTCATTAACCACCTCAATACTGGGCACTTAAACCCCCCTTCCTTCCCAGACCAATTTTCAGCTTTTAGCGCTGTTGCAATTTGAATGACAATTACGAGGTCATGCAACGCTGTACCTAAACCAAATTTGTGTCATTTTTTTCCCCACAAATAGAGCTTTCTTTTGGTGGTATTTGATCACCGTCAGTTTTTTTCTTTTTTGGTGCACAAATAAAAAAACACTGAAAAGTTTGAAAAAAACTGATGATGCCGCACTGACAGGCACTGATGAGGAGACACTGATGGGGTGGCACTGATATGCAGCACTGATGGGCACCGATAGGTAGCACTGATGGGCACCGATAGGTAGCACTGATATGCAGCACTGATGGGCACTGATATGTGGCACTGATAGATAGCACTGATATGCAGCATTGGTGGGCACTGATAGGCAGCGCTGATGGGCACTGATAGGCAGCACTAATGGGCACTGATTGGCAGCACTGATGGGCACTGATAGGTGGCACTGTTGGGCGGCAATGATCGGCACTGATGGGGGGCACTGATGGGCACTGATAGGCAGCACTGGTGGGCAATAATGGGCACTGGTGGGCGGCACTGATAGATGGCAATAACGGCACTGGTGGGCAGCACTGATAGATGGCATTGGTGGGCAACACTGATAGGGAGGGCACTGGGGGGCTCTCTGAGCCCTGCTTGCCATCCCTGGTGGCCAAATTTCATGTTGACACTAAAACAGCTTAGAGCCCATTCACACTAGCGCGACTTATGAGGCGACTTTTGTCGCCCCAGGTCGCTTGACATAACAAAAGCAATGTTAATCAATCAGTGCCGTCTTAATTGGCACTGCTGAAGTTGCTCCGAGTTCAGAAAAGGGTCCTGTACTACTTTGAGGAGACCTGTGATCCGACTTGTCCCATATACTTCAATGGGAGTCGCCTCCTTATCTTAATTGAAGCGACTTGTGATCCGACTTTCCATAAAAATGGTATTGAACAAGAAAAAAAGAGCATTTTTCTTATAATTTTTATTAAAACATGAATATGTCTTCTCTCCACCTGGCCGTTTTTCTTGCAGGCATTTATCGGGGGGGTCCAAAAATGTGTACCTGTGAAGTTTGAGCTCTGTAGCATGTCCAGAACCCCAAAAAATATATAATTTTTCTTATAATTTTTATTAGAACATGAATACAGCTTCTCTCCACCTTGCATTTTTTCTTGCAGGCATTTATCGGGCATTTTTGGAGGCAGGCATGACTTTTTTTGGATTTAGTGTCTGGGGGGTCTAAAAAGTGTACCTACTACTTCGGCACGACCTGGAGGTGACTTGCATTGACTTCCATTATGTGAAGTCCGTGCAAGTCGCGCTGCACGCGACTTCACAGGTCGCCCCCTAAGTCGGAGTGACCTAATGTGAACGGAGCCTAAGGCCAATTTGTATTCTGCTACATTTATTTTTTTAACCGAAAAAAAAAAAAAGGTAATAAAGCGTATTTTGTTTGATTTGCGCAAAAGTTATTGTGTCTACAAACTAGGGTAATGATTTTTTTTTTTTTTTTTTTTTACTTGTAATGGCGGCGATCTGCGATTTTTAGCAGGACTGACATTGCGGCAAACAGATTGGACCCCTAACTTTGACACTTTTGGGGGGGGGGGGGGGGATCAGGGACATTACTACAGTAATCAGTGCTAAAACTATGCACTGTTACTGTAATAATGACATTGGCAGGGAAGGGGTTAACCTAGGAGTGATCATAGGGTTAATTGTGAGTCTAGGGGAGTGTTTTTTAACTGTATGGGGGAGGGTATAGGCTATATAGAAGGATCACAGGCGATCTGATCATTTCAGAGAGAATGATCAGCTGTGTTCACAACAGCTGACCATCCTCCTCTCTTAGCGGGGAGCCATCACGGGTGCCTGGCAGCAATCACAGCCGCCGGCCCTGTAAATCGTCATCCCCGCTGCCTAGTGGGGGCAGGGCTCACCCCCCAGCACCATTCCTGCGAACTGACGTACCCCTACGCCGATTTTCTATAAGACCTGTCCACACCAAACAAGGCATTGGTGAGCAATTTGTTCGTCTGCATTTTTACAAAGTGCAACACAATACAAACTGCTGAAGCATGCGCTTGTGCACAGAGCTGAATGAAGTGAAGGTAAAAAAATAAAATAGAAATAAAAAAAAAACAGTGTGATGTGGTGTAACAATGCATTGCACTACCTCTACACAATGCACAACAGCACGTGCATATTATATAGAGCAGTGATGGCGAACCTTGGCACCCCAGATATTTTGGAACTACATTTCCCATGATGCTCATGCACTCTGCAGTGCAGTTGAGCATCATGAGAAATGTAGTTCCAAAACATCTGGAGTGCCAAGGTTCGCCATCACTGATATAGAGCATAACACACATGGGCTGGTGTGAACAGGCTCCTTTTACAGATAAAAGAACAGAATGAGCCTGTGCCATCATTTGGCTCTTTTTGGATGGTGCCATCTAAAGTTTCCATGAGGGACAGCATGTATGTACAATATATACACTGAACAAAATTATAAAACACAATACTTTGGTTTTTCTTTTTTTGTTATAAAACGCAATAGTTTTGTTTTTGCCCCCATTTTTCATGAACTGAAATCAAAGATCTAAGATTTTTTTCTATGTACACAAAAGGCCTGTTTCTCTCAAATATTGTTCACAAATCTGGCTAAATCTGTGTTAGTGAGCACTTCTCCTTTGCTGAGATAATCCATCCACCTCACAGGTGTGGCATATCAAGATGCTGATTAGACAGCATGATTATTGCTCAGGTGTGCCTTAAGGCTCGTACACACGTGACGAAAATCGGACGAAATAGCCTCCGATTTTTCTCTCTCATGCTCAGCGGTCATAACCGTTTTTAGTTGACAGTGCATAATGTGTACAAAATTTCTCATCTGATTTTTATTTATTTTTTTTGGGATGTTTGTACCTAGACTTCCGGGTCATCAGCAAATTCAGATCATGCGCGGTCTTTCATATCTGATTTTTCGCGGATGTATGGCATACACCTTAAACGAAAATTGGTCGTGCTGGGGACAGACGATAAAAATTTTGGGGTTTGTCCCTCCGGGAATTTTTGGCAGATTTTCTATTAGTGTGTACCCCACTTTAGGCTGGACAAAATAAATGACCACTCTAAAATGTGCAGTTTTATCACACAGCACAATGCCACAGATATTGAAAGTTTTGAGGGAGCGTGCAATTAGCTGCAGGAAAGTCCACCAGATTTGTTGCCTGTGAATTGAATGTTCATTAACTTGGTTTGAGAGCATTTTGCAAGACAAGCAACATTTTTTTTTATAATCTTGACTTGATAATTACAAGTATACAAGCAATATGGTTACATTTAATGAAAGTTCAACATTAAGCAACTCACATGGTTGGTGAATAAAACAGGCACATTTTAGTATGCCGGCATCCGGGGTAAAACGGTCCACACAGAACATCCTCTGTACCGCCATCGACGTCATGCCTTCCACACTGCGCTGCCTGAGCACTTCAAGCCTCACATTATTTCAGATCGCTCTACTGCAGGGTAGTCTTCCCAAACACGATTGCAGTCTGACGGTGGTGAGGAGGATGGTCTATATGGACAGCTTTATCCCGGATGCCTGTATTCTTCAGCGCCGTTTCAGATTTGTGCGATGCAGGAACGCTGCGAATATGCAGCGTGATCCCGCATTGCATCCGCACCTCTGGCAGATCACACTGCCATATGCGATACGCAGGCGGTGTCAATAAAAGTTATCAACACCCCCAGTTGCGATCGCATATCGCAGTGTGATCTGCAAGTTCGCACATAATCGGATCGCACTAGTGTGAACCACTATGCGATCCGATTCTGCTGCAGATAAAAAAAGCCTCATGTGCGAGTTTAGTGCGGATGCGGTGTGAATTCAGCCATACAAAGTGTATGGCTGAAATTCGCACCGCACATGAGATCGCATGTAATTTAGGAGCAGTGCGCTCCGAATTACATGCGATCTCCGCGATTGCACTAATGTGAACCGGGGCTCAATGTGCCTGTTTTAATCATCAACTATGTGAGTTGATAAATGTTGAACCTTCATTAAATGTACCCATATTGCTACACTTAGAGGCGCCTCTTCTCTTTTATACTCTGTAGCTCCTGCTGGATTTTGCTTCTAATCCCCTTATGGAGGCTGCCATTTTCGAATTTACATTTTATGGTCACAAAACCTATCATAATGCCTTAATCTTTTTATATGGACTATAAACTAAAGGACTTATGAAAAAATGATTCTGAAACAAAACATCTGACTTTCCATTATTTCTTATGGGGAAATTTTCAATGATATAAGAGTGCTTTGGATTACAAGCATGTTTCCGGAAAAAATTATGCTCCCAATCCAAGGTTTTACTGTATATAACAGTGCTCTAGTTACTAAACTCTAAAAGCAAGCATGTAATTTACACCACCACCACAAAGATGCATGTATTCTGTGAATTGCCAGCTCTGAACAAAAATTCTAAGAGACCTATTTTTTTCATGCATTGAGATGCTTTGCCAGCCCTTTTCTTTTGAACCCAACAAAAACACATTATTAAACATCTGTATAATGGCTTCCCCACCTACAATCACATGGCATACACCATGCAAAGCATTCTAAGAATAGTGCTCATTATTTGCCTGGTCTACAAATATTTTAAATCTTTCCTGCTCGAGACAAGCAGAAGTCTGTCTTTACTAACTGCAACAGGAGACTCCCTGGAAGAGCACCGCTCTGAAACTCCACTGAATGCCCTTTTTATAACCCATCTGGGTTCATTCAAACTGATTAAAAAACATATCTATGGCCAAAACTGAAAATCAAATCTAAAATAATCCTAGCCTACTACTATTACTGAACGATTTTGAAGTTTGTGTTCACTACGCCCTGTGGGTAGGCACTGCAGTATCACACATTTCACAGAGCCTGCCTTCTGACCGACAGAGGCGCTAAGAGGAGGAGTTTCATGAGGCGGAGTCAGCACAGGAATCACTGATTGCAGGCAGCAAGGTACCATGGGATACATAGTCCTTAGAGGAGAAACATCAAAGCATGCAGGAAATCCAGGAAGTTGTGAAAAGAGACAGCCAGCAGACAGGCAGAACTCGCAATATAAAAAGGAGATTTTTCAAGTAAGCTTATATTGCATTTTCGAATATAACTAAAGTATGCATTGTTATTACAATGCTAATGTTAATGAAAGTGTATACTAACCACAGAACTCAAACTGGCATTAACAAACAATTTAAGCATGGGTGGGTGTGTATATATATATATATATATATATATATATATATATATATATATATATATATATATATATATATATATATATATCATACAAATACAACTACAACATGTAAAAAGACTTGCTTTCTTGGAATGACAATACCTGCATGAAGGTTTTTAGTCCTATGTAGCCGTGTTGGCCACTGTGCATGTATATTTTACATTTTTACACTTAGAAGTTTATACTTTTCCTCAATGGTTTGTCCTTGTGTATAACACTGCTTTGGGGATCTATTTATCCATCTATTCACTCACTTAAAGTAATTGTAAAGTCTCTTTTTTTTTTTTTTTTTAAATGAGAAACATGTTCTTCTTATCTCCTCTGCAGTTGGAGTGCCCTGGATCCTCCCTTTTCTCGGGTCCCTCTTCTGTGCTCCTGAACCCTTCCTCCTGTTGAGAGCACCCACAGCAAGCAGCTTGCTATGGGGGCACCCATGCCGAGTCAAAGCTCCCTGTGTCCATTCAGACACAGAGCCGTGAACCCGCCCCCTCTCTATCCTGATTGACTTTGATGGACAGCAACAGGAGCCAACTGCGTCATGCTGCTGTTTCAGCCACTGAGGAGGGGAGTCCCCGGCACCTGAGAAATTCCTGCAACATCGCTGGATAAAGATGGGCTCACTACCTGGAGCACTGCATGTTTTTTGGATGATCAGCGGTATACACTCGTCTCTACAAGTGGATCTTGGAGATTTTTGTCTGGATTCATCAGTGGATCTGTTGGGCGACTTGTTTTGCCAGTATCTGGTAAGTGTGTTTCCTTGGGGAGTGACACACACGGTGAGGTGAAGGGATTGAGCAATCTTACTGGCTCCAGCACTGGTGATTAACCCCTTTGTGACTACACAAGAAACCTGCCTACTACTATCCCTATGAACTTACATCTGGACTTTTAAGTCATGACTATCTACATGCCATGATTTAGCGCTGCTTGTGGATATTATTCTTGACACGTTAAGATGATATACACCTGTATTATAATTAAGTATTAGAGGGGCTGAGGGGGGTTGCTGCACACATGAATTAAGATAAAAAAAAAAAAAAACTTCTGCCTTTACAATCCCTTTAAAGAGGAGCTCCAGGCTCCTTCAGAAAAAAAAAATGGAGTCAGCAGCTACAAATACTGTAGCTTCTGAGTTAATATAAGGACAATTACCAGTCCATAAATCCAGCAGTATATTCACCCCAGCCAATTTTTCAAACAGCACTCAGGTGCTGCCACCGCCATTTCTTGTAAGGGAAATCAGCAATGAAGCCTTGCAGCTTCACACCCGGTTCCCTACTGTGCATGCGCAAAGCACGCTGCACTTTGTGAATGGCCCAGTGGTGGGGGAAGGAGGAGGGAGGCTGAACTTCCGGGTGACTTTGCCACGGCAAAGTCAGCCGGAAATGGGAGCAGGTACCCGCTTCCCCTCTCCCCCCCAAAAGGTGCCAAATGTGGCAGGGGAGGGGAGGAGGCAAACAAGCGGAGATTCCCCTTTTGAGTTTAAATAAAGTATTGAAAGAAAAAAAAAAAAAAAAAGAAGAACAGAGGGAAAACATTTATCAATATTACCTTCATGTATAAATACAGATGCATACATTTGTATGTATTTTTATATTAAAGAACACAGACAAATTTATACATGTCAATTAATTTATAGATTTAACATGTATTGTATAGTTTGTGTGTGTACCCATTCGTACTGCTATTGGCATTAACACATTACTTTTCTGGAAGGCACATCACAGTCAGAGGACAGGATATTACAATTGCACAAAACTGCATCCTCAAGATTACCAAGGTGTCACAATTGTTGCCAAGATCCAGATCACAGCAATCATCTCTAAGTAACTCGCTGATATTAGCTTGTGCAAAGGCAGAGGCAGCAAAATGCAAGCTTGTAGCATAAAGAGTGAAGTGGCCATTAAGGCACAAGTTGGTGAAGCACAGGAAAAAATGCAGGCAATGAAGGTCAAGGTAGAATAAGTGTTAGAAATCTTTCAGAATGAAAGGAATGAAGCAGCTGCCATAGCTATACATAAAGAGTACCCCAAAAGAGTATTGGAACAAGCTGCAAAAAAGTTTTTTGTTTTTTTTCCGGGACAGCCTCTGATGACTTTGCAAGAGAGACTTTGCAATTCGTTCTGAACCAGAACAGCAAACATGCATTCCCAAGGAAAACTTCTAATCTTACACATTGCCCTGCAAAACATCCCCCGGAGGCACTCCTCTACCTCTCAAGTTGCTGACAAGGATCCAGACCGTCACATCCTTACAGAAAATTTACTTTTATGGTAAATCCTTATCATAAAAACACACGAGTCTCATTTGCTTCAGATGTTGTACATCGTTTAAGCACTTCTCCAAAAACTGCAAGCTTCAGTTACCATAAATGCTCAGAATGCAACAACATGGCATGAATCAGCCTTATACCCAGGCTCCCCAAAACAGGACTCTGCACCCACTGATGACCTTTCACCTATGTTGAAGCATGGAAGTGAAAGCCATGAATAGTCACCTTCATCAGTCAGGTCAAATTCTAGCTAAACACTCCACAAAGGACTTTTGGGGGAAACCTGAGCATAAATAAATATGTCTTGTTAAAGCGGATTTCCTGCTTTACTTTTACTTTAACTAGTTCTTGCACCAATAGGTGCATTGTATAAACTGTATGTAGACTCAGGAACATACAATATACAGCCTTGTGTTCCAGTTGTAAGATGGGATCTTTCTGTCTCACGTCTGGAACAAAATAAGTCTAGCTGAGCAGCAGTCAGCCATTCATAGGCAACTTTGTATCTTCTGAATTAATACAAAACTTCCTTTGATTTTCTGAGTCTTTGATCATGATGTCATTTGCCCATCTCATTCAATCAGAGGAAGTTTCGTACTTCAGAAAATGCGAAGCTGCCTATGAATGCCTAAGTGCCACTCAGCTCCGATCCAATTTTGTTTTGGGTGTGGAGCAGGATATTCTCATCCCATAGTCAGAACACATACAGTATAATTCAGGGCTCAAAATTTAAAGTCCTGAGCTACTAGCCAGGCCTTAAGGATTACTCGCCACCAGTTGCCCCACCCAACTCCTACCCTGCCCCGCCCCTAAACACGCCCTCAAATGATCTCATAAAATTACACTGTTAAAAGGTTTTTGCATTAATGCAGAAGTTACAAAAATAGATATTAATAACAACGTTTTCAGTGCCCATTAGTGCAGCCTCATCAGTGCCCATCAATGCAACCCATCAGTGCCCCTCAGTGCAGCATCATCAATAAAGCTTATCAGTGCGGCCTCAACAGTGCCCATCAGTGAAACCTCAACAGTACAAAAAAAAAAACCCTAAAAAATATATCAGAACAATGGGGAAGCAACATTGACAGCTGGGTTTTGTGTAGACTTTCTTTCTACTTTATTGATTAGAAAGTAAAGCATATTATTCTTGCATATTGCGATATGTCAGGAATTTATTCATGGAGACATATTTAGTTACTAAAAGGTCCACTTCAATGTAAGAATACAGCGTTTATTGTTGCCTTATGGAATATTGCAAAATTGTAGAAAGGATTCTGGTTGGTGTCAATTTACATCCCAGTGCAGCTTGGAATAGACTTTGTTTGGTGATAGGAGTCTAGCTTGGTTACCTTATTTTGGTGGTCAGAGGAAATGTGCCTGGCAGTCGATGTAGCGGTCCCATATATTGGTGACCAAGGGAGAAGGACCCTTTATATTAACACCTTCTTTGATGTTATATTAACAACGTCTTTGATGGCCGGGTGGGCTTTTCGTCCTTCTGGCGCTGACTCTCCGATGAGCTGTCACGGGGAAGAGAGAGAGAGGAAGAGGAAAGCTGGTTGATAATGAGAGCGCGGATCATCCCGCTGTAACAGCTTTAATTGTAATTGCTGGGAGCTCGCCGATACACACAGTCCCGCCTCCTAGCCTGGCTTCCTTGATAGATGTCACACATCCTGGTTGGCCAGGTGTTCTGTCTATCAAATGAGCCGGGCTAGGAGGCGGGACTGTGTGTGTCGGCGAGCGCCCGGCAATTACAATTAAAGCTGTTACAGCGGGATGATCCGCCGCTCTGTCATTATCGGTCAGCTTTCCTCTTCCTCTCTTCCCCTGACCAGCCCCACGCTCGCCCTACATAATTTTCCACTCGCAAAATGCGAGCAGGCGAGTGGAAAATTGGAGGGCTGGTATAATTTATACAGAGCATCCAGCAGGCGCACTTGTTTGTGTAGGAAATAGTTGTTTGGGCTAGCTTGGCCCAAGACCTAGCTTGAAAGAGATAGAAAAAGTTAAAGTGAAGCTGGAAAACAGCTTTAGGCCTCATATACATAGGACATTTATATAACTTCTAAAAGCCAGCAGCATTTTCGTAGAAAAAAAAAAAAAAGCCTGACACTTGTTCAAAAGGGTCAAAAGCTTTTACGAGCAAAAGCTTTTTTACAGGCGTCAAGCTCTTGGACGTTAATTCATTTCTTTGGCTAGAAAAAATAATTTGAGTCATTGAACTTAATGCTCAAGCAAGAACGTTTAGCAGCTTCTAGTAGCTTTTTAGCAGCTACAAGCATTTTTTTTTCTGCCCAAACACTGCAGCTGCCGAATGCACTGGCAGTGTTTTTTCCTGCCTCTAAAAGCTCCTGCCTGTCAAAAAAAAAAAAAAAAACCCACATTATAAATACTTTTTTTTCCCCTTTTTTTATAAGTGATCACAGTTGCTACATTCCAATTGACTTGAATAGGACTTCCTGTGCACGGATGCGCAGAACACCTGTGCATTACATGCAGGCAAAACACAGACCTCACACAGACGTATGCTTAAGTACGCCCTTGTGAACGAGGCCCTAAGGATGTAAGCCATCTTCGAGGATTAAAGCAGTCATTCTCTGGTAACTTCAGAGTTTAACTTGTTTGGCATAAAAGGATTTTTTTTGTCCTATACACTGTGCACATTTGCTGGCTCAGTGAAATTTTAAAGAACTCTGAATTCTGAATGAATTATTGCTTCTACAGAAAGGACTGAGTGAATTGGTCTTCCTATCTTCATTAAAAGCAATCAAATGTCTAATGACAAAAAGAATTTGTACCGCAGAAGACACTTTCTGAACCTCACCCAAGTCATAACTGAATACATCCCACCCCTTGACAATGATGCCAAAATCATGATTCATCTGGGTAGAGACATCCTGGAAGTAGACAAGGTACGCCAACAGCACAATGGTTGGAACAATGCTCCTTATGCCCAAAAGACTGACTTGGGTTGAGTAATTAATCGAGTCCATTAAGAATACAAACCTGAAACCTCATATGATGTGCATTTCAATAAAAGGGAAGTCAAGACTACAAAAAAATCGCTTTGCAGCAGCCCTGATGAAACAATGTTTCAGGGTGTCACTGAAAGCAGCAAGTTTACATTTTCTTTAGATCAGTAGTCTCCAAACTGTGACCCTCTGCTAGCCTTTTTCCAGCTCTTGGGGAACTATTTTTTTCACCAACGCCAGCAATGGGGTACATTTCTTACCACTGATCTCAATGTTGGGGCATTATATTTCCCACTAGATACCAATAGGAAGAACATTATTTATTTCTTCCACTGATACCAATGAGGGGGTACTGTTCTTCCTAGAATTACCAATCATGGGCACCATTTCTCCTTCTACTGACCACAGACACCATGAGGGAGATTTGCTAAAACTGTAGCACTCAGAATCAGGTGTAGCTGTGCATGGTAGCCAATCAGTTTAACTTTAGCGTGTTCATTTAAGCTTTGGCAATAAACCTGGAAGCTGGTTTCTATGCAGAGTTGCATCAGATGTTGCACAATGCAGTTTTAGTAAATAACCCCCAATGTAACTGACTACCAACCCTGAGGCCCTGAAGAAATAAGAGCATTTATTTCTTCATAAGGATAGACTTGTCAAGAGGTTCCTTGAGCCAAATAGTGGGACTACTCCACCTGTACACAAAAGGGGCCACAGAAGTTCAGCCACCTTTGAAGAAATTACTTAATACTTCCAAGAACTGCTCCAGCTGTTTCAATCTACAGTGGTGAAGATGCATCACAGACTTCACCATTCCAAACACATCAATGCATTTGTTCTTTGCATGTTTAGTATCTACCAATACCAAGCAGGGAGTGTGCTGGCACATTCACCCAGTTGTGCAGTTTTATACCTTGTTACATTCCATTGTTTCCCCCTACCTGTGATGCACAAATTAGACCAGCCCTTAGTTGCAACTCCCTGCTTCTCTATGCTCTGGTACGTTCCTTTTTCCTTCATGAAGTAAACAGCTTCCTCCACCAAGTTAAATGGCTTTTTGTGATGCACTTTCCCTTGTAATTCCGTAATAAACCACATAGGATTTTACTCTAAATCTTCCTGGTCAGCTGACACTGTCTATGGATTCTACCATCTCAGCAAGCTGCCCTAAAGGCCACACAGACTAGGTTGCAGTAGTCCTCTCTGATCACATAAAAAAGAATTTGAAACAGAACAGTTTATTTAAAAATACATACAAAAGGTAGGATGGTGGGGCTGGGGGAAGGTGTGGATACCAGAATACTAGAATTATTTGATACAAGCAAGATCTTGAGAAGTACTGATGGATGTACCGATCAGTTTTCTTGTGGGAACAGTCCCAATCACCGGTGATGGATTGGGATTGTGATGGATTTGGGGGGGGGGGGGGGGTCAGGAGAGTGGAGGCAACGCACCAGACAAGCCACTATTTTATTTTTGTATCACAATCCATCACTGGTGATTGGGACTGTCTGATTATTCATTTTTGGAAAGGACTCTTCACATTTGATTCCATATATGCTTCATTGATTTAGCACCTAATCGAATGAAGTTGCAGTGTTCGATTTACTATTGTCCCATCTATGTTTTATTACGTTTTTTTTATTCATTTATCTATATTTCACTTAGTTCACAATTTTTGGAAGGAACCCTTCACAATTGTTTTCATATATGCTTTAGTGATTAAGCACTTATCGCACGAACTTGAATTGTTGGACATATTTTTGTCCCATCTATGATTTATTCTTTTTTTTTTTATTTATATAATATTTATACATCTCACTTAGTGCACTATTTCATGTACACCTTTTAGCACACTGCACAGAACTTTTTAGAATATATTTCGCTTTTCACACTCAGTGATTAGGGAATGGATTAAAGCAAGCTGCATTCTTTTAGGCATAGTTGCTCACAGGATCCCCTATTGTATTGTAAGTTCAATCACCTCGTCACCTGATAGTAGTACTATGGATGTCTTTGCATTTTTGGAAAATAGAGATTTGTTTCCATATATGCTTCAGTGTCAACATTTCATGTATTCCTTTTAGCACACTGTTCAAAAGACTCATTATGCCTAGTAGAATATATTTTGGGGTGTTTGCTTTCCACGATGGGGTCATTTTGTGGGTAATTTGATTGTCCTGGTGCTCCAGGGCCTTCAAAAGTGTGTTAGGTCATTAGGAAATTATAGGTGTAATTTATTCTCCTAGAACACCTGACGGTGCTCCTTGCATGTTGGGCCTCTATATGTAGCCAGGCTGTGACAAAGTCTCACACATGTGGTATTGCCATACTCATGAGTAGAAGAATGTATTTGAGGTGTAATTGCAAGTATGCATTTACTGTGTGTGAGAAAACGGAAAATTGATATCAATACTTACTGTAATTTTCCTTTCCTGATGGACTCCATGGCAGCATACGTTCGGGTAGCCCCGCCTCCTCTCCTACCCTATAGGACCCCACTCCCATAAATCTTTGCTCCCTTTCAGCATCCGTGTTCTGTAATTAGCCTACTCAGGAATTGGGAGGGGACTCCTGCTGCCATGGAGTCCATCAGGAAAGGAAAATTACGGTAAGTATTGATATAAATTTTCCATTTTCCTGACAGACTCCATGGCAGCATACGTTCGGGAAATAACCCGCTATACACTCCCGGGTGGGAAGATGCTGAACAAAAACTTAATTATTGCCATCTACTGACAGTACTTGAACACCAAAATGAACAGAAGATAAGGCTGTTGATAGATGACCAAGATGCTGCCCTGCAGATCACATCAGGAGCGACATGCCTAAAGACTGCCCAAGACGTAGAGATGCTACGAGTCGAATGTGCTATTACCACCTCCTGAGGAGCCAAGCCCTTTGCTCAGTAGGCCCACTGGACAATCCACGCAGCCACCGCTCTAGAAGAGGCACGCATACCTCTCTTTTTCCCTTGAAGAAGGACAAAAAGGAAATCCGACTGGCGGAAGGAAGAAGTGGCCGCCAGATATTGTTTCAGGGTGTCACCGACATCCAGAGGATGAACTTCAGAATTCTCACCGGTCTTGAAGATGGGAAGGACTATGTCTGTATTCTTGTGAAAAACGGGGGTTACTTTGGGATTTGACCCCAACATAGGAATCAGGACCACTCTATCCGAGAAGGTTAAGAAAGGCTCTTTTGACCCTAGGTTTTGAAACTCTGAGACCCTCTTAGCAGAGGTGATAGCCACTAGAAACGTTGTCTTCAGAGTGAGCTCTTTGACAGAGAGAAGCCACGTCAAGTGATGAGAAGAAATCCAACACTAGAGGAAGATCCCATTTGGGGAATCTTGGTCTTCTCTGAGGCCTGAGCCTAACTGCACCTTTAAAAAACTGCTGAACCAGCTGATGCTTAGCCCACGGTACTCCCGTGAATGCCGAGATGGCCGAAACTTGTACTCGGAGTGAGCTGACTGACAGGGATAGATCTAGGCCGGATTGTAAGAACCCCAATACGTCCTGGACCGTAGGTGCGTCTACTGAACCGGACCTAGGAGTTTGACGATTCACGAATTTCGCCCAAATTCTCTCGTAGACCCTGTTGGTGCTACTCCTTCTGGCATTCATAAGTGTAGGAATCACTTCAATTGGGCATCCTAGGGCCTCCAACCTCCCCCTCTCAAGAACCAAGCCTTGAGATGCAGACGTGCAGGGCATGGATGCAATGTAGGGCCTTGCGACAACAGATCCGGTCTGAGAGGCAGAGGAATTGGATCCTGGTCAACTGAGGAGAGACAACAGTGGGAACCAAGGTCTGTTGGGCCAATAAGGAATCACTGCCAGAACTTCTACCGCCTCCATCCTCAGTCTCCGTAGGAACTGGAGAATTATTGGTACTGGCGGGAAAGCATAGGCTCTTTGGAAGTTCCAAATATACGTCAGAGCATCTACTCCGAACGCCCGAGGATCCCGAAACCTCGCATAGTACCTCTGGAGCTTCTTTTGCGGGGGGCTGCAAAGAGGTCTACCTCCGGACGGAACCCCAGAGATAGAACCCATTCTAACACATCTTGATGGAGAGACCACTTGTTGTCGAGTTTGTATTTGGAAAGGAAATCTGCTTCCACATTCAGTGTCCCTGGGACATAGGCTGCCGAAAGATTGGCCAGGTGCCTCTGAGCCCAGGACATAATCGGCTCTGTTTCTTGAAGTAGTGATAGCCTGCAGGTCCCTCCCTGCCTCTTCACATACGCCACCGCTCAAGGGTGTAGGAACCCACACAAATCTGGGGGGGGACAGCATTTTTACTCGCCAGGTATATGCTTTTTCAGTAAACTGCGAGAGAGAGAGAGTGTGTGTGTGTGTGTGCAATACAATTAATTCATCGAATTTGTTTATTATATCCCACATAACCCACATAGCATTAATAAAAATTAACCCACATAGCATTAATAAAAATTAACCCACCTGGCATTAATAAAAATTAACCCCCAAATTAATCCCATGGCATTAATAAAAATTAGTGCTGGTGCTGCTGCTTGGCTTGCTGGCTGGGCTGGCATATGCTTGCTGCCAGTGCCTTGCCTTGCGCTGCCGCCGGAACCTCCTCACTGTCTGGTCCCGGTCCCCGACACACAGTGGACAGACTGCTAGGTAGTCAGTCAGTACTGTCCATGTGACGCCACTCCCGCATGCGCTTTAGGTCTGGCCGCCTAGGCTGGGTGCTTAGTGCGCGCCGCGCACTCTCCCTATGCTGGTGAGACGTCTTCCATGATGCCACTCCGCTGTGCACGCCCCCCTCCACCCACCTGCCAGCCTGTGTTTGTAGGACAGAACAGGACCCCCCAGGGCAAGACAGGACCCCCCAAAGGAACAGGACCCCCAAGGAACAGGAAAGGACCCCCCAAGAAACAGGAAAGGACCCCCCAAGGAACAGGAAAGGACCCCCCAAGGAACAGGAAAGGACCCCCAATGATTGCAGAGTGCCAGCCACAGCATTGCCCCTAATGATTGCAGAGTGCCAGCCACAGCAATGCCCCCAATGATTGCAGAGTGCCAGCCACAGCATTGCCCCCAATGATTGCAGAGTGCCAGCCACACATTGCCCCCAATGATTGCAGAGTGCCAGCCACACATTGCCCCCAATTGCAGAGTGCCAGCCACACATTGCCCCCAATGATTGCAGAGTGCCAGCCACACATTGCCCCCAATGATTGCAGAGTGCCAGCCACACATTGCCCCCAATGATTGCAGAGTGCCAGCCACACATTGCCCCCAATGATTGCAGAGTGCCAGCCACACATTGCCCCCAATGATTGCAGAGTGCCAGCCACACATTGCCCCCAATTGCAGAGTGCCAGCCACACATTGCCCCCAATTGCAGAGTGCCAGCCACACATTGCCCCCAATGATTGCAGAGTGCCAGCCACACATTGCCCCCAATGATTGCAGAGTGCCAGCCACACATTGCCCCCAATTGCAGAGTGCCAGCCACACATTGCCCCCAATGATTGCAGAGTGCCAGCCACACATTGCCCCCAATGATTGCAGAGTGCCAGCCACACATTGCCCCCAATTGCAGAGTGCCAGCCACACATTGCCCCCAATGATTGCAGAGTGCCAGACACACATTGCCCCCAATTGCAGAGTGCCAGCCACACATTGCCCCCAATGATTTCAGAGTGCCAGCCACACATTGCCCCAAATGATTTCAGAGTGCCAACCACACATTGCCCCCAATGATTTCAGAGTGCCAGCCACACATTGCCCCCAATGATTTCAGAGTGCCAGCCACACATTGCCCCCAATGATTGCAGAGTGCCAGCCACACATTGCCCCCAATGATTGCAGAGTGCCAGCCACACATTGCCCCCAATTGCAGAGTGCCAGCCACACATTGCCCCCAATGATTGCAGAGTGCCAGCGATCCCCCCGCACTTACCTCTCTCGCAGCTTCTCTTCAGTCCCCGGCTCCATGCGTCTCCGAGTCTTCAGTCCTCGGCGCCTCCTCCTCGGCCAATGGCACGGTGTTTGCCTTTCGGCCAATCAGGACGCGGGAGGACCCGCTCCCTGATTGGCCGGGAGGAGGATCCGTGTGACAATAGCGAATTCTCATTCGCTATTGTCACAGAATGGGCGGGTCGGGCGCACTGCTGCTCCCTGGCCGCCACGTCTGCGGCTGCGCGGTCCGAGCGCGGTACATTCAATTGTACTGCGCTCGGACGCGCCACGGCTAAACTGGGGGGGATTTCAGCATACCTGTCCCCCCTGCATTATTTCCTGGGGGGGATGTGTCCATACGCCCATGCCACCGCTGTTGTATTGTCCAACCTGAGCATTACCGAGGATCCTTGGATCAGATGGCGGAAAGCTTGCAGAGCTTTGAAGGCAGCCCGCAGTTCCAACACATTGGAGACTACTCCGCGGGTGGGAAAAACCCATCTGCCTTGTGCCACTTCTGACTGGCAGTGGACTCCCCAACCTGTACTGCTGGCATCCGAGGTTACTGTGAACCACGTAACTGGAGCTATGGAATGGCAATTGACGAGATTCTCCCGTAGAAGCCACCAGGGAAGACACCTCTTCATGGATGAGATCAGATGGATTTGTTGAGCCATGCTCTCTGAAGTCCACTGCTGGAGAAACCCCTCTGGAAGGGCCTCAACTTCCACAAGGCCCATTTTACTATGGGAGTTGTGGCCACCAGGGTACCTACTATCCTCAGGCACTGCCGAGCAGTGAGATGAGATGAAGCCATGGCGAATGCCACTCTGTCTCGGACCACCGGGATCTTTTCCTCGGGCAGGGAGATGGTACATTTCACCATATCGAACAGCGCTCCTAGGAACACAAGCGATTGTGTGGGCACCAGGTGACTCTTCTCGAAGTTCAAGATCCACCCGAAATCTTGGAGAATGGAGATCATCTGCTCTAGATGCAGAAGAAGTTGAGACCCAGGGATCTTGAACTGAGGTCGCCCACACATCCCGAAAGCAAAGCAAACGAGCTCCTACTGGGGATGCCTGGGCGAGGCCACTCTCAAAAGGATTTTGTGGCCCCCTGGTCTCCAGACAAAGTGCCCTTGGAGCCCTTCTGGAAGGCGGACTGCCTGGACTTCCATCCTCTCCCGAATGTCTTGCCTGGTCTATAACTGTGCGCCTCCCTGGCGTGGCTTGGGTTCTGCTTCCTCGGAGGGGCCCGCTTCTGGGCACCAATGCGTCTGTCCTGGGGAAGGAAACCAGATCTACCACCCGTGGCCCAAGATATGGCCGCGTCCAATTTATTCCCAAAGAGGGAAAAGCCCTCAAAAGGGAATCCAACACCATGCCTGTTTAGACGCGGCATCGGCCACCCAAGGCCGAAGCCAAAGGGCGCGTTTAGCGGTGACGGAGGATAACATTACCTGGGCCAAGAGGCGGATGAGGTCTATGGAAGCCTCCCCCAAGAACCCCGCAGCCATCCTTAGCTCTTGGATTGGTATTTGTACATTGAGATCATATCCCCTCTCAACTTCTCCTCTCCAGAGAGGATAAGTTCAATGCTTGTAGTCTTTCTCCATAGCGGAGGTCCTCCCGTCCCTTTATTAGCTTTGTTGCCCTTCTCTGGATTCTCTCCAGTTCCAGCACATCCTTCATGAGGACTGGTGCCCAGAACTGGACGGCATACTCAAGATGCGACTGAACCAGAGTCCTGCAGATAGTGGGAGAATTATTTTATCTCTGGAGTGAATCCCCTTTTTAATGCATGCCAATATTCTGTTGGCTTTGCTTGCAGCAGCCTGGCATTGCATGCCATTGCTGATCCTGTCATCTACTAGGACCCCCAGGTCCTTTTCCATCCTAGATTCCTCTAAAGGTTCTCCTCCTAGCCGGTAACTTGCGCACGTATTTTTGGCCCCCAAATGCATTACCTTACATTTTTCAACATTAAACCTCATTTGCCATGTAGTCCCCCACCGGATTATTTTGTTTAGGTATTTTTGCAGGTTTCCACATCCTATGTAGAAGTTATTGCCCTGCTTAACTTTGTATCGTCTGCAAATACTGGGATTGAGACGTTTATCCCTTCCTCTAGATCGTTTATGAATAAATTAAACAGGATTGGTCCCAGGACAGAACCTTGGGGGACCACACTTTCCACACCAGACCATTCTGAGTACTCGCCCCTATAGCCAGTTTTCAATCCAGGTACTCACCCTATGGTCCATGCCGACAGACCTCAGTTTGTACAGTAAACGTTTATGGGGAACTGTAGCCTTTGCAAAATCCAGATAAACCACATCTACAGGCCTTCCTTTATCTAGATGGCAGCTCACTTCTTCATAGAAGGTTAACAGACTGGTCTGGCAAGAACAATTCTACATGAATCTGTGCCAATTACTGCTAATGACACAATTTTCATTACTAAAATCTTGTATATAGTCCCTTATCATACAATGTTTTCATAAAGAGTACCTGTCACCCACATAATGCTATCACAGGTTTAGTAACCCCTTGTTATGGCAATGAAGTAAAAATAAATAAAAAAAAGGTCGCCGCAGGTCGCCTCCCATAGGGAAGCTGCGGACCCGTTCTAATAGGAGCGACACAAGTCGCTCCGACCTAGAAAAAGGGTCCGGAGCTTCTTTGGGGCGACCAGGAGGCGACCGCCATAGACTTCAATGTTATGAAGTCCGTGGCGGCCGCTCAGAGGTCGCGGCGCGCTGCTCGCACCGCGACCTCGGAGGTCGCGGTGCGAAGTAGCGTCGCCCCTATGTGAACGGGGCCTTAAAATAAAAAATTGGCGTAACCTCTGTTGCCCCGAACACCTGTGCAAACGCAAGCCCAGGGTGTGCATGTAAACCGCAGTCGCACCACATGTGAGAATAATCATTCTAGCACAAGCGCTCCTAGTGAATAAGCTGTAAAGGCTTTGAAAGCATCACCTATGGATTTTTTTTGGCACCATTTTTAATGGTTTGTATTAATTTACTTGATGCAACCTCATCTTTTTTATTGTAACCAAAAAAGGCCATTATATTGAGTGTATTTTGCACTAAAATGAAATTATATTATATTTTTTCCTGGAAATTCGCGTTTAATAAACAGTTGTGCAAACATCATGTGACATAAAAATTTGCAACTATCACCTTTTTATTCTACAGGGCTTCTACTTTCAGAAAATATATCATGTTCTGGGGGTTTAAGTCATTTTATTGCCAAAAATTAAGATTTTTACACATATGCGAAACATAAAAAAAATTGCTCTGGAGCCGAAATGGTTCAAGTAATTGTAAACCATCACCTTGTAAAACAACCCAGTTCATAATAGAGCTAAAAGGCAAAACATTTTGTATGGATAAAAAAAAATAATAAATACCTTTCTTTCCCTTTTTTGTAAATTACCACATTGCCTCTGTTCTCAGCTGCATAAGAGCTGGGAAGAGGAGATGCAGCAGCATGCTGAGTGCGTCAGTGAATGGCTGTGCAGGGGGGGGGGGGGCATGTCAGGACAAGTCTGATCATTGGAGAGCACACTGAGTTCCCAGCATAGCTAGAGAACTGGCCATGATGTGCTCTCCTGCTTAGTGTGATCAGTTTTTAATAGGAAAGCAGAGGGACTGGCAGGAACATCAGAGATTGCACACAAAGGAAGCAATGCAAAGAACAGTGAATAATACAACAAACACATCAGGAATATGAAATTCTGGGGTAACAAACACTTTAACAGAGAAAGTTGTCCAGCACAGCTCAGCTCCCTATTGGTCTATAATCTATAATCTAAGTTTGAAGGACTTTTGTGGACTCGGCAGGCAGAGGTGATAAAAGGTGGGCTTGGTTTAATGCTATACTTAAAACCCAGGGGGCTCTCAAGATGCATAAGGATGCCCGAGTTCATTTTAGGATGTCATTCCGAATTTTTTTATGAACATTTAGGACTGGAAAACCACATGGTGTCTGTATTGTTACTTCTGTAGGACTACTGCATAAAACATATTGCTGATCTCTTTCTAAACATTTTATTTGTTTCATATAAAAATGAATTGTGCTTGGACGGCAAGTGTAGCTGCTGACACACCAACATAGACTGGGACTTACGAGAACACCAGGGACTTCACACAAAAGGAAGCGATACAAAGAACAGGATACTTTCTCACACAAGTTCATGGTACAGCAGCCACATATCAGGAATATGAAGTGTTGGGACTAACAAGCGTTTTAAAGCGGAGCTTCATTCCGCTTTAAAGACCCCTCCCCCCCTCCTTAAGAAATAGCACTCTTTTTGGGGGGTTGGTGGTAGTGGGTACCTGCGATCCGAGTGGAAGTTCTCTCCCCTCCCCCACAGCACCCTGCAGTCTTCTGGGACACCTCACAGGTTCACATGGGGGAGAGATTTGAGCTACGTCCTGAACAAAGGCCTTAACTTGGAAATGAGAGGCCAAAGGAATCTGAAACTGAATATCCAAGGCTGGTCTTTTGATGGTACTCAAAAAAAGTCAGACATTAATATATCCCAAGGAGTAGTACTAACAAGGATGAAAGGTACTCAGTAATAAGTATGAGAGACTGAAACGTGTTTACTGAGCCCCTTTGGGCCGTGTGTGTCAGGTCTTTTTTCTTTATTGATTTAGAATAAAGCATTTTTGAATAAAGCATTTTTTAACAGATCTTATGGATGTGCCACCACCTTTCTCTCTCTCTCTCTATGGATTACCACTAGCTGCAGACCAGGCAGGCACCCGGAGCTTCACAGCAGTACATGGAATCTCACTGGCTGCTTGGAGCGGTGTGAATCCAGCTCTCTGTTACATGAAATGTACTCAACTCGCACAGTAAAATAGGCCTTCCAGGTGCAACAGAAGACTTTACCAGAAGTCAATATTCTAGCCTACAGGGGGATATTGTTAACTGAATCTGAAAGGCTCTGGCTTTAGCAGCTATACAATTAAAGCCAGCGGCAGATAAGCAAGATGGGACACTGGCTCGAGACGAATGGTTCAGAAAACCCATGCAGCTATTAGGAGTCTGAGTATTTCTTAGTACCATGTCCTGCTGGGTGATTTTGGTGTAATGAAAATCACCATTAGTCAATAGTAGATGGCGCAAAGGATGGGTAATAGTGGAGTTCATGAGTCAAAGCAATTGAATGTTCCCAATGGTGAGGATCATGGGGGACAGAGTAAGCCAAAAATGTCATTCAGAAGGCAGCTCCCTGGAGATTTGAAGGAATCTCTAAAAATTAAAACAAACACACACAAAGCGCCACTTAGGCTCGGTTTCCACTAGTGCGACTTGCGATGCGACTTGACACATGTCAAGTCGCACAGCAAGTCAAAACCCATTGTTTTCAATGGGGCACGTTTCCACTGCCGCGGCTTCAGTTGCCGCGACCTCAAAAGTAAATCGTGTACTACTTTTGAGCGCGACTTCCCTCTATATATGAGGGACAAGTCTAACTGAAGCCGCGGTTTACTTTTGCTACGAAGTCGTGCTAGAAGTAGCACGACTTCGTAGCCGCACTAGTGGAAACCAAGGCTTAAAGTGCAGCACATACAAAACCAAACAGGTTAATTAGACAATTGGCAACTTACAAAATAGAGAAGAAAGTAGAACTTGTCAGACCCATCATGGGTCGGGAGGTTCACAGCACAAGGAACGATCTGGAAAATCCAGAGCATCCACCGCTTGAATGGGGGGGAAGAAGTACACCAGGTGATGCACTGTGTTCCAGGACCCTCAGAACTCCCATGGCTGTGGGGCAGTGAACACCTGCAGTCGGGGGAAACTTTAGCACTGGGAGGCAGAAAACGGGGGCTTAGCTAATTTGTTTAAGAGCCGCCTACGGCTCCTTTGTCACCAGAATGCCATGCAACCTTAGTCTCGGAAGCAGACAAGGGAGAATATGGAGGGGGCAGAAAGGCATAGATCAGGCTAAATTGATTCCACGGCAAAACCTCTACAAAAGCCAGAGGATCCCTCGACCTGGAAACAAACCTGTCCAGTTTGTTGCTGAATTTGGATGCCAGCAGATCCACATCCAATTTCTCCCACCTTTGCAAAGGGCTTGAAACACCTCTAGATGAAGTACTCATTCCCCCTGATCCAGACTCTGGTAATTGAGAAAGTCTGTCTGTCAATTTTAAAAGCCTGGGATGTGGAGGACGGACATGACAGGAATGGGAAGTTCTGCCCAAGAGGATCAATTCCCCTTACCTAACAGCAGCGTGACTTCTGGTTCATTCTTGTAGGCCCCAGCCATAGCACTAACTGGATTCTTGTCAGATGTCCTCGCCCCTGATAAGCATTCCCAGGTGTCGAAATGACCTTGGCAGGCAGGGAGTCCTCTAGAAGGAGGGGGGCCATGAGTGAGCTTGAATTTTCCATACACAACTTTCAAACATGCAGGAACAATTTAAAAATTCAAAAATTGTCTGATTCCTCCATTTATTTTTGAACTGTAAAAAGGTTTGCATAGAAACCTTGAAAAACATTCGGTTGGTACAGGAATAGTGACCTCTTGAGACATAAGCTGAATAGGTGCAAGCAGATCTGCCAGTTGCGACAGGGAAGATTAGGAGTTAGAAAGATGAATAGGGGAGGAGTGCAAAACTCATTTGTAGCTCTTAAAAATTATACTCTGAACCCAGGCGTCTGAGATTTCCAGGAACCAGAAGGCCAACAGACATCTCCCTGAGAAGTAGGGGCACCTTACCACTGTAAAGAGAAATTGGAACCAGACGTGCCTAGCTCTGAAAGTCATGTGTCTGTCTTGAATTTAGTAGAACAATTTCAGAAGTAGAAGATCTACTGGTCTTCTGGGCAAGCAGAGTATTCTTACCTCCCATGATTCCCTTGATGTACGTTTCCGAGGAGGGGCCAAACAGGCATTTGCCTTCAAAGGATAACCACTGAAGGCGTTTCCTGCATGGAAGCTCAGCTGACTAGCATTTAACCCAGACAATCCTACATGTGTTCAATATAGAGAAAAAGCATCCTGTAAATTTAGCAAAGTGTAGTTTCCAAGCCAATTATGCAGTAGCATAAGACCAAAGGTAAAAAGGTCTAACTGACTGCAGGCCAAGACAATAGAAAGAATGGAGCTGGGATATTGGACCATTTGCTCAGTCCAATGACAGACTGCCATAGATGCAAACATAGGTTGCATGGCAAGGCCCACCAAGGAAAATAAAGCTTTAAAGAGGGCCTCTAACCTCTTATTTACCCAGTCTTTGAATTTGGGCCTATTTTTGAAAGGTGTCATGAGGGTCTTGTTAAGACAAGAAAGGGAAGGATTTACTACAGGAAGCACACACTTACAGAGGAAATTTGCCTTGATCGGATACTTTTGGGCAAAACATGTTGGGAGTAGTAAATATCTTCTCTGGATGGGACTAATCCCTATACAGGAAAGACTACCAGCAAAAGCATCAGGAAGGTCTTGGATGGTTTGAGAAACTTAAGAAATCCTATAGTGAATACCTTGGGGTGGTCAATACCCAATTTGAGAAGGAGGCGGTGCTTAGACAGCAGAAGTGCATTAGGCGACACTTTGGGGATGTCCACAGGCCCTGTAGATCCACAAGAGGTGTGCCAAAATGAAAATTATCTTTGACTCTGGTGGTTCCCAACTGATCTGAAAACTGTAGGCGGAACCACAGTGGTCAAAGATGCAGAAGACTGATAGAAGCACTGTCTTGGAATATCCACTTCCAGAGAAAGATAGAAGATACCTCCATATAAAGGTGGTAAGCTTCGGTTAGTTAACAAAAAAAAAAAAAGTCCATCGCCTAAGAACACTAGCAAAATACTTGGGCTAGTTCAGAGTCGGAAAGTCGAGAATTTGCCTGCAGCTTCCTTTTTTGCCAGTTTCTAATCACCTGAAGGCATTTAAAGAGCCCCTTTCCTGTTCTGTACGACTAGGAAATATTTGTAATTTTTTTTCGTTATATGACAGATCAAAGAAAGGGAACAAAAAAAATATTTAAATTTAAAATGAAAATAAACCATATTTTTGGTCAACTCTTAAACATTTATTCTAATTGGATTCCCTGTGTAATATGGCAAGGAGCAAGGCCAAGACATTCTCACAAACCCCACTTAGCAGAACTCTTGGCAGAAGCTACTCTAAGGGGTTCACCACAGGTAAAATACAAGTCTAAAACCCAATAGATCTAATATGAATTATTGTAACATAAAACGAGAAAAACATATGCTGATTCTAAAGAAAACATTACAACAGCTGATGCAGTAATGGTTTTAAAAATGTTTTTAAAGCAAATAGCTGTGCCTGCCAATACAAACACCCTACAGGAAACTCCAGGTTCTAGTTGTCTTTTTTTGCAAACTTTTCCCGACAGTTCTTAAGTCAACGGCTCTTAAGTCACTTATTAATAACACTTACTCCTAGGATTACATTTATTCGTCACTGGAATTTCAGAGCAACTGTGCAGTATATACAAGAACATGCATACAGAAGAATACATTAACTGTAAATAACAGTTTAAATCATGCTAAAGATAACTGCAAATTGTTTACAATAATACACAAAATAAAAAGAAATGAATTGTCCAACACAATTTCCTACAGCCTGTGACTACAATGGCAGGCATAAATAAAACTGGATTTTTGCAAGAACTTACCGTAAAAATACTTTTCTCTGAAGTTCACTGACAGACGCAGCTTCATCTAGTCAGACTATAGGGTTATGCCCCTCCTATCAGGAATAGGCACTAAGCAGGAAAAAAAAGCTTAACCATACCTATGGGGGCTGTCCCTGCAGGCATAACCCCACACATCTAGCTATCATCAAACAGTTTAGTTGCAAGCAGTCTTTAGAATAGAAAAAACCCCACTCAGAAGTAGAGGGGCAGGTGCTGCGTCTGTCAAGCTTCAGAAAAGGATTTTACGGTAAGTTCTTACAAAAATCCAGTTCTCTCTATCGTTCATCGACAGACGCAGCTCCATCTAGTCAACCTCAAAGAGAAAAAAAAACGTTTTATTTAAACAGCAGCCTGCAAAACCCTGCGGCCAAAGGAAGCAGCCAACACATCTACTTTGTAGAATTTTGTAAACTTATGCACAGATGACCAAGTTGCCGCCTTGCAGACTTGCAGCACCGACGCCTAATGGCGAAAAGCCCAAGAGGCACTCAGTGCTCTCGTAGAATGCGCCTTCACCGGGAAAGGAGGAACCTGACCCTTCAGTGAATAAGCCTGAACAACCGTCTGCTGGATCCATCTGGATATGGTGGCCGCAGACGCAGCCAATCCCTTACGAGATCCTTCGGTGAGGATAAAAAGAGCATCTGATTTTTTTAAAGACTGAGTGATCTCCAGATAGACCCGGATCGCCCGAACCACATCCAAAGAGTGCAACGAAAATTCCTTAAAATGTTTGGGCTTAGGGCAGAGTAAAGACAACACAATATTTTCATTCAGATGAAAATCCGAAACAACCTTAGGAAGAAACGACTGATTAGGTTGAAATACCACTTTATCCCCATGTATCACCAGATAAGGCGAGCGGCAGGACAACACTGCCAGTTCAAATACTCTGCGAGCGGAAGTGATAGGCACCAAGAAGGCAACCTTCTGGGACAATGAAAGCAGAGAAATCTTTTTGAATGTTCTCAAAAGGAGGCTTTTGAAGAACAGATAATAGCAAATTGAGGTCTCACGGAGGTAGCGGGGACCTTCTCCGAGGAGCCATATGGCACACTTCCTGTATAAAGGTATGAATCCAAGCATGCGTAGCTAATGGGCGTTGGAAATATATAGCCAAAGCCGATACTTGGTCTTTGATAGTGCCCAAAGCCGACCGCTCCTTAACTCCTTTCTGCAAAAAAAGCCAAGACCCTAGCTATCGAAAACACGCAAGGGTGCACCCCTTCAGTGATTCACACCATGAAATATACGATTTCCACGTACAATTATATATCTTTCTAGCCTTCAACAGCGTAGGAATCACGAAGTCAGAAAGATCTCTCAAAACCTGGCTTTTAACAGCCATGCTATTAAAGCCAACGACTGTAAAGAAGGATGAAAGATTGGACCTTGAGACAATGGATATTTCCTGAGAGGAAGTCTCCAAGGAGCATCGGTGACCAACCTTACTAGGTCTGCGTACCAATACCGGCGAGGCCAATCCGGAGCCACCAGAATGGCCGGATTTCCCTTCCACCTCTATCCTGCGCAGAAGCCTTGGCAGGATTATCAAGGGAGGAAAGCGTATATTAGCCGATCCTAACCCCAAGGGGCCACCAGAGCGTCTGTGGCATCGACCAGAGGCTCTCGAGACCTGGTTACAAATCTCAACCTTCTTGTTGAGGCGAGAAGCAAACCAATCTACCTCCGGGTGCAGGGACCACTCCTTTTGATCCAACACCTGACTCCTCAAGTAATCCGCTTGCCAGTTCTCCACACCTAGAATGTGTACAGCAGAGAGGGCTGCAATACATTTTTCCACCCAGGCCAAAATCTCGGCCACCTCTTTGGCCGCCAAGACACCCTTGGTACTCCCCTGGTGATGGATGTAAGCCACAGCCGTGGCATTGTCTTATTGAATCTGAACAGAACAATCTTGCAGACAAGTCGTCCTATGGCTCAGACAAAGCTTTATTGCTCTGAGCTCCAAAACATTTATCGGTAGTTTTGACTCTTCCATCATCCAGGTACCCTGGGCAGAGAGCTTCCCCAGCACCCCGCCCCAGCCCGATAGGCTGGCGTCTGTGGTCACCACCGACCAAAACAATGGAAGGAAGGACTTGCCCTGGCATAGTGCTGGAGACTGGATCCACCACAACAGAGCAAACCTTGTGTTGTGGCTTAACCGAATCAAAGAGTCCAAGGACTTTGAAACCTTGTTCCATTATGACAAGAATCTCCCTTTGCAAAGGTCTGGTATGGAACTGAGCAAACGGAAGCGCTTCAAAGGTTGATACCATCAGACCCATGACCCGCATGCAAACTCTGAGAGGACGCCAACAACAACAGAATCACCTCCTGCAACTTTTGCAGCTTGTCCGGGGGAAGAAACACCTTGGCCAATTCCACCCGTATATCCACGGGGTCCGCAAAAGTTGGAGAGTCTTCCACCAGTACCAGAGTCGCTTTATTCAACCTGGACACCGGGGGATCAGCTTTTGGTGGTACAGTCCACATAGTGGAAACTGCATCTGCAAAGGGGTAATGGCATGCAAAACGCTTAGGCACCACTAACATGTGCTTAATGTGCTGCCCCTGTTCATCCACAATAGTGAAACAATTCTGGGCAAGGGAACACCTTGCCCGATTTACAGGATTTGCGGGAGCCAAAAGAAACCTGCGTACCCGGCGCTGTGTGTTCATCAGCCAATTTTAAAGTTTCCCGCACTGAAACCATCAGAGCTTTCACCACAGAGCGTTCCTGCGCAGCAGCCGATGAGGACAGGTCCTCTTCACCATCAAAATGCGACGACACCGACCCCTCAGGGTGGTCTGCGTCTGCCAGGTCTATCTCAGAGTCCGAAGACCCTGCAGATGGAGGCGAGGGCGGAGGGCGTTTGCGGCTGGCAGCACTAGCAATGACAAAATTTACCTTAGACATCAAATTTTGCAAAAAAGCTGCAATGTCCGGCTGAGACTGACAACCAGAAGGTCCCGCAATCGCTCCCAGGGGGTCTCCAGGTGAAATATTATCCTGGGACTCCATGTTACACTTTCTTAAATAATTGGGCAGGGTCTCTTTAAGACTATCAAAAACGCAGTCCCACCGCTATAAGTGCGGGCTCATAATCCCTGGTTATTATAAGATAATAGCAGAGTGAATGAAGAAAAACCCACAGGGAACCCCAGGAAAACGTTACCAGACCACAGAGGAGACTTCCAGCACGATCTGTGCAAAAACAAAACTGACACTGACTGTACAAGAAGAGGAAGAAAAAACACAGCCTCTAAATTTTAAACAACTATGCCGCATGCCTGTCCAGCCTATGGACCTCAGGAAAATGGCCACTCATGCATTCTTAATGGAGAACTATAGAAAATGGCTGCCCATATAAACTAATGGGAATATAAAAGTCATGATCCATAGCAAAACGGTGGCCCCCATGGTGCGCCATGCGGTCTCTATGTCCCCTAAAATGGGGCCCAGAACAATAGGCATCAGAAGGTCCCTGTTCAGGTCACCACGCTCAAATAAGCGCCACAACGGCCGCATTATTACCGCCCTCCCCCCCAAGATAAAAACCTGCTAGGGGTAGGGAAATGCCGGGGGGTACACAGGACTAGTTCTCCGAGGTGCCAGGGGAACCAAGGGAGCCCCCAAGATCCGACTAGTCCAGGGAAGGGCCCATATCAGCCCAGAGACCGCCAGGGGTTTTTGGGGGGACAACTTACTCACCATGCCACGGTACCAGGTGGGCGTCATTCCGAAACAGATCACCTCCCACTCAGGATGGGGGTGCTGTCAGCCAAGGGGAAGCTGTGACTCAGGGCGTTCCAGGTCGTGTGCATTCCAGCGAGACGGTCCACACACAGGCTCATCCCCATCCGTTGGGGCACTGTCGTGGCGAGGCCTAGTTCTGGACTATAACTTGCTCACGTTAAGGATCTAGATTATCCAGTGCGAAACCTCAGCCGGCTGTTGCTTGTAGTTCCTCAGGAACTAACTAGTGAAAAAAAAAAAAAAATAAATCACAAACTAACAAACTTTCCTATAATAGCGAAGACTGAAGTCCCAGTAGGAAGTTAGGTCCTATTCCTTAAACTAGTTAGAAACAAAAGGGTTTGATGATAGCAAAGTGTGTGGGGTTATGCCTGCAGGGACAGCCCCATAGGTGTGGTTAAGCTTTCTTTCTGCCTAGTGCCTATTCCTGATAGGAGGAGCATAACCCTATATTCTCTAACTAGATGGAGTTGCGTCTGTCGAACGATAGAGAAAATAATAATAAGCCTTTATTTTTTTTAATAAACTTGTTATACTTGCCTGCTTTTTGCAATTGTTTGCACAAAGCGATCTTCCTCTTCTTGGGTTCCTCCATTAGCACTCCTTGCTCCCTCCCCTTCTGAGTGCCCCCCCAGCAAGCTACTTGCTAAGAGGGGTACTCGTGCGGGTTCGCTCAAAAGCCCTGCTGCCTGTGTCCATTTACACAGACAGTGGGGCTTTTCCCCCGCTGCAATCATAGCATTTGATTGACAGCAGAAGCAGTCAATCTGCTCAGTGAGGATGGAGAGAGTGTAGAGAGCCACTGCTCTGATGCACAGTGCTGGGTTGAGAGCAGGCTCAAGTATAAAAAGGGAGGGCTGGGGGAATTCTGCAGCATAGAAGGTTTTTACCTTAATTCAGAGAACCACTTTAAGCTAAGGAACATGTTTTCAGTAAATGGGGCTTAGCCAAACTGTTGCTTCAGTACTTTGCTGTAGCTCCCCCAAAGAACCACCCATACATTGGGCTTCAACCTTGGGTGGAGCTGACAGCCAGCACAAACAAAGATGTGCATTTAGCACACAACAGGTCCTTTGTCGGATTTACCAATTTTGTCATTTTCCAATAACCCTCCTTTGAATGTGATGGGCAAATATTTATCATAATTGGACTCTCTGTATTATGTTACACGCCAATGGGCAAATCCAAGGGGAATAGGGTGAATTCTCTTTGAAAATGGGTGTTTGAATGCTGTAAACTCAGGTGGATGAGTGTCCAAAACAGCAATTCCTTTTAAACAGACCTTAAATTGTTAACTACAGTCAGTAGATACAATTTCAATTCCAAATAAAGCACCAAGAATTGATTAATATAAAAAATTGAAATTACTATGAAATTAAAGGTTCTGCACCAAAGATTCTGCCTATAAATATGGAAAGCACAGGACATTCACAGGTCCTCACCTAGAAGGACCTAGGTTCAAATCTCTGCTCTCCAGGCAAACCAGAACCATCATGCAAAAACAGTAACATTATAGCACTGCCCGGGGATCTTCTTTAAACTACTGAGGCTTCCACTGTAGAAGGAATAGGAAACGGATACAATTTTTTTTACTTCTCTTGCCAGTTCTACGTGACCTGAAGCAAGCTGTTCTCTTCCTTGTGTCTCTGTACAAAAAACAAACAATATAATTTCCAGGACTTCGTGTACTCAGGCGCTCACAGTGAATATATAATGAAAATTAGGCAGCACACGAGCATAACAAGCTAAGTACATCCACAGCCCTGAATATCAATTATATCACAGAATATAACAACAAAAATCTGTAGAAATGGGAAAAAAAATTCCCTTCAATGTTTTAGGGTAGTTTGTCACCTTTAAAAATGCATCTACAGCTGGTCATACAATGTGCAAATTACATCTGGTTCCTAATGAACCAGTCCAAATATATTTTCGTAGTTGGCCCTCACCCATTGGATGTACTTTAATTGAAAAATAAATTATAAAAATAAGAAGGAGCCAGGCATAAAACGGGTGGTCAAACCGCAGTTGAATCCAACCAAATGCAGCCACAACTCAGTTTTCTGAAAGCTAGTGACCGCAGCTGTCAAATACAAAAGCACAGCAGAGGGATTTGTTCATATAGCATGGGTGGAGGAATCTGTTAAGCCCCGTACACACGTACCAATGGTCGGCTTACAAATGTTCCTCTTTTCTCCCCGGGATGTCGGTGTCTGCTGAAAAGTGCAAAGACAGCACAAGGACAGCACAAGAATTTTGTCCGCCGACTGCAGAAGTGATGTCATGTAATGGTTAACTTTCCCTGTGTTTTCTATTTTCTGAGCATGCCCAGTCTTGCAAATCTGCGGTCTGTCGGCCGAATTGTGTACTGACAGGCGAACAATCGTCCGTTCTGGTGTCGGCATACAAATATTTTCATGTTTGCACGAAAGACTTTTGTCCGCGGATTGTGCGCAGACATCTGTCGGAGGCACCATACTAACACGCGTACAATCGGCAGATCCTTCGTCCACCGACGTTTGTATGCCGACGATCGGTACGTGTGTACGGGCCTTTAGATTGCACGTATCAGGATCCGAGTCGAAACCTGTGACCTCTGCGGTGTCTAGCTGTGGGTCTTCTCGTTGTGCAGAACAGCTCCCTGCCTGATTTCTTGGACAATCTTGCTTTGTGTGTTTCTAGTGAACGTTGAACCCTTTGTTCCTCCCATGAACTTTCCAATTTAAGCCATGTTTCTGTAATTCCTGCTTGCAGATTATTGTGCTCCCTCCAGCTGAAATCTTGCTTCTTGCATACCTACTGCTGTCCTGTCCTTATCTTGGCTACCACTTGTTATTGACCCTTGGCTTGTTCAACTACACTTCCAGCTAACCCCACCCAGCTACTTGTTACTGACCTTTGGTTTGTTTACCAACTATGCTTCTGCTTGATTCCTACCTGCTATATCTGCTACCAGACCCCGGTTTTCTCACCTGCTGGTGGGGCGATCCTGTAGACCGCAACCTGGTACTAGAATACAGCAAAACCCATCCCCACCATCAAGGGCTCTGGTAAATACTGGCTAGTACTTAGACCCCATGCCTTGGCTCAACCCACATCATCTGCTTGGGGGATATGCCTGTATATTTCCCACTGACTCTCCATTGCTAACGCAATTGGCCTCTGAGCCTGATTGTAGACCATGACAGCAGGCTAATCGGGGGAAGGGGGGGAGGGGATGTATCATTTGATGGCCAGCCTTAATCCTAAAACAAACCTTGAATATATATTTTCAACTTACTGGTTCCTAGATGTGGCAGCAGCATTAGTTTCCCCTTTTCAAGCTTTTTATTTGCCTTTCATTTCACACAGTGATCCTGCCTCTATGTGTCACCCTTGGCTACGGTCCTGATCCAGACTACAATCACCTCCCTCTGTCCTCATCTACATTACAGTGGAGGAGGTATTTGTAGCGAACAGAAGATACAGTTTTTTGCAGATAGCTCCAGGGTTAAACCAAGAAGAATGGAATTGTGCTTAGGGAGAACAGTTTAGTTTAATGCATAATAGGCCTCACATAAGAAACTAAAAGAAAAGAGTACGAAACAGCGGTGCCCATAGCAACCAAATTCTAGCTGTCTTATTAGAGCAGTTTAAAGAGCACTTCTAGCTTTGGAGAAAACAATACACAGTAAACGAGGAGGTAAAATACGCAAGGGCTGCCTCCATAGAATTTTTCTCCACTTTTAGTCTCAGCTAAGGCTGGCCTCATACAGTTAAAAAGTGTAGGTATTTTCGGTGTATGTAACCCTTTTTGGGCTCGGATGTCTGTCTTCACCAAGTGGCCTCCTCGGTGCTGTACAAACTCTTCTTGAAAATGTTCAATGTTGGTCCTGGGTCCTCCCAACACATGCATGCTATGATCTCTATTCATAATAAATGAAAGTCTATTCTCCCCTCATCCCAAGGGAATTCCCATCTCTGTTCAGAACGGCAGGCGGCACTCCAGGGAGCAACAAGCTTTAGATTCAAAACAGGCATTAGAATTTTGCAACAACCCTATATTACTGGTTTTAAATAAGAACACAAAACTGATAAAATACTAGTCACTACAATGTGAAAGGTAAAGTTCAATCAAATGTAACATTTAGGCTACATGCACAGGAATTTATGTGCGAAATATGCTGCCAAAGGTTGGCATGAAAAAAAAACAAAAAAAAAAACCTTATGTCGGTATGGCATTTATGGAGGGTATGAAAGTAAACTTATTCTATTGGCTAGAATATTCATTTATTCTAGCCACTGGAACAAAATTTATGTGCAAATGCGCTTATTTATGCACGTTTAGCTGTCTTTATACGCATCAATTACAATAACACACTCCTCTCTAAACACAGGTTTAAGACATTTCTTTTTCACGCCCTCAAAGCGTTGCTCTAAAGTATGCCTTTATTGTGTGTATGCATATTAGATAGATAACCTACAGCTGCTTTAAGAGGCATAAAAATCAATCATCAGATGCCTTTTAAAGTGGCATTTTTTTGATCTAATTTTAACATAATAAAAAGGAAAGACAGAAAAAGTGGGTGTTGACCTGCACCCGCAGCATTCTATTTGTGCCTTATGTATGCCAGAAGGCCCACTAGCATCAGCTGAAAAACCACTTGACATACACCCTATAGCAGTTTAACTGCTACAGGGCTGCAACTGTGCGCAGGGTATTTTTGTTTTACCAAAAATATATAGCAGAATACATACTGGCCTAAATTGATGAAGAAACCTGATTTTTTTTAATTTATTGGATGTGTTTTATAGCAGAAAGTAAAAAATATTGTTTTTTTATAGTCTGTCTTTTTTGTTTATAGCGAAGAAAAAAAAGTAAAATAAAAAAAAACAGGAGGTGATCAAATACCAACCAAAAGAAAGCTCCATTTGTGGGGGGAAATAAAGGACATAAAATGGGCTTTCAGTACTTACTGTACAATCCATTTTTTTGAGCTCATTGACGGACACTGCGCTCCATAAATCCTAACTAGTGGGTTATATTGCCTCCTCCAGGAGTAGGACTAGGCAGAACAAAAAACACCTGGCTACACCCATGGCCCTTCCTCAGCTGGTATATAACCCCCCCACTCTAGGTATTCAGTTTAGTAGCAAGCAGTTTTATTAAAAGTATCAGAACTCCATAGAGGGGTGGGTGCGGTGTTCATCAAATTCAGAGAAATGGATTTTACGGCAAGTACAAAAACCCCACTCTCGCTTTCATTCATCAACGGACACAGCGCTCCATAACTAGTGGGACGTCCAAAAGCAATGCCGAAAGGAAAAAGAGGGGGTGGGGGAAAATAACCCAAGGCTAAACATAGGAGTCCTTAACCAGGACACAGGAGCCTTAACCGGGTCACAGGAGCCCCGTCTGAAAAATAAAGGTTTAAAGAAAAAATACCCCTCAAGAGAGAACAGCCCTTCAAACAGCAGCCTTCAAAACTTTGCGGCCAAAAGAAGCATCCGCAGATGCCAAAGTATCTTCCTTATAGAATTTAGTAAAGGTATACATGAACAACCAAGTAGCCGCCTTGGAAACTTGCGATACTGAAGCCTGATGATGGAAGGCCCAAGATGCACTTAGTGCCCCAGAAGAATGTATCGTGACAGGGAAAGGTGGAACCTGGCCTTTAATGGAATAGGCCTGAGTCACCGTCTGTCCGATTCATCTGTAGATGGTAGCCGAAGAAGCGGCCAGCCCTTTTCTTGGTCCATCCGTAACCACAAAAAAGCAATCTGACCGCCGAAAAGACTCAGTAGCTGCCAGATACACCCGAATCGCACAAACCACATCCAAGGTATGCAAGGCAAACTCTTGGGACGAGCCGGTTTGGGACTCAAGGAAGGCAACACAATGTCCTCATTCAAATGGAAGTCAGAGACCACTTTGGGCAGGAATGATGAACAGGGATGAAGAACCACTTTATCCCTATGAACGACTAAATAAGGACTGCGACAGGATAATTCCGTCAATTCCGATACCCTGCGGGCCGAGGTAATAGCCACCAAGAATATCACCTTCTGGGATAACAGACAAGGGAATATTCTGAATATTCTCAAATGGAGGTTTCTGGAGAACCAAAAAAACACTAAATTTAAATCCCATAGCTGCAATAGAGACCGTACAGGTGGAGCTACATGTCGAACCCCCTGATTAAAGGTACGAACTAAAGAGTGCGTGGCTAGGGGGGGGGGGGGGGCGCTGAAATAAGATTGCCAGGGCAGATACCTGGCCCTTGATGGTACTCAAGGCCAACTGCTGATCAATGCCCTGTCGAAAAAAAGGTTAGTCCTGAGCCACAGAAAAGGATCGAGGATGAGTGGCAATCAAATCACACCAAGAAATGTACGCTTTCCAGGTACGATGGTATATCTTGCTGAAACACTACTTTGTCTTCACTATAGTGGGGGATCACTGATCCAGACAGACCTATATCTCTCAGTACCTTTCAATAGCTAATCCATTAAAACCAGCGAACCCCCCCCCCCAAGGATGATTGGAAGATCCTCGCTCTTGATTCCTTGCAGTAACTGCAGATGAAGCCTTAGCCTAGGAGGATACTGGCCTTACTGTGGCCCTTGGACAACTGCGGTGTCTGTCAGAAGAACCCGTGATCTCTCCATGAAACTCTGTATCCTCCTGTGGAGCCGAACCTGCTAAAGGAGCTGCATGTAGGACGGTGCAAACAGAACTGTCTTGAAGGTGGACACCACCAGACTCAGAACCTGTATGCAAAATGGGAGTGAGAACGATCTGCGTGACAGCAGCCGGTGAATCACAACCTGTGGTTTCTGACGTTTCTGTCCAGAGGAAGGACCACCCTGGTCATTGTTTTAATCAGACCTAAGCAAATCAATTCCCTGGACAGGGATGGGGGGAACTTGGGTAAGTCAGACATCACCTGAACCTTTGCAGAAATTAAATCCCCACAAGGAGACTCAGGGCCAAAAAGCCTGAAAAAGGGCCAAAAAACCTGAAAAAGGACAAGCTTTGTCCCCCTTTCTGGGTACCCCCAAAAGACTAAATTTCGTGGATCCCTTTGATGCTCATGAAGGAGGTCCACGAGGCGGGAAACCAGCAAAGGTGACCTCCCACCCCAATAATGGGTGAGGGCAGACCTTCATGCTGAAGGGGTCTTGTCCGGACCAGAAGCATGAAAGAATTTTCTATGCGCTGAGACGGTGGGCCCCCTTCTGCGACGAGGCTCCTACCCTTTCCTAGACTGTGGCAGGAAGGTACTCTACCCCTCGTGTTCCCCTAATGACGTCATCCAGGGTAGCCCCAAACAAGCGATCGCCTTGACAGGGCAGATCAATGAGAGCTTTCTTAGAAGCTTGGTCTGCGGACCAATTCTTAAGCCAAAGCACGCGCCTAATCACCACCGCTGAAACAAAGTTTGGACAGCACAGGAGCTGTATCCAAAGCTGCTTCACAAATAAACTACAGTCCATGGACCAACTGGTCCACTAAATCAACGTAAGCAACGGGGAACTGCTCATCCCCCAGGCCCTGGCACAAAAGCTTGGCCCATTCAGATAGGGTCACCAGGGATGAGGCAAAGACTGCCCGCAATGTCAAACTAGCCATAGTAAACATGCTGCATGCCACAGCCTCCGCTTTCTTGATAGCCGGGTCCTTAAGCGCCCTAGTGGTATTCCAGAGTGTGGCTCGGGGTTAATATAGGAGTACCAAAAGTGGAAACCCGAGCCACACTCAGGATTACCCCACAATAAAACTCACCTTCCCCTTCAATCCCCCGCTATCCTCTCCCTGTCCACCAGGCATCCTCACGCTGTCCTCCCAGTGTGCTCGGTCGATGCCGACACCTGTCTTCCTTCCCTGCGAGCGCCGCAACGCAGGGGGGGGGGGTGGAACCAGGCGGCAATTTCAAAAATGTAAATAAAACAAATGACATGATACAAAGTTGTGATCCTAACAGATTACACTGTATCAAGCCATTTCCCCACAGGATTTCACCTGATGGCTTTAACCGGTGCCCTACTTGTGCTTTTTCAGTTCTTTGTGGCTGGAAAATTGAGAACGACCATGGCGTCCAAAAAGCGTTCTTTTTGAGCAAAAGCGGTTTTAGACAAACTGGAAAACAGCAACAGCGAAATGGAGTTACTTGAAGAACTGAGCGATAGCGATTCATTGGAAAATTCGTCATCAGGTACGGAAAGTGACGACAGTGACAATTCTGTGACTGTGCGCAGTGATGTGCAGACTTGGTGCTCTATTGACTGCGGTACTAATCAGGCAGTGCCCCAAAGATTTCCATTTACAGGAGCACCTGGTATGAAAGTTGACGTTGACCGTGACAACCCCATGGCATACCTACAATTATTTTTGACCAATGAGTGTATTGAAAAAAAATAGTTACCGAGAAACAATGCACCACACACAGGGCTTTTTTTCTGCCGAAATGCGGCGGAACACAGTTCCGGAACCTTTGGCAACTCTATCCTCTCCAGGTTCCAGGGCTGCTGCAGATGGGGGGGCCGAAGCTGTGTCACTCACATATATTGTAAATCAGGAGCAGCTGCACTGTCCTGCACTGTCCGCTGGCCTCTCTGCTGCCTCCAGCACTGGTTGCTAGAATCGCCTGCCGCTTGGCGTCTAGCAACCAGTGACGTAATTTTATGAGGCCAAGGAGAGGTACCAGCATTCAGAGTGGAGGAGGAACTTCTTTTCAAACAACGAATTTTGTGAAGAAGTGGCATAATGTGGAGGGGGATGGGGGCCAAGGTGTATAGGAGTAATAAAATGAAGGAGGGGGATGTATGTACAGGGAGGAAGTAATGTGCAAAAGAGGGGGAATGGTGTACAACAAATATGGAGGGGAGTAATGTGTACAGGGAAGGGGATATTGTGTACAGGGAGGGGGTAATGTGTACAGAGAAGGAGGTAATGTGTACAGGGAGGGGGCTGTATGTACAGAGAAGGGGGATGTATGTAATGGGAGGGGGATGTATGTAATGGGAGGGGGGTAATGTGTACAGGGAGGGGGCTGTATGTACAGAGAAGGGGGTAATGTGTACAGGGAGGGGGCTGTATGTACAGAGAAGGGGGTAATGTGTATAGGGAGGGGGCTTGGTATACAGGTAGGGGGGGGTAATGTGTGCTTCAGTCTTCTGAATCTTGCGTCTTCTGCGTTACACAGTTCTAAGCCTTGATCACACCCACTATTTGGTGACCATGCAATTTTCCCCTCTGAGGAAGGCGTGGCTGGGGGTGGGGTTGTGGGCGGAGTGGAGGTGGGGTTGTGGGCGGAGTTTGGTGGGGTTGTGGGTGGGGAAGGTAAGTTCCAGCACCCTTTCTCTGAGAAAAAAATGGATTTTTGTAAGATCTTACCGTAAAATCCTTTTCTCTTAGCTCATTGACAGACGTAGTCCTCTTGATTAATATCAGATTGGGTTATGCTGCCCTCTACAGGAGTAGGACTAGGCAGAAGGAAAAACGTTCTGACCACACCTTAGGGGCAGTCCCAGAGGGTATATCCTCTTCCTGTCTGCAGCAGGAAATCAGTTCTGTCACAAAGCAGTGTCAGAGAATTTAACCCAACCCAACTCAACAGCAGAGGGGGGGTACTACGTCTGTCAATGAGCTAAGAGAAAAGGATTTTACGGTAAGATCTTACAAAAATCCATTTTTCTCTGTAGCTCATTGACAGACGTAGTCCTCTTGATTAATATCAGATTGGGACGTCCCAAAGCAGTGCCACAAATGAGGGGTGGGAACAGAAATCAAAATCCAGAAGGCCCAACCGGAGCCAACCAGAAGTATCAAGGGACTCATCGAGCAAACAGATGAGACCTACCCAACAAACCCTCGAGGTAGACCAACAGTCTCCTCAAACAGCGGCCTGCAGGAACCTTGCGGCCAAAAGAGGCATCTGACGATGCCATCACATAAACCTTATACAATATTGTAAAGGTATGAACCGACGACCAAGTAGTCGCCTTGAAAACCTGAACCACTGACGCCTGATGGCGGAAGGTCCAGGAAACACTAAGCGCCCGCATAGAGTGCGCCTTAACAGGGAACGGGGGATCCCGACCCTTAAATAGAATAAGCCTATACCACCGTCTGTCTGATCCATCTAGAGATGGTCGCGGCAGAAAAACAGGCAACCCCTTCTTAGGGCCATCCGTGATCACAAACAGTGATTCCGTATTACGAAATGAATCCGTAGTATTCAAGTATACCCTGATCGCCCGAACTACATCCAAGGAATGCAACGCGAATTCGAGGATGACTGGGCTTAGGACACAGGGAAGACAATACCATGTCCTCATTCAAATGAAACTTTGAAACCACCTTAGGAAGGAAGGATGGATTCGGACGAAGAACAACCTTATCCCTATGAACCACCAGATATGGGGAACAACAAGATAATGCGGCCAGTTCTGACACCCTGCGTGCAGAAGTGATAGCCACCAAGAAGACCACCTTCTGGGAAAAAGTAAGCAAGGGAATCTCCCTGATATTTTAAAAGGGAGGTTTCTGAAGAACCGACAGTACCAAATTAAGATCCCAGGGTGGTAAAGACGCGCGCACTGGCGGAGCCAGGTGTCGCACCCCCTGGATGAAATTCCGCACCAAGGAATGAATAGCCAAAAAGCTTCTGAAAGAAGATTGCTAATGCTGAAACCTGACCCTTGATAGCACTCAAGGCCAGCTTCTACTCAACCCCCTGTTGCAGAAAGGCCAATATTCGGCCCACCGAATAACAACGTGGAGGGAACCCAAGGGATTCACACCACGCAATCTAAGACTTCCATGTGCGATGATAAATCTTTCTGGAAGTCGCTCTTCTAGCTTTAACTAGAGTAGGAATAACTGAAGCTGACAATCCCTTGTCCTTCAGCACCTGGGTTTCAATAGCCAGGCCGTTAAAGCCAGCGATCGTAAAGCAGGATGGAAGATCGGTCCCTGCGATAGCAGATCCTTCCTAAGAGGAAGTCGCCAAGGAACGTCTGCGACGAGCCTGACCAGGTCGGCGTACCAAGCCCGACTAGGCCAGTCCTGATCTACCAGGATAACTGGGATTCCCTCCACCTCTATCCTGCGAAGAAGCTTCGGCAGTAACTTGAGAGGAGGGAAGGCATACAGTAGCTGATACTGCCCCCACGGGGCGATCAGCATGTCTGCTAGAGGATCGTGGGAGCGAGCCACAAACCTCCGCACTTTCCTGTTGAGCCGAGATGCCAACAGATCCCATTCGGGGTGCCCCAACGGAGGCACAGTTGGTGGAATACCTCTTGATGAAGAGATCATTCCCCTTGATCCAGAATCTGACGGCTGAGATAATCTGCCTGCCAATTCATCCCCGGAATGAATACCGCAGAGAGAGCTGGAACAATCGTTCCGCCCAACGAAGAATGCTGGCCACATCTATGGCCGCCAGGACACTCCTGGTGCCCCCTAAATGATTGACATAAGCCACTGCTGTGGCATTGTCCGACTGGATCCGCACCGGGCTGCCCCGGGGCTGCTCGATCCAATGCATCAGACAAAGTCTGATCGCTGTTAGTTCCAATACATTTATCGGTAACCTGGACTCTTCCAGGGACCAAAGCCCCTGAGCAGATAATTGACCGAGAATTCCTCCCCACCCGGATAGACTGGCATCCGTGGTGACAATCGTCCAGTATATTGGAAGAATGACTTCCCCTGGCTGAGAATCGGAGACCGAAGCCACCAGACCAGAGACTCCCTGGTCCGCTCGCTCAATCGGATCCGATTCCATTTGAGAAGAACCTCTTCCTTGAAGGATTCGGGTATGGGACTGGGCAAATGGTACTGCTTCGAAGGAAGCCACCCTCAAGCCCAGGACCCTCATGCAAGTCCGAAGAGAAGGCCAGTTGTCGGATAGTAACAACTGAATTGCTGATTGAATCTTCCGGAGTTTCCCTGCCGGAAGGAAACCATACCGGAACTGACGGGCACCCTATCTTCACAGTACCCTCTCCACCGAGATGGGGGGCTGTCGACCAATACGGACGCCGTGACTCTGCTGGTTCCTGGCGTTCAAGCGAGACGTTCAACTCGCAGGGTCAGTCCCCGTCCAATGGGACTATGTCACGGCCGACCCAGCGCGGAGCTATGGTCTGCACGCGCTCGTAGGCTGAGCCGGGGTGACCACTGGATCGCACCATCCAGCCCGTCGCCCGGTCCCGCATACTTACTTGAATGTGTCGCGGCCGACCCAGCGCGGAGCTATGGCCTGCGCGCGCTCGTAGGACGGCTGGGGTGACCACTGGATCTCAACATCCAGCCCGTCGCCCAGATCCGGCGTGATTTGCTTGAAGATCTCACAGGAAAACTGGAGAAAACAACTACCTAAAAAAAAGAAAAAAGTTTTTCTAAAAAAATCTTGCCAGGACCAAAAGATCCCAGCAAGGAGCTTAGGTCCTTACTCCTGACTAGACAGAAAAAACACTGATTTCCTGCAGCAGACAGGAAGAGGATATACCCTCTGGGACTGCCCCTAAGGTGTGGCCAGAACGTTTTTCCTTCTGCCTAGTCCTACTCCTGTAGAGGGTAGCATAACCCAATCTGATATTAATCAAGAGGACTACGTCTGTCAATGAGCGACAGAGAAAAGGCCCTGGCTACGCATCAGAGGTTTGCAAGATGCAGAAAGTGGAGTGGTGGGGAAACCCCTGCAGAAGTGGTATTGGACAACCTACATTACTACTTGCCACTCCATTCTTTGGCACGGTCATGTCAGAATACAGGTTTTCCCTCATAATGAAATATCCCCACTTTGAAAAGAATGAAGAATTTGATGAAACCACTGATCGTGCACCAAAAAAACGTAAGAAAAATTTGGGAAGTATATCAACTGATTCTTCAGAATTTCTAATGAAGTACGGGCCAGAAAGAGACATCAGCATAGATGAAAGTCTAATGGCCTACAAGGGAAGGCTCAGCTGGGTGCAATACATTGCATCAAAGAGGGAACGATTTGGCGTAAAATCCTACATGCTATGCAAATCGTCAACTGGATACATTTGGAATTCAGTGATATACACTGGAAAGAACATTTTATGAAAAATACAGTTATTATGGAATGGCAACATCTTCCGTTCTTTCACTAATTGAGCCATTGCCAAATCAGGGCTATTGTGTAACAACGGACAACTTTTATACATCTCCTGAACTTTGAGGTTCTACTGCACAACTAAACCGATGCCTATGAAACCATAAGGGCTAACCAGCGCGACAAGCCGCCAATGTTTGGCAAAAAGAAGCTTAAGACAGGAGAAATGGTTGCCTGGAAGAAAGGCAAAATGACGGCACTGCGATGGAGGGAAAAGAAAGATGTGTGCCTGATGAGTACAGTGAACAACACCTCCACTGTTATGGTACGCATAGGTGGGAAAGAAGTCATGAAACCATAAGTAGTGATAGACTACATCAACACCATGGGAGGTGTCGTCAACAGAGCCAACCAAGCAATGACATTACACCATCAATGACTGAACATATATGGACGTCATGCTGTTGGCGTTGTCAACCCAAAACGCCTGACTGGTCATCACTTCCTGGACTAAATCCCACCAACTGAGAAAAAGTCAGCACATACAAGTGTGCGGTTTGTTGCTCGAAAAGAGAGGACAGTGGAAGGAAAATAAGAAAAGAAACCAGATTCAATTGTCCCGATTGTGACGTCGGACTTTGTGCAGTCCCATGTTTTAACATATTTCATACTTGAGATGTTTACTAAACCTTTATTACAGTGACTAGTAATATCGTATCCCTTGTTTGTACACATTTCAGTTGATTAGATTAGTGAATATAATTGGTTTGATTAGATTAGTGAATATAATTATTATATTATAATTTAGTGTTTCAAACTTTATCATACCCGGGATGTCTACTAGACTCTTGTTTAGACAGATTTAAATGAGTTATTTCTAAGACTTACAGGACTAAAATTTAAAACAACATATTTCCATGCAAAACAATGTACCGCTTTTAGCACAAAAATCCTGACATAATCAGACCGCCAGGGAGGTTAAAGGACGGGGATTCCTCTACTGGGATCATGATTGATTTAAACTAGAAACCGGAGGGGTCCACCACTGGTGGACTAGCCCACTTTTTTAAAAGGGACTCCTCAAAAGGGTAACGTACAGCAAAACGTTGGGGACCATAAAGGGTAATTTTGGTGGTTCCCATTCCTTACAGAAAACTTGTCAAAATAGGGCACATAAGGAATACCTTGGAGAACGATGCGACCAAAATGACAGCCACGTCGGTTGCTACAATAGCTGCATCCTTCATTTTTAAAGTCTCACACACTGCAGCGATAAGTGCGTCTACCAGCACTTTCATTCGCTGCTGCGACCATGGAGGAATCATCCTCATTATCGGATGGATCCGGGGGTGTGATATTAAATCCCCCTGGACAAGCCGCGTCCACGGCGGCATCAGGCTTAGAATCAGATGAGACAGCTTGAGCAAGGGAAGGCAGGGGACACTTCCTCCTGGGCCTTTGCCCACACGCTCAGGGTACCTATCAGCAGAGAGAGAGATAATAGAGACCCCAAAGACTCACCCTACCGATCAGAGGAGCACCGAGAATTCAAACCCAGCATCATCATAAACGCTATCCCTGTTTATATGTCCCGGGCAACGGAAGAGGAAACTAAGGAGGAAGAGGAAACTAAGGAGGAAGAGGAAACTAAGGAGGAAGAGGAGAAGCTTCGGCATCCCCACAAGGCTTCAGTTGTTTCCAGCATCTCCCAGACTAAAAGGAAAATGGCCCCATGACATCTGACTACACAAACATGGCCGCCAACTGGAGACCAGCCAGGAAAATGGCCACCATCAGCTTAGAACACTTAGACCCAAGCCCGGTCATATGCGACCCTGCGGAATTTAACTTGCGGGCCAGACTGTCTGTGAGGCTATGTCACGGTCGACCTAGCGCGTAGGTGCGGTTTGCATGTGCTCACTGGCTGGGCTGGGGGGGGGGGGGACCACTTGATCTAGATTATACAGCCCGTCGCCCAGCCCGGCAGTTGATTGTAGACCTCCCGAGAGAAAAAACAAAAAAAAAGATTTAAGTAAGGAGAAAATTGCTAGGACCAGCAATCCCAGCTGGGAGCCTAGGTCCTTACTCCTGACTAGATAGATTAAAAACTGATTACTTAGAGCACAAAGGGGGGTTATATACCAGCTGACGGCCCACAGGTGTAGCCAGGTGTTTTTTGTTCTGCCTAGTTCTCCTCTTGGAGGAGGCAATACAATGCTGTGCTGTGAACGTCGATGAACGAAAGAGAAATTTTATTTGGGTACAACGTTGCATGACCGCCCAATTGTTAAAGTAATAGTGCCATATTGCAAAAACATGGCCTGGTCATGAAGGGGGGTAAATCTTCCAGGGGGCAAGTGATTAAAACAGAAGAAAAAATAAGGTATTGGCGCTGCCTATTGTAAATCAACTAAGTGGATTTTTATAAATAAATACAGGATAATATGTATAAAAAATGTGCAAAATTGATGCATAAAAAAAAAAAAAACGTAATCAATATGATGGTAGTGCAACAAAAATTCTTCAAATATATATAAATAAGACAGCGAATGATAAATATCCGTAAATAAATGATTAAAGTGAATAAGTGCACTCAAAAATATCAAAGTGATATAGTGCAATTAAAGTGGCAATGTGCACACGAACATGAGTGGATTGAAAGACAAAAAATTTAAAAAAATATACAGTAAAGTGACCTATGCACATAAAATCGATTAAAGTGGCACATACAGATAAAGTGCAATAAGATGCACACAAAGTGATTAGTGCATATAAAATATATGCAAATAAAAGTGACTGGCAGAAAAGTCCGTATGGCCAGTATAAACATAAAGAAAAAGGACAGTGATGTGACTAAGTGGCAAGATTAGTTTTTTATGCATCAATTTTACACATTTGTTATACATATTATCCTGTATTTATTTATAAAAATCCACTTAGTTCATTTACAATAGGCAGCGCCAATACCCTATTTTTTTCTTCATTTTTATATAGTCTATAGCCCAGGGAGGCTGCAGCCTATCTATGCACTCTATATCCTTAGCGCGGAGTCCACTACCTCCAAGTGATTAAAACAGGCCACTACTAAAAGGTGAGGAGTGATAGACGATTTAAACCTCTGTGAGGGTGGAGGGCCCTGAAACCCCCCTTTTCATTCCAATGGGATATTCATACTCGGCTAGAACAAGGGGAGTAAGGATTATGGAACAAATGAAGAGCTGTGTACATGCACAGGAGAACCTGGATCTGACATAGAATATTTTCAAGTCACTGCAGTATAGCACTAAGAAGGCCAAACAGCGAAGGTCTCCACAGAACAGGTACAGGCAAGTGTATAGCTTTCAAGTGCCATTGGGACCGCAATCCTCTGCAGAATGTATACATTTTCGGCACAGTGCCAGTGTGCTGGGATGAATTACTCCAAGGCATGCACAGAAGTGACATTATCCCAAACTAGCCATTTCAGACGGCCGAAGACTGGCACCTGGAAAAAGCCGGTGAGAAGATGCCATCACTACTGACTTTAGACTGTTCGAGAGGAAATAGGTATATTGACTTTAGTTCCGCTTTAAGCAGTAGTTACTGTAAAGAGGCCAGACTGTGAAACTGTATTCATTGGTACCTAGTGCCAGTAGAATCCGTCGGACATAACAAAAAAACTTTCTAGAGGCTCAATACACAAACCTTTCCACACAGCTAAGGCTATTTATTGTTAGTTACGTGACTTATTTTTAAAATCACATTGGGCGCAACTGAAAAAAACTGTCACTTTTATGAAAATAAGTCTTATTGTGGTGTTTTAGATTTGTAATTTGAGCCCTATGAGTCCAGTAGATGTCTAGCAGCGATACAGACTACAAAAGAGAATGGAGCAGCAAGAAAATAGTGGTGATTAAAAAAAAAGTCCCACTGAGGGACGGTGTATAGCATAGAAGTCATTCCCAAATCTGACTTGTTGCTAAGGAACATTTTGATAAACGAGAACTGCATCCTTCACTTTCTTTTTATTGTTTGTATAAGATTTATTTTTTGTTTTAAAGCGCATACAAAGGAGAGGTACAAAATACAAACAACATACAAGTAGTACCAAAAATAGGATTGTTGTATTCACAGTCAGTCGCAGTAAAATAAAGATCAATAAGAAATCACGACTCACATTGTTTAACATAACATAGCTCTGTTGTACACCATGGTATCTAATCAACAATCCTGGGAAAGAAGGGAAGTTTAAGAAAGACAGTCAAGAAAGGAGATCAGAAGAAAGTTCTAGCAACCTAGTTAGCAATAATCCTCAAAGTTAGGTTGCATTGCAAGTTAAAGCGGAGTTCCAGCCTAAAAATAAACTTTGCAGCATCAGTTAGCTTAAAAAACCCTGAAAAAGAATTGGATGATTAATATTTTTTTTTGTTTCACTTACCTTGTTTTTAATGGAAAATAAACTTACCTTCCTTCCTCTTCCTCCTTGTGCGGTTGCGCCCCCTGACGTCACTACCTCCTTTGCATTGCGTCCTGGGAGATAAGCGTCATCAATCCCAGGATGCAATGGGAATAGCCGGCCGCTACTCTGAGTGCCGATCGCAATCTACAGCGCATGCGCGAGATTGCGATCGGCATTCTGGGTAGCCCAGAACCAGGAAGAGGGACACAACGGGGGACACCACGGCTTCAGATGCCCACCGGAGATGGCCGCGCTCTGCAATCAATTTTAAAAGGCAAGTATTTATCTTTATTCAGTAAATGTAATGTACTGCAATGTGGGGTTAGTGTTAGGGTAATTGTGGATAGCTTAGGATTAGGGGGGTATTTTTAGCTCAAAAAAAGTGTGTGGGCGGAAATCTGCTTTAAGGCAAAAGTACAACCCAAGTAGTAGGAAGCCATGTGAGGGGTTACTAACAAGAACTCTGATTTATTACCAAGGACAACAAAGGGGGTATACAGGGTAGTGTGAGGCCTAGAGTGCGAGTTAGCCTGCCTTGATTTTAGGGGATTTTTTTTTTTTTTTATATAGCGCTTATATATATTTTTCCCTACTTAGGAATATCCATCTTTCAACCTCTATATTTTTGTCTACCTCCCTTATCTAATCTAGTATAGTGGGGCAGTTAACTTTTTCCAGAGGGAGCGAATAAAGCTCTTGGCAGCATTTAATAATTAAGACCGTACACTATTTTCATAGGCTTTTACAAAGACTTTAGTGTCATGGAATAAGATATGGAGAGGAGTAAAAAAAATCCCAAATTGTGGGTTGTCCCCAGAAAAGTAATAGAGGGGAAATATTCCAATAGGGACACTAGTCCTGGTGACATGGGGCCCCCCAAGGAATTACCTTTATTTGCAGGGGTTTCCTCTCACTTCCTGTTTGGCTATGGGACCGGAAGTGAAGGGAAATCTGCACAATGGGACAGAGATGGTGAAAACAAATCTAAGAGCATTATAACCCTTCCTTGCTCCAATCAAAATTGGGGAAAAAAATTGCCTATAGTCCTACTTCAATTGCGCACCATGAAGTATTCTCAACCTTGTCCAGGATACCACTGTCAACCCCAAAACGCCTCCCCCTATATTGTGGAGAAGAGGTATGGGGAAGGCGTTCTGTCGTTTTATTACTACCTGTTTTAAGGTGACGACACTTCATACATCCAATTTACAAAGATAAAAAAAATAAATAAAAAATAAAAAACGGTGTGCTGCTCCCACCACAGCCGCCGCCCCCCCCCCCTCCCCCAACCCCGAATACTTACCTGATCGCCCTCTAGACGGCAGTGGGAGTTATTGGCTACCACTGTTGTCAATCCCAACCAGTGAGCAAATGAGGAGAGAGCGGGGTGCGTGCCCGCGGCTTTAATTTTCTTATGGACGCATAGAATGGGGCTCAGGAGCGAGCATGCATCAGTGCCCCCATAGAACGTAGCATGCTATTGGGGTAATGTTTAAGGGGAGAAGCAAAGACAACCTGAAAAGAGGATTGGTGCTGCTCTGTGCAAAACCATGTTATTTTTTATCCTTTTTTAAAAAAACTTTAACCACTTGAAGACCAGGCTTATTTCCGAAATTTGTTGCTTACAAGTTAAAATCAGTATTTTTTGCTAGAAAATTACTTAAAACCCCCAAACATTCGATACATTTTATTTTTTATTTTTTTTAGACTCTAGAGAAATAAATGGCAGTCGTTGCAATATTTTTTGTCACACTATTTGCGCAATGCGCTCAAAAGACCCCAAACCCCTCCTCCACACTTGAAAAGTATTCAAAAAGCCTTTGGATTTTTTTAAAACTGCCACCATTGGCTGCCAAGTAAACTGGAAGTGATGTTGTGATGTCTCTTTCGGATTACTACATCGGAGACCCAATCAAAGCCAATTTCGGCTTTGTTCAGATCTCTGGCCAGCCGACACGTGGCTCGTGGCTCCTGGTGAGACCGGAGCGCCCGGGCGACCTGTGAAAAGGCGGCAGAAAAAAAAAAAAAAAAAAAAGTGTGTTGGGGTTGGACTCCTGCTGCTTGTAATAAACTTTGGCTCTAAAAAGACGCTAACTGTACAGGTACATGATTTTGAGGCAAGTGGTTAATATCACTTTAAGCATTTGAATTGAATCAAACCTTTCCTATACCAGTTACTTTTTCATCTTTGGTATATATTTGTTGGGAAAAGTATTCACATATAAAGCGGTGTTCCTCACACCCTCCCCAAGCTCCATGTTGCCTTCGTACCTTCCATCTCCCTGGACTCACAGGTTCCTGGTGCTTACATAACCACTGAAAATTTATACAGTGTCAGCAAGCTTCTCCGAGTTATCAGTAATTAAGTTTATAGGTGACATTTTTCCCAAGCACTTTGCTTGTTTGAAGTGCTACAGTGAAAGCATGCCTGCAGAGACACAGAAATCTTGCAATAAAACAATAGCAGCAAAGCTGGATAACACATTAACTAGAGCGGAGGGCAAAAAGTTATGTTTACGGCAACATTTTTAAACTAAATGCTTGCCATCTGTTTAGTCAGGCACCAAATTGCAGAGACACTGGAGAATTGAATCTGCGTTACTTAAATGCTTGTCTGTGCTTTTTACTCATGCAGAACTAAAATCATTTGCTTGATAAAAAAAATAAAAATATAATGCCTTGCAGTTGTCAAGTAGAATAACTAAGATCTTAATTCAGTTGCAGCCTTAAAACTGGACACCCTCCAGAGTTAATCTGACAGCGTTTAGGACTGGGAGCTCAAAATTGTACAATGGTTTTTAAAAGGCATGAACTCAGACTCATTTATATATTCATATCTGCTTCAGTAGACACCACGTTGGACCTTTTACTTTTTCATTCAATAATTTTTATTGCGTTTTCATAAAAGGAGATAACATAGGTGATAGACAAATTTGTCATACATTTTGAACACCATACAGAGAGACACTTGCGTGAAGTCTTAAGCCATATTCAAATGATAATCATAGAAGAAGAACATCAATGCCGGGTACAAGGCATAAGGTAAAAAAGGGACCTTTTACTTTTTGAAATACATTTCAACCTGGATTTAAATTGGGATTTTCTGTAGTGCATCTGCATTATGCACAGTGCATAGTGAAGCAGGAAAGTGGGATATTTGACTTCCTGTAAAATCCATTTCTCTGATATTGGTTGGCAGACAGCTCCATATTCTTTAACCCTTTAACCATTGGGATATACTGCCCCCTACAGGAATAGGACACTAGGCAGGAAAAAGCCTGACTCAGCCTATGGGCAGTCCCAGGGGGTATACACCCACTCTCCACTATAGGCACTCAATTTCGGTAGAAGTAGTGTCAGAAGAAAGACAACTCCACAGGGCAGAGGGGTGGGTGCTGTGTCCATCAATGAACATCAGAGAAATGGATTTCACAGCAAGTCAAAAATCCTATTTTCTCTTTCGTTCACTGATGGACACAGCTCCTGTTTCTTAACCATTGGGACGTCCCAAAGCATTCTGAAACATGAGGGGTAGGGGAACTACAAACACATGGAAGTAGAACCCCTAGAAGATTTGATCTTCTGGGACTGGAATAATTACCAGCTGTTTTGCCAATTCCTGAACCCCTAGTAGTAGGGCTTCCTTTTTCTGAATTTCCTTGGGAATCTTGAGTAAAGGTTACTGTTGGAGGAGGTATCGATGCGAATTCCAATCGATAGCCTTCTCTTATGATGGTAAGAATATATGGGGAGACTGTCATTTCTTCCCAGCTGGGTAAAAATTGACTCACTCTGCCTCCTACTCTGACTTCTGAGTCATTTGTTGTCTCTTGTAGCAGAAGCGGAAGGGAAAAGTAAGCTATTTCTTTGCCTTCCCTTCCAAAAACTCAAATTTTTTGCTGGTTCCATTTTGTTCCTTTGCTATGGTCCCTGGGGCCACGAAAAAATTTTCTGCTAGCCTCTTTTTTGGGCTTTGCAGGGAATTTCTTTCCTTTTTCAGAGGATCTGGTAAGGACCTCATCCAACCCAGACCCAAACAGAAGAGAACCTTCAAAGGGAAGACCACAGAGCTTAGATTTAGGCCCCATGCACACGGGGCGTTAGAAAAAACGTACGTCAAAGCTAGTTCTGACGCCGGAAAAAGCAGCTGTAAAAACGTGCTTTCAGTAGCTTTTTCCATTGGCGTTATTGGACGTTTTGCCACGTTGCTTTTAGCAGCGTTTTTTTTTCTTCCATTCAAAATCAATGGTTCCCTATGGAAGCCTATTGATTTGAATGGAGGTCACAGCGCAAGTCGGATCCGACTTGCGGTGTGGGAATCTTGAGGGGGAACTCCACGCCAAAATGGGAAAAAAAACGGCGTGGGGGTCCCCCCCAAGGTTCCAAACCAGGCCCTTTGGGTCTGGTATGGAATTTGAGGGTAGCCCCATGCCGAAAAAACGGTGTGGGGTCCCCCCCAAAATCCATACCAGGAAAGGGGAGGGGACGAGCGAGCGGCCCCACCCCCCCTGTACCACACCAGGCCACATGCCCTCAACAACATGGGGGGGTGTTGGTGCTTTGGGGCAGGGGGAGCTCTGCACCCCCCACCTCAAAGCACCTTGCCCCCATGTTGATGAGGACAAGGGCCTCATCCCCACAACCCTGGCCGGTGGTTGTGGGGGTCTGCGGGCAGGGGGCTCATCGGAATCTGGAAACCCCCTTTAACAAGGGGGCCCCCCAGATCCCGGACCCCCTCCCTATGTGAATGGGTATGGGGTACACTGTACCCCTACTCATTCACCACATAAAAGGCAGTGTATGGAAATAACGACAAGAGACGTTTTGGAAAGTTTATTAAAAATCTTCATCCGACTCTTCTTGTCTTCTCCTCTCCGGGGTCTTCTCCTCTTTTGCTGTCCACCCTTCTTGTCTTCTCCTCTCCGGGGTCTTCTGCTCTTTTGCTGTCCCCTCTTCTTGTGTTCTTCTCTCCGGGGTCTTCTGCTCTTTTGCTGTCCCCTCTTCTGCTGTCCTCTCTTCTTTTCTTCTCTTCTCCGGTCTTCTGCTCTTTTGCTGTCGGCTGTCGGCTCTTCTTCCTCCGGTCCTCCTCTGACGACGTCTCCGCTGATTATGCCTATCTCAGTCTATCAACCCAGAAAAAGGCATTTCTTGCCACACAGGAGGCAGCCAAGGCAGGAGCCATAGTAGCTGCGTTGGCGTCCCAGGCCTTTCTCAGTAAGGCCTCTGCTTTGCGGTTCATAGCATCCTTGATGTTACCTGCATCCACAAAGTAGAGGTCTGACCTCTTTGTTACTTGTGCCAAAGGGGCATCTAGCTTTGTTTTTTTAAGGAACTTCTCTGTGTCATCCTCCTTAAAGGGAAACCTCCTTTTCCAAGAACTCCCCTTATTTATCCTGTTTTCAGGTAGTCGCCATTGTTGAAGGATTAAACGCTTCAGGGAATGGTGGCTAGGTAAAACTCTAGAAGGGCTCTTCCCTAGTCCTTTGTAGAGTTTATCTTGTGCCGTGGTTTCTTTAGGCACATCAGGTATCTCCTCTGAGGCATACATGGCCTGAAGGAGTCCCTGCATGTTCTCCAAACCAAATAGGTTCTTAGATGATTCTACCTCATCAGGAGCATCCGAGTCCCTGTCCCCTTCACCTTCTGAGCAGGTTTGGGAATCTGAGTGGCTCTCCTCTGGTGATAACCTACCTTCTTCCCTAAACTGTGCTGAAGGGAGATTTTGGGAAGATGGTATAAGACCTGAAGGTCCTGCCCTAGGTAAGAAACTTTCTTGTGAAGAGGTACCTTCCATTGGAGAAATATCTTTGGGTTCAGTATTTGGGGTTCCTATAGAAGATCGTACTGACTTAATAGTGGTTAACATTTCCTCCTGTACTGTTTTAATTTAGCCTTTCATTAACCCTGACGCTTCTTTTCCTGCTATCTTGTAAATACACTTATAGCAGAATGGCTTAGTGTGGGAACTGGATAGCCTATCCCCGCAATTACCACACTTCCTAGAAGCAACAGGGCCTGATAATGCTGGGGTAGTAGTAGAGGTTTCCTGTGAACCGCTCAGGGACTCTGGAAGACAGGATACAAAGCAGTATAAGTATCACTCTTCCTAAATAAATGTTAACATGAGGACCATAGAAAGGACACTGATGAGTCCGACTAAGGTCAGGGAAAATGGGATAATTTCCAGGCATTTTTAAGTCGATAACCAGCAGGCTTTAAGAGGAATACCCCCATGCAGGATACATTCCCAGCACTTACCCGGTTCCGACCTGGGTTTTGCTACCGACACCTGGACCGGCCCCTCCTCCTCCTTCCCCGGAGGATGAGTCGTGGAGGACTTAATTTCCCCAGCAGTTATCCGAGCTGCGATAGCCTGGGAATCTGCTTTGTCGCTAAACAGTGGCTCCTACACATTCTTCTTCCTTGTTCCGGCCTTCATTGCACGCGTCCTGACGTTGTGCCGGAAATTCCGGTCTGAAGACGAGGCTTGAACCGCCCGTCTGGCGGGAAATTCAAAATCCTTCTGTGGAGGAGAGCTGCTGGTGCCGGAGAACAGGACCTAGAGCATAGGTGTCCAACCTTTAGGCTTCTCTGGGCCACATTGAGTGTAGAGAAATTTTCTCAGGCCACATATAGAATATATACTATAGTTAAGGTATAAGTAATAAAACAGCGCCACGTCCTTCTCGCGCCGCCTCGCCCCCCCCTCCGCACTAATTTAACACAACTAGAGGATGATGAAATGGAATCAGTACATAGAGGTTTACTTCTTCTGAGAGATATTAAAGAAACTCTCTAACCACCATGACCACTTCAGTGATTTGAAGTGGTGATGGTGGAAGGAGTCAGAAACACTGCACATGCTGGGATATTTACAGTTATGTGCTGGGGGATAGTTGCACCCCTAGCAAATATGACTTAGGCAGCCAGAGAATGTCATGTTCTTATTCATACATGTATGAACAAGAATTTGACATATTATGACAAAACACAACTGGTTAATAAAAAACATATTGCAACAATTTACACACACTAATGCACATACCTTTTTTCTACTTATTTTGCAGACTGCTGCAGGTTACTGCTGGTGGGTACTTCTGGTGCAGTTACTGCTGGGGGTTACTGCTGGTGGGTAATGCTGGTCATGCGGGTACTGCTGGTCATGACGTTGGGTACTGCTGGAGGAAGCAGCAGCTGCAATAGAGAGCAGAGCCGCTGCTTCCTGTATGGCTCCTGTCACAGGTGGAGAGCATTTCATATCACACCGCCTGTGACAGAGCTGGAACTATACAGGAAGCAGCGGCTCTGTCACTGACTGCTGACATCCTAAGTCGCCCGCGGCAGCCGGGAGATCGCACGGCACTTGCAGCCTAGTGCGTGCCCATCCAATGCAGCCCAAACAGTGCCATCCAATGCAGCTTCACCAGTGCGTGCCCATCCAATGCAGCCTGATCAGTGCCCATTCAATGCAGCCTAACAAGTGCATGCCCATCCAATGCAGGTTGATCAGTGTCCATCCAATGTAGCCTACCAGTGTGTGCACATCCAATGCAGTATGCAATGAAGAGAGAGGAGAGCCGCTGGATTACACAGAGCGGGGGTCTCCTGCTTACCCCGGCGATCACTGTCATACGAAGTCCTGCCTCTTGGACCGGCTCCTATGATAGTAGTCACCATTGTGCTGTCTATCATAGGAGCCGGTTCAGGAAGTGGGGCTTCATATGACAGCGGCCACTGGGTAAGCAGGAGATCCCTGATCTGCTTTTAATCCGGCAGCGCATCCGAGGCAGCCTCTGCCTACAGTTATTTGGAAGCCGCTGTGGCTGTGCCCCCGGCTCAACTTCCTCCCTCCCCAGCAAAAAAATAAAAATGGTCAGGGGGCAGTGGGCCGCATTGCCTGCGGTTCTAGGCCGCATGTTGCCCTCGGGCCGCAGGTTGGACACGCCTGACCTAGAGGGACACCGCAGGTGACCAACGGCCTTTGTATCTTGGGGCGACCTGTGAGAAGCCTGGAGAGGCGGCAGGTAGAGCTCAGCTCGCAGTGGCCCTTTGCTGAACCTGGCTCACAGGGGTACCGTTCGATTCTCAGAGTCTGCAGGTCAGAAACATAACAAACATTCCGTTGTAGGAAGAAACACAATCTAAACTGAGGAGCAGAGGGAAGGGTGGGGCCTTTTAACTGATTGCGATTGTGTTTCCAGTAGGGAGGAGACTATTATCTCTCACTGTTGGGCCGTCCTTGAAGGCGAGGAGAGAAATTTTAATTTAGAACTCCTTACTGGTAGACTTGTTTTGGGCTAGTGAATCAAAGTATTGCTTCCGATATTTGCAGAATTAGTTAAAAATGGCAGACTCCACGTTTTGTTTTTTTGTTTTTAATCAGAAAAAGTTTCCTTTAAATATTATACCATACCCAGAGGCAAAGGAAAAATATTCTGCACCATTTTTCTTTATTTACAGCTGAAGAAAGCAGCAGTGGGTCAGATGAACAGAGAGAATCTCATTTCATCACAAAAGGATGTCTAAATGGTTTAGGAGAGCATGGCTCACTTGTATGCAGCGTTTATAGTCACTCCTGTGTAAATATATAGCACAACATGCAAGCATTAGTCATTCCACGACAAGCCTTATCGCTCTGCATGTAACCGTTTATTAATATGACAAGAGGCTAAAGCACTGCTTGCTACAGGAATGTAAAAACCCGCTAGATGCTGGAAGAAAACCATACTCACTGTAGTAAGAGTGGCTAGCATTTGTCATTTAGGTAACCTTAAGTGCCGGGTCACACTTGTGCGATGCGGGAAGGCTGCGAATTCGCAGCCTGTTCCCGCATCGCACCCGCACATCTGGCAGTTCACACTGCCATATGCGATATGCTGTGGGTGTCAATGAAATGTTAACGACACCCCCAGTTTGATCGCATATCGCAGTGCGATCTGACAGTTCGCACAAGATCAGATCGCACAAGTGTGAACCACTGTGCGATCCGATCCTGATGCGGCTGAAAAAATGCCTCATGTGCGTCTTTTGTGCGGGTGCAGTGTGAATTTAGCCATATAAAGTGTATGGCTGAATTCGCACTGCAAATCCGATCGCATGTAATGAAGGAGCAGTGCGCTCCGATATTAAATGCGATCGCCGCACACGCGAAAGTGTGAACCGGCAACCCAAGCCCATTTCCAAACAAAAACAAAGCCCCGTATCTCCATTGCTAGCTCTCACCCCCTCCTCTCACCTATTCAACAGTAATTTTTTTTTCTTCCTCTTCTATACTTTGTAAATTAGGTTTTACTTACCTAAATCTCCCATCTAGGTTCCTCGTTGTTGCCTTTCCCAAGTGCAGGGGGACCTGTAATTAAGTGATGCAGATGTGCCTGTGAGGGCCAGTCTCAGTTGGTCTAACTTTGTAGATGTTCATGATGAAAACCCACTGCTGGACAGAAAAAATGCAGTGCCAGACACCTGCAGGGGGATTCCACCTCCTGTACACAGAAGAATAAGGAAGACTTGGAACTGAAAGTAGTGATGCACCTAAATAAAAATGAAAAAAGGCATCAAAAATGCACCCGTTTCACGTTTTTGATGCATTTTTTTGAGCCATGTGACCCATGTCAGCCATTATCAGCACTTTTTATTCTTTTGGCACATCGCTGAAACCCCTATTTTTGGCGGCCACAATTTTGGTGCATTACTAACTAAACGTTACGAGATCAAAGACTTTGGTAAATAAAAAGGGGAAATTAGGTAGGGTTTGTTCTATGCTATTACTTAGAGGGGGTGGGGAGAGGAAATAAATAAAATCTATAAAAATACATATTAGGATTTCCCAGAAGTTGCTGGGGGTTATGGAATGAGCAGTAGCAGTTTGTTCACCTGCCTGGGAGTGCCTTCACTGGTACCATGCCACTGGCTTTGCTGAGTAATGCTGGTGCCCTTCAACTGTTCAGGCACTATCAGGCAGTTCAAGGGCACCAGCATTACTCAGCAAAGCCAGTGGCATGGTACCAGTGAAGGCACTCCCATTTCTCATTAAACCAATGATCATTTCCCCACTGGCAATCAACATTACGTGGCATTCATTTCACTAACAATCTACGGAGGTATTCTTTTATTCTTTTCACTGATCACCAATGTAAGGGCCATTCTTCCCACTGACAACATAAGAGCCCTTCTCCCAGTGGCCACAAATGTGATGTGCTCTGGTAAAGTTCTCCTAAAGTTGTAGATAAATCATTTTTTAGCATGGGTTCCTTGGGACCTAAAAAATATCTTCAAACAGTGTTAAAAAAGAAAAATGTCAAAAGTGATGGACATTGCCATTGATAAAAAAAAAGGAGAAAGGACGACACTGGTACCATGACTGTTGCCCCAGATTCCCTGTCTCAGAGTTGTTCCTTTCTTTTGCAGCATTATATGGAGTCAACCTTGCGTACAGGGACTAGAGTTGTGTCTCTTTACTCTGTGTGCATCAACAGAAACACAAAGCCTTGGATGGTAATGTACTCCCCTGCGAGAGAGAGAGAGAGATAGATAGATAGATAGATAGATAGATAGATAGATAGATAGATAGATAGATAGATAGATAGATAGATAGATAGATAGATAGATAGATAGATAGATAGATAGATAGATAGATAGATAGATAGATAGATAGATAGATAATATCCCAAGCTTTGAACATTTCATGAAGCACTGTTCAATCCATCATGTAAAAATGGAGAGAGTATGGCTCAACTGCAAACGTACCAAGACATGGGCGCCCACCTAAACTGACAGGTAAGGCAAAGTCATAGAAGCAGCCAAGAGGCCCGTAGCTCCACGTAGAGATCCACAGCTCAGGTGGGAGAATCTGCCTACAGGACAACTATTAGTGGTGCACTCCACAAATCTGGTGTTTTTGGAAGAGTGGAAAGAAGAAAGACATTGTTGAAAGAAAGCCATAAGAATTCCCATTTGCGAGAAGCTATGTGGGGGGACACAGAAAAGGTGGAAAATGCTCTGGTCAGATGAGACCAAAATTGAACTTTGTGGCCTAAAAGCAAAATGCTATGTGTGGCTGAAAACGACCACAGCACATCATCCTGAACACACCATCCTCACAATGAAACATGGTGGTGGCAGCATCATGTTCTGGGAATGGGGATGCTTTTCTTCAGCCGGGACATAGAAGCTGGTCAGAGTTGATGGGAAGATGGATGGAGCCAAATACAGGGCAATCTTAGAAGAAAACTTGTTTAGAGTCTGCAAAAGACTTGACTGGGGCAGAGGTTCACCTTCCAGCAGGACAAGGACGCTAAACATACAATCAGAGTGGAATGGTTTAGATCAAAGCATATTCATGATTTAGAACGACCCAAAGTCCAGATGTGAATCGAATTGAGAATCTGTGGCAAGACTTGAAAATTGCTGTTCACATATACTCTTCATACAATCTGACAGAGCTTGAGCTATTTTGCAAAGAATGGGCAAAAATTTCACTCCAAGAGCCGGTTCACACAGCCACGACCATAAGTCGCCCCATGTCGGAGCGACTTTTTACCGTGACTTTACAGCGACTTGTGAATTATTTTGCGCGACTTATATGACAGACGACTTTGTGTTTGGCCAATCAGAATATGATGTGTTGTGACCCAATTCCCCTTTTTTTTTTTACTCATTTCCTCATTGCCTACCAGTGCCACGTATCACTGTCCACCAGTGCCACGTATCACTGTCCACCAGTGCCAGTGCCACGTATGTGTCCACCAGTGCCACGAATCAGTGTCCAACAGTGCCACCTATCAGTGCCACCTATCAGTGTCCACCAGTGCCACATACGAGTGCCACGAATCAGTGTCCACCAGTGCCATGCATCAGTGCCACGAATCAGTGTCCACCTATCAGTGTCCACCAGTGCCACCTATCAGTGTCCACCAGTGCCACCTATCAGTGTCCACCAGTGCCACCTATCAGTGTCCACCAGTGCCACCTATCAGTGTCCACCAGTGCCACCTATCAGTGTCCACCAGTGCCACTCACACAGACCAAGCAGAGATAATGGAATATATATACCATTACATTATATATTATATATACTCAAAGTAGTACAGGACCCTTTTCTGAAGTCGGAGCGACTTCAGTAGTGCCAATTAAGACGGCACTGATTAACATTGCTTTTGTTATGTCAAGCGACCTGGGGCGACACAAGTCGCCTCACAAGTCGCGCTAGTGTGAATGGGCTCTAAATGTGCAAAGCTGGTAAAGACATTCCCAAAAAGACCTGTAGCTGTAATTGCAGTGGTAGGTGACTCTACAAAGTATTGACTCAGTGGGGCTAAATACAAAATTCACACCACACTTTTCAGATATTTGTAAAAAAAAAAAAAATGTTGAAAACCATTTATCATTTTCCTTCCATGTCACAATTATGTGCCACTTTGTGATGGTCTATCACATAAAATCCCAATAAAATACACCTATGTTTTTGTTTGTAACATGACAAAATGTGGAGAATTTCAAGGTGTATGAATACTTTTTCAAGGCACTTTGATGAAGACTTGTTTTAAAGTTTATATACTGCTTTTTTAGTATTGTAAGATATTTACATGTCCATAGCCTGGCCACAGTTCTACTTTTAAAGAGGTTGTAAACTCGTTTAACTTTTTTTTTTTTACAACCTGAAAGACAAACACATATGAGCTAGTATGCATCGCATACTAGCTCATTATGAAATACTTACCTTACAACGAGCCCCTGCCGTGCCGCCCTCTCACCTGTATGACGGGCGACATGTCCAGTCGCCCGTCTTCCGGGATCACGGCATCCGGCCATCTGATTGGCCGGAGCCGCGGTGATGTCACTCGCGCACGGGAGCCGACGGTCACGGCACGGGACTCTGAAGGAATGGCACCAGCGGCATGTGACGTCACTGGCAGCATGTAAGGTAAATATCTCCTAAACGGTGCAAGTTTAGGAGATATTTACAGTACCTATAGGTAAGCCTTAATATAGAGGGTTTACTTCCTCTTTAACTGAGCAGATGATGAGAAAATGAAAATAAGATTTACCCGAGGTGTAAACTTTTAAGTCAAAGCGACTAGTAGATCCTGGGTGAACACATGGCACTTGACCAGAAAGGTGTAAAAAAAAAAAAAAAAAGGGGGGGGCAAGTAGGCATTTACTAGACTGCTTATAAACATAATATTTTAAGAATTAGTCCCCCCCCCCCTCCTTCCTTCAATTCTCCTTACATTTCACAGGCATCTCATCTGAGAGTGAACTCGCTTGTAACGAGTCCCAAGATCTTTGTAAGCCTGCATGGCCCGTGGCTCTGTATATTCATATGGTTAAGGCAAAACTCTGGAAATCCTAACATTAACATCTCTAGAACACCCAAAGACTCAACTGAAAAAAAATAGTTCAATTCCAGCAAATCTTTATTTCCCCTGGCAGCTATGAATGGAAGTCTATAAAAATGAACGACAAGCCAGACAATGGTTACAGAGAACTGCATCGCCACTTCCCGATACTCAGCGACATCTTACGAGAAGGATGTAGAAAACTCTCTAAGTACAATAAATGTCATCACAGTTCTGTATAAAAATGTATTTAGGTATTTGGAAATTTTCATGGAGTCTTCAAATAACTTTTTGCTAAACAGTGTGGACAAAAATAATCCAAGCATTAGAAAATGGATTTCGAAGCACTCAAGAGACATTGTTGTAGCAATATCCTTTGGAGAAGGCAAATGCAGCTGCCTATGATAATGCTCCTCACACTACAGATAGAGCAGTAGGGATGTTCACACTCTACATTTTAACTCATGGCAGATCAAACAGTCCAGGATTTCAAACGGGCTGCATAGTGCCAATTCAGCAGTCTCACCAAGAAACTCATAAATATCAGCATTCTGACTTCCATAACAGGAGCCCAAGGGAGAACAGTCTATCTGCTTCTAATTGCTGAATTTCCAGCAGAAGAAAATCTCATTCTTCAATATAGTGAATTAAACACGCTCATGTTCAGTTTCAATTTTAGGAGAGCAAAAACACTGTTTATTGACAGCTAGTCAAGAAAAATAAGCACATACACACATATACAAGCAACTGTAAGCACAATTTACACCCAAGCCGCATATGAAACTTACTGACAGTGCAATTTCACCCTTTCTGTGGGGGGGGGGGGGGGGGGACAACACACGTTTTAGGACTTATCCACACCAACATATATGCATTACCACGAGGCTGAATTGACAAGCTTACACCAGGATAAGGCCTTACTTTTAAATAGTTTGTTATTTTTCAGCTGTGTTCGAGTAGCTCCCCATTCACATCTGAGAAGTTCATATCTTGAAGGGCAAAGCTCCAAAATGTTCTACAACCAAATTCTTATGCCATTAACCACTTGCCTACAGGGCACTTTCACCCCCTTCCTGCCCAGGCCAGTTTTCAGCTTCCAGCGCTCTCACGCTTTGAATGACAACTGCGCGGTCATGCTACACTGTACCCATATGAAATTTTTATCATTTTTTTCACACAAATAGAGCTTTATTTTGGTGGCATTTAATCACCTCTGGGTTTTTTACTTCTTACAAAAAAAAAAAAGTTTATTTTCTGCGAATAAATTTTGAAAATAAATACATTTTTCTCCTTCACTGATGTGCGCTGATGAGGCGGCACTGATAGTCTGCACTGATGGGCACTGATGAGGTGGCACTTATGGGCACTGATGAGGTGGAACTCATGAGGAGGTACTAATATGCCGCACTGATGAGCACTGATAGGCGGCACTGCTGGGCACTGACGGGTGGCACTGATGGGCAGCACCATCAGTGCCTACACTCAGTGCCCATAGTGCTGCTAGTCAGTGCCCATCAGTGCCTAGATGAGCAGGCACTGATGGGCACTGACTGGCAGCACTATGGGCACTGATTGTGGGCACTGATGGTGGGCACTTCTTGTATTTGTTTTACCTCTTGTGTAATCAGGGCACTGGTGATCAGTGCCCTGAATAAATTTTTCTGTGTCCCCTAACCGCTGATCGGCTCTGCTCTTCCTCACATGCAGTCTCTGTGTGAGGAAGGAGAGCTGGCAATGAGAGATGATCTCATATGTATACATTTGAGATCATCTCTCATTGGACGTTCCGATCACATGGTAAATGGCCGCTGTGATTGGCCATTCACCACGATCTGTGATTCGCTGTGTCCAAGGGACATGGCCGACACAGATTTTCCCCAATGCGCGCTCGCGGGAGCGTGCGGGGAGCCTGTCACTGGGAGGCCGTTTAAAGACGGCTTCCCGGAAATTAGAGCCCGCACTGTAGCCGTCTTTCGGCTATAGCGCGGGCGGGAAAAAGTTAAATTGCCCCTGTTCCTATGAGAGCATTTTAGCACCTATAGGTCAAGACCTGAACCTTGAAAAGGTCAATCATCTACTTTTAAAGTAGTATGGGGCATTTCTGACTCCACTGAATTGACATAAGCACAAAAGAAAAAAACTAAAATAATAAAATGCACTTTCAGGTGCCCACATAATATAAAGTCCTCTATACAAGCTCCTGCCCCTTAGAAGCTCCTGTATGGCATGCCATTGTTAAAAAGTTTGGGCAACTTAAAAAAAAATCCTCAAAATTGCCTACAAATGCTACGCTCAAAGGGAAATAGGGGCCAAGATTTTAAAAGTGACTGAAAAATAAAGGATCCTTTTCCTTGTATCAAGCTTTATGAATTTAACTTAACCGCTTTCCACCAACCTGGCCCATATATGCAGCCTCTCGGCGGGTGGGCTTTAACGCTGAGCGTCCGCATACATGCATCTTTAGCTAAACACTTTTTTGTGCCAAGAGCACGCTCCCAGCACAGTAATGAGCGGGTATTGGAAAGGTCCCGATGCATACTAGCAATCGGGAGCTTTCTGATCATGCGACCTCTGACTGCAGATCACAGTGATCACAAGATCGGAATGCCCACCTCCCAGCATTTAGATCCTGAATAAAGGCCGGCAAGCAGTGGCAGGAAGCAGTAAGTTGTGTTAGCACATGTATTATATACATTAGGTTTTGAAAGACTCCAGTCCATCCAGTCCAATGGAGAACACATTGAAATAAAACAAAAAAAAAACCAAACACACACACACACACTCTAAAGGCCCCTTTCACACTTGTATGACTCCAAAGTTGCACCAACTTTGGAGTGCAACTTTGAATGGGTGCAACGTGGATATGACTTTGGCTTTAACCAGTTTTAATGGACAACTGTTGCACACAAGTTGCACTGTATAACATTCAGGTATGACTTTCATGCAACTTCAGGAGGCTAACATTGAAGTCTATGGCCCTCAAGTTGCATGAAAGTTGAACCAAAGTAGTGCAAGAACTACTTTGAAGTTGCTGCAACTTTAAGTTGCGAATCTATGAATGGGTTTAATTGGAAAACATGGGGAACGACATGTCGTACAACTCTGATGTCCAAAGTTGTATGACAAGTTGTGTGAAAGAGGCCTAAAAGAACCTGCTCATGGCAATTCCTTTGCTTAAAAAGTCACAAAAATGCAGGTAAAATCAGGTGGAGCATGGATTTAGGCAAGGAGAAACCAGCTTTTGTGTAAGAATTTTGGTTTCCTCCACAATATTACAGTGCCTTGAAAAAGTATTTATACTCCTTGAAATTTTCCCCATTTTGTCATGTTACAACCAAAAACAAATTTATTTTATTAGGATTTTATGTTACAGGCCAACACAAGTCCCTCCCCCCGAGTCAATACTTTATATTGTGCAATAGATAGGTGCGCTAGATGTAAACAGTGTGTGTTAAACCAAAAAGGAAAAACACTATGCAAAATACCTAATAAATAAAATTAAATACACAGGTATTGATACAGTGCCTTGCGAAAGTATTCGGCCCCCTTGAATTTTGCGACCTTTTGCCACATTTTAGGCTTCAAACAAAGATATAAAACTGTAATTTTTTGTGATCAACAACAAGTGGGACACAATCAGGAAGTGAAATGAAATTTATTGGATATTTCAAACTTTTTTAACAAATAAAAAAACTGAAAAATTAGGCGTGCAAAATTATTCAGCCCCTTTACTTTCAGTGCAGCAAACTCTCACCAAAAGTTCAGTGAGGATCTCTGAATGATCCAATGTTGACCTAAAAATGACTAATGATGATAAATAGAATCCACCTGTGTGTAATCAAGTCTCCGTATAAATGCACCTGCACTGTGATAGTCTCAGAGGTCAGTTTAAAGAGAGAGCATCATGAAGAACAAGGAACACACCAGGCAGGTCCAAGATACTGTTGTGGAGAAGTGTAATGCCAGATTTGGATACAAAAAGAATTCCCAAGCTTTAAACATCCCAAGGAGCACTGTGCAAGCTATAATATTGAAATGGGAGTATCAGACCACTGCAAATCTACGAAGACCTGGCTGTCCCTTCAAACTTTCATCTCATACAAAGGAGAAGACTGATCAGAGATGCAGCAAAGAGGCCCATGATCACTCTGGATGAACTGCAGAGATCTACAGCTGAGGTGGGAGACTCTGTCCATAGGACAACAATCAGTCGTATACTGCACAAATCTGGCCTTTATGGAAGAGTGGCAAGAAGACAGACATTTCTTAAAGATATCCATAAAAAGTGTTGTTTAAAGTTTGCCACAAGCCACCTGGGAGACACACCAAACATGTGGAAGAAGGTGCTCTGGTCAGATGAAACCAAAATCAAAACTTTTTGGCAACAATGCAAAACGTTATGTTTGGCGTAAAAGCAACACAGCTCATCACCCTGAACACACCATACCCACTGTCAAACATGGTGGTGGCAGCATCATGGTTTTGGCTTTCTTTTCTTCAGCAGGGACAGGGAAGATGGTTAAAATTGATGGGAAGATGGAAGGAGCCAAATACAGGACCATTCTGGAAGAAAACCTGATGGAGTCTGCAAAAGACCTGAGACTGGGACGGAGATTTGTCTTCCAACAAGACAATGATCCAAAACATGAAGCAAAATCTACAATGGAATGGTTCACAAATAAACATATCCAGGTGTTAGAATGGCCAAGTCAAAGTCCAGACCTGAATCCAATCAAGAATCTGTGGAAAGAACTGAAAACTGCTGTTCACAAACGCTCTCCATCCAACCTCACTGAGCTCGAGCTGTTTTGCAAGGAGGAATGGGCAAAAATTTCAGTCTCTCGATGTGCAAAACTGATAGAGACATACCCCAAGCGACTTACAGCTGTAATCGCAGCAAAAAGGTGGCGCTACAAAGTATTAACTTAAGGGGGCTGAATAATTTTGCACACCCAATTTTTCAGTTTTTTAATTTGTTAAAAAAGTTTGAAATATCCAATAAATTTCATTCCACTTCATGATTGTGTCCCACTTGTTGATTCTTCACAAAAATTACAGTTTTATATCTTTATGTTTGAAGCCTGAAATGTGGCAAAAGGTCGCAAAAGTCGAGGGGGCCGAATACTCGCAAGGCACTGTATATGGTGTACAAAGTGGACAAAAACATGCTATAAAAAATATGCAGTCCAAATAAAGTCCAAAATGAAAGACAGGCTGTGATCTTCTTAAAAGTGGACAAAAGTGAAGAAGGACGTGCAAACACCAGATCCCTCTTGGTACCCAAGTGTAAAGAAAAGAGAGGTAATGCCCTTACCAACTCAGCATAATATAACACTTTGAAAAGATGACACCAGCCAGTGTAATAGATAGGAAGTCCCAATCTTTCACTCTTCCACCCGATGTGTGGTATATAAAAACTCTTACCAAAAGGCAAGTATTTCACAAGTCAGATGGTGAGTGATAGTATTCTCCAAACTATCAGGCAGGCTATCCAGACTGTCAGGCAGTGAACTTTCTTGCAGATCCTGTTCAAACTCCTGTTGCCGTGGGGAGGTTAATCTCTTTCCTGTACCCCTCACACTCAGTCACAGATAATGCCTCTCGCCGTTATATTGCATGTCTCTCCAACCTGAAGGTACAGCGGAAGAAACACTGGGAACACAGTCTGCCGAACCCCGAAATGATGTATTAGGAAGCCGAGAAGCTGGACGGAAACGCAGGAACGCTGACGTTCACTGCAATTACAGTTGCAAGTCTTCTTTGCAAAATAACTCCAGCTCTGTCAGATAGGATGAATAGTGTCTGAACTGCAATTTTAAAGTCTTGCCACAGATGCTCAATTGGATTTAGGTCTGGACTTTGACTGGGCCATTCCAACACATGAATATGCTTTGATCTAAACCATTCCATTGTAGCTCTGGCTGTAGGTTTACGGTTGTTGTCCTGCTGGAAGATGAATCTCTGACCCAGTCTCAAGTCTTTTGCACACTAACAGTTTTTCTTCTAAGATTGTCCTGTATTTAGCTTCATCTATCTTACCATCAACTCTGACCAGCTTCCCTGTTCCTGCTGAAGAAAAGCATCCCCACAACATGATGCTGCCACCACCATGTTTCACGGTGGGGATGGTGTGTTCAGGGTGATATGCAGTGTTAGTTTTTAGCCACGCATAGCGTTTTGCTTTTAGTCCAAAAAGTTCAATTTTGGTCTCATCTGACCAGAGCACCTTCTTCCACGTTTGCTGTGTCCCCCACATAGCTTCTCACAAACAACAAATGGGACTTCTTATGGCTTTCTTCTTGCACTCTTCCATTAAAGCCAGATTTGTGGAGTGCACAAGTAAAAGTTGTCCTGTGGACAGATTCTCCCACCTGAGCTGTGCATCTCTGCAGCTCCTCCAGAGTTACCATGGGCCTCTTGGCCGCTTTTCTGATTAATGTTCTTTTTGCCTGGCCTGTCAGTTTAGGTGGATGGCCATGTCTTGGTAAGTTTGTAGTTGTGCCATACTCTTTCCGATTTCGGATTGTGGATTATGGATTATGGATTGAACAGGGCTCCGTGAGATGGTCAAAGCTTGGTATTTTGTCTGTTGTGTTCCTTGGCCTTTATGATGCTGTTTGTTCACTAAGATTCTCTAACAAACCTCTGAGGGCTTCACAGAACAGCTTTATTTATACTGAGATTAAATTACACACAGATGGACTCTTTTTTCTAATAAGGTGACATCTAAAAGGCAATTAGTTCCAATAGATTTTAGTTAGAGGTATCAGAGTAAAAGGGGGCTAAATACAAATACACACCACACTTTCAGATATTTGTAAAAACTTTTGAAAACCATTTATCATTTCCTTCCACTTCACAATTATGTGCTACTTTGTGTTTATCTATCACATAAAATCCCAATAAAAACACATTTACATTTTTGGTTGTAACATGACAAAATGTGAAAAATTTCAAGAGGTATGAATAGATTTTTCAAGGCACTGTAAATATATACATATAGAACAAGAGCGCTAACAAATAAATACATTTCCTAAAAAAAAAAAATAAAAAAAAAATAAAATGGGAAGAATGCAAAAGTACAAAATTATTCATAAAAAGTGCACTGCCATCTGAATAGTTTCAATAAGTGCTGAAAATCAAATATATGTGGCCAATCCAAAAGTCCAATATAAAATGACAAGTGGGAGCAATAAAAAAATAAATAAATAAATGAAAGAAAAAAAAAAAAAAAAAAAAAAAGTCAATCCACCGAATATTAATCAAAATGTGCAGGTTCCTGGGTTCACCCACAGCACCGTAAATGGTGGTGTAGGAAACACTCCAAACAAACAATCTCGTGCCCTTCCATCACAAATGAGCCTCTTACTGGATGCTATGTATCTCCAGTGACAGAGATCAAGCATGTGGCATAACAGGCGCCTCTAGATACCCCATGCTTGTCTTCATATAACAATCAAGCCGAGCAGCTCCAAGTTGACAAACCTAGGCAGGCCATTTGTATCAACTACATTGGAGGCAGAGGCCGCATATAGTATGAAAATTGCTAGACATTATTTATTAAAAACACAGACAGGTACTCACATAATAGAAGCAAATCTTATGTGCAGAAACACAGATGTCTTACCGGCTAGCCTTCTTGGCGGGCATATGATGTGACAAGTTCAAGCCCCTCCCAACGCGTTGTGTCAGAGCACATTGTTAGGGGGAACAAAAGCGTGTATCCTCCATAATAACAGCTGGACTCAAACCCAAAGTTGACCTGTGTTGTGTGTATGGCATCATTTACAGGGGTGCTGGAGTCCATAGTATGTGAATGAACTATGTTTTTTTAAGAGGCTTGAGCTGCTGCTGCTGCTTACATCCCAAACAACTGTCAAAGTAGGACAAGCAACTGTGTCCGTGCAGCAGCTGCGTCCCCATGCACTTACATTGGCTGTTTGCATGCAGCACCTGGCACCTTACAGCAAGCAGCCCATTCAAGGACTTTGGGCCTCGGCGCCCATGTAAATGAGGCCTAAGCGTGAACGCCTGAGCATGGGCATATTATTAAACACTCCTTTGGAGTAGAACTAAAGTCACTATGACAATGCAGAATATGTTCACAATAAAGGAGTACAATAAATAATAAGCAAATACACTCTGGTTGTTCTAGGACAGTGAGAGCAAACCTTGGCAACCCAGATGTTTTAGAACTATATTTCCCACAATGCCCAACTACACTGCAGAGCGCATGAGCATTATGGGAAATATAGCTCCAAAACATCTGAGGTGCCAATGTTCGTCATCACTGTTCTAGGAGATCAGCAAATTCTCACTTGCATTTCTTGAAATCAGGGAAACAAAAACTATGGGTGGCAAATTATTCGAAACTGTTCATTTTTATGTGATTCTTTTCTGCTTTTACGTTATTTTGTATAATGTGGGAAAAGGTACATTTTAAAAGTAACTTTATCCCTACCCTAAACAAAATAAATAAACTGCAAGCACCCTGCACCCGGGTTTATCGGCTAGGACACGCCCATTTTATGCTGTGGTTTCCCCCACCAGCCACTACAAAAATTAAGCACACAGCAGTGACTTAGGCTCGGTTCACATATATGCGATGCGGGAAGGCTGCGAATTCGCAGCCTGTTCCCGCATCGCACACGCACCCCCGGCAGTTCACACTGCCATATGCGATACGCTGGGGGTGTCAATGTAATCTTAACGACACCCCCAGTTTGATCGCATATCGCAGTGCGATCGTGCAGTTCGCACAGGATGGGATCGCACAAGTGTGAACCGCTGTGCGATCCGATCCTGATGCGGCTGCAAAAATGCCTCCTGTGCGTGTTTGCACCGGGTGCGATGCAAATTTAGCCATACGAACTGTATGGCTAAACTCGCACCGCACAGCTGATCGCATGTAATGTCGGAGCAGTGCGCTCCGACATTACATGCGAACCCGGCACTCGCATCAGTGTGAACCGGGTCTTAAGCCCCGTACACACACGCAGATCGTCGTCATACAAACGTCGGCGGACGAAAGATCTGCCGATTGTATGCGTGTTAGTATGGTGCCTCCGACAGATGTCTGCACACAATCCGCGGACAAGAGTCTTTCTTGCAAACATGAAAATTTTTGTCTGCAGACACCAGAACGGACGATTGTTCGCCTGTCAGTACAGAAATCAGCCGACAGACCGCAGATTTGCAAGACTGGGCATGCTCAGAAAATAAAAAACACAGGAAAAGTTAACCATTACATGACATCACTTCTGCAGTCAGCTGAAGTCTGCGGACAAAATTCTTGTGCTGTCCTTGTGCTGTCTTTGCACTTTTCAACAGACACCGACATCCCGGGGAGAAAAGACGAACATTTGTATGACGACGATCTGCGTGTGTGTACGGGGCTTTAGTGGCCAGCAGGATTAACCACAGCGCCCAAGCAGAGTGCATGCTATCCGATACACCCAAAACTGTTGGATAGCAGCAGTTTATGTACTTTAACCACTTGCCGTGTACTGTAGTTTTTCTTGCTACACTGCGGGATGGCTATACAGAATCATAAAGAATACGTGATTTTTGCATTTCTGGCCCGCCCACCCGGCTCAGCTGTCACTGGCTCAAGCACATGTCGATGGCCGGGACCCGCCGATCAGCGGAGTGAGTGACAGGAGAGATCCCTTAGTAAAAGCACCACACAGTAAACACTTTACACATAGTTAGGCACACATTTAACTCTATTTAACTGATTGCACCAGTTGTTAACCCCTTCTCAGCCAGTGTCATTAGTACAATGTCAGCGTATATTAGCACTAATCACTGTATTAGTGTCAGTTAGCCAATTCCTACAAAGTGTCAGGACGCCCGCTATAAGTCGCTGTACATCGCAATAATATTAAAAAAATTCATACATATATATATATATATATATATATTTATATTACATAAAATTTTGGATGCTGTAACTTTTACACAAGCCAATCAATATACACTTATTGGGATTTTTTTAATAAAAGACATGTAGCAGAATATATTTTAGCCTAAATGTATAAAAAATAGGATTTAAAAAAAAAAAAAAACAACATTTATTGGATATGTTTTATAAAAGAAAGACAAAAACTACTGTTTGTTTTTTTCCCCCCAAAATTGATGCTCTTTTCTGAAGCAGAGCTGAGCTAAAGTGGTTAAAAGAGCAACAATTTGATAAAAAAATATTGCTTTAAGGGTACTGATAGGACTTTTGCATGGCTGATAGTATAAATATGGAGAACATTATGGGAATATTTGTCTTGGAAGAGTTTAAAACCTAGGAAAATAAATCAAAAACAAAACAATGTATTACTGATGCATTGGTGTTACAAGATATGTCTGTCAAAGATTCCACCATCTCGCTTGGGGAAATTTATATCAGTTTTTGTTTAGCCCTACGTACATACATGCCGTGATCTGCAGCTGTCAGACTTATGTCTCCAGCTCTAGGATTGGACTTAACCCATTCAGACATACAACTGATCATTCATTTCAGCCTGTCAAACAAAGAACTCCCATCACGTGAAAAGAACCATCGCAGATCACCCTTCAGCATGGCAGGCATTGCCATTAGCATATAGAGATGATTATGATAATAGACCTGTCTCATTTTATTTATTACACTGAGCACTACAGGTTTAAAAAATGATGCTTTTATGGTATAAGAAAGGGATCAGTTTAGGTCTATAAAAGATTATATGCAGACTATTCTAGAGCACTTCACATGCGAGTGTTTTTTTTTTTTTTTTATCACCACTGCTTCAAAGAAGTGAGAATAGCATGAGTACTTTTTTTTTAAAATTCAGGAACCAAGGTTAATTAGGAAATGCAAATGTCAAGGAAATTAGTCTTGTTTATAAAACATGAAACTCGTCCGGTACCAGTGCTCAAACTTCCTGGAGCAGCATCTCTCATTTCAAGCCCAAGCCCTTCCAAATTAAAGTTGAACTCTAGGCACAAAAACTCCAATTTAAATATATTATAAGTGAAGGAAAAAGCCTACAGTGGATGTAAAAAGTCTACACACCCCTGTTAAAACGTCAGCTTTGTGTGATGTAAAAAAATGCGAGGGCATCTCCTGTGCACAGCCCTCTTCAGATCACCACACAGACTTTCAATCAGATTCAGGTCGAGGCTCTGGCTGGGCCATTCCAAAACTTTAATCTTCTTCTGGTGAAGCCATTTCTTTGTTGATTCGGATGTATGCTTTGGGTCGTTATGCTGAAAAATGAAGTTCCTCTTCATGTTCAGCTTACTAACAGAAGCCTGAAGGTTTTGTAACAAAATTGACTATTATTTGGAACTGTTCATAATTCCCTCTACCTTGACTAAGGCCCCTGTTCCAGCTGAAGAAAAACAGCCCCAAAGCACGATTCTGCCACCACCATGCTTCACTGTGCATATGGTGTTCTTTTGGTGATGTGAAGTATTGTTTTTACACCAAACATATCTTTTGGAATTATGGCCAAAAAGCTCAACCTTGGTTTTATTAGACCATAACACATTTTCCCACATGCTTTTGGGAGACTTCAGATGTGTTTTTGCAAAATTTAGTCAGGCTTGGATGTTTTTCTTCGTAAGAAAAAGCTTCCGTCTTGCCACTCTACCCCATAGCCCAGACATATGAAGAATACGGGAGATTGTGAGCACATTTACTACACAGCCAGTACTTTCCAGATATTCTTGCAGCTCCTTTAAAATGTGGCTGTAGGTCTATTGCCAGCCTCCCTGACCAGTTTTATTGTTGTCTTTTCATCAATTTTGGAGGGACATCCAGTTCATGGTAATGTCACTGTTTTGCCATATTTTCTCCACTTTTTGACTGTCTTCACTGTGTTCCATGGTATATCTAGTGCCTTGGAAATTCTTTTTTACCTTTCTGACTGATCGCTTTTAACAACGAGATCCCTCTGATGTTTTGGAAGCTGAGGACCATGGCTTTTGCTGTAGGATGCAACTAAGAAAATGTCAGGAAAGACCTACTAGAACAGCTGAACTTTATTTGGAGTTAATCAGAGGCACTTTAAAAGATGGCAGGTGTTTACTGACTCCTATTTAGCATGAGATTAAATATGATTGCTTAATTCTGAACACAGCTACATCCCCAGTTATAAGAGGGTGTGCAAACTTATGCAACCACATTATTTTAGTTTTTTTATTTTACTCCCCCACCCCCTGAAAGATTTCAGTTTGTCGTTTACCTGAGTTGTACAGTTTATAGGTCGCATTAAAAAGGTGGAAAACGTTCTGAAATTATTTATATCACATAAACCTGCCATTTTAACAGGGGTGTGTAGACTTTTTATATCCATTGTAAGTCTAACTATGCTTAAAAAATGTTCCCCGTCTCCTCCTCCTACCTATCTGTTTAAATAAAATCCATGTACAACCCTAGCCAAAAGTTTTGAGAATGACACAAATAATAGTTTTCACCAAGTCTGCTGCCTCAGGTTTTTTGATGGCAATTTGCATATACTCCAGAATGTTATGAAGAGTGATCATATGAATTCATAAACAGCATTGAGGACGGGATCAGTAGTTCGATATCATTTTTTGCAAATGACACAAAATTGGCCAGGGCAATAACTGCACAGCATGAGGCATATATCCTACAGAATGACCTGAACAAAATAACAGAGTGGGCAACGACATGGCAAATGAGGTTTAATGTGGAGAAGTGTAAGGTTTTGCACTTGGGGACTAAAAACATAAAAGCACAGTACACTTTAGGGGGGGACCTTTGGGGGAAATCAAAAATGGAGAAAGATCAGGGAGTCTTGGTAGAGGCTAAGCAATAGCATGCAATGCAACGTGGCAGCTGCCAAAGCCGGCAGAATATTAGCATGCATAAAGAAAGGGATGTATTCCAGAGATAAGACTATAATCCTTCCACTTTATAAAACTCTGGTCCGACTGCATCTGGAGTATTCTGTCCAGTTCTGGTCACCAGTCCTCAGGAGGGATGTGCTGGAGCTGGAGAGAGTCCAGAGAAGGGCAACTAAAATGATTAGAGGATTGGAGGACCTTAATTATGAAGAGCGTCTACAATCGCTTAATTTTTTCTCCCTGGAGAAGAGACGCCTGAGAGGGGACATGATAGCAATTTATAAATATCTCAATGGTGATCTCAACATAGAAAAAAAGCTATTCAGTCGCCGTGTTGATGAGGACAAGGCTAGAAATCCCCATGTAATGCTGATTGAGTTAGAATAACAGACTAGATGCTTTAAAAAGGAAGGTGGTGCTTGAAATCGTCGCTCTTCCTCATGGTTACCTGCAAGGAAACATGTGCTGTCATCATTGCTTTGCACAAAAAGGTTTTCACAGGCAAGGCTACTACTAAGATTGCACCTAAATCAACCATTTATCAGAACATTCTGAACTTTAAAAGGGAGAGGTTTAATTGTTGTGAAAAAAAGGCTTCAGGGAACCCAAAAAAGTCCAGCAAGGGCCAGGACCATCGCCTACAGTTGATTCAGTTGTGGGATCAGGGCACCACCACCAGTGCAGAGCTTGCTCAGGAATGGCAGCAGACAGGTGTGAACATATCTGCATGCACAGTAAGATGAAGACTTTTGCAGGAGGTGTCAAGAAGGGCAGTGGAAGCCACCTCTTCTCAGGAAAAACATCAGGGACAGACTGATATTCTGCAAAAGGTACAGGGATTAGACTGCTGAGGACTGGGGGTAGTCATTTTCTCGGATGAATCCATTTTCCAATTGTTTGGGGCATCTGGAAAGAAAAGGTGAGCGCTACCATCAGTCCTGTGTCATGCCAAAAGTAATGAATCCTGGAGACCCTTCATTTGTGGGGTTGCTTCTCAGCCAAGGGAGTGGGCTGGGCTCACCCACAAATTTTGCCTAAGAATAGCCATGAATAAAGAATGATAAAAAAACATCCTCCCAACTTCTCCCAAATGCCCAAGAACAGTTTGGTGAGGAACAATGCCTTTTCCAGCATGATGGAGCACCTTGCCATAAGGAAAAAGTGATAACCAAGTGGCTTGGGAAACAAAAAAAGAAAAAGAAAAAAAAAAAAAAAAAAAAAAAGAAATCGAAAATTTGGGTCCATGACTAGGAAACTCCCCAGATCTTAATCCCATTGAGAATTTGTGGTCAATCCTCTGATTGGGGGGTGACCAAAGGAAAAAAAAAAAAAACAACTAATTCTGACATACGCCAAGCATTAAATATGCAAGAATGGGCTACCCTCAGTCAGGATGTGGCCCAGAAGTTTTTTGACAGCATGTCAAGGCGAATTGCAGGGGTCTTGAAAAAGAAGGGTCAACTCTGCAAATATTGACTGTTTGCATAAACTTCATGTAATTGTCCATAACAGCATTTGACACTTATGAAATGCTTGTAATTATACTTCAATATACCATAGTAACATCTGACAAAAAGGATCTAAAAACAACGAAGCAGCAGACTTTAAGAAAATTAATATTTGTTTCAGTCTTCAGAACTTTAGGCCAGGGCTGTACTTACCCATTTTTAATCTGTTCTGGTCCAGTCACATGATCCCACAGCTTTGCCTCCCCCGTGTCAGTGAGCAGCTGCTGCAGGGGAGTGGAATGAGTGCTAACAGGTGGGCCACGGGAGCCTATAGGTGACATCAAAGCTCCGGGAATTTACAGCCATTGTCAAGCGCACCCTGAGCTACAGGATCACATGGTCAGACCAGAGTGGATTAAAAATAGGCAAGTACACACAACTTAGGCAGGTTACGTAGGAAAGAGACATTTTTAAGAGTAGTTAGACTTGGATTTTTATTTCACTTTAAAGGCCTCATACACAAAGGATATTTTGCCAACTCTCCTAGAAGCCTTTACTCCTGGCAGTAGCGTTTTGGCAGAAAAAACACCCGATGATTGTAAAAGTGTGTAATGCTTTTAGGTGCGTTTACAAGTGTCAGGTGCTCAGGTGTTAATTAATTTCTTTGCCAGATTAATTCTGCCTATTGAAATCAATTAAAGCTTAACCACTTGCCGACCGACTATATACGGCGGCGGTCAGCCCCTCCCAGGCAAAGTGACGTAACGGTACGTCACTAGCCTGGGAGCCAATAGGGGCGAGCGCGCGCCACCGGAGGCGCGAACCCGCCCCCGCTCGTTCACTAGGAAGCCCGCGCGTGTGACCGGTGGACCCGATGTCCGCCGGTCACTCGCGATCGTCTGGTACAGAGGGAGAAAGGCAGGCGGCTAATGTAAACAAAGCCGCCTGTCATTCTCCCCTGTGTAAAAGCACAGATCATACGGTCCTGCTATGTAGGACCGTAGATCTTTGCTGTTACACACACAGCCACATCCAATCACAGTTAGAAACACGCCCCTAGGGACACACTTAACCCCTCCCTCTCCAATAAGGTTAACCCCTTCCCTCCCAGTGTCATTTTTACAGTAACAGTGCATATGTATAGCACTGATTACTGTAGTAATGTCACTGGTAACCCCAAAAGTGTCAAAAATGTCAGTCAAGGGTCCGATCTGTCCGCCCCAATGTCGCAGTTCCGCAAAAAAAAAAAAACAACGCAGATCACCACCATTACGCGTTAAAAATAAAAAAAACAACAAAAATCTGCTGGATACATTGGCAGTGTTTTTTTTTGCTGCCTCTAAACTAAAGAATGTCCGGTGTACATGAGCCCTAAGGCTCCATGTACACGGGACGCTGGAAATGGCCGTTTAGGAGCAGTTGGGCGTTTTTTTCAGAAGCCCCTGAACCCACCTACATTTTATCTTATCTGTCCATGTACACCAGGTCGTTTACAGTCATTTGCAGGCAGTTGCGTTCAGGGACTGTTTTTAGAACGCAATTATTTGCGTTCGAACGTGTGTTTCCCGGCATTTCAAACGCACAAACGCGTCCGAACGCGTCCGAACGCGTCCAAACGCGATGACCCGCGTTTAGCGTTCGCGTTTTTCCATTTTAAAGGGGAATAATTTTTTTGACCTTTAGGAACGCTTCTAAACGCAAACGCCTGCAAACGCCGCTAAACGCGGGCAAAAAAGCGACCGAACGGACGTTTCAAACGTTCTAAAAATTCCAGCATTCAAAGGGACTTTTAACAACGTCCCGTGTACATGGAGCCTAATAGCTACTAAATCTCAGGTATCACCTTGTAAAATTAAAAAAACACTTTGCAAACACATCAGATCTCAATGGGGAAAAATATCATGCCGAATTTTCATACCGATATGGATTGGGTAATATGTTAGGAAAGAAAGGATGACACATCATTTAATGGAAATGAAAATGATCAACCTACAGAAAGCTGAATTCAAAGACACCCCAAAAAATTCAAAGACACCCCAAAAAAACAAAGTGGAAAAAATGATGCAGCAGGCTAGTCCATTTTGCTGACATTTTATTGCAGCAACTCAAAACAGTACTCAGCAATTTGTATGGCCCCCACGTGCTTGTAAGCATGCCCGATGACCTTGGGGCATGCTCCTAATGAGACAACAGATGGTGTTCTGGGGTATTTCCTCCCAGATCTGGACCAGGGCATCATGGAGCTCCTTAACAGACTAAAATGCAACCTGGCGGCATCGGATGGATCAAAACATATTCTCTCCGAGGTGTTCTATTGGATTTAGGTCAGGCAAGTGTAGGGGCCATTCCATGGTATCAATTCCTTCATCCTCCAGGAACTGGCTGCATACCCTTGCCACATGAGGCCGGGCATTGTCCTGCACCAGGAGGAACCCACTGCACAAGCAGGGTACGACAATGGATCCAAGGATTTCATCTCGATACCTAGTGGCAGTCAGGGTGCCATTGTCTAACCTGTAGAAAAAATAAAAGGTCAGTGGCCTTCACCTGTAAAAAAAAAATTCCTGTTTTGGAGATCGTGTCATTGTTGCCCATCTAGTGCACCTGTTAATTTCATTAACACCCAAGCAGCTGAAGCTGATAACAACCCCCTCTGCTACTTAACTGACCAGATTAATATCCTAGGAGTTTAATTAACTTGATGATATACCCTTATCAAAAAGTGTTAATTTCATTTTTTGAACAGTCTATTTAGAAAATATTTGCTTATCCCACAGTTCAGCTTTAAGCTCAGGGGGGGGGAAAAAAAAAAAAAAAAAAAATGATCATCCATAATGTTCACTGAATAGGAAAACAATCAGTCTTTAGGTTTAGCAACTCAAAGACAACCTCGGGGAGGGATGCTAGGATGGAAAGCAGGACATATTAAGCAACCCTACCCAAATCTACAGTCAGGGAAAGGCCCTGGGGTTGCTGCACATGCTAACTGGAAGGATGAGAGCATATGTAAATGTATGGACAACTGTTGAAAAAGCCAGGGATAAGGCCTAATACCACATGCAACGGTGGATACAGTCAGCTATACCAACAACAGGCTATAATGGTTCTCAATTTAAAACCAAGTAACAAATATCTGGCAGGGATCAGTCCCTGTGGCATTCTCTAACCTTGTGACTTGCTACAAAATAATATTTTAGTCTGATCACAATAGACTGGGAAATTGCTTCCTCCAGAAAGCAACAGGCTAATGACATGTCAGTTTAGGCAAAATCACTTGACTAGAACTCAAGGCGAGGTGACAATGTCACAATCTCCAACTCGTCCAATTAAAGAACGGCTTGCATTCATTGAGAAAAATACAAGGCATTCCGTGAATGGTGAAAAAAAAAAAAAAAAAAAAAAAATGTATATTTTATATATATATATATATATATATATATATATATATATATATATATATATATATATATATATATATATATATATATATATATTTTGTTTATACTGGTGATATATGTACCCACTCGCCCCAGACAGGGTGATAAACAATAGTGCAAATAAATGAAAAAATAAATAAAAAAACTAGGCAGCAGCTGTGTCAACCAATAGGTAAGTGAAGATAGAAAAAAAAAAAAAAAAAAAAAAAAACTCTACCAGGCAATTTACTCCACGAAGTGGGAGGTCGCTCTCCATTTTTTTTTTTTTTTTTTTTTTTTTTATAATTTTCCTGCAAAACCCCCCTGGAGCTTTGGTTTTTTTGAGAGGCAGAGGGGGAAGGATCGGTGACATGCCATTTGGGTCACAGAGACCAGACAAGCCCACTTGATCCTATTGCTGTAAGGTAAGACCTGAATGCACGCTACAGGAAGTAGGAACCACTGAGCCGCAGCCCGCTGTTTATCATTAGTTTTAATGTAAGTGGATATTTTTTACCTTAATAAAAGTTGTTTAACATACTTCACCATGGCGGACCTTATTCTTATGTATTACCGAGGAGGATTCTGGCCCAGCATATTACGATCTACGGCAGTGCACACAAATTTCAACAAGGAGTTTGGGGACACCGCATTTGGATTGTAACCTGCCTTGGAGAGGACACGGGAATACGGCTATCTCATACAGACCATCTATACTGTACTTAGTTTTCTGGTGAATAGGCATACAATAGAGGAGCACGAGCACATTAATTTGGAGTGGAGCACTGAAGCACTTTAATATCACCATTACATTTACAATATTGGATTTAATATTTGAAGGACAATAATAACTGTGAAAGGACTATTGATACCAATTTGCACTACGGATTAAATATATTGCACAGTTTGCACTGAGCACTTTTTAATCACATAATGGTAATAGATGATTGTTTGTTTTAAGTATTTATTTATAGATACATGCAGCAGCGCCGACACTCACACTCAGCATGTTATCCTATGTGTCCATGCACATATGGGGTCCTTTCAAACGGGCTTTCCACCCAGCGGACTCCGTTTTGCTCAGCGGGGGATCGATCTCCCAATCCCCACTGAGAAGGTGGATGACAGCTCCGTCTTGGCTCCACTGTGCAGAGACAGACCTGTCAGATCCCCGCTCTCCTCTATGGGAGATCAGATGAAAATGGACCTCCTGTCCGTTTTCATCCAATATCGTTTGATCCGATCCTCCAGACAGATGGAAAATAGGGTTACCATCCATCTGGATTTCACGGAAGGATCGGATAGCAGCTGGTGTCAGCGGAGATGTCATCGCTGACATCCGCTGCTCCACTGGGGTGCATAGAGCATCAGATCATGTCCGCCTGAAAAACGCAGGCGGATATGATCGGAAAGCCTGTGTGAAAGAGGCCTTAGGTTGTTATCAGCAGTTTTTTTCAGGCGCGTTTTATGGCTGGAAAAAAAACTCCAGAACTAGTGGGTTTTAATAAGAGTTTTTCAGCTGTAAAAATGCTCTAACTGATTAAAAATACTGAAAGAGGAAGAAGAAGGCAGAAGAAGGCAGAAAAAAAAATGGATTTTTGTAAAATCTTACCGTAAAATCCTTTTCTCTTAGCTCATTGACAGACGTAGTCCTCGGTGATTCAGCACCTTCGGTTATGCTGCCCTCCACAGGAGTAGGACTAGACAGGAAATAAAATGCTCTGGCCACACCCTAGGGGCAGTCCCCGAGGGTATATCCTCTCTCTCTCTGCCACAGCAAATCAGTTATGTCACAAAGCAGTGTTTAGAGAATTTAACCCAACCCAACTCCAAAACAGAGGGGCGGGTACTACGTCTGTCAATGAGCTAAGAGAAAAGGATTTTACGGTAAGATTTTACAAAAATCCATTTTTCTCTATCGTTCATTGACAGACGTAGTCCTCGGTGATTCAGCACCTTCGGGACGTCCCAAAGCAGTACCACAAATGAGGGGTGGGAAAAATGGAAATTAAATCCAATCTAGAAGGCCCAACCGGTGCCAACTAGAAGTTTTACAATGCTCATCCTCAATGATGAGACTCAACAAAAAATTTTTCAACAGAAAAAATCCTCGAGGTAGACCTCCGGTCTCCTCAAATTGCGGCCTGCAAAACCTTGCGGCCAAATGAGGCATCCGTCGATGCCATCACATCAATTTTATAAAATTTTGTAAAGGTATGTACCGACGACCAGGTGGCCGCCTTACATACCTGGACCACTGACGCCTGATGGCGGAAGGCCCAGGAAGTACTGAGCGCTCGAGTGGAGTGCGCCCTAACAGGGAACGGAGGACTCCGACCCTTAATAGAATAAGCCTGTACCACCGTCTGTCTAATCCATTTGGCGATAGTCGCGGCAGATGCAGGCAACCCCTTTCTGGGGCCATCCGTGATCACAAAAAGTGAATCCGTCTGACGGAACGATTCCGTAGCCTTCAGGTATACCCTGATTGCCCGAACCACATCCAAGGAATGCAACGCATGTTCCCGATGATGATTGGGCTGAGGACACAAGGAAGGTAGTACAATATCTTCATTCAGATGAAAATCTGAAACCACCTTAGGAAGAAAGGATGGCTTAGGATGAAGTACTACCTTATCCCTATGAATCACTAAGTATGGGGACTGGCATGATAAAGCAGCCAGTTCTGACACCCTGCGTGCAGAAGTGATAGCCACCAAGAAGGCCACCTTCTGGGATAAAGTAAGCAAGGGAATCTCCCTGATGTTTTCAAAGGGAGGTTTCTGTAGAACCGACAAAATCAAATTAAGATCCCAGGGCGGTAAGGGCGCGCGGACTGGTGGAGCCAGGTGCCGCACCCCCTGGATGAAATTCCGCACCAAGGACTTGGTAGCTAAAGGTTTCTGAAAGAAGATTGCTAATGCTGAAACTTGACCCTTGATGGTGCTCAAGGCTAGTTTCTGCTCAACCCCTTTTTGCAAAAAGGCCAATATTCGAGTCACCGAATAGGTACGTGGAGGAAATCCTAAAGATTCGCACCACGCGATATAAGACTTCCATGTGTGATAATAGACTCTGCTGGAAGTCGCTTTCCTTGCTTTAATAAGGGTAGGAATGACTGAAGCTGACAACCCTCTGTCCTTCTGTACTTGGGTCTCAATGGCCAGGCCATTAAAACCAGCGACTGTAAAGCACGATGGTAGATTGGTCCTTGAGACCGCAGATACTCCCTGAGACGAAGTTCCCATGGAACGTCCGCGACTAGCATGTCCAAGTCGGCCAGGCCGGCTTGACGAGGCCAGCCTAGAATTTCTAGGACCACTGGCGCTGACTGGATCTGAACCAGGCGTCCCTAGAGCTATCTGGCCCCGACCATCCGAGAAAGTCTGGTCGTTTTCTGTTCCCACACATTTATCAGACACCTGATTCCTATCAGGAACGGTGATCTTTCCTGGTTGAACCTCAGGGACCGAAGTCACCTGGCTAGAGGCTTCTTGGTCTGTCTGGTCAACCATATCCGATTCCTGTGGGGAATTGAGACTAATCTTTGGAAAAAGTAAAGGAAAAGATCTGTTCAGGGAACGGTGACTACCGCTCCCTGTAGTACTTAAATGTTGGAAGGGAAGAATCGCACCGGTAGCAGTAGTCGATGCTCGATCTAATGTCCTGAATACCGGTGAAAACGTCCCCCCACCCTCAAACCGGGTGGGGGCGCACCTTCAGGCTGTGTAATCCTTTGCTTCGGGTTTGGCTGAGTCGGTCCTCTGTTTGTCCGACCAGCCCTTCTTGAACCCTCCTGGAGGAGTCTTGCCTTTCCCGCTTGTTCCAGCCGGGCGTGTGCGAACCCTTTATGGGCGGTAAAGAAAGGTCCTCGCTTGTTACGAGGTCCCTTAGCTTTAGCAGCCTGTGGCAAGAAAGTGCTCTTGCCCCCACTGGCGTCCTTAATGATCTCATCTAGGGTGGCCCCAAATAGGCGATTCCCCTGAAAGGGGAGATTCGTCAAGGTCTTTTTGGAACCTAGGTCTGCTGACCAGCATTTTAACCACAGCACACGTCTGAGGATTACCGCTGACATAGATGCATGCCCTAATAGGGGGGTAGCATCCAAGGCTGCGTCACAGACAAACTGTAGCCCTTGTATAATCTGTTCCATCAAATCAGATGTTCCCTGGGGGATATCTTTCCCCCTCAGGTCTTGGCGTACCAATCTCGCCCATTCCGTTAGTGTCTGGGAAACTAGACCAATAACAATTACTGGTCTAAATGCTGACCCTATCAGGGAGAAGATAGTGCGGGACTCCGCTTCCACCTTTCGATCCACCGGATCCTTAAAGGACGAAGTGTCCTCCACTGGGATAACCGTGGCTTTATTCAGCCTGGAAATAGGTGGATCCACCACTGGTGGTACCGTCCATTTCTTAATGAAGGATTCCTCAAACGGATAGCGTCTAGCAATACGCTTGGAAATAGTTAAGGTTCGCTTAGAATGCTCCCATTCTTCTTTAATTCTATTACCAAAACACTTGGGTACAGGAAAAACCTTCACCGTTTTGATGGGCTTGTTAGTACCAAAGGGAATCTCTGTTTCAGTTGCCTCTGCCGGTAAAACCTCAAGTCTTAAGGTTTCCCGCACTGCCACAACTAGTGCGTCCACCAATGCTTCTTCCCGAATTATGGCGGAAGAATGAACGTCCTCCTCACTGTCTGAGGGAACTTTACCTGAGATAACAGCCCTTGCAGAGGGACCTGCAGCTGCAGTGACCATCTCTGAATCTGAGTCAGAGGTGTCAGATGATATAGGGGTAGGCGGGGGTCGCTTTCTTGACCCCCGTCCCTGACAGGCCGTCTCCACCCGAGCCACCAAAGACTCCAAAGCTGATGTAAATGCGTCTATACTCTGTGCACCGGCGGGTCCCGTGGTCCCCTTGAGGGAAACAGGTGGGGGTGCTTGTGTGGCAGGGTCCATGATAATTCCAGTTACTACCCGGAAAATTCAATCCAAAAATAAAACTTTTTTTTTTTTTTTTTTTCTTAGACCCCCAGCGCCACAAAGCCCCTCAGTGTTAGCTGCTCAGGGACCCCTATCGAGCGAGAGAGAGAGAGAGATAGACCCCCAGGCTCACCACTTGATGCTCAGAGTTTTCCACTGCACTTGTCTCAGCACTGTCTCGAACCGACAGGAAGTCTCTTGGCTGGCTGCCTGGGAAGAAAGGAGGCGGCTCCGCCCCTCCGTACGCCTTCCGGCGCCTCCCCTAGCTCCACGAGGTGTTTGGGTCACCTCAAACATGACCGCCCCCATGCTGGAGACACGAGGCTACGCCAAAATGGCGGCCTCGTGCGATCTAGCAAACAATGGCGGCGGTTGTACCGAATAGCGGCGTGACTGCAGAGCATCACAACACCTTCTCTACATGGGGATTTAGCCTGGTCGGCGGTACCGGACCCTGGCGGACCGCATGGCCGTCGGAAGGCCTGCTATTGCTGGAGACCTGACTTGGAAAGCAGTCTATATGTCCGTGGCTTCTGACTGGTAGGATACTTATATTATCACAGTAAGATTCCAGTACTGCCACTGATTACAATCTTTTAACATATTTACAATTAGATTGTCAGCTCCCAAACCAAGCCTCCTGGCTTTTTGCACACAAAAATCACACTCAAAGTAGGGGGATCTGTGCCATGTTATAGGATAGAGGGGAACTCATCCTTACCATACAGAGAGGGGCCCGTGTTCACCACAAGACCCGTCAGGGGAAAGGGGGAACATACTACTCACCATACCGGAACCAGGCGGGCGCCAACTCCTGACAGTACCCCTCTCCACCGGGGCGGGAGGGCTGTCGACCAATACGGACGCCGTGACTCATGGTCCTTGGCGTTTCAGCGAGACGTTTAACTCGCAGGGTCAGTCCCTCCAGTGGGACTATGTCGCGGCCGACCCAGCGCGGAGCTATGGCCTGCACGCGCTCGTAGGCTGAACTGGGGTGACCACCGGATCTCAACATCCAGCCCGTCGCCCAGTTCAGCTTTCTTGCTTGAAGATCTCACAGGAACACTGGAGAAAAAAAGCTGTCTAAAAAATCTTTTTAAGAAAAAAAAAAAATCCTGCCAGGACCGAAGATCCCAGCAAGGTATCTAGGTCCTTACTCCTGACTAGACAGAAAAAAACGGATTTGCTGTGGCAGAGAGAGAGAGGATATACCCTCGGGGACTGCCCCTAGGGTGTGGCCAGAGCATTTTATTTCCTGTCTAGTCCTACTCCTGTGGAGGGCAGCATAACCGAAGGTGCTGAATCACCGAGGACTACGTCTGTCAATGAGCGATAGAGAAAAACAGACTTTTGGGGTTTATCAGCTTTTCTGGGAGTATAGTTTTGCAAAATAAAATAAATAAAAAGCTAAAAAAAAACGTTACTGAAAAACTCCTTCTACAGCTTTCTCCTGGCATTTTGATAACGTCCTGTGTGCATGAGGCCTTAAAGAAGACAAATGAGCACCTTACTATACTTGTATTTCTTATGAAGAAAAAGCAACAAAAGCATATAATAAATATATAAAATAGTGCCATGCTGCTGCCATATGCCAATGTGTGCTATATATATATATATATATATATATATATATATATATATATATATATATATATATATATATACATATACATACATACACACACACACACACACATACATTATATATATATATATATATATATATATATATATATATATATATATATATATATATATATATATATATATATACATATACACATACATATACACATACATATACACATACATATACATATATACACACACACACATACATACATACATGCATGCACAAAAGTGAATAGAAAAGAACTATTTAAATAAAGTACTAATACTCAAAAAACTCCAATAATATCCAGTGATCCTAAATAAACAATACATTTCCAGTGCTGAAAAGTCCAAACAATACTTTTAGGTAATAGTGTATTAAAAGTGTTCAATCTGAGAAATATTCCACTGGCTGGGTCTCTTTTATGGGTGTGAATTCCACCATTTACCTGTGATATTCTACTGGTATTTGAAACCCAAATCTCAGTGCTGCAAGCACTTGCTGTATTTTCTCCGTTGCTCCACCAGCTAGTGAAAATATAAGAAAGGTCTCGTACCCGTTGCCTAGCCCTAGACCTATGTTATAAGTCTAGAAATGACTGTTACCCAATGTTAAGGGTAATCAGGTGTGTAGACTCCTTTAGCCAGTTCTGGACCGGAAGGATTTGCCTCCTTAATGATCAGGCCATTTTTTGCGATTCGGCACATTACCTTGTTACATTAACGGAAAATTGCGCAGTCGTGCAAAACCGTACACAAATAAAATTGATGTCCTTTTTTTCCCCCACAAATGGAGCTTCAAGGGGTTAAATGTAAGCCTAGGGGAGTGTTTCTAACTGTATGGGGGGATGGGCTTGTGAAATGATCACAGAGACCTGTGATCCTATATAGAAGGATCACAGGCACTCTGTGATCATTCCAGAGAGAAGAACGGTCAGCTGTGTTTACAACAGTTGACCATTCTTCTCTCTCAGCGGGGAGCAATCGCAAGTGGCTGTTGGTTCCCGTGCATTGGAGTCCTCGCTGCCGAGTGGGGGGCGGGAGCACGGCGGCACGCACTCACCCCCTAGCAGCAGGCATGAGACCGATGTAGGGCTATGTCGGTTCGCGCAGGAGGGGCTGCCTGCCACAGCAAATCTACAGCGGGCAGTCCTTAAGTGGTTAGGGATGGTCGCCGCTCGGATGCCATTCGGCATCTCCTCTCTTATCCAGTTATTCTCATGGATATCCCCATGGTAATCTCTAGACAGAGCTCATAATCCCAGAGAAACTACCATAGTGTAGTAAGAAAAACCTCCAAAAAGATTTTATTAAAACCATGCATTATACCAACATTAAAAACACTTGTAAATTAGCATTCCAATACAGGATCTGGCACAAACTGACTAAAGACTTGCCGTTACTCCTCTTAGCTCATCTGTGACATCACCCCACTCCTCCGACGCGTATCGTCACTAACCACGACTTCATCACTTGATCCCTGATTGCAGTATTTAGAGGAAGATGAACAGTATTGTTTGGACTTTTCAGCACTGGACATTTAGTGCCGGTTCACACTGGTGTGATGCGGGAACCCTACTAATCCACTGCAGGTTCTCGCATCGCACCTGACTCGCAGGCAGTTCACACTGCCCTATGCGATCTGCTGGGAGTGTCAATACAAAGTTAATGACACCCCAGAGTAGTTCGCATATCGCAGTGCGAACGGTCATATCTGACAGGAATCAGATTGCATAGGTGTGAACAACACCCATGTGATCTGATTCTGGTGCGAACCAAAAAAGAAAAAACGGTCCTGCACGACTTTGGTCCGAATGCAAATTCAGCCATACACGCTGTATGGCTGAATTTGCATCGCACAGACATCGAATGTAATTTGCAGAGCAGTGTGAATCACAGGCAATGTCTGGCACTGCTATAGTGTAAACCGGCACTCGTGTGTTTTTTTATTATTGGAGCTTTTTTTTTTTTTTTTTATTAGTGCTTTATTTACATAGTTCATTTATGGATGTACATATAGTATTTTTCATTGCACACATTTGGCTTATCACAGCACTCTTTATTTATTTATTTGTTACAGCAGCTGTCGGATTAACACTTTAGTTTACTTTCATTACATTTTTTTTGGCAGCGCACGGGTTTTTCTTTACAAATGCAAGTGTTTAGATATCGCTTATCGTCTGCATGCCTATGTTCAAGGCTAAAGGAAGGCAAAGTAAATAAGGTCCAGTTTCCCAACGTCTCCTTGACCGTAGGAAAAAAAAAGTAATGCAAAGCTGATGTCCTCAAAAAAAAAAAAAAATCAGATACACGAAAAGCTTAAAGTAGAGGCAAAACTTTTTTTTTTTTTCTTCATTTTGGATAGAGTCAAACAAGGCCACCCCAGGCCTTGTCATAAGGCCCTCACAGCCGAGAAAAAAACTCAATTCTGCCACCTCCGGCTCTCACCCTCCACTGTCACTTGTAAACACAGACACCTTTGCTCAGTGGCTCCCGGATGTAACAGATCACTGCACACAAACGATGGAACAGATCGAGAGAGAACGAGAACGATCTCCCTGCAAAGGCACGCCGCCCACACGGGGAGGTTCAGAGAGAGGGGCCAGGTAGGAAAGAAAAGAACATGCACCCCTGAACCCTGCACTCTATACATAGTGCACCCCTGAACCCTGCATTCTATACGAAGTGCACCCCAGATACAATCAGATCTTTGAGGGCAACCATACTGCTAATGCAGCGCGCGATGTAATTGAGTTTGACACCCCTGGAGTAAGGGAAGGATATAAACTCTGTCAAATGTTTGTCCCATTGCAGAGATTTCCCTTCACTTCCTATCCCATAGCCAAAACAGGAAGTGAGGAAATCCCTGCAAATAAGGGGAATTCCCTGTGGACCCCCCAGGTTACCAGAACTAGTGTCTACATTGGAAGATTCCCCCCCCCCCCCCGTTACTTTTCTGGGGACAACCCAAAATGTGGGATTTTCTTTTACTTTCAATGATAATAGTAAATAGGACAAATAGAAAGGGTGAGTCTCTTTTACAGGGGCACAGACCGCAATAAAAACTGACACGTGTTCTAATCTCGTTCTACTCTATCCAAAACTAAAAAAAAAAAAAAAAATACAAATAAAGTTTTGCCTTTAGTTACCGTGTATTTAAAACAGCTTTTTTTGCCCCCTACACTACCAGCTCCACTTTTTCACTTGTTGGATGTTTCCAGATCACAACTGTCTGAGATTATCAAGTAGTAGAGATTTAGAGACTGCGGACAAAAAAAAAAAAAAAAAAAAAAAGAAATGGGTGTAAAGCAATGCACAGTGGGGTGCACCGTCACATGAATATTTATATAAAATCACGAGACGGTGCTTCCAATGGTTCACGCAGATGGTGGAATATTAACAACCACAGTGGGCACCTGTCACCCACATCTTCATGACCTTCCTAAAATCTGTAGGCTTCCACTGCATACCTCCTTGTCAGTTTGCTGATCCATAAGCTTCTATAACTTCTTGACATTTGACCCTAACAAGTATCCTAAATCAGGAAAGTCACAAAAAAACATAATTGATGCATTAAATAGGTTTGTGGATTGTGTAGAATAATTATGTAAAGGGAAGGGTAACACTTTTTGGACGATTTAATGTGAACTTTTGGTTTGCTTATTACAGAGCCTGCAGAAGTGTGTTTTCAGCCCATAAAACGCATGGTATCTGCTGACAGAGCCCCTCCCCCCCATGTTGATCATCATTCAAGAGAACACCATTTATTGTTCATGAAAATGACAAATATACAGCACGAGTATGAATAATGTGGTGTGTAGGCATTGTAGGCAGACTGAATTGCTAATCATACCTGTTGTGAAATATATTACTTTGGCCCTTCGGGGGCTTGCACATTGATAATTTGATCCCTAAAATTTGCATTTTTCTTTTAGATCAAAAGTTAAAAAAAAAAAAATTTATACTTTGTATATTGTATGTGGCACCTTGTCTCTTTGGTGATTCCTAAGGTCATGTCAAAAGTTTTCAGTCTTTTATATCCACAGTTTTCATTAAGGACCCTTTCACAATTGTGCGACTTGCCCTGCAGCTTGGGACTGCAAACTCACATGACAAGTCGTACCCCATGATTTTGGATGAGTACCATTCATATCTGTGCGAATTCAAGATGCAGCAACTTGCACTACTTTGTTACGACTTTGATATGACTTTGATATGACTTGAGGTCCTTAGACATCAGATATTATAGCCTCCTATTGCAACCAAGTACTAAAGGAACAGGTATACTGACGGAAGAATGCAAAGCACAGTGTGAGTCAGGTTCCGTTACATTGGTGGCAGCAGTGAGATTAAATCTTCATATATTTCTTCAGGGATATTGTTAAATATTACTGTCCCATTTGAAGTAGTCCAAACCATATTCTCAGTATCCATTAAAGCGGAGTTCAACCCAAAAGTGGAACTTCCGCTGTTTTGTTTCCTCTCCCCCTTCAGGGGGAAGGGGGGGGGGGGGACAGGTACCCGTTTTTGACAGGTACCCTTCCCCACTTCCAGGATACGGCGCTGTCCCTCGGACGTTCGGCCCCTCCAACGCCGCGCCAATAGGAATGCGCAGCGCGCTTCGCGCAGTGGGGACCCGCCCGTGAAGCCCCAAGGCTTCACTGCCGGGTTCCCTTACCGGCAATGGCGGCGGCAGCACCCAACAGCTGATGGAAACATTGGCTGCGGTGCCGAAATCGCTGGACTCCAGGACAGGTAAGTGTCCTAATATTAAAAGTCAGCAGCTACAGTATGTGTACAGTATTTATAGCTGCTGACTTAATTTTTGGAGGGGATGGAGGGGGAGGCGGAACTCCACTTTAAGTAGTTGTCTACTTTTTATCTTTGTCTATCATTTTCTCCGTCACCCTGTACCCCTAATAGACACAGGGGGAGTTACACATACAAGGGGCCTGGGGAGCTGAGAGTGGGATTTCTCAACCTCTAAAGTTAGCTGGGTTCCACAGGCCCCCCAACTAAAGTGACTCCCGTCACTCCATTCATATATGTGCGACTTCGAGTCGCAGTGACTTGCACTACTGTGTTCATACTGATGCGACTTGAGGTCCATAGACCTCAAGATTACACAGGCATCGCTTCAAGTCGTGGCAAAACTTGTATGACTTTCAGGTCGCACAAGTGTGAAAGGAACCTCTAAAGTGACTATAGCTCATGCCAGAGTGAAATCAGCACCTTATTACCCTTATAAATGCTATGCAATTATTTCAATAAAATGTTTCCTTACTATAATTAATGCCTTTTTATGTTGCGCTCACTTCCTAGCTTCCACCATGGCTTTCTCCTATTTGTCAGGCTCTGATTGCCCCATGTGAAGCACGCATGCCTGGTGAATTCTACAAAATCCCTTGTTCCCTAGCAGCTAGTAATGATGGCCTCATACAAGGAGGTCTTATCTCTAGGGACATTGCTGCCGCTTTGAAAATCTGGGTAATGGTGGCCATACACGCTTCGATTTCATTAGCCGATGGATGTGCAATTTTATAAAAAGATGGGTTATACTTACTGATAACTCCTTTTCTAATAGTCTTCCAGGACAGCCCATGAGACCTTAGGCTCCTCCCCCAGGGACAGGAAACACATTCCAAAATTCAAATAAAAGGCGGTGCCTTAGTCCTCACCTTCAGTATTTCATGAGAACCGTAGGACACCCTGTAAAACATATACATAGATATATATATACACATATCATTTATACATAATACCAGATAAATCGGGTGGGAATCCGGCTGTCCTGGAAGACTATTAGAAAAGGAGTTATCAGTAAGTATAACCCATCTTTTCTCAAAGTCGTCTTCCAGGACAGCCCATGAGACGATAAGCAAGAAACTTACCAGTCTAGGGAGGGACCACTGCCTGGAGCACCTTTCGACCGAACGCCTGTTCCTGAGAAGATAGGAGGTCCAGGCGATAATGTCTAACAAAGGTCGAAAAGTTAGACCAGGTAGCTGCCTTACAGATTTGTTCTGGAGAGGCACCGGCCCTTTCAGCCCAAGACGTGGACAGTGCTCTAGTAGAGTGTGCAGTAATGAAAGGTGGAGTCACCTTTTTCACCATATAGGCTTCTGTGATAGCCTGTTTGATCCATCTAGCTAAGGTTGCCTTAGAAGCTTTTTCCCCTTTATGGGGGCCGGAAAATTGTAAAAACAAAGTATCATTCTTCCTGAAGGTTTTAGTCACCTCCAGGTATCTCAGAAGGGCTCTTCTGACATCCAAACAACTAAATTCTTTTTCTTTATTGTTGTTTGGGAAATTGCAAAAGGAAGGAAGGACTATGTCCTGAGTCCTATGAAAAGAAGAGACCCTCTTGGGCAAAAATCCTGGATCTGTTTTTAGCACAATCCTGTCGTCAAAAATCATAAGAAAAGGTTCTCTGATTGAGAGAGCCTGTAATTCGCTAACTCTTCTAGCCGAAGTAATAGCTACTAAAAATAAAGTTTTTAGGGTGAGCATTTTTACTGACAGGTCTACCAAGGGTTCAAACGGACTGGTAACCAAAGCCTGGAGTACCAGGGATAGATCCCAAGCTGGACACGTTTTAATCCTGGTTGGCTTTGTCCTGGCAATTGCTCTGAAAAAGGCATTCACATTAGGGTCTTCTCTAAGGGAGAACCGAAGGAAGACACTAAGGGCGGCAGCCTGTACCTTTAAGGTCCCTAGGGAGAGACCTTTGTCTATGCCTTCTTGAAAAAAATCTAAGATAGTTGGAATATCTGGGGAAAATCTCTGATTCTCCACCATCCAAAAATGAAATTTCTTCCAACTTTTTGCATATATTTTCCTAGTGACCGGTTTTCGACAGCTGGTCAATGTTTGGATGACTCTGTCTGAGAACCCCTGAGAACCTAGAATTTGTTCCTCAGATACCAGGCCGACAGGTTTAGGGTCCTGAGAAATGGATGGACCACCGGACCTTGAGTTAAGAGATCTAGTCTCCAAGGGAAGGTCATTGGAGGTAGTGCAGCCAATGCCTGAAGGCGTGCCAACCATGGCCTCTTGGGCCAGTATGGGGTTATCAGGATCATCTCTATATCTACTAGGATTATGGAAAATAATTTTTCTATTTTCCTGTTTGCCTAGGAGGCAAACAGATCCACTACCGGTAGGCCCCAAGGGGTTGTGACTTTGAAAAACACCTCTTGGTTGAGGAACCAATTGTCCTGGTTCATCTGGTGGTGGTGCAGATATGTCTGTGATACCTGGATGGTCCAGCTTCGCCTTATTGATAGGTGAAGAGAGGATATCCACCCCCAAAGGGTCCTTTTCAACTTGGTGGGAACCTTTACTTTCTGTTCTAAGGAACTTGACTATCCATCCCAATTCTGTAGGAAGAACATTTGGAGTGGACGTAGTTGGAACCCTGCCCAGGGGACCGCTGGGAAACAGGAGGTCATCAAGCACATCCTTCTTGTGACGTCCCTCAGAGAGACCCAGATTCTTTCTGGATGTAGAAGACAGAACTCCAGCCTGTGTCCTTGGCCTACTAGGTCTAGAATAAAAGGGCTGGAAGAAATCCTCTTCCATAGTGGGAGGAAGGCCCCTAAACTTCCTCCCACCCTGGGAAGGGAGTCATTGGGGCTTGTCGGGGCGTTGAGGAGGGTTAAACAGAATGTTGCCCTTCCCTTTTCCTTTATGCCCGGTCCAATGTTTTTTGAAATTTTGCTGGGTTTCAAAAGACTTCTGCTGTTTACCCCTGCCACGAGCATTCCTCTGAGCATAGGGGAATTTCTTCTTTTCTGGGAATCCCTTCTTTTTATCCGCTGTACGCTCCAGGGCTTCTGTTAGGCCTGGGCCAAAAAGATGGTCTCCTGTGAAGGGAAGACCACAAAGGCGAGATTTAGAAGTAACATCACCTGACCATGTCTTGAGCCATAGGCTTCTTCTGGCCGTATTAGCCAAAGCTGAGGTCCTTGCTGCCATTCTTACAGCTTCAGCTGAAGAATCCGCCAGGAATCCAATTCCCTGAAACAAGAGCGGAAATGATTTATTAATCTGTTCCCTCGATGTTCCAGCAGACAAGTGTGTTTGGATTTGAGATAGCCAGAGCTCCAGGTGTCTGGCTATGCAGGTGGATGCCAGGGCTGGCTTTAAGCTCATAATGGAGGCTTCCCAGACCCTACGCAAAGAGATATCAGTTCTCTTATCCATAGGGTCTTTTAGAGCTCCTGAATCCTCAAATGCCAAGTCAGTGCCTTTGGAGATTCTGGAAAGGGAGGCATCCAGCTTAGGGATTTTGTTCCAAGGCTGATCCCCACTGTTGTCAAATGGATACCTTCTTTTCAAAGTCTTTGGAAAAAAAGGCTTTTTATCAGGAGAATTCCACTCCTGTTTAATCATATCCAATAGGGAGCTATGCACAGGGAACACTCTAGCATGCTTTTTATGACAAGCGTACATCAAGTCATGCTTAGAGAGATGCACTTCTTCCTCCTCAATTTCTAGAGTTGTATAAACTGCCTTTAGTAGGTTATCTACATCCTCCAAGCTCAATTTAAAGTTGGAGCTATTATGGGAATCCTTGTCTATGGGTTCCTCCCCTGATCCTGATCCTTCTTGCTCCCCACCGGAGGAGTGGGAAGAAGAAACTTCCTCCAAACCCACTGGGATATTCAAAGATGGGGCCTGGGCCAATGGAGCCTGAGCTGGGGTGGAAGGCTGGACTGGTGCCTGCATCTTTTCAACGAGAGTTTTGAATGAACTAATGGTACTTTTTAGTTCATCTCTCACTGAGGTCAGCATTTTCTGGGTAGAGACTGCAGGGTCGTCTCTGACCAGTTTAGCTATACATGCCCGGCACACTGCTTTGTTCCAAGAGGAACTCAATTTCTCTCCGCATACAGCACACTTCTTTTTGGGGGGCTGAGGTGGGTTATTGTCCTGAGCCTTGGCCTGGAAGATAAAAGACAAGAGAATTATAATCAGGGAAACTTGTCCTCCTCCCACCTCCCGCTTATCCCCCATTTGTGATTTAGAAAAGAGGGAGCGGTGCTGCTTAACCCCTGCCCCTAACGATAGAAAAGAGAGGGGGGAAGGGGAACGGAGTTCCTAACAGGTATCTGCAAATAGGGTGTATATTTCCCCTTGCTTACCTGAGAGGTGCCGATGCCAGAGCCGACTTCCACCGCCTGTGCGGTTACTGTCGTGTCCATCGCTCTGTATGGTGATCCCAGCACTGCTGTTTCCACCTAACATCGGTCGCCCATATGTACTCACTGTTCGCGCCTTCGGAAACTGGAACGAGGGTTTCCGGCGCCCGCGGATGCCGTCACTGCGCCGGAAGTGACACTGTCGCTTCCCGTGAGGCCAGAGTGGATACGCTGAGTTCCGCCCCCTCCGTTTTTGGCGCCAACTTCAAAATTTCTTCCGAAGTTAGCGGTTCCGGGTACACAGGACTCTGCTCCAAGGAACCGGCCGACCAACGGAGTGGACTCCCCAACGTTCCACCAGACAGCATCCGTAGTCCTGCCGAGAGGCTAGAAGAACAGGAGACAGCGGTCAGCCCCTATTGCGGCACTAAGGGGGTACCGCTATGGGCTGAGGAGATGCATCTTTCCAAGTCTTTCCAAGGACAGTCCAGGAGACCGGGAGCTTCAGTTCCAGGAACATGTTACCCCCTGTCCGGAGGAAACACTAAATACTGAAGGTGAGGACTAAGGCACCGCCTTTTATTTGAATTTTGGAATGTGTTTCCTGTCCCTGGGGGAGGAGCCTAAGGTCTCATGGGCTGTCCTGGAAGACGACTTTGAGAAAAAAACATTGAATCCAAAACCAGTGGAATAGCCAAAACTTCCTTTCTGATCAATTTAAACTCGGTTTAGACTGGATTTGATTAGTGTGGAAAAATTATCAATCATTTTGCAGAAAAGGGCAGCACTAAGCTTATTTGGTGATGCAATTGATTTATTTGGATCAATTCGATTATGAGGTTGCATGGTGAAACTGAGATAAAATCAATAACTTACAACCATAATCTGTGGCTCAATGTTTGAAACGAGTACCAAGGCTGCATCAGCCACTTGATGGGAGTGCTACCAGGGTTTGCCATTGGATTGTAAAACCCACACATACATAATAGGGGCGGTATAGATAGGAGTCAAAACTTACAAGCATGTCTTTGGAATGTGGGAGGAGACCGGAGTACTCAGAGGTAAACCCATGCATGCACATGAAAAATATGCACAGGCCAGAACTTGGACCAAGGACCCCAGTGCTGCAAGACAGAAGTGCTAACCACACTTCCTAAAAGGGAAAGTTTAGTTATGGCTCTTTTTGCCTAGTTGCATTGGTCCAGCTGGGACCATTGTAAGTTTGTATGTGCCATACCTGGCCGATCCCTTGTGGAAGCTGGAAATGCAGAGGTTTTTTTTCTTTTTTGGGGGTCAGCGGCGGGATTCATCGTAAATGAGGATAGATCTACCTCAGGGGACATTTTTCTTGATTTTTTAAATAAAGGAATTGTCAAAAACTGTGTTTATTTCTTTTTGGTGAATAAATACCCCATACTCATTGACATGGGGGGGGGCCCGTTTTTCCCATAAACATGATGGGAGGGTCAAATCCCCTACAGCCCCAAAAGCACCCCCCCCATGTTGAGGGCATGTGGCCTGGTATGGTTCCGGGGGGGGGCCTGGTATGGATTTGGGGGGGTTAAAACAGATGAGATGTGCGATTCAGATGTGTTCCCATAGAAGGCAATAGGCCTGGAATTTGCATCCACAGTGCTCAGAAAACACGCCGGACTCTTTAAATTGGCAGTGAATTCACACTGCCACTGCACCGCCTATATGTGCACCAAATTCATAGAAAGCTGGTTTAAGTGTCAAATCGGATGCGGCTCAAAGCGCATCCAACTCCCATATATGTGAACGGAGGCTAAGGCTGTATTTAACCCAAAACTAAAAATGTAATAAAACCAAAAATTGAATATATTGCAGCTTACCAATTCTTAGATGTGGCGGCTGAATTTGTTTTCTTTTTTAGAGTTACTCATGTTAAATAAAACTGTTGTATTATAATGTACTGTTTCTTTAATGCTCATATTAAGTTTGTCTCTTGTGCCACTCCGTAGTTTGCATACTGGCGGTACACCCCTCCCCTTTTTTCTGTATCAGTCATTTTTATGCTGTACTTCAATGTAACACGTGCATTCTCCTAACCTGTATGGAAGAATCGTTCTTTTACCTGTTGTAAGTAACTGCACATTGTACGGATCATACGACGAAAAAACATCGCCAAATCTTCTTTCATGCCAGTTGTGACCGACTTAAACTATCTGGGAAGGTGATTTGGTATGGATAATCTCACCAGGGCAATGAGCGCCATGTGCTCCTGAAAACCAGATTCATAGCCTTTGCAGCCGCTCCAGAATAGTTACTTACTTCTGTTTTCCCCCGGTGATCTAGCCAGTAACACCTCCTATATTCGAGTGCCTCCACTCCAGATGATGGAGAACAGGGGGCACCTTTGGAAAAAAAAAAAAGCTGATTATAATAAACACCTTGATCAGTGTTGTCAAATGGCGGGTCTCATCCCTCTAACTGCTACATTTGCAGGTCAGCTTGTTCTGTTGAAAAATAACAGACTTAGAGCCGGTTCACACTACCACGACCAGAAAGTCGCCCAGAGACTTGGAAGAGACTTGGAAGAGACTTGGAAGAGACTTGGAAGAGACTTGGAAGAGACTTGGAAGAGACTTGGAAGAGACTTGGAAGAGACTTGGAAGAGACTTGTGCACTGCTTTGAAGAGACAGGCGACTTTGTCTGTGAGGAATGCCTGGCTAATCTCTTTCTTCTTCCTGTAAAGTCTGATAAGTCGCTTCAATTAAGATAAGGAGGCGACTCCCATTGAAGTATATGGGACAGTCGGATCACAGGTCGCCTCAAAGTAGTACAGGACCCTTTTCTGAAGTCGGAGCAACTTCAGTAGTGCCAATTAAGACGGCACTGATTGATTAACATTGCTTTTGTTATGTCAAGCTACCTGGGGCTACACAAGTCGCCTCACAAGTCGTGCTAGTGTGAATGGGCTCTTACTGGAGATCACCAGATGAAATTAAAGGAATGAAAGCTCAAAAAAAAAAAAAAATGCAGCCATCACATCTAAGACTTGTAAGCTGCAATATAAAAAAGGCGCGGTTCACATACTGTATATGCGGTGCAGGAAATGCGGCATTCATGCAAACCACAGAGGGTGTCAAAGTTAAGTTGTATGTAAATGATAACCTTGTAAAAAAAAAAAACCACACCATTTAGTGTATAGATGTTAAAAAAAAAAATAATAATAATAATAATAATAATAATAATTACATTCCCTCTGTTCTCGGCTGCATAACAGCTGGGGGAGAAGAAACATCATTACACTAATCTTCCAAGTGAATTGCTGGCAGGGGGGGGGGGGTGTGTCAGGACAACTATGGTCATTGGAAGAGGACAGACCGAGTTCCCAGCACAGCTAGAGAACTGACCACTCTGTGCTCTCATGCCTAATGTGGTCAGTTTTTAATAGGAAAGCAGAGGGACTGGCAGGAACACCAGAGATGTCACACAAAGGAACCAATGCAATGACAACAGGAGACTTTTTCACACAAGTACAATGTACAGCAGCCACAGGTCAAGAATATAAAATGTTGGGCTTACATACTTTGAGTCAATGTTTCTCAAACTTTTTACAGTCAAGGCACCCTTTAAAATCATGGATAGACTCGAAAAACCCCATTCTAAAATCTTTACATAATACAGCAACACCTAATGTTAGAGGTGATTTATTCTTCCAAAGCAAAATTTACTTTTGCACACTGGTACTGACTAGTATTCCAATGTTTCTCTTCTCCCACAATCAGCTAATGTCTGAAGGAGAGGGGCAGGGGAGGGTCAAACAAGGATGCTGTGGAGGTAACAGAGAGACATTCTCCTTATCAACTGATGATGTAATTGGTTGTTAGGATGCCAGTGTCAAGAAAGGCGTAATGGTGCGTAATATAAACCTGTGGCTTTTGTAACTAAAAGGCAGGCAAGAAAAAAAAAAAAAAATTATATTTATTTATTAATATTTTTCGGTAAAGCATACCCTAAGTAATTATTAGGTAGACAAAAAAAAAAAAAAAAAGCAGGCTTTATTCACTTGCTGAATTGTATACAATTTTTGATCAATTTTTAGGCATTTTGCCAAGGCATCCGTGATGACACCTCAAAGCACCCTGGTTGAAAAAAACATGCCGTTCGATGTGTTTGAAGAAAAAAAAAAAAGAAATGGTCCTGTGCGGCTGTGGTGAGATTTGAGCCAAACAAATGAATGGCTCAAATCGCACTGCACAGACATCGCATATAATTTGAATAGGATTGCGGTGCGATTCCTTTCGGAATCACATGTGGTGTCCCTAACTGCATATATGGGAACCCAGCCTAAAAGTTAGTTTCTAGGCTTAATATGGCTTTAGTTCTTGAAAAGCCAACTAATGCCCTCTAATATATCCACAGGTGACACAGGCACCCGGCTCACACACTGAACACACTTTCACATTATTATTAATTTCCAAACTTCCAAAAAAAAAAAAAAAAAAAACTTTTCTATCGACATTTATTGAAGCGATAAATAAATATTTTGCAGATGAATTTATGTTCCTCCGACAATTGGCTTCTAAAGGTCACAGATTGCACTTGAGATTGTGAAGGGAGAGGCGAAGCCATTACAACATCAGCCAGCACATTTACACAGTGTGACAACGACATTTATCAAAATCATCCAACACAACGCTTTCCCACCTGGGGGTCACCGAAGCCGACATTTACAAGACGCCGGAGCACAGCGCACATCACAATCACCAAAACTCTCCACAACTCCCCTATAGAAGGATATCAATCGGGCAGACAGCCCGGCACGGTGTCACACACACACACACATTAAGTTCATCGCCTTGTAAATCAGACTTGTTACCTGCTGGAGCCTAATGAGCTGCTGATGTCAGGACAGGACAGGCTGGGAAATTATCATACGTTCTGCACGGCTCAGCATTCCTCTCCCTCATTTTGGTTTCCACATTATAGGACGGAGATCCTTAGATAAGAGAAAAAATCTGCAATTCTAATGGCAGGCGAGTTTTAAGAAAACGATCACTTGCAGCTATATGGCGCGGCGGCAGAGGGTCCCTGTACTGATGTAGGAGCTCATTACTGATAGCATCAGGAGGATGGAGCGTCCTATGCATGACATGTGTGGATTGCAATGCCAGGCACACACGCAGCACAGCTCCAGCACAACAATGCTGGAATAGATCAGCCGGCTGCAATGTAGGTGACTTAAAGGGTCAGTCCACCTGATAATGACCAAATCACCCACCCGCTTCTTATACGCGTTTCACCCACTTGTGGTGGGGGGTCTCTGCAAAGCCCACCTAGTGCTGCCTCTACATATTTATTAACAACCTCTTGCTGGGCAAGTTATTATATATACTGCCACAAGAAAGGTGCGCTTTAACACCCAGCCGCCGCACAAGTCCACAGCGATACGAGGTTGTGTGCCAAGAGCACACTCACCGACAGCTGTCAGTCAAGGATTCTGATCGGGACCAGCCCCTGATCATGTGACCGCTGTGACAGGTCACATGATATAGACAGACAGCGCACTGCCTCCTGGTTGATAAAGTCCATTTATTGCGCTGTGTTAAGGGGTTAACTGCTATCCATGGAACACATATGTGCAGCAGCAAGAAGGGCGAGCTTTAATGGTGCTCCTGATCCCCCGACTACTGGGGCAGGCCAATCACAGTGATCCCGTGACTACTGGGGCGGGCCAATCACAGTGATCCCCGTGACCACTGGGGCGGGCCAATCACAGTGATCCCCGTGACCACTGGGGAGGGCCAATCACAGTTATCCCCGTGACCACTGGGGAGGGCCAATCACAGTTATCCCCGTGACCACTGGGGAGGGCCAATCACAGTGATCCCCGTGACCACTGGGGCGGGCCAATCACAGTGATCCCCGTGACTACTGGGGCGGGCCAATCACAGTGATCCCGTGACCACTGGGGCGAGCAAGTCACAGTGATCCCGTGACCACTGGGGCGAGCAAGTCACAGTGATCCCGTGACCACTGGGGCGAGCAAGTCACAGTGATCCCGCGACTACTGGGGCGAGCAAGTCACAGTGATCCCGCGACTACTGGGGCGGGCCAGTCACAGTGATCCCGCGACTACTGGGGCGAGCAAGTCACAGTGATCCCGCGACTACTGGGGCGGGCCAGTCACAGTGATCCCGCGACTACTGGGGCGGGCCAATCACAGTGATCCCGTGACTACTGGGGCGGGCCAATCACAGTGATCCCGTGACTACTGGGGCGGGCCAATCACAGTGATCCCGTGACTACTGGGGCGGGCCAATCACAGTGATCCCGTGACTGGGAAAAAGTTAAATTGTCTCCAAGAGGAGACGGGTTTACAATTTACAGAGAGCTTTACAAACCTTACATTCACATCAGTCCCCCAAAGAGCTTACAATCTACGGATCACATCTCATGATTATACACATGCTAGGGCCAACTTAGAATTATCATCTTTATAGAGTGTTGGAGGAAACCCACACAAGCACAGGAGAACATGCAAACTCCATGTAGAGCCAGGATTTGAACATTTTTGTAACCTCCCTCAGATTGCAGCAAGAAAAATGAGACTCCCTATGTTACAGCAGAAGAAGAGAGACTCTTTCAGCTTTTGCAAGGGGAGCACCTGAGGAGGTGCTTTAAGTTGTCTGAATCCACATAAAAGATCTATTTTGAATGGAAGTTGACCCAGGTGTGATTTGGGGGGTGGTGGACTAGGTGTTGGTGGGGGGGGGCAAATGCCCCCAGATGGGATGGAATAGGGGGGGGTGACAGCAGGTGCAATGGGATCGAGGGGGGGTGACGGCAGGTGTGATGGGATGGGGGGGTTGCCCCAAGGTATGATAGGATGGGGGGGTGCCCCCAGGTTTGATGGGGTGAGGGAGGAGGGTGCCCAAGGTGTGATGGGGAGGGGGGGGCCCCCAGGTGTGATTGGGAGGGGGCCCCCAGGTGTGATTGGGAGGGGGCCCCCAGGTGTGATGGGGAGGGCGGCCCCCCAGGTGTGATGGGGAGGGCGGCCCCCCAGGTGTGATGGGGTGAGGGAGGAGGGTGCCCCAGCTGTAATGGGGAGGGGGGGGCCCCCAAGTGTGATTGGGGAGGGGGGCCCCCCAGGTGTAATGGGGAGGGGGGCCCCCCAGGTGTAATGGGGAGGGGGGGCCCCCAGGTGTAATGGGGAGGGGGGAGGGTGCCCCAGGTGTGATGGGGAGGGGGCCCTCCAAGTGTGATTGGGATGGGGCCCCCCGATGTAATGGGGAGGGGGGGAAGGTGCCCCCGGGTGTGATGGGCAGGGTGCCCCCAGGTGTTGGGGGGGGAGGGGGGCCCCAGGTGTGATTGGGTGGGTGCCCCAGGTGTGATGGGGAGGGGGGGGAGGGTGCCCCAGGTGTGATGGGGGGGAGGGTGCCCCAGGTGTGATGGGGGGGGTTGTGATGGGGGGGTGCCCAAGGTGTGATGGGGAGGGGGGGTTGTGATGGGGGGGAGGGTGCCACAGGTGTGATGGGGAGGGGGGGTGGGTGCCACTGTTGTAATGGGGAGGGTTCCCCAGGTGTGATGGGGAGGGGTGCCACAGGTGTAATGGGGAGGGGGGGAGGGGTGCCACAGGTGTAATGGGGAGGGGGGGAGGGTGCCCCAGGTGTGATGAGGTAGGGGGGAGGGTGCCCCAGGTGTGATGGGGAGGGGGGGGTGCCCCAGGTGTGATGGGGGGAGGGTGCCCCAGGTGTGATGGGGGGGGTTGTGATGGGGGGTGCCCCAGGTGTGATGGGGAGGGGGGGTTGTGATGGGGGGGGGGGGAGGGTGCCCCAGGTGTGATGGGGAGGGGGGGAGGATGCCCCAGGTGTGATGGGGGGAGGGTGCCCCAGGTGTGATGGGGGGAGGGTGCCCCAGGTGTGATGGGGGGAGGGTGCCCCAGGTGTGATGGGGGGGTTGTGATGGGGGGTGCCCCAGGTGTGATGGGGAGGGGGGGTTGTGATGGGGGGGGGGAGGGTGCCCCAGGTGTGATGGGGAGGGGGGGAGGATGCCCCAGGTGTGATGGGGAGGGGGGGTGCCCCAGGTGTGATGGGGAGGGGGGGGGAGGATGCCCCAGGCGTGTATGTGTCAGTCTCACCTCCTCATCCTCCTCGTCCCGCTCCGCTCCACACCTCGGTCCTCCGTCCTCTCCCCGGGTACAGGCAGCTCCTTCCTCCGAGTGGCAGTCCGTACTGCTCCCCCCAGCAGAGGTCTTGCTGTCCCCCTCGGACAAGGTCTGGGATCCGGATGAAGAAGGGGAAGTGTCCCCGCTGCTCCCGGAAACTTTGCACTCCATGTCCCCTCTCCGGTCCCTCTCCTGAGGGTCTCCGATGTCCTCCTCGCCGTGCACAGACCAGCAGAGTAGCGGACACCATGGGCTCTCCTAGGTCACAGGTCGGCGCTCCGGGCGGAGGGATCGCACACACGCCGGGGATCGCTGTCACCGCTCGGCATGCCTAAAGAGATGCGCAAACCTTGCCACCTTCCAGCCAATCCGCCGCCCCACCTTCCACTGGGCGTGCCCGAGGAATCCGTACAGCCAATGAGCGCAGCTCCAGGGGGCGGGGCCAGCAACAAGTCTCTGCGGACTGAAGCACCTATGTGCAGGTGATGGGGGCCGGAGAGAGAGGAACACTAAGGGGGAACTCCAACCCCTCCGGGATAAGGAGACCAATTCACCTCTAAGGGGAACCTCCACTTCCTCCAGGACAGGGGGGCCAATCCACCACTAAGGGGGACCTCCACCTCTTCCAGGACAAGGAAACCAATCCACCACTAAGGGGGACCTCCACCTCCTCCAGGACAAGAAGACCAATCCACCACTAAGAGGGACCTCCGCTCCCTCCAGGACAAGAAGACCAATCCACCACTAAGGGGGACCTCCACCTCCTCCAGGACAAGGAGACCAATCCACCACTAAGAGGGGCCTCCACCTCCTCCAAGACGAGGAAACCAATCCACCACTAAGAGGGGCCTCCACCTCTTCCAGGACAAGGAAACCAATCCACCACTAAGGGGGACCTCCACCTCCTCCAGGACAAGAAGACCAATCCACCACTAAGAGGGACCTCCACCTCCTCCAGGACAAGGAGACCAATCCACCACTAAGAGGGGCCTCCACCTCCTCCAAGACAAGGAAACCAATCCACCACTAAGAGGGGCCTCCACCTCTTCCAGGACAAGGAAACCAATCCACCACTAAGGGGGACCTCCACCTCCTCCAGGACAAGGAGACCAATCCACCACTAAGGGGGACCTCCACCTCCTCCAAGACAAGGAAACCAATCCACCACTAAGGGGGACCTCCACCTCTTCCAGGACAAGGAAACCAATCCACCACTAAGGGGGACCTCCACCTCCTCCAGGACAAGAAGACCAATCCACCACTAAGAGGGACCTCCACCTCCTCCAGGACAAGAAGACCAATCCACCACTAAGGGGGACCTCCACCACCTCCAGGACAAGAAGACCAATCCACCACTAAGAGGGACCTCCGCTCCCTCCAGGACAAGAAGACCAATCCACCACTAAGGGGGACCTCCACCTCCTCCAGGACAAGAAGACCAATCCACCACTAAGAGGGACCTCCGCTCCCTCCAGGACAAGAAGACCAATCCACCACTAAGGGGGACCTCCACCTCCTCCAGGACAAGGAGACCAATCCACCACTAAGAGGGGCCTCCACCTCCTCCAAGACAAGGAGACCAATCCACCACTAAGAGGGGCCTCCACCTCTTCCAGGACAAGGAAACCAATCCACCACTAAGGGGGACCTCCACCTCCTCCAGGACAAGGAGACCAATCCACCACTAAGGGGGACCTCCACCTCCTCCAAGACAAGGAAACCAATCCACCACTAAGGGGGACCTCCACCTCTTCCAGGACAAGGAAACCAATCCACCACTAAGGGGGACCTCCACCTCCTCCAGGACAAGAAGACCAATCCACCACTAAGAGGGACCTCCACCTCCTCCAGGACAAGAAGACCAATCCACCACTAAGGGGGACCTCCACCACCTCCAGGACAAGAAGACCAATCCACCACTAAGAGGGACCTCCGCTCCCTCCAGGACAAGAAGACCAATCCACCACTAAGGGGGACCTCCACCTCCTCCAGGACAAGGAGACCAATCCACCACTAAGAGGGGCCTCCGCTCCCTCCAGGACAAGAAGACCAATCCACCACTAAGGGGGACCTCCTCCAGGACAAGGAGACCAATCCACCACTAAGAGGGGCCTCCACCTCCTCCAAGACAAGGAAACCAATCCACCACTAAGAGGGGCCTCCACCTCTTCCAGGACAAGGAAACCAATCCACCACTAAGGGGGACCTCCACCTCCTCCAGGACAAGGAGACCAATCCACCACTAAGGGGGACCTCCACCTCCTCCAAGACAAGGAAACCAATCCACCACTAAGGGGGACCTCCACCTCTTCCAGGACAAGGAAACCAATCCACCACTAAGGGGGACCTCCACCTCCTCCAGGACAAGAAGACCAATCCACCACTAAGAGGGACCTCCACCTCCTCCAGGACAAGAAGACCAATCCACCACTAAGGGGGACCTCCACCACCTCCAGGACAAGAAGACCAATCCACCACTAAGAGGGACCTCCGCTCCCTCCAGGACAAGAAGACCAATCCACCACTAAGGGGGACCTCCACCTCCTCCAGGACAAGAAGACCAATCCACCACTAAGAGGGACCTCCGCTCCCTCCAGGACAAGAAGACCAATCCACCACTAAGGGGGACCTCCACCTCCTCCAGGACAAGGAGACCAATCCACCACTAAGAGGGGCCTCCACCTCCTCCAAGACAAGGAAACCAATCCACCACTAAGAGGGGCCTCCACCTCTTCCAGGACAAGGAAACCAATCCACCACTAAGGGGGACCTCCACCTCCTCCAGGACAAGGAGACCAATCCACCACTAAGGGGGACCTCCACCTCCTCCAAGACAAGGAAACCAATCCACCACTAAGGGGGACCTCCACCTCTTCCAGGACAAGGAAACCAATCCACCACTAAGGGGGACCTCCACCTCCTCCAGGACAAGAAGACCAATCCACCACTAAGAGGGACCTCCACCTCCTCCAGGACAAGAAGACCAATCCACCACTAAGGGGGACCTCCACCACCTCCAGGACAAGAAGACCAATCCACCACTAAGAGGGACCTCCGCTCCCTCCAGGACAAGAAGACCAATCCACCACTAAGGGGGACCTCCACCTCCTCCAGGACAAGGAGACCAATCCACCACTAAGAGGGGCCTCCGCTCCCTCCAGGACAAGAAGACCAATCCACCACTAAGGGGGACCTCCACCTCCTCCAGGACAAGGAGACCAATCCACCACTAAGAGGGGCCTCCACCTCCTCCAAGACAAGGAAACCAATCCACCACTAAGAGGGGCCTCCACCTCTTCCAGGACAAGGAAACCAATCCACCACTAAGGGGGACCTCCACCTCCTCCAGGACAAGGAGACCAATCCACCACTAAGGGGGACCTCCACCTCCTCCAAGACAAGGAAACCAATCCACCACTAAGGGGGACCTCCACCTCTTCCAGGACAAGGAAACCAATCCACCACTAAGGGGGACCTCCACCTCCTCCAGGACAAGAAGACCAATCCACCACTAAGAGGGACCTCCACCTCCTCCAGGACAAGAAGACCAATCCACCACTAAGGGGGACCTCCACCACCTCCAGGACAAGAAGACCAATCCACCACTAAGAGGGACCTCCGCTCCCTCCAGGACAAGAAGACCAATCCACCACTAAGGGGGACCTCCACCTCCTCCAGGACAAGGAGACCAATCCACCACTAAGAGGGGCCTCCACCTCCTCCAGGACAAGGAGACCAATCCACCACTAAGGGGGACCTCCACCTCCTCCATGACAAGGAAACCAATCCACCACTAAGGGGGACCTCCACCTCTTCCAGGACAAGGAAACCAATCCACCACTAAGGGGGACCTCCACCTCCTCCAGGACAAGAAGACCAATCCACCACTAAGAGGGACCTCCACCTCCTCCAGGACAAGAAGACCAATCCACCACTAAGGGGGACCTCCACCACCTCCAGGACAAGGAGACCAATCCACCACTAAGGGGGACCTCCACCTCCTCCAGGACAAGAAGACCAATCCACCACTAAGAGGGACCTCCGCTCCCTCCAGGACAAGAAGACCAATCCACCACTAAGGGGGACCTCCACCTCCTCCAGGACAAGAAGACCAATCCACCACTAAGAGGGACCTCCGCTCCCTCCAGGACAAGAAGACCAATCCACCACTAAGGGGGACCTCCACCTCCTCCAGGACAAGGAGACCAATCCACCACTAAGAGGGGCCTCCACCTCCTCCAAGACAAGGAAACCAATCCACCACTAAGAGGGGCCTCCACCTCTTCCAGGACAAGGAAACCAATCCACCACTAAGGGGGACCTCCACCTCCTCCAGGACAAGGAGACCAATCCACCACTAAGGGGGACCTCCACCTCCTCCAAGACAAGGAAACCAATCCACCACTAAGGGGGACCTCCACCTCTTCCAGGACAAGGAAACCAATCCACCACTAAGGGGGACCTCCACCTCCTCCAGGACAAGAAGACCAATCCACCACTAAGAGGGACCTCCACCTCCTCCAGGACAAGAAGACCAATCCACCACTAAGGGGGACCTCCACCACCTCCAGGACAAGAAGACCAATCCACCACTAAGAGGGACCTCCGCTCCCTCCAGGACAAGAAGACCAATCCACCACTAAGGGGGACCTCCACCTCCTCCAGGACAAGGAGACCAATCCACCACTAAGAGGGGCCTCCACCTCCTCCAGGACAAGGAGACCAATCCACCACTAAGGGGGACCTCCACCTCCTCCAAGACAAGGAAACCAATCCACCACTAAGGGGGACCTCCACCTCTTCCAGGACAAGGAAACCAATCCACCACTAAGGGGGACCTCCACCTCCTCCAGGACAAGAAGACCAATCCACCACTAAGGGGGACCTCCACCACCTCCAGGACAAGGAGACCAATCCACCACTAAGGGGGACCTCCACCTCCTCCAGGACAAGAAGACCAATCCACCACTAAGAGGGGCCTCCACCTCCTCCAGGACAAGAAGACCAATCCACCACTAAGAGGGACCTCCGCTCCCTCCAGGACAAGAAGACCAATCCACCACTAAGGGGGACCTCCACCTCCTCCAGGACAAGGAGACCAATCCACCACTAAGAGGGGCCTCCACCTCCTCCAGGACAAGGAGACCAATCCACCACTAAGGGTGACCTCCACCTCCTCCAGGACAAGAAGACCAATCCACCACTAAGAGGGACCTCCGCTCCCTCCAGGACAAGAATACCAATCCACCACTAAGGGGGACCTCCACCTCCTCCAGGACAAGGAGACCAATCCACCACTAAGAGGGACCTCCACCACCTCCAGGACAAGGAGACCAATCCACCACTAAGAGGGACCTCCACCTCCTCCAGGACAAGGAGACCAATCCATCACTAAGGGGGACCTCCACCCCCTCCAGGACAGGGAGACCAATCCACCACTAAGGGGGACCTCCACCTCCTCCAGGACAAGGAGACCAGTCCACCACTAAGAGGGACCTCCACCCCCTCCAGGACAGGGAGACCGGTCCACCACTAAGGGTGGCCTCCACCTCCTCCAGGACAAGTAGACCAATCCACCACCAAGAGGGACCTCCACCTCCTCCAGGACAAGGAGACCAATCCACCACTAAGGGGGACCTCCACCTCCTCCAGGACAAGGAGACCAATCCACCACTAAGGGGGACCTCCACCTCCTCCAGGACAAGGAAACCAGTCCACCACTAAGAGGGACCTCCACCTCCTCCAGGACAAGGAGACCAGTCCAACAGGGAGACCGTTCCACCACTAAGAGGGATCTCCACCTCCCCCAGGACAGGGAGACCGGTCCACCGCTAAGTGGGACCTCCTCCAGGACAAGGAGACCAATCCACCACTAAGAGGGACTTCCACCTCCTCCAGGACAAGGAGACCAATCCACCACTAAGGGGGACCTCCACCTCCTCCAGGACAAGGAGACCAATCCACCATTAAGGGGGACCTCCAGGACAAGAAAACCAGTCCACCACTAAGAGGGACCTCCACCTCCCCCAGGACAGGGAGACCAGTCCAACATTAAGGGGGACCTCCAACCTCCCTCGGGACAGGGAGACCGTTCCACCACTAAGAGGGACCTCCACCTCCCCCAGGGCAGGGAGACCGGTCCACCGCTAAGTGGGACCTCCACCTTCTCCGGAACAAGGAGACCAATCCACCACTAAGAGGGACCTCCACCTCCTCCAGGACAGGGAGACCAATCCATCCACTAAGGGGGACCTCCACCTCCTCCAGGACAAGGAGACCAATCCACCACTAAGAGAGACCTCCACCGACCCCAGGACAGGGAGACCAGTCCAACATTAAGGGGGACCTCCAACCTCCCCCAGGACAGGGAGACCATTCCACCACTGAGAGGGACCTCCACCTCCCCCAGGACACGGAGATCGGTCCACCACTAAGAGGGACCTCCACCTCCTCCAGGACAGGGAGACCAATCCACCACTAAGAGGGACCTCCACCTCCTCCAGGACAGGGAGACCAATCCACCACTAAGGCGGACCTCCACCTCTTCCAGGACAAGGAGACCAATCCACCACTAAGGCGGACCTCCACCTCCTCCAAGACAAGGAGACCAGTCCACCACTAAGAGGGACCTCCACCTATTCCGAGACAAGGAGACCAGTCCACCACTACGGGGGACCTCCACCTCCGTTCTCTCCCCGGGTACAGGCAGTTCCCTCCTCCGAGTGGCAGTCCGTACTGCTCCCCCCAGCAGACGTTTTGCTGTCCCCCTCGGACAAGGTCTGGGATCCGGATGAAGAAGGGGACGTGTCCCCGCTGCTCCCGGAAACTTTGCACTCCATGTCCCCTCTCCGGTCCCTCTCCTGAGGGTCTCCGATGTCCGCTCCGCTCCTCGCCGTACAAAGACCAGCAGAGTAGCGGACACCATGGGCTCTCCTAGGTCACAGGTTGGCGCTCCGGGCGGAGGGATCACACACACGCCGGGGATCGCTGTCACCGTTAGGCATGCCTAAAGAGATGCGCAAACCTTGCCACCTTCCAGCCAATCCGCCGCTCCGGGACACCTATTTCGGGACAAGGAGACCAGTCCACCACTAAGGGGGACCTCCACCTCCTCCCGGACAAGGAGACCAGTCAATCACTAAGGGGGACCTCCACCTCCTCCCGGACAAGGAGACCAGTCCATCACTAAGGGGGACCTCCACCTCCTCCAGGACAAGGAAACCAGTCCACCACTAAGGGGGACCTCCGCCTCCTCCAGGAAAAGGAGACCAATCCAACACTAAGGGGGACTTCCACCTCCCCCGGGACAGGGAGACCAGTCCACCACTAAGAGGGACCTTCACCTCCTCCATGACAAGGAGACCAGTCCACCACTAAGAGGGACCTCCACCCCCTCCAGGACAAGGAGACCAATCCACCACTAAGGGGGACCTCCACCTCCCTTAGGACAGGGAGACCGGTCCACCACTAAGGGGGACCTCCACCTCCTCCAGGAAAAGGAGACCAATCCACCACTAAGGGGGACTTCCACCTCCCCTGGGACAGGGAGACCAGTCCACCACTAAGAGGGACCTCCACCTCCCCCAGGACAAGAGAACCAATCCACCACTAAGGGGGACCTCCACCTCCTCTAGGACAAGGGGACCAATCCACCACTAAGGGGGACTTCCACCTCCCCGGGACAGGGAGACCAGTCCACCACTAAGAGGGACCTCAACCTCCTCCAGGACAAGAAGGCCAATCCACCACTAAGAGGGACCTCCACCTCCTCCAGGACAAGGGGACCAGTCCACCACTAAGAGGGACCTCCAACCCCTCCAGGACAGGGAGACCAATCCACCACTAAGAGGGACCTCCACCTCCTCCAGGACAGGGAGACCAATCCACCACTAAGGCGGACCTCCACCTCTTCCAGGACAAGGAGACCAATCCACCACTAAGGCGGACCTCCACCTCCTCCAAGACAAGGAGACCAGTCCACCACTAAGAGGGACCTCCACCTATTCCGAGACAAGGAGACCAGTCCACCACTACGGGGGACCTCCACCTCCGTTCTCTCCCCGGGTACAGGCAGTTCCCTCCTCCGAGTGGCAGTCCGTACTGCTCCCCCCAGCAGACGTTTTGCTGTCCCCCTCGGACAAGGTCTGGGATCCGGATGAAGAAGGGGACGTGTCCCCGCTGCTCCCGGAAACTTTGCACTCCATGTCCCCTCTCCGGTCCCTCTCCTGAGGGTCTCCGATGTCCGCTCCGCTCCTCGCCGTACAAAGACCAGCAGAGTAGCGGACACCATGGGCTCTCCTAGGTCACAGGTTGGCGCTCCGGGCGGAGGGATCACACACACGCCGGGGATCGCTGTCACCGTTCGGCATGCCTAAAGAGATGCGCAAACCTTGCCACCTTCCAGCCAATCCGCCGCTCCGGGACACCTATTTCGGGACAAGGAGACCAGTCCACCACTAAGGGGGACCTCCACCTCCTCCCGGACAAGGAGACCAGTCAATCACTAAGGGGGACCTCCACCTCCTCCCGGACAAGGAGACCAGTCCATCACTAAGGGGGACCTCCACCTCCTCCAGGACAAGGAAACCAGTCCACCACTAAGGGGGACCTCCGCCTCCTCCAGGAAAAGGAGACCAATCCAACACTAAGGGGGACTTCCACCTCCCCCGGGACAGGGAGACCAGTCCACCACTAAGAGGGACCTTCACCTCCTCCATGACAAGGAGACCAGTCCACCACTAAGAGGGACCTCCACCCCCTCCAGGACAAGGAGACCAATCCACCACTAAGGGGGACCTCCACCTCCCTTAGGACAGGGAGACCGGTCCACCACTAAGGGGGACCTCCACCTCCTCCAGGAAAAGGAGACCAATCCACCACTAAGGGGGACTTCCACCTCCCCTGGGACAGGGAGACCAGTCCACCACTAAGAGGGACCTCCACCTCCCCCAGGACAAGAGAACCAATCCACCACTAAGGGGGACCTCCACCTCCTCTAGGACAAGGGGACCAATCCACCACTAAGGGGGACTTCCACCTCCCCGGGACAGGGAGACCAGTCCACCACTAAGAGGGACCTCAACCTCCTCCAGGACAAGAAGGCCAATCCACCACTAAGAGGGACCTCCACCTCCTCCAGGACAAGGGGACCAGTCCACCACTAAGAGGGACCTCCAACCCCTCCAGGACAGGGAGACCAATCCACCACTAAGGGGGACCTCCTCCAGGACAAGGAAACCAATCCACCACTAAGGGGGACCTCCACCTCCTCCAGGACAAGGAGACCAGTCCACCACTAAGAGGGACCTCCACCCCCTCCAGGACAGGGAGACTGGTTCACCACTAAGGGGGACCTTCACCTCCTCCATGACAAGGAGACCAGTCCACCACTAAGAGGGACCTCCACCCCCTCCAGGACAAGGAGACCAATCCACCACTAAGGGGGACCTCCACCTCCCCCAGGACAGGGAGACCAATCCACCACTAAGGGGGACCTCCACCTCCTCCAGGACAAGGAGACCAATCCACCACTAAGGGGGACTTCCAACTCCCCCGGGACAGGGAGACCAGTCCACCACTAAGGGGGACCTCCACCTCCTCCAGGACAGGGAGACCAGTCCAACATTAAGAAGGACCTCCAACCTCCCCCGGGACAGGGAGACCATTCCACCACTAAGAGGGACCTCCACCTCCCCCAGGACAGGGAGACCGGTCCACCACTAAGTGGGACCTCCAGCTCCTCCGGGACAAGGAGACCAATCCACCACTAAGCGGGACCTCCACCTCCTCCAGGACAGGGAGACCAATCCATCCACTAAGGGGGACCTCCACCTCCTCCAGGACAAGGAGACCAATCCACCACTAAGGCGGACCTCCACCTCCTCCAGGACAAGGAGACTAGTCCACCACTAAGAGGGACCTCCACCTCCCCCAGGACAGGGAGACCAGTCCAACATTAAGGGGGACCTCCAACCTCCCCCGGGACAGGGAGACCGTTCCACCACTGAGAAGGACCACCACCTCCCCCAGGACACGGAGATCGGTCCACCACTAAGAGGGACCTCCACCTCCTCCAGGACAGGGAGACCAATCCACCACTAAGAGGAACCTCCTCCAGGACAAGAAGACCAATCCACCACTAAGGCGGACCTCGACCTCCTCCGGGACAGGGAGACCAGTCCACCACTAAGGGGGACCTCCACCTCCGTCCTCTCCCTGGGTACAGGCAGCTTCCTCCTCCGAGTGACAGTCCGTACTGCTCCCCCCAGCAGACGTTTTGCTGTCCCCCTCAGACAAGGTCTGGGATCCGGATGAAGAAGGGGACGTGTCCCCGCTGCTCCCGGAAACTTTGCACTCCATGTCCCCTCTCCGGTCCCTCTCCTGAGGGTCTCCGATGTCCGCTCCTCGCCATACAAAGACCAGCAGAGTAGCGGACACCATGGGCTCTCCTGGGTCACAGGTCGGCGCTCCGGGCGGAGGGATCACACACACGCCGGGGATCGCTGTCACCGTTCGGCATGCCTAAAGAGATGCCCAAACCTTGCCACCTTCCAGCCAATCCGCCGCTCCGGGACACCTATTCCGGGACAAGGAGACCAGTCAATCACTAAGGGGGACCTCCACCTCCTCCCGGACAAGGAGACCAGTCCATCACTAAGGGGGACGTCCACCTCCTCCAGGACAAGGAGACCAATCCATCACTAAGGGGGACCTCCATCTCCTCCAGGACAAGGAGACCAGTCCACCACTAAAAGGGACCGCCACCACCTCCAGGACAAGGAGACCAGTTAACCACTAAGGCGGTCCTCCACCTCCTCCAGGACAAGGAGACCAGTCCAACACTATGAGGGACCTCCAACTCCTCCTGGACAAGGACACCAGTCCAACACTATGGGGGACCTTCACCTATTCACTAAGTAGAACCTCCATCTCATTTGGGACAGGGAGACCAGTCCATCACTAAGGGGGACCTCCACCTCCTCCGGGACAGGGAGACCAGTCCACCACTAAGGGGGACCTCCACCTCTTCCGGGACAGGGAGACCAGTCCACCACCAAGGGGGACCTCCACCTCTTCTGGGACAAGGAGACCATTCCCCTGCTAAGGGGGACCTCCACCTCCTCCGGGACATGAAGACAAGTCCACTACTAATTGAAGAAGCTGATGTTAGAAGCTGATTGGCCACTATGCACAGATGCACCAGATTCTGAGTCCTCCAGCTTTAGCAAATTTCCTCCTTTATTCTTCAGAATGTTCCCTCTCCTCCTCCTTTCCTATCCTGCCTGGCCTGTATAAAAAGACCCATGTACTTACTTACTTTTAATTGGTTCCAGTCACCTGACTCCACAGCCCTGCCTCCTCTGTGTCAGTGAGCGTCTGATGCAGGGGAGAGGAGGGAGCGTCAACAACAGCTGGGACATGGGAGCCATTGGATGACATCATGGCTCCTTGAATTCCGAGCCATTATCAAAGCACTCCTTTCGGGCCCACTTTCACTAGGCGCAGTTGCCTGCGTTTTTCCATGCAATAGTTTTCTGTGTGTTATGTTCAGGCCAGAATGAAGTGTTACACTGCGTTTCCGAGCTGAGCAATATTATGCAACATTTGTGCATAATGTCGCACTGCTTTGCTAACACTGGCAGGGCGCTTACAATGGTCAGCTTTTATTCCTTTATGTAAAACCTTTATTCAAAGAGAAAAACTGTTGTTGTAACCACTTAAAAGAGAAGTATGGGAATCCATTTGTTTGGAGATTCATACTTACCTAGCTGGAGTCAGCATCGGTCTTCCCCAGGCTCCAAGACTGGGAACCGAGGGATCTGACACCACCAATCGCTCAGTTCTCACAGCTCCCTGAGCAGAGAGCTGCTGACTGTCAGTCACCCCCTCGCTCATTGGAGCACTGGGATGTGGAAGGGGCAGGAGCTGCCGGCTCAGGCTCTCAGCGGATTGCAATCTTGCCTGAGTCTGGACCGGCTCTACAACATCAGAAGACAGCGGACTTCAGCCCGCTGTCTGCTGAAAGCGGGTCACAGGAGTGCAGAAAGAACCACCGTCCTGTGATCCACAAAAGTGCAGCCAAAAAAAAAAAAAACAAATGCAGCCACAACATTTAAATAAAAATTATAGGCAAAACTTTAATTTCTTTTTTCATTTTGGTTAGAGCAAAAGTCAGATTTGTTTTCACCATCTGTGTCCCATTGCGAAGATTTCCCTTCACTTCCTGTCCCATAGCCAAACGGGAAGTGAGAGGAAATCCTTCCCCTCTATTACTTTTCTGGGGACAACCCAAAATTTGGGATTTTCTTTTACTTTCAATGATAATAGTAAACAGAACAAATAGAGAGAGTGAATCTCCCTAACAGGGAGACAGACAGCAATAAAAACTGACAGGAGTTCTAACCCTTCTCCATTCTATCCAAAACAAAAAAAAATCTTTTGCCTTTAGTTATATTTTAAGTATTGGTAAACTGCAATATATTCATCTTTTGTTTTTGTGTTTAACCACCTCAATACTGGGCACTTTCACCTCCTTCCTGCCCAGGCCAATTTTCAGCTTTTAGTGTTCTCACACTTTGAATGACACTGTACAATACAGTATATATATATATATTTGATCCCCTATCAATTAGCAAGATTTCTGGCTCCCGGGTGTCTTTCATACAGGTAACAAGCTGAGATTAGGAGCACTCTCAGCTTGTTACCTATATAAAAGACACCTGTCCACAAAAGCAATCAATTAATCAGATTCCAATCTCTCCACCATTTCGAAGACCAAAGAGCTGTCCAAAGATGTTGGGGACAAGATTGTAGACCTACAAAAGGCTGGAATGGGCTACAAGACTATCGCCAAGCAGCTTGGTGAGAGGATGACAACAGTTGGTGCGATTATTCGCAAATGGAAGAAACATAAAATAACTGTCAATCTCCCTCGGTCTGGGGCTCGATGCATGATATCACCTTGTGGAGTTTCAATGATGATGAGAATGGTGAGGAATCAGCCCAGAAGTACACAAGAGAATCTTGTCAATGATCTCAAGGCAGCTGGGACCATAGTCACCAAGAAAACAATTGGTAACACACTACACCATGAAGGACTGAAATCCTGCAGTGCCCGCAAGGCACATGTACAGGCCGTCTGAAGTTTACCAATGAACATCTGAATGATTCAGAGGGGAACTGGGTGAAAGTGTTGTCAGATGAAACCATAATTGAGCTCTTTGGCATCAACTCAACTCGCCCTATTTGGAGAAGGAGGAATGCTGCCTATGACCCCAAGAACACCATCCCCACCATCAAACATGGAGGTGGAAACATTATGCTTTGGGGGTGTTTTTCTGCTAAGGGGACAGGACAACTTCACTGCATCAAAGGGACGATGAACGGGGCCACGTACCGTCAAATCTTGGGTGAGAACCTCCTTCCCTCAGCCAGGGTATTGAAATTGGGTCTGAGATGGGTATCCCAGCATGACAATGACCCAAAACACATGGCCAAGTCAACAAAGGAGTGGCGCAACAAGAAGCACATTAGGGTCCTGGAATGGCCAAGCCAGTCTCCAGACCTTAATCCCATAGAAAATACATGGAGGGAGCTGAAGGTTCGAGTTACCAAACGTCATCCTTGATACCTTAATGACTTGGAGAGGATCTGCAAAGATAAGTGGGACAAAATCCTTCCTGAGATGTGTGCAAACCTGGTGGCCAACTACAAAAAACGTCTAACCTCTGTGATTCCCAACAAGGGTTTTTCCACCAAGTATTAATTCATGTTTTGCAAAGGGGTCAAATACTTATTTCATTCATTAAAATGCAAATTGTTATTCTGTCTCTCGATGTTAAAATAAACCTACCATTAAGATTATAGATTGATCATTGCCTTGCCAGTGGGCAAATGTACAAGTTCAGCAGGGGATCTAAAACTTTTTTCCATCACTGTATATATGTATATATATATATATATATATATATATACAGTATATACCTTCTGTTGAATATCTTCTGTAAGCCATTGTTTTGCCTTGGCCTATACATCATCAGAAGAGAAAGCATGGTTCTTGTATCTAGGATTCAAAAGACTTGCCAGCACAACATTTTTAATCTCTTCGTGCTTCTCAAAACATATCTCAATCAAAGCTCACTGGCTTGACAGACCATTATTTGAAAGTTGGAGAGTGTTGTGTGCCATGACACTGAGGTTTGACATCTCAGCATGCCTCATTCCTTTCCGCATGTTTGCTCCACTGTCTCGAAGGAGCACAAGCATCACTCAGTCTTTGGTGATTCCCCATTCTTCACGCATGCCTAGAAACATTTCACTACTGTACTCCCCAGTGTGGGATCCTTGCATCACTTTTGTATTCAAGACCAATTGCCTTTTTGTCCATCCGCTGTCAATGATGTGGCATGTAAGATTCATTTTTGACTCTGTTTGTCCTCCTCCTGACCAGTAGTCAGTCGTGAATGAGAGTGAGTTGCCAGCATTCTCTGGTTGCAGCATAGCCTTTACTTTCTCAGCGACCTTTTGGTGAATCTTTCCCAGCATTACGGTTCGACAATACTTCTCACTCTTCAGTGTGTTCCTTGGCTCAAATATGGACAATAACCGCTTAAATCCTGAGTCAGACACCATTGTAAATGGCTGGTTATCAGTGACCATCATCTCTGTGAATACTCTGTCCAGCAGTTGGGATCTTCCATCTGAATCTAGAATGTGACACCTGTTTTTTTCTGAAACATATCTGTTATTGTTGCCTGGGATAGTGGCGGAGGTATTTCAAAATAACATTGATATTAATTTTGTTTTTTCTGTGCTGCATGATATATACTGAACAAAATTATAAACGCAACACTTGTTTTTGCCCCCATTTTTCATGAGCTGAACTCAAATGTCTAAGAAAACCAGGATTCCATGAAGAGAACACCTCTCCAATGTGCCAGACGCCAGCAAATGTGAGCATTTGCCCACTCAAGTCGGTTACAACGACGAACTGCAGTCAGGTGGAGATCCCGATGAGGATGATGAGCATGGAGTTGAGCTTCCCTGAGAAGGTTTCTGACAGTTTGTGCAGAAATTCTTTGGTTATGCTAACAGATTGTTGCAGCAGTTGTCCGGGTGGCTGGTCTCAGACGATCTTGGAGGTGAAGATGCCGGATTTGGAGGTCCTTGGCTGGTGTGGTTACACGTGGTCTGTGGTTGTGAGGTCGGCTGGATGTACTGCCAAATTCTGTGAAAGCTGGAGACAGCTTATGGGTTGAGAAATCAACATTCAATTCACAAGCAACAGCTTTGGTGGACATTCCTGCAGTCAGCATGCCAATTGCACGCTCCCTCAAAACCTGCGACATCTGTGGCATTGCGCTGTGTGATAAAACTGCACATTTTAGAGTGGCCTTTTATTGTGGCCAGCCTAAGGCACACCTGTACAATAATCATGCTGTCTAATCAGCATCTTGATATGCCACACCTGTGAGGTGGATGGATTATCTCAGCAAAGGAGAAGCGCTCACTAACACAGATTTAGACAGATTTGTGAACAATATTTGAGATAAATAGGCCTTTTGTGTACATGTCTTAGATCTTTGAGTTTAGCTCATGAAAAATGGGGGCAAAAAAAAAAGTGTTGCGTTTATAATTTTGTTCAGTGTAATTCAATATGATGAACTCTTAGATGGGCCCAAAGATTTGACGTATTTTTGTTTTTTGCAGTTACTGATCCCATGCTTATATTGTTTGTGCATGTGTTGCACACTGCTGCTTTTTCTGGAGTTGGTTGAGACGAGAAATAGTCCCAGACCACACTTTTACTTTTTCTGTCTTCATCCATTTCCATTGCAATTTGAAAGAGACAATAAGGTTAAAAAAATGTCTGGCTGGCTGCTGGCACCCTGCCCTGCTGTGAGTGGCTTGCTGGCATCCTGTTGTGGGTCGGTGGCTGACGCTTGGCAGTGTGGGTGGCTTGCTGGCACCCTGTTGTGGGTTGGTGGCTGACGCCTGGCAGTGTGGCTGGCTTGCTGGCACCCTGTTGTGGGTCAGTGGCTGACGCCTGGCAGTGTGGGTGGCTTGCTGGCACCCTGTTGTGGGGTGGCTGGCTGCTGTCACCCTGTTGTGGGTCAATGGCTGAAGCCTGGCAGTGTGGGTGGCTTGCTGGCATCCTGTTGTGGAGGGGCTGGCTGCTGTCACCCTGTTGTGGGTTGGTGGCTGATGCCTGGCAGTATGGGTGACTGGCTGGCACCCTGTTGTGGGTCGGTGACTGATGCCTGTCAGTGTGGGTGGCTTGCTGGCAGCCTGTTGTGGGGTGGTTGGCTGCTGTCACCCTGTTGTGGGTTGGTGGCTGATACCTGGCAGTATGGGTGGCTTGCTGGCACCCTGTTGTGGGTCGGTGACTGATGCCTGTCAGTGTGGGTGGCTTGCTGGCAGCCTGTTGTGGGGTGGTTGGCTGCTGTCACCCTGTTGTGGGTCGGTGGCTGACGCCTGGCAGTGTGGGTGGCTGGCTGGCATCCTGTTGTGGGTCGGTGGCTGACGCCTGGCAGTATGGGTGGCTTGCTGGCATCCTGTTGTGGGTTGGTGGCTGATGCCTGGCAGTGTGGGTGGCTTGCTGGCACCCTGTTGTGGGTGGCTGGATTGCTGGAACACTGTGGTGGGTGGCTAGCTTGGTGTCACCTTGTTGTGGGTGGGTGGCTGGCTTGGTGTCACCCCGTTGTGGGTAGCTGGCTTGCTGGAACACTTTGGTGGGTGGCTGTTTTGGTGTCACCCTGTTGTGAGTGGCTGGCTTGGTGTCACTCACTCTGGCCTGTTGTGGGTGGCTGGCTTGCTGGAACACTGTGGTGGGTGGCTCCCTGTTGTGGGTCGGTGGCTGACGCCTGGCAGTGTGGGTGGCTTGCTGGCACACTGTTGTGGGTCGGTGGATGATGCCTGGCAGTGTGGCTGGCTTGGTGTCACCACTCTGGCCTGTTGTGGGTGGCTGGCTTTCTGGAACACTGTGGTGGGTGGCTCCCTGTTGTGGGTCGGTGGCTGACGCCTGGCAGTGTGGGTGGCTTGCTGGCACCCTGTTGTGGGTCGGTGGCTGATGTCTGGCAGTGTGGGTGGCTTGCTGGCACCCTGTTGTAGGTGGCTGTTGTGGGTGGCTGGCTTGCTGGAGCACTGTGGTGGGTGTCACCCTGTTGTGGGTGGCTGCCTTGGTGTCACCCTGTTGGGTGTGGCTGGCTTGCTGGAACACTGTGGTGGGTGGCTGGCTAGCTGGAACACTGTGGTGGGTGGCTGGCTTGGTGTCACCTTGTTGTGGGTGGCTGGCTTGGTGTCACCCTGTTGTGCGTGACTGGCTTGCTGGAACACTGTGGTGGGTGGCTGGCTTGGTGTCACCCTTTTGGGGGTGGCTGGCTTGCTGGAACACTGTGGTGGGTGGCGTGCTTGCTGGAACACTGTGGTGGGTGGGTGGCTGGCTTGGTGTCACCCTGTTGTGGGTGGCTGGTTTGGTGTTACCCTGTTGTGAGTGGCTGGCTTGATGTCACTCACTCTGGCCTGTTGTGGGTGGCTGGCTTGGGGTCACCCTGTTGGTGGCTGGCGTGCTGGAACCCTGTGTGGGGTGGGGGCTGGCTGCTGGCACCTTGTTGTGGGGTGGGTGGCTGGCTGGATGCTGGCCTGGCACCCTGTTGTGGGTTGATGGCTTGCACCCTGCTGTGACTGGCATCCTGTGGTGGGTGGCTGGCTGGCACCCTGTGGTGGGTGGCTGAGGCCAGGGCCTGTAGGTGGCTGGCTGGCACCATGCCCGGACTGCAGCTGCACACACTGTCCAAGGCTGTCCGAGGCGTGGGGGACACGTGAAGCAACATACGCAATGACGTCACGTGTGAGCAGCGCACAATATCTGCAATATCGGTAACTTCCAGGTAACTTCCAGTAATTGGTTGATCCCTAATTTGGGGTCGTTATCATGTTGGAATGCCCTGTGGCCCAGTCTGCGAAGGGAGGGGATCATGCTTTGCTTCAGTATGTCACAGTACATGGTTCCATGGCATTCATGGTTCCCTCAATGACCTGTAGCTCCCCAGTGCCGGCAGCACTCATGCAGTCCTAGACCATGACACTCCCACCATCATGCTTGACTGTAGGCAAGACACACTTGTCTCTGTACTTCTCACCTGATTGCCACCACACACGCTTGACACCATCTGAACCAAATAAGTTTATCTTTGCCTCATCAGACCACAGGACATGGTTCCAGTAATCCATGTTCTTAGTCTGCTTGTCTTCAGCAAACTATTTTTGGGCTTTCTTTTGCATCATCTTTAGAAGAGGCTTCCTTCTGGGATGACAGCCATTCAGACCAATTGGATGCAGTGTGCGGCGTATGGTCTTAACACTGACAGACTGACCCCTCACCCCTTCAACCTCTGCCGCAATGCTGGCAGCACTCATACGTTTATTTACCAAAGACAACCTCAACTTCGTTGGTTGACCGTGGTGAGGCTTGTTCTGAGTGGAACCTGTCCTGTTAAATCGCTGTATGTTCTTGGCCACTGTGCTGCAGCTCAGTTTCAGGGTCTTGCTAATCTTCATATAGCCTAGGCCATCTTTATGTAGAGCAACAATTCTTTATTTTCAGAACCTCAGAGAGTTCTTTGCCATGAGGTGTCATGTTGAAATTCCAGTGACTAGTATGAGAGAGTGAGAGCGATAACACCACATTTAACACATCTGCTCCCCATTCACACCTGAGAACTTGTAACACTAATGAGTCACATGACACCGGGGAGGGAAAATGGCTATTTGGGCCCATTTGGATATTTTCAGTTAGGGGTGTACTCACTTTTGTTGCCAGCTGTTTAGACATTAATGGCTGTGTGCTGAGTTATTTTGAGGGAACAGTAAATTTACACTGTTATACAAGCTGTACACGCACTACATTACATTGTAGCAAAGTGTAATTTCTTCAGTGTTATCACATATAAAAGATATAATAAAATTTTTACAAAAATGTTAGGGGTGTACTCACTTTTGTGAGATACTGTATATGTATGTATGTATATATATATATATATATATATTTTTTTTTACATTTTTGTTCTTTTTTTATTACATTTTTTATTACATAGTAATACTGTAGTACTCTGGGATCTGGCGATCAGGATTTTTTGTTTAACACACTATGATGTCTGTAACATGTGATCACTGTGACCAATCACAGAGATCAACACAATAATACACAATTCATGGCATGAATTGAAGCCATTCCTTGTGTACAATTGTCATGTGATCTGTTGTGATTGGTCACAGCGATCACATGGTACTGGCAGCGGGCTGGTACACTGATCTGTCATGCGCTGTGTCCTGTGGACACAGTGGGTGACAGATTGCATGGCAGCATGGAAGTTCATTCTGGGGAGGATGACATTTGGCTTCTACCCAGAAAGGCGAATGTCCCGCCCGGCAGTTATTTGACTATAGGCCAGACGGGGAGGTGTTCAAGTGATATTAAAGCCTTGCTTTTTAAAAAAAAACAAACATACTTACCTGCTCTGTTCAATGGTTTTGCACAGGGCAGTTCAAATCCTCCTTTTCTCGGGTCCCACGGTGGCGCTCCTGGCTCCTCCCTCCCGCGGGGAGCCCTCACAGCAAGCTGCTTGCTGTGGGGGCACCCAAGAAAGTTCCTGAGCCGTGGCTCTGTGTGTCCATTCACACATGGAGCTGTGGCTCAGCCAGCCCCCTCTGCCCCCTAATTGGTTCACTGACTGTGATTGACAGCAGCGGGAACCAATGGCTTCAAAAACCAATCAGGAGTGCCAGTCCCTGAAGAGGCAAGGCCTTCAGGTACATCGCTGCATCAAGAGGAGGCTCAGGTAAGTATTAGGGGGGGCTGGGGGAGGGAGCTGGACATAGAAGGTTTTTTTTACCTTCATGCATAGAATAAATTGACTTATGTCTTTTTTCAGCCAGACAAACTATGTAGCTATGTAACATTGGTCCAAGCTAAATCAATGTAACTATGTAAAAATTGCCCTTTCTGAAATTCAGTTTAAAAACTGAATTTCAAGAGATCAGCTGTATTATATTCACTATGGGAGTACATACAGGGGTCGCAGGAGTTTCAATTGTGACACAGCCCCATGTTCCAGGGGTCTTGTGTAGCCCCCCTGTACACTTGGATAGGAGGGGTGGCAGAGGCAGCATATAGAAGAACCGATTCCCCTTTATTTTCCTTCTGCAGCTATTCAGCAGCTGCAGGGGAAAAAAGGAGGGGTTTGGTTCCTCTATATGATGCCCCAACCACCCTTCCTATCCAGGTGTACAGGCCACTCCTCATCCCTCGCAGCGCTGCCGGGTTCCCCCCCCTCACCCGCCGGCTGTTGCATGGGATGCTTTCAGGATGTAGAGCAGGGAAAGGGCTGGCAAATATGTCCTTTACTGGCTCCTGCCTTGTCTTAACTGACTCTGTTAATTTATAACTAAAGCATAGTAAACTGTGTTTACTATTCTTCAGTTTGTTAATGAAAAGGAAGCTCTGTACAGAGCTATTTCTGTCCATTCATTCTGTGCCGCTGAGGCTGAAGAAATGGAGATTCAAGACTGTGTCTTCAATCACCTTTCTCTGTCTCAAAGATGAAACATCAGAAGTCTGTTTGGACCCCTGATATTTCACCAAAGCGGGGCTCCTATAAAATTGTGGAAAATAATAAAAAATAAAATTGTATATGGGAATATGGAGATGCTACTGTATCTCCGTTTGAGTCCCCTGCATGGGATTATCTTACACCTTGGCAGGGTAGTTTGTAGCTATGGTAACTACTCTTCCACTTTATCCCTTGTCAATGTTGAAGATGTCTTGGCGTAACATTTTGATGTGTTTGCTTACAATTTGTATACTTCTTTGAAAAATGTAATAAACATATTGAGGCAGAAATTGAGAAAATGGTAAATAATAATAAACTAAAATGGTAAAAAATTAAAACAACAAATGTAAATAACTACTGACAACAGTGACACAACTACCAGGGTCGCAAAGGTTGCGTTTGCGACCGAGCCCTGGTGTTTCACCACCGTGAGAGGCCTCAGCCGAGGGTCAGGGGGCCTTTTATGGTTTCTTGCACCGGGGCCCTGAAAGTTCTAGTGACGCCTATGACACTATACTTTAGCAATAATAGGTGTGATCATTGTTTAATGCATGCTTCTACCAGTTTAGCATTTGTGTGCTTTATATTTTAGCTTATGTAGTAGGTGAGTGCTGAAGACAGATCAAGTGCAGAGTACATTTTAATGGGATAAGTGCTTGCTGAAATAGTGAATTCCAGGCATGAATGTTTCTGTGTACTCTGGAAAGCAGCGCATCCATATACTGGTGCTGTACATCATTTACATGAGAAATAAACATTAAAAAAATCAAAGGTGTTAACATAACTTTTTAAAAATATATCAAAACTATATCTGAAAATAAAGCCAGAGCAGTTCCTACCCACCCTTCCCTACACAATTACAGAATATAGTTTGATATAAAAAAAAGTAATGCGTACAATGTAAATAAGCCCTGATGTTTTTTACACCTTGCAGGATAAATTATTGATATCAATATATGGCTTACAGAACAGTCCCAAATGTTTTCAGAACTCCAGCACAGTGCAGAAACTTTTAGATCTATAGTGCTGAATGCTACAAATTGTTTGGCATTACAATTCATTTTTTCTTGCGAATGTCTCCAAGTATAACCGAGTCCACGTCTCTAGACACGTCGCAGGATGAATGGGTTTTGAAATCAAACTTTATGTTTGCGCTAACATGCATTAAATTCCCTTTCTGGGGTGTTTTAATGTTATTCAACGACTTCTCACTCTAGGAAATGTATGTATTTATAATACTGCTTGCAGCAAAAAGAGGAAAAAAAGCTGTACACAATGGATGAAATCAATGCCACCTCTCTTTATTTGTAACAAAACAACTGCAAGAAAATATGTTCTGGAAAGTAATAAGAAAAACACAGAAAACTTTTTTTAAAATGGACTTTTTTCAATTTCAGTTTTAACACTTTAAATTAATGTCCACTTACTTTTAATAAAGAGGGACTAAAATGATCAAAAAATCACCTCCACGGCTTTCTGATGAAAAATGTATATAGATAAATTAGTGGTGGACAAATTAGTTGTCCCTTTCGGGACTGGTCAGAAGTTATTGGTGGAACAGTGGCATCCAATCAGATGTAACTTTTGCTTGGATATTCTGACAGCCGCCATCAGCAGCTTTCAGAATACAGAAGCCCAACAGGGTGTTCATCCATCTGCATTGTATAGCGGGGATGAAGGCTCTGTTCGATTCAGCTTGGGGGCTGAGCAAAAAGAAAAAACAAAATCTAATGATCCAATATGTGACGGTGGCGGGTATCAGACCCCTGCCCTTCTCACTAACTCGTGACCAAGGACCAGGCAATCTCACACCCTGCCGTCACTTGCGTAACAATGCCACTCTCAGCTGCACCCGGCACACAGATTGTCCAGCTTGCGGGACCACAATCTAGATGCCAGCAGGCTGAGAGTGATTGTTACAATGGTTTAAGCAACCATTTTTTTCTGAATGAAAACTAAGTATTCAATGTTTAATAGCTAATCACATGGTACAGATGAACGGTGATTGAACTAGCTAATCACATGGTACAGATGAACTGTGATTGAACTAGCTAATCACATGGTACAGATGAACTGTGAACTCCCCTCTCTCCTCCCCACTCACCAAACGTGGAGAGATGTAGGCACAAATGATAAACGTTCCTGCAGCACTGCGCAAGGATTGATTTATTCCTCCTAGGCTTCAAGCATACTACTCCTTAAACTCCCATACGGGTAATGCCAGAAAAGAGAAAATGCTCCATAGTGTAGTATTATAAATGAATTATTTATTGAAAAAATATATTGCACTTACAGCATATACAGCATAAAACCATGATGATAGCTCTCCTCCTGTTCGTGGTGGACGCCACATTCGGCTTACGTTCCAACCACCGGATACAGAAATGACGTCAGATGTCAGGAGAGAGGGGAGCACTGAGTGGAGCACCTTATACTATTGGAGCACCTTATTCACTGCAAGATCTATAGTGATTTAAAGACTGTATAGGACGTCTGTTTATGTGGTTATTGATACAATCAGCGTATAGATACTTGGATTTATCACTCAACACAGTACTGGCAATTTATTTTGTGGTGTATCATTCACCAGGCAGTACATAATAGTATTACAGGATTTAACATTTGGCACTTTGTATTTATTTATTCTGATTGCACTGAGCATGTGTTCACAGTTTTTAAGAATTGTCATTAATTGGCACTTTATATATTTATATAGTAATTGTTTGCACTATATATATTTATATTGCAGAGCACTTTATATATTACTATGTATGCATGATTGAGTTTGTGCATTGTAATAGTATTAGTATTTTTGGACATTATACAGTCATATAGTTTATATCATTAACACATTTTTATCATATATATTGAGCACGAGTCAATTCACAAAGAGAGCAGCGCTGATATATTTATTTGTATACATTGATCAAGGAATTGTAAGTCCTTTTTATCAGCAGCAGCTTACAAGCTCACGGAGCTAGTATAGACCACATATAACCAGAAACTTTTAATTCCTAAGCGCAGGTATATTCCAATATGTTTTTCTGCTTATGCATGTTTTTCATTTGATCAGTTGTTCAGGTTGGTGACAGGTGCACTTTAGAAAATTAAGCAGGCCATAGATAGAGCTGTCCCTGCAGGAAGAACCCAATAATTATTATTGCTAGTGGCTATAGCTGCTGGCAATAATCGCATGCTGTACAGTGAAAGGAGATTAGGCAATTTTAGCCCAAGAGAAGATAGAGATCCAGGATGCAGTAGCCAGTAAAGAAAAATGCTTGATTCTCCCATCAACAAAGTCAGTGTTAATGGGGGGAATCCCTCCTGCAAGGATATTGTGTTCTCACAACCTGTCGGGGGGGTTTCGGTGGTTGATCTGCTGGAAAAACACAGTGATTACTATTAGTGGCTATAGCTGCTGGTAATAGTCGCATATTGTGCAGTGAAAGGAGAGTAGGCAATTTTAGTCCAAGAGAAGATAGAGATCCAGGATGCAGTAGCCAATATAGAAAAATGCTTGAGTCCCCCATCAACAAAGTCAGTGTTAATTGGGAAATCCCTCTCGCGAGGATATTGTATTCCTCCTGCAAAGATATTGTGTATGATCTCTCCTGTTGTGTTTGGACGACAGTAGCACTATTCATGCTAATGGGGCTGCGCCATACCTGCTCCAAAACTGCATACAGTGCACGGTGGTGTGGCATTTATGGCGACAAAACAGGTGGTGATATGGGCAACATAATGTCTCCTCACCACCTGTCAAATGCCTCTAAAAGGTGATTCGAATGAGAACCGATTTTCAGAGGCACGACAATCTTGCCTCACATTAAGACCTCATGCACACTGGACGTTATCAAAACGTCAGTAGAAAGCTGTAGCTGTAAAAGGAGTTTTTCAGCTTTTTTGTAGTAGCGTTTTTCAGCGTTTTTTAGCTTTTTTCAGCTGTAGTGTTTTTTGGCTTTTTTCAGCAAAACTATACTCCTACAAAAGCGTTTGGCTCAAAAACGTTTATGAAAGCCGGGTTTTTGACGTTTTTCAGCGTTTTTAAGCTTTTATCAGAGTTAAAGTGTTATTACAGCTGAAAACTCCTCTCATAACCCACTGGTTTTGGGTTTTGTTTACAGCCAAACTTCCCAACATTTTATCCTATGTGTCCATGCACATATAGACTGTTATCAGCAGTTTTTGGCAGGGGCGTTTTCTGGCTCGAAAAAAAACAGAACTAGCGGGTTTTGAGAGAAGTTTTTAAGCTGTAAAAACACTCTAACTCTGATAAAAGCTTAAAAACGCTGAAAAACGCTAAAAAACGTGGCTATTCTGTGTATCAAAGTTTTTGAGCCATAAGCTTTTGTAGGAGTATAGTTTTGCTAAATGTAGCAGGTTTTCTAGGCCTTGAGCCTAAGGTGGGTCTGTCATTGTTACCGGTAACACTCTCAGCCCATTTGACCTGTGAACACAGGTGTGAGAACTGAGACAACGACCAGTCCGGCATCTTTGGTTTGTTTGTTTTATTGTAGATAGGGGATGGGAGAAGGGAATGAGTGGGATACTCCTCTGGAGGAACTAGGTACAATTTTGGGACTCTTCTAGACCAATGCCTGGTAGCACTGTCTTGACGCCAGCAGACGCTAGCCAACGCTTCCTGACGCTTGAATATACTGTATCACTGAAAACTGTGCTGGAACCTCGACTTTAATTCAGAAGATCCAGGACTGTAGAATGCTTGACTTCTGACACTGCTTTGCTCAGAAGTCACTGAACAGCTCCCTCCAGCTCTGTACTAGCATGAGGTAGCTTTTTGTAAATTCCTGTGCTGCTGCAACTCTCAACCTGTACACTCCACACTGTACAATGACTCTTCAGGGTCCAAACTGTAGGCACCCATTTTAACACTTTCAGGGTCCTCAACTTAGGTACCCCCTCTAACACTTCAGGGTCCTCCGACCGGGCACCCCCTTTTCCGCTAGCTAACTCTTGAATCCCAGAACCATCTCCGGAGTGGTCCCCTCTGACACTAGGCAGACCCCCAGGGGAAATCCACAGTACTCACGACCTTTGTAGGCTTTCCTGGGACTGGACCCCTCTCTCTCTGCTGGTTCTCGGCACACCGGATCCCCTTCAGCTCAACTCAGCACCCTATGGATTCTCAGGCAGCACCCCAAGACATCTGCTTCCTCTGACAGGAGGAGAGACAGCGGTACTCTCCCTCCTGGGACTCTGCTTCCCACCAAAGACGCTGAGTCATGCACTCCCCTCAAACTTATACCCACTCCAGATTTCACTGCGGCAGAATCTGCTTTCTGGGGTAGATAAAAGCCTGAATGTGTCCCTGATTGGGTTTCCTCCACTGCCCTATGAGAAACCTCTCACAGAGCCAGTGGGGAGACTCCCCCCTCAGCAGACACACCTGAAAACCATGACACCCTGACCAAAAAGAAATCATGGCCCTGCTGTTAGGCAGACAAGGCCCACTATACATTTACCTAGCACCTACCTGTAGGGTGCTACATAAAAAAAGCTATAAATGCTATAGCTGATAAAAGCTAAATAAACGCTGAGAAAACGATTTTGCAAAAAAGCTGAAAAACTCCTACAGCTACAGCTTTCTACTGACATTTTGATAACGTTCAGTGTGCATGAGGCCTTAAACTTAGCCAAAGTGGTGAAAACAAGTATTTTCTCATGATCTACATTGTATAGAGCAAACGTAGGGCCCATTCATACAAGCCAGCTGCACTAGCATGCACTAGGAGAATTAGTGTTGGTGCACCGATCCCGATGCATCGCACTGTTTACATTATTTTTAATCTATTACAGAACTGCTGGCTGGTGAACCTACAGAAACTTCCATTTGACGCTCATCACTTTCTAAACGCTTGCCACAGCCTATAGGAGAAAGCTGTTATCTGTAGAACAGAAGCAGTCAACAGAATTTTATTCATTTTTCTAGACTTGGAGTTTCAGTTTATCAAATCAAATACCACTTCCTTTGCTGCTTTCATATCAGGCAATTTTTGATGTACTAAGAATCAATAGAAGTTTATTAGATGTGGCAGACTGCATGTACCATTGTTTGGTAACCAATACTCTGGATGTTTCATGACAGCTGACATTGCCTAAAAGCTCCCTAGTGTCTTCAAATATAAAGTGAGGTTCTGCCTGGCAGACTATATGGACAGTCAAGCTGAGTTTTTCTTAGACTTTATGCTCTGACCTATGGGGTCATGACATTGCATGTAACATGACATACCCTTGGCTTCTTGAGTATCTCTAAGGACAGAAATGTTCTCATTGCTGCACTAATGCATATAATTCACTTGGCCCATCAATATTAAACTGTGGCACTAATACACGGGGGGCCGGATTTAAAGAAACTGCAGCTTCAAACATCTATGACGTGTTTCAGTTTCGCCGCGTTCAAATCAATTAACTGGCGCTGCGGCGAATTGGCGAGTAAAACAGCAATAATGAATTCCGCCGTCAGCGGGATTCACTTACGATCGCGGCTTCGCCAATTCGCAAACTTATGTCTTCGTGCTTATAGCAGTTTCACATAGCGATGTGGGCTAGTGGATTAGTGCACACATCACATGTCTGTAATTCATCTCCCTCTGCTGTAGGTTCGAGGCTTACCATCTCCACCTACTTTTTTTATTTTCTTTTTTTGTTTATATTGCTAAAATGTAACGGATTACATCATATATATTGCTAAATAATGTTACACTCAGAAGCGCTTGCAAGCTTACACCATTTTAAGTGTTTTTTTGATCTTGTCTGTGTGTCGAATCAATCTTATGAAGGAAAGTACCAAAGGCAAGTGACCAAACCCCTACCCTACTTCAGGGCAAGATGAAACCTCACAATTTTACCATGGTCTTCTTCCCACATTCCATACAATGTTTAGTTCTTTAGCTATATGTGCTTTTTAGCCTTAACACACTCCATTTTTTCCACCATACAGCTTTATTCTGCACAATAGCTAAGTGCTTTGCAACTTCACTGCAGTTCACAACGTCATGGGTTCAAATCACATCACTACACTTGGGATCTCTTTTCACTCTCTTTTTTTTTAACAGTTTTTTTAAACTATCTTGAATTTGGGGGGGGAGGGGGGTGTCCTACCCAAATTTCAAGCACATCAATGGAAACAACACAATTTTGATTTTATGAGTGTGGTCCTAGTTTTATCGAGATGCAATTCTTTACATATTTACCATGGTTCTTACAATTTCTTGACCAATAAACATAGGTGTCTGATATTGGACTCTCTCCATATTTCAACAACACAGGCCCTCATAGTCCAACACTACATTTGCCTCACACCTCAACACAACACTGTCACATCCCTACTCTACATTACAACCCCTCACATCACCAGTACAAGCAGCATGCAAAGTGCAAAACTCCGGCCTTGGCAGCTTAATGGGCCATACACTAACAATTTGTCTAGACTTTTTCCTGTAGACTTAACCAAACCATATAATAGAAGCTCAAACCTCAACACTTTCAATTTGGATGCAATCAGGCAGGCCCTTGCACTACATAGAAAATGTCAATCGGAAGGATAAAGTCTTCTCTAAATCTTACAGTGTGGATGGCCCTTTTGTCTGTAGGCACCCACACAAAACAAAAAAACACATGTTCAATTCTAATGTATTTATTTATTTGAGAATGACAGCAGAAGGAGGGATGCAGCAAAAGAATATTGTCACTCTCCAGTCCGTGTGCCTTTACAGCGCCAGACCACGATCTTTGCTCCATGGCTACGGGATTCTGATGTCTTCCACAACTTCCGGCAGAGTTCAGAATCCATTCTGCACCTCTACCAGCTCATAGGGGACAGGCATGGCAAGGTTGCTGGGCAGCTTCCAAGCCACTTTCGAAGTTCCAGGGTGTTCATGTTGGTCATTGGCCATGTGCCTTACCAAATATCCACTGACCACAAAAGAAAATGAGTGGAGTCCATCAAGGTGGGTTTCTACCACCTACACCCGCAAGCAGTACCACTCCTGGAAAAATAAAACAAAGGATAAGACATTTCATAATGAAAATCACATCTTAATGCCTGTTTGCTTCATTCTGAACTTCATTTAATTTCGACATCACGAGTGAAATAACACATTTTATGCCAACTTACACAAACCAGAAATCATTAATGTAAACATTTGAATACACACCTGTGACGCCAGACAGCCCATCACCACAGGCTTCCCATGGTACGTGCCATGATTCCAAGATGTTGATGTTCTGGAAAATTACAACACCATAAGATACCAAGCAGCCGTTCATGTTATCAATAACTACACAGGTGGCATAGACACAAATAAACACCTGCCAGCTCTTCTCAGCCCTTTACACTATTCACAATACCAACATGTTTATGGTTAGAGGTGCATGTTTTTGCTCAAGTAACACAATTTTACCAATGTTGACTACACTTTATCTACAATGGCAAGTGTCATTGGCAGATGATAATCACCCTCTGTCTCCCTGTGAGTGGCACCTCTGCTAACTAGCTAATTAATACACATGCCCTATCTTGACCGGTTACAGTACTTACATGTAAAGTGGCTAGCAACCAGGGTATTCCGGGTGGCCATACCGGCAGCGGTGCTCCGCCGCCTGGGGGCCGCCGGCTGACGGACCTCTGGCTCCCTCTCCTCCGTCAGCTCCCAAGAATCATCCCGGGCAACGCACATGTTGTGCAACACGCAGCACGCCAGGATGATCTTGGAAGCCTTTGTAGGAGAGTACAGGAGTTCACCCCCAGGCCGGGCCAAGCAGAGAAACCGGGACTTGAGAAGACCTATGGTCAACTCAATGATACTCCGGCTTCTCCGCAAGGCCCTGTTGTAATTCCTCTCTGCTGGGCCCTGGGGGTACCTGATTGGAGCCATCAGCCACGTCAGCTGCGGGTAACCAGCATCCCCTGAAAAATAAGAAAAATATACATTAGTTCTTCCTATCATGTGACTTTAGATGACTCCTCAAAATGGGAGACAATTAGGCATTTTACTAAACAACCTGCTCGTCTGTTTGCAAAAAATCATATGAAACATCTCAACTCTGTCTAACTGCCTAAATCACTAATACAAATGGGAAAAAGGACACACAAAGTGGTGGGTTTCTCTTGCAAGTTCCAACTTGGCCCCTATTTTGTTCCTATTACATTAGCCTAGGTCTTACTTCTGGAATATATCTGCAACTAGAGTGAGGAAACCAATATTGACTCACTTATGCAAAGTACTTTGGGGATATGGCAATACCATTGGAATCATTTGTAGGTTTTCTTTGGGTGGCTAGAGGACACCATTTACACATTGGTTAACCACCTTCATTGGACTCAAAGACAACTTTGCAAATCTTTCTTTTGTGAGCTGCTAAGCTGCTGATCTGGTTGTGTGTGAACAGCCTGACAACTAATAACACATCCATTTTAGGTAGGCTTTGCTTAAATCAGGGTGTACACCGATGTAGCTTATTCCTATGTCTATGTAATCTTACAGTTTATGTTGTTAAGACAAAATACTTTACCAATAAGCCACCCTTCGGGCATTTGTCCACTTTCAAACACCTCGTACAGAGTACTTGTTCTTAACATACTGGAATCATGGCACGACCCTGGGTGACCAGTGTTGACACTCATGATGCGCTGTTTGGCGTCACACACTAATTGGACGTTCACAGAGTGGTACTGCTTGCGGTTCCGGTATTCACTTTCGTGGCTCCTTGGGGGCCTAATGGCTATGTGGGTGCCATCGATTGCCCCTAGGATTTGCGGCATGTGTGCCCGCCGGTAGAAACCCAACTTGACTTCATTCCACTCATTTTCATTCTGTGGCCAGTGGATAAAATTGGGCACTATATCCACTATGGCATTAATGACCAACATGAACACCCTTGAAACTGTGGGCTGGCTAATGCCCATGATACTTCCCGAAGTGGCTTGGAAGCTGCCACGCCCTAAAATATACAAAGTGGCCAGCAATCTGGCCATGCCGGGCACCGCATGGCCGCGCTGTGTGTCCGGGTCAATTTTCTCTGCTATGAGCTGGTAGAGGTGTAGAATAGTTCCTCGCTCGAGCCGGAACTTCCTCCTGACATCAGAATCCCGCAGCTTGTCCAAATAGATCCTTGGAGCAAAAATGCGTGGCTGGCGAGGTAAGGGCACACGGACTGGAGGTGCTGCTGCTGGAGGTGCTGCTGCTGCTGCTGCTGCAGCTTCCCCACCTTCTGCTGCCTCCTGTGCCAGGGCCTCCTCAAACAAGGCACCAATAAATGCCAGCATTGCACCATCTAATGCGTCTGGGATATCGTCCTCCATTTTGAACGCGCAAATTCGCGAATGCGCAGATATATATAGAAACGGCCGCTAATTATCACACCTGTGAGCCAGCTATAAAAGGAGCACATGGCCAATATGGCTGCTGGATGTTATAGATCGATGTTTCTTATGTGCTAGCAAGACCCTGTGACCCACAACCTACATTATCTGGAGGTAAGACAATTGTATCTCTCTCTCCCAAAAAAAAGGAAGGAGACAATTTGTACTTATCTTGGGTGTGCTTAAGTTGTCTATGGTGAATCCCCTCCAACCCACAATAGCTTGGGAACCCCTCAAGTGTCTTTTAATCATTGGCAGTTGGCCCCATGTGCATGTGGTTTGGACATGTGTTTTCTCATGTTTGTTAAAGGTGTGCAGTCTAGATTTGGCATCTAAACCTGCCCCCTTACCTTCCCAGCTTCCAAAGACACCATTTTTGCTTTCCTGATAACTGTAATTTATTATGTGCACGTATGTAGGTCATGCGATTTCTCATGTATGTTTAATGTTTGCAGCCTCCTTTTGCCTATAAAGGATTACACCACCACCACCACCACCACTGTGTTTGTGCCATTAGGTAAGTGTTTGGAGGGCCTCGTGTGATTTGTACCCCTATGCGTTTTCTTATGTGTTTTTTTTGTACATTTCTTTGCAGCCTCTTCTGCTCTTTGCCACCACCACCACCACCACCACCACCACCACCACCACCACTGTGTTTGTGCCATTAGGTAAGTGTTTGGAGGGCCTCGTGTGATTTGTACCCCTATGCGTTTTCTTATGTGTTTTTTTTTTACATTTCTTTGCAGCCTCTTCTGCTCTTTGCCACCACCACCACCACCACCACCACCACCACCACTGTGTTTGTGCCATTAGGTAAGTGTTTGGAGGGCCTCGTGTGATTTGTACCCCTATGCGTTTTCTTATGTGTTTTTTTTGTACATTTCTTTGCAGCCTCTTCTGCTCTTTGCCACCACCACCACCACCACCACCACCACTGTGTTTGTGCCATTAGGTAAGTGTTTGGAGGGCCTCGTGTGATTTGTACCCCTATGAGTTTTCTTATGTGTTTTTTTTTTACATTTCTTTGCAGCCTCTTCTGCTCTTTGCCACCACCACCACCACCACCACCACCACTGTGTTTGTGCCATTAGGTAAGTGTTTGGAGGGCCTCGTGTGATTTGTACCCCTATGCGTTTTCTTATGTGTTTTTTTTGTACATTTCTTTGCAGCCTCTTCTGCTCTTTGCCACCACCACCACCACCACCACCACCACCACCACTGTGTTTGTGCCATTAGGTAAGTGTTTGGAGGGCCTCGTGTGATTTGTACCCCTATGCGTTTTCTTATGTGTTTTTTTTGTACATTTCTTTGCAGCCTCTTCTGCTCTTTGCCACCACCACCACCACCACCACCACCACCACCACCACCACTGTGTTTGTGCCATTAGGTAAGTGTTTGGAGGGCCTCGTGTGATTTGTACCCCTATGAGTTTTCTTATGTGTTTTTTTTGTACATTTCTTTGCAGCCTCTTCTGCTCTTTGCCACCACCACCACCACCACCACCACCACTGTGTTTGTGCCATTAGGTAAGTGTTTGGAGGGCCTCGTGTGATTTGTACCCCTATGCGTTTTCTTATGTGTTTTTTTTGTACATTTCTTTGCAGCCTCTTCTGCTCTTTGCCACCACCACCACCACCACCACCACCACCACCACTGTGTTTGTGCCATTAGGTAAGTGTTTGGAGGGCCTCGTGTGATTTGTACCCCTATGAGTTTTCTTATGTGTTTTTTTTTTACATTTCTTTGCAGCCTCTTCTGCTCTTTGCCACCACCACCACCACCACCACCACTGTGTTTGTGCCATTAGGTAAGTGTTTGGAGGGCCTCGTGTGATTTGTACCCCTATGCGTTTTCTTATGTGTTTTTTTTGTACATTTCTTTGCAGCCTCTTCTGCTCTTTGCCACCACCACCACCACCACCACCACCACCACTGTGTTTGTGCCATTAGGTAAGTGTTTGGAGGGCCTCGTGTGATTTGTACCCCTATGCGTTTTCTTATGTGTTTTTTTTGTACATTTCTTTGCAACCTCTTCTGCTTTTTTTGCCACCACCACCACCACCACCGTGTTTGTGCCATTAGGTAAGTGTTTGGAGGGCCTCGTGTGATTTGTACCCATATGCGTTTTCTTATGTGTTTTTTTTTTTCCTTTTCTTTGCAGCCTCTTCTGCTCTTTGCCCACTACTACCACCACCACCACGACCAAGTCTGTTTGTGCCATTAGGTAAGTGTGTTCTGTAACTGTTCACTAATTATACTGTATATGAAGAGCAATCTGCAAATCCTGTTTTTTCTGTTTTCTCTTTTGTCATTTCAGATTTAGGAGTTTGGGGCTCTTTGCTGCTGCTGGACAGCCAGATTCTCTGCCCACCTCGTGCTCCCATGGCCCCACCCACTGGAAGGATGAGAAGGGCCAGGGGGGCCAGGGGGGCCAGGGGGGGCAGGGGGGGCAGGGGGGGCAGGGTGGGCAGATCGTCTGGCTCTGGTGTGAGGGAGGCTCCAGCTGTATCCATGAGGGAGTCCACCATCCCCATCCCGGAGGAGGAAGCCGGGGGAGGTGTTAACACACCAAGTGGACAAGCTGGCTCTTCTGACAGTAGTCCTGGAGCGGGTCCGTCCACCAGAGTCAGCTTGTCCACATTACCCCGGCTTCCCCGTTTCACCCACAATCAGTGCTGTGCCCTGGTCCACGCCTATATGGCCAGATATCAGGCGATACATGGGACCAGGGCCGCGTCTTACTCAGTAACAGAGAAGAACAGATTGTGGGATGAAATCCGGGATGCTGTAAATGCACTGGGTGAAGCACCTCGCCACCGTGACAGTGTGCGGAAGAAGGTCAACGACATCTGTGGGTCCGTTCGGAAGAAGCTAATTGCATGGGCTGCGGAGGGTCTTTATGACCGTCAAGGTCGGCTGGATGAACGTGCACGAAGTTCTCTCTGGGATTATCAATTACCTTTCTTGAACATCATAGGACCCGATACCATCTTTCCCAGAGAGGACTTAGATTCGGATGCTTTGCACCGAGGTAGGATATTATCTTGGATGTCAATTGTGTGAGTTGTTTGGAAAAGATTAACTACTATCCTATGTGTGACATTAAGAGAATGTGATACTTGCCCTTCCAATTGTCCTTTTTTTGTTTTCCCCAACCTGCAATTTGTTCATCTGTAGCACGGATCTCAGCCCCTCCACAGCCCATGCAGCTTGGCGAACCAGACGGACTCACAGGTGTTGACATCAGTGCTGACCCTCCTCCTGGTAGGTCCAATATCATACTGTGCCAAACAATGTAGATGTTTTTTTTTTGCCAAGATAGCTCATATTGCTATGTCCTTTACAGAAGATCCGCAGCAGGGAACACACCCAGTGCAGCTAGGCCTGGAGGAAGGTGTTGGTATGTCTAGTCAAATAATGTTTTTTTGAATCTTATTAACCCCATTAACACACATGTTTTTTCTTAGGAAAGAGTGTTGCCTTTTAGATGTTTACCCTGCAAAACACAGTTGACAGCATTAATGGGTGCCGTCATTAGTAGGCAGACCAAGCCTTCTTAACCTTTGGGAGGGTTTAGCAAGTGTCCTATGAGCCCAGGAAAGCACTTTTGAATGTTTGGCCTCAATGCTTCATTCATGAAGCTAGGAGGGCAATCTGGCCATAATCATTACTGACTAAGGTTATGTACTAAACATGTTTTTTTTTTTTTTTTTTTAAAAGAACATCAGGCCCCTCTTGACGTTGCAGCTGGAGTTGGATCAGGAGCTGGCGACGATTCTGCATCCAGTGCTGTGGTATGTGATATAAGGGAACAAGGTGCACATGTAACATTTCAATGGTAGCATTGATTTTGGACTAGATGTGGCTTACATTGTGTGTGTTAAATTAGTGCTATGACATTCTGACGATGCACCAGCACAACAAGAGTTCTATCTTGAACATCAGGGAATTATGTTATAATTTGGTGTGCCACTAATGTTCCAAAAACATCCAGGATCTTTAAAGTCCGGCCCGTCTTTGATTTTCCAGGTCCAAATTCATGGGTATCGTTTGGTTGGGTTGTCCTGTAGCCGATTGATGGCAAGATTTTAGACAACATACGTAGATGTATAAAGTCATTGGTGTAGTAACAGATTTACCAAAAGCATAAACAACCTACCACACCAGGGTTAATTGGGAACACCTTCATGTTGAATCTTTTTTGCCTTTGTCATATTAGTCACACCAATATAATATGTACCCATTATCAGAAGTGTTGCTAGCTTGGATAATCTTACAATGAACAAGTACTCATTAGAAGCACATCAAACTTTTCAACGTTCTGCTTGGGGTGTTAAGTTGTCAAACTAATCTGAAATATTTAGTCATGATGTTTTATAATGATTTGGTCTATTTCTTCTGCTTTCAGGTAGCCTTAGATGCAGAGGGATTGTCACCTACCCAACTTCGTCCATCTATGCTGGATGTAGCCGAGAGGCTGCTTGATGAGTATCAGGTCCAAAATGAGTTAAGGAGGCGTACTCAGCAATCTACTGAGGCAGTACGTCTGCTCGGGCTCATACAGGAATCTGTAGCAACAATGGTACAGGTTCACCAGGATATGTTACAGGTTCAACAGGATATGCGTAACAGCTTGGTAAGTTTAGCAGACCAGCATCAACGGGATCGGCAAAGTGTTGACACTCAGGTGCTGGCCACACGCCAATGCCTGTTTGGATCTGAAGATGCCCCATTGGCAGAGCCCTCCCAAACATCTCACTCACCTGCCACTGCAGGTTGTGGTAGTGGGAGGGTAATGCCAGTGTTGGCCACTTGTCAGGCAGCTGGGGATGGGACAATTCCTCCTGTAGCCACTCCTAGCACTTCACACTCCGTTCGGACTCCCACACCCCTCAATGAGCAATCCTCCTGCACAACCTCAATGCGCACTGGTTCCACAGTACCCCTTCCACCTGACTACATTCTCTCCACACCTTTATCACTTCACTCCTCCCCAGGCCGTTCTTCTTTTTTGTCACCAATGCGACATGTCGTTTGCCCCCGCACCGTGGACCACAACAAACAATCAACCACCACTCCCCACACATCTTCACAACCCTTGCACCACCAGCAGCATCAAATAGCCTTGGAGCAGCAACGATCCCATCTCATGGTAATGGCACACGTTGCCCAAATGCTTAGGCTGACCCCAGAGCAGATGACACTATTGGCCGAACATCTTCTGTCTGGGACATTTCCAACGTTCAACACCCTGCATCATCAGCAGCCTCAGACAGAAGATATGATCCTAATGGGCCACTTGAGCACAACTCTACAGTTAACCCCAGACCAGATGGAACTCTTGGCACACCATTTGATGGCAGGAAACTTAACAATGCTCACCACACTGCTTCAGGCACGACCACCAACTTGATTTTTTGTTTTTTTGTTTAATTTGGTTTAGTTTTGTTAATGATTTACATTGGCCAATTTTTTGGGCCATTTTTTTTTTTAATTTGAGGGTGGCACAATATGATTTATTATAGTGCTTCTTTTGGGGATGAAATAAAATTTTATGCAAAATGATTAGTTTGTGTTTGCTCTTTGGTTTTTTAGGAGTGTTGGTGGCCAAGTAATGGCCCTGGTTAATGTAGGCATTTATACACACGTGCTTCTCTATCTCCAAACATATGATTTCATGTAAATTTAGATAACTCAATGTTCACATAACGACCCAAGAAAAGGTCTCCCTTCAAATGTAGCTTCAAAACAAGTCTCAAGGCTAACATAAACCAAAGCCAACATACTAACAATTACAGACCACACCACTCAAGTAAACAAATACAACACAAAAGACATTCGATGTGTACACCAAAAAGAAAACTTGGGTAATAAAATAAATGTTTTAATAACACATGTGGGTGTCTACCAACTGTAGCGTACAAAAAATATATTACAATATATAATAGAATGAACTAAATTGCCAATGTAACATTTGTGTTGCAAAGAGCAACATACTTAAATTTAATTTAGATAAACATTTTAAACATTTTTTATGTTTTGACATCATTTTTTGGAAGGTTTTCACAAAAACAATTCTTTTTTGTAAACATTTGTGTTTTTTTCCGTTGCCATAAAAACAACAAGGCTTATTTGTAAACATTTGTGGTTTTGTCGGTTGCCATAAAAACAACAAGGCTTATTTGTAAACATTTTTGGTTTAGTTTGTTACCAAAAACAACAAGGCTTTTTTGTAAACATTTTTGGTTTAGTTTGTTACCAAAAACAACAAGGCTTTTTTGTAAACATTTTTGGTTTAGTTTGTTACCAAAAACAACAAGGCTTTTTTGTAAACATTTTTGGTTTAGTCCGTTGACATAAAAACAACAAGGCTTTTTTGTAAACATTTGTGGTTTTGTCCGTTGCCATAAAAACAACAAGGCTTTTTTGTAAACATTTGTGGTTTTGTCGGTTGCCATAAAAACAACAAGGCTTTTTTGTAAACATTTTTGGTTTTGTCCGTTGCCATAAAAACAACAAGGCTTTTTTGTAAACATTTTTGGTTTTGTCCGTTGCCATAAAAACAACAAGGCTTTTTTGTAAACATTTGTGGTTTTGTCGGTTGCCATAAAAACAACAAGGCTTTTTTGTAAACATTTGTGGTTTTGTCCGTTGCCATAAAAACAACAAGGCTTTTTTGTAAACATTTGTGGTTTTGTCCGTTGCCATAAAAACAACAAGGCTTTTTTGTAAACATTTGTGGTTTTGTCGGTTGCCATAAAAACAACAAGGCTTTTTTGTAAACATTTGTGGTTTTGTCCGTTGCCATAAAAACAACAAGGCTTTTTTGTAAACATTTGTGGTTTTGTCGGTTGCCATAAAAACAACAAGGCTTTTTTGTAAACATTTGTGGTTTTGTCCGTTGCCATAAAAACAACAAGGCTTTTTTGTAAACATTTTTTTTTTGGTTGCCAAAAACAAGGCTTTTTTTTTTTTTTTTTTTTTTTGGGTCCCAAAAAAAGGGTTTTTTATAAATTTTTATATTTTTTTTGGTTGCCAAAAACAAGGCTTTTTTTGTTTTTTTTGTTTTTTTGGGTCCCAAAAAAAGGGTTTTTTTATAAATTTTTATATTTTTTTTGGTGGCCAAAAACAAGGCTTTTTTTTTTTTTTGTTTTTTTGGGTCCCAAAAAAAGGGTTTTTTTATAAATTTTTATATTTTTTTTGGTGGCCAAAAACAAGGCTTTTTTTTTTTTTTTTGTTTTTTTGGGTCCCAAAAAAAGGGTTTTTTTATAAATTTTTATATTTTTTTTGGTGGCCAAAAACAAGGCTTTTTTTTTTTTTTTGTTTTTTTGGGTCCCAAAAAAAGGGTTTTTTTATAAATTTTTATATTTTTTTTGGTGGCCAAAAACAAGGCTTTTTTTTTTTTTTTGTTTTTTTGGGTCCCAAAAAAAGGGTTTTTTTATAAATTTTTATATTTTTTTTGGTGGCCAAAAACAAGGCTTTTTTTTGTTTTTGTTTTTTTGGGTCCCAAAAAAAGGGTTTTTTTATAAATTTTTATATTTTTTTTGGTTGCCAAAAACAAGGCTTTTTTTTTTTTTTTTTTTTTTTTTTTTGGGTCCCAAAAAAAGGGTATTTTTTTAAACTGTTTTTGATTTTTTTGTTAGATTTTTGTTTATAATGGGCAACAATTACAAATGTGACATTTCTTTGTGTTGCAACGTGCAACATAAGTAAACAAACAACAACAAAAAAATACTAGGATCTTTTTAAAGGTGTGACATTCCTAACGAATGGCTCCTTAGGGTCTGGATCCACGCCACAAAGGTGTTCCAAATATAGAATTCGGTCTCCGCACCACCTCATATAATCCAGGAGGACCTCGTAGGTGAGGTGGGTGTGCCCTGGGTAGAAAAAAACATGACAATTAGTTTTAGGCAAAATGATCCAAACAAGGATTGTAATTAATGTGCCTCAACAAATATGCTTAGGAGTCTATTGGTTGGCTTTTATCAACACTCTGAAGCAAATATGCTAAATTGCTGTTGTAAACCTTAAACTCAAACTTTCACAGCAAATTGTTCAAAAGGTTACATAAGATGGCTTGGAATGTTAGTAGCAGTTCCACCAAAGCTAAGTAAAATGCTTTTCTGCATGTAAACACAAGCAATCATTTTGAAGAATGTAAGGTGTTTTGGGTTCAATTGGTCAACACGATACATGTGCACACATTTATCTCTATCAGCATTGGAATCTGTGGAGCGTTCTCTCTCACTCTTACTGTCTATAGATTGAACCTGACACATAGTAGAGACTCACCCTTAGGAATTTTGAGGGCCAGTTCTGGACGGAGCAGATGTGTCTGCTCCCCTGATCTCCTTTCCGCCATCCCAGCTGTGTTAAGAGAGAAGAAAAAGTTTATCAACAAATGGACTCACGCTAACTGTAGGTTACGCAGTCATGAAAACGCTCTAACACCCACTCATTACCCCTCCACATTTCCCTGAAAGTTTTATTTAGACATTGATATGGTGGTGATGCAGATTTGTACAGTGCAAGCGTCATTCTTCTGGGTGAAGCTTGTAGCGTTAAGGATACGTACTCCCTGCTTTTGTGCTGATTGTGTTTTTCTGATGTTTTTGGTGCCTCAGCCCTGCCTGTTCTAAGTGTTGGAAACATATCATTTTGGGAGGGCTGCGGAAAACTAATCAGGTTAGACTTACACTCTCTAGGTTTTTGGGGACAAGAGAAATAACAATCCTCCTTTTTACATGGCCCCTGTACACACCTCTAGGCACCTCCCTCCTGTTGTTTGACCCCACAGCAGGCAGCTTGCTATGGAGGCACATGAGATGAAGCCAAGCACCCTGTGCCTGTTCAGGCACTAGGCTGTGAGCCAGCCTTGCCCCCCTCCCTTCCAATGGTCTCAATGATTAGGAGTGACAGCATCAGGAGGCAATATTGGCATGCTGTCACCTCAGTTAAGGAGGAGGGGGAGTCTGTTCCAGACAAGTATTAGTGCAAAAATTTGGACCGTAAAAAATGGTCCCAGTAAGTCTTAGGGGGAATATGCACACCTATCACTTGGAATACTAATGCATAGAATGCATTCACATAAAGAACCTGCTGCCTTTAGAGGAACTTGAAGCCTGAGCGGGGACATACACAGTTAGCATTTCTCCACTTACTAAGTAGACACATTCCTGGAAAAGCACACAACTTACCATCATCAGTTTTTTTTTGGGCCCCCGAAGTTGATGGCGTGGCTGGCTCGGGAGAAACTGCCCAAAAAGAACACAAATTGTGAACTGGAATGTGGTACATTACCGAGGAAGAGTATTTATGAAAGATTGACAAACACACATTTTCAGTGTTGACTAAATCAGGACATGATTAAATTACAATGTCCACAAAAAATTGACAAGTACAAAGCACACCATTTCCAATGTAGAGAAACTAACACCAATTTAGAATAGGGTGGCTTGAGATAACTTACAAAAGATAACATGTCCTGTAAAGCTCCCCAAAACCACCTTGCAAACATGAAGGTTAAGCAAGAGTGTTTCATGACCAACCTTCCTGTCACATATAGCAAAACTACACTTGCTTAGACTCCAACTTAGATTATCCTAGATACACATCATCCTAGCACACACAATTCATGTGAGAATCTAATTTTAGGTACTTACAGACTAGTTCAGGGGAGCCTGGAGTGGGGGAGGATGGGGGAGACCCTACATGGGGGGATGGTGTCCCTTCATGGGGGGATGGCGTCGTATCTCCTAGAAACACAAAGACACAAATACAATCCTTTAACCAAAGCTATTTGATAAAGGCACACAGAAAGTAGTTGGGAAACATTGAAGGTAGTAGTTACTTTGGACTGGGTAAGCAGCAGCCCCTCTTCCCCAGTCCTCCACAACTAACATCCTCAATGTCAGCTGCTACATAACCCCAATGGCAAAATATAGATATTACAGCCCTTAGATTTCCCAGGACACATTGAACACACAAACACATGTAGAATACTTACTTCCCATTTGAGGAGAGCCCAGGTCCTCATCCGCTTGAGACCAATTGGCCTCTTCTTGGGCACCAATGTGTTCCTGGCCCGGATCCAGGCGACTTGGCCCTGCCTGAGGCTCCTCTCTTGCTGAAGTTACATCAACCACAAAAGAAAACAAAACAAACAATCATTCCTCCAAGTTCGACCTAATACACAACACACCAGCACATCCACATTACTTACAGGGGGCCTGAGAAGGCTGAGCCTCCACATCCTGATCACTGGTTTCTAAAATAAAAGAAAAACATTATATATTATTTATGGACACAAATAGGCAGTAACCTCTCATCATGCTAGCACCATACTCAATGCCCCTACAATTCAGAACATAGAAGTGCACTTACACCAATGAGATGCATTGACCATGTTTTAAAACAGGAGGGCACCATGCAAATTAAGCGGGCGCCTAAGGCCTCGCACCTACAGGGGCCTTGCGGCCAGTGGCGGAGCACCAACATTTCGAAGGGCGCAGTCAGGGAAATCTCCCAAGTAAAAGATTGCTTTCAATCCTCGGATCAAAAAGTTGCAGCAGTGTGCTGCAGTCCCTTCACTGCGTCTGCCAGGTGTCTGTTGTCCGCTGACACTTACTCCTCCTTCTCTGCCTGGGGATTGGCCGTCTGATCATGTTATCCTAAGATGTGGAGGAATCGGTAGGTGTGTACCTGCACCAGTAGGAAGTGACTGGCCGGTTCAACTCACTCTGCTATCATCAGTTGTTGCTCTGGGAGGAGAGCTCCGCCCTGGACCCGGAACATACAGGTAACCAGGCCCAGACTTGATATTTTGCAGGCTGGTCATAGATTTGTTGTGTCCACTATGCAAAGTGGTTGAGTAGCCCCAGGGAAGTTGGAAGAGTCTGAAAATGGTTGGTGGAGGAGGAGGAGAAGAAGGCCCTGGGTGGCTGGGGGACAAGGAGAGGGCCCCTGGGGGTTTTCTAGAGGAGGAAAGATCCACAATGACGCCAGAGTCAATTGCCAAGGAAGAGAGTGGAGCTGAGCAAGTCCTGCCTATCTGACATGAAAGCCAAACATGGTGTAGATGGAGCCCTTTGCCCTACACAATGACAGCACCAGAGGTGGAAGGTGAGTGGTAGCGGGTCTTTGACATTATAGAGCATATGGACTCTGTCCATTATTGGTAGTTTTGTTTGGAGTTGTCCTTTAGATGTTTAACTGTGTTGTTTTTGACCCGAGCTGTGAGGGACTGAGGTATGACAGCCCACTATGCTGAGACTTATAGTGCCCTAGAATGTTGAGGACTGAGGAATCCTTAGTCCCTAACAGAGGGCACTACAAGTCTTAGCATAGCAGGCAGTATTTCCTCATTCCCCTACAGAGAGGATTACAAGTCCAAGCAGGTAGCCTTCTGCAGTGGGACTTGTTGTGCCCTTGACTGTGGTGGACTGAGGAAGGAAAGTGTAAGAGGGTCTCTGTAAGCTCAGATGTATGGGGGAGCTTTGTGGAACACAGAGTTCCCTTTTACACCAGAGTCCCCAGCTTCCCCCCTCAAATAATGGTTCCCAAACTCTCCTTATATCAGAGTCTTCACACTTCCCTCTTACAGTGTAGTAAGTCTGGAGACTCCGATGTAAAGGGGGCTCTGTAAAATGTGATTAGAGATTAGAAATTTCTAACATTTTTATTTTCTACTTACGATCCACAATTTTCAGCTGCTCAAATGGCTCGCTGCCTCTGACTGCATATTGGAGTGTGGCCGTCCTCCTCCTCCCCTTCTTCACCAAAAGCACAAGAGGGTGCCGTCCGTCCGCTTTGGCTAGAAGCAGAAGAAAAAAAAAAAACATAAAAAATACGAATGTACATAGTAGTATTAAAGGTTGTGAAGAGACACTTGATGGAGGTAGGAAAGGTAGGAGCGAGAGGGAGGGGGGGGGGGGTGTTGGTATTAGTGTTGTTGCATAGCTAAACACATGTCCACCTACCCAAAAAATTGTAACCTATCTGGTCACATGTAATGTATATTTTTACTTACCGGAGATTTGCTCCACAGCCTTTAGCAGGAGCTTGGGTGAGCGCCTTTTGGCATCACTCCAGGCCCGCTGCAGATCCACTATCTCAGGCAGAAACTGAAATCTCCGCTGCAGCCTCATCCGGAGACGACACATCATCTTGTGCTTTTGGTGAAGATGCGTATATACATTATCATACCCCCAGAGGAGGAGGAGCTGTGGAAAGAGCAGTGTATGTTTGAGTCCAAGTATGTCCAAAATAGTACAGTCTTCAAATAACATGCTAGGTCGTCTTTGAGATATTGTAGAACAAAGAATTCCATTTCTGGTGATACATATACATCGATGTCCAAATCTACCTCCATGACATAGGTTGCCCCACACTGGTGATTTCCTCTACATGATATAGCCATTTTCTCAATTGGCCTTTCATGACACACCCAGGGCCGCCATCAGGGGGGGACAGGCAGTCACTGTATTTACAACCTTATTGCTGTCCATTTAGCAGGGTGCAAGTAACTTTACACACATGTAGCATAGGTATCAACTTTTGTCACCATGTTAAAAGGACAGCAGTATGGGTAGCATTACAGTGACTGTTATTAGTCCAGGCTCACTAAACTAGCCAATGCTTGGAAAAGCAAGCCATGCAGATTGCTTTTCAGGTCCCTTTTAACACGAGCTGTCTGATTGGGTGTGGCTGTTAATTTTTGACGCAGACCTGATAAGCCCCTCAATTCTCCTTTATGGAGTGTTATATGTAAATGGGATTGCTTCATTTGAGATGCAGATTTAAACTGTGTATGGCCAGGCTGAAGGTACCCAAGTTGATTGGTCGATCACCTGGAGGACAACGTACAACCAGTCTGTCAGATTTTACACACACTTATCGCTAGCATCTCTTGTAGCCACTAGCAATAATCACTGTGTTTTCCTGGCAGGGGCAGCACCAGGAGAACACAATGGCTCCGCAGGAGGGTTTCCCCTGTCTGTGTTGATGGTGGAATCAAGGCAAAATGTTTTTCCTGCAAGCCACGGGACAAACAAAGATAGTTTTTTAATGAATCCCTGATTTTGCCAAAATGGAAAAAAAAAGATGTTTGCTTTGTATATTCTTAAGTTTGCTACATAACTAGAACATGTAACAGTGTTATATCATTGCAGGAGATTTCCCTTCACTTCCTGTCTTGGTGTCACCAGGACAGGAAGTGAGGGAATCTCCCGTGGGGATACAGCCAGCAATTCTTTCCTTTTATATATACTATGGACATTATAAGGCAACAATTGCAAGCTATTTCCCCACAGTGATATTGCCCTCACTTCCTGTCTTGGTGACACTAAGACAGGAAGTGAGGGAAAATCTCATGCAATGATATCACCCTACTAGAAATTGTAGTTCCGTCTAAAAAGTATACATAAAGTAAGCACTTGGTTTCCAAAGTGGCAAAATTATGGAGGAGTTAAAACCCCATAGTGTGATCGGGTAATCTGACGGTGTGTTCCTACACTCCTCAATGTGTCTGTTCATTAAGCTGTGCTGAATTATCCTTGATTCACAATTCCTGCAAGAGTTGCACATGGTATGTGGGAGATGCAAATTTAAGGTGGCATAATTATCCACACAATCACACATAATCCTTTTTAAAGGTCACCAGCAGAATTTGATGGCATAGTGGTTCACAGCAGTGCCATCATATTCCAGTTAGATCTGTAAATTAACAAAGCAATGTGATCTGGGGGTGTATTTAACTTGCAATGGACACCCCCATTCATTATCATATGGCAGTGTGAGATGGGTGTGTTGGGAATGTGATCCATTGAGACAAGTGATTATACACTCATGTGTTTCTTTTAGAGGTGATTTGTTCAAGGCAATCCTTTGAAGACATGACCATTCCAGATTTTTGTGATCACTGATTCCATCTCAGGTGAACCAATTAGCTGCTGTGTGCAGATCCAGCTTATGATGGTAAGAGTGTCAGACAAGACAAACGGGGCCGAGCTTGCAGTGTGTATGGATGTATGTAAGGCAATAATTTTTGGCATTATGCATTTAGGGAATATAATGTTTCTAATCTTGCATATATGAAAAGGGTCAATACATTTGTCTTTATCTAGATAGATTCCAAAGCGTCAGAGCAATCTGTCACAGATAATTGGGTTTCATTTTGTGTAAAAGTTGAAACGAATCAAATCTATCTATATACAGGCATAGCCCACTTTAAGTACACAATGGGACCAGGGCATGTATGGAAACTGAAAATGTACTTAAAGTGAAGCAATCCCTTTTTTCTTTTCTCGATGCATGAAAATACACCAGCTCCATTGTAAATTTTGGCCACATTGACATAGCCTTACTCCCAAACCATGTGGGAGCATGTTAAGGGGATCCAGGACTATGACATGATAGATTACCTAGGCAAGCTGGCCAGCCACAAAATGGATATGGTGTAGTCCTGGGTACCTGGGTACCCTGTCGTTGCTCCCTAAGTTTGTTATCCCTGTCACTTATGGTTTGTGAGCAGTGTCATGGCAAGCTGAACAAGCTGTGTCCTTACTCACGATTGTATATAAAGTGAGTGTACTTAAAGCAGGGTATGCCTATCTATATCTATATAGAAAGTTCAGAGATGTGAACCTGTTCCCTATTATATACACTAATATATGGTATATAACATATTCTATAATGTATCTAATGTATATATATTGTATATAATATATACATAGTATATATATTGTCTAATATATATATTTTGTATAATATATATTTTTTAGATACACATACATACATCTATATATATATATATACATATATACATATAATATATATATACATATAATATATATATACATATATATATACATATATATATATATATATATATATATATATATATAATATATATATACATATAATATATATATATATATATATATATATATATATATATATATATATATATATATATATATATACATAATATATATATACATATAATATATATATATATATATATATATATATATACATAATATATATATACATATAATATATATATATATATATATATATATACATATAATATATATATATATATATATATACATATAATATATATATACATATAATATATATATACATATAATATATATATATACATATAATATATATATATACATATAATATATATATGTGTAGCGGGGTTAAACATGCCTAAAGACACTGTTTGATATGTGGGAAGGAACTAGGCTCCCTCTAGTGGTAGCTGCATGGAATTTCCTGGGCTGTGACTTCATTTTCACAAGATGAAGAAACTACATCTCCCAGGCTGCTTTGCAAGATCCAGGAACTAGGCTCCCTCTAGTGGTAGCTGCATGGAATTTCCCGGGCTGTGACTTCCTTTTTACAAGATGAAGAAACTACATCTCCCAGGCTGCTTTGCAAGATCGAGGGTGCACGGCTGCACCGCACGGCACTATGGGGGAGGTTATTTAAAGGAAGAGAGAAGCGCGCGAAGGGGGGGCCTTTCTGCGCTGGACTCTGAGGAACCAGCGAGCGAGAGTGAAGGACTGACATTGGATATTGGGCCAGAGCCTTTTAGCCTGGAGGGACGACGTGGAACCGTCCCATCTCAAGCACGAGGCACATTCCTGGAGGTCATACTGCTGTTTGCCGAGACCGGAAGTCATCCGCCAGAAGGACCCCGCGCGGCTGGCATATAGCCAAAGGACTGAGACCGCAGTGGAAGCGCGCGAAGGAGAAACTTCTGTTGGTGAGAGGGCACATGCCCAATAACTGACTTTATCTGCTGAAGAGACAGTTTTATCTACAGATAGCGGTAGCGCAGCAGGAGGTGATAAAACCCCGGGGTTTATCACCATACTCTCTCAGGAGACTCATAGACAAACAATAAGGTCTGTAAAGGAGTCGCCAGAGACTTATCTCTCTCGCAGAAGTTATTGCTCAGTTACGCAGACACCCTGCGGTGACAACTAACAGCTCGTTGTTTTTCCTCTCTTGATCTTTATTCCTAATCTGGATTACAAATGAGCTCTATTCAATAACCTTGCTAGCGAAGATCAACAAGAAAGAAGAGAACTCTGGGGGAGGGACTCAGATAGGCCCACCTACCTGGTACTGTGTCTAGCCTTAATGCAGGAGGAGTGTGGGGGTATTCTTTTACCTTTTTTAAAGCTGTTTTAAATAACCTTTTATGGACTTGTATTGTATTGTATTGTATCTCCCCTATTCAATTTGATACATAGTAAACTAAGTTTGGTTAATTACAATCTTGTGCGTTGTTCCATTGTGTCACCCAGAAGGACTACTATTCAAGAAGGTAACAAGGTATTGTTGCATAGTGAAGTATTGTATTCCAACCTGTGTATCTATTTGATAGTCCAGTCCTATTCTGGGTCAGTTGTGCCTGAGGAGGGATCGAGCCAATTTGATTGGGTTGTTAGGCAGGGTGTAGACCCAATAATATAATCAGCAGCTCCTGCGGGGGTGGTGCTACACGTGGGGGCTCGTCCGGGATTTCTACAGTCCTGCAATACAACCCTCTCAGCCATAGAATCCCCTCCCACGCAGAAATGGATCCTGTCGCTGCTGCTGAGTGGTGCAAGGAAGAGAATGTCATAGTGGAAAATGGCCTGGTGGTTGAAATCAAGGGAGAAGCCTGGACTGAAGAAAAGCTCCTCCCTGTTTTGAGGGCACTATCCACAGACAGGAAATTTTGGGTGATTGACATGAAAACTGACACCACTGTCCCACACACGTATGCACTGTGTGAGTGGAGGAAGGGGGTCCCTGATTATTTCAACGGAAACAGTGTAAAAACTACTGACCAAACAGAACTTTTCCTGATACATCCAGGAGTTCCTATTGCGGGTCCCTCATCCACCACCCCTGGGGTATCCAGCCAAGAAAAAGGTGTCCAAGAAGGGCATCCTGAGTCATCACCTTTGTCGACTTTTAGCTCAGAACTGTGTGCTGTTCTTGGGGAGATTGTGGCAAAATGTAGTAGGGACTCCTCGAGCTATTTGATGACTGGATATAGGAAGCTCCGGACATTCTCTGGGAAACAGCCTGTGCCTTCAGCAGAAGATGGGTTCGAAGAGTGGTTAGATACCGCCACTCAGGCTTTGGAGGAATGGGAGGTACCAGAACAGCACAAGAAGCAGAGAATCACAGAGAGTTTAAGGGGACCTGCATTAGAGGCTGTACGTGATCTAAAGCTTAGCAAGAAGAACTGCACTGCACAGGATTATTTGGACATTCTGCAAGATGTGTTTGGTCGGACGGAGAATGCGGCTGAACTTCTCTACCAGTTGGACCACTGTTATCAAGAAGAGGGGGAGAAGTTGTCCGAATTCATTAAACGTCTGGATAGGATTATCCACCAGATTCTGTTAAAGAAAGGAATAGACCACCGGAAAATAGATGAGACTCGTGCACGACAGGTTCTGAAAGGGGCTCAACCTTTAGATCCCATTGCCATACTGTTACGAACTCGTCGAGATGGCGGCATTCTAGAATACCCCGATCTGATTCGAATGGTCAGAGAGGAAGAGGTTATGTTGGACAACAAGAAGAAAAGTCGGCAGTTTGACTCAACTGCCCGGGTTGGAGTGATAAGTGTGGAAGAGGGTGACTCTCAAGTTGAACTCCTAAAGACCCAAGTGTCTCAGTTGATAGAAATGGTGTCCATCCTGACTGGTCAGGTATCCACTCTACCCAAGGGGAGTATATCGGAGAGGCCAGATGAACCTGTTAGTCTCAGCACAGATCCAGAGCCACGGCCTGCAAGATTGTTAACTTGTTTCAACTGCGGGGGAGTTGGGCATGTTAGAAGGGTATGTCCCAGCTCAGGAAATGCTGCCGCGAAACCTCGCGAGCCAGCGGGAAACTTCAGAGGACACCGGTGAAGGAGTCAACCGGGTGTCCGCCAGTCTTAAGGGACTCCAGAAGTGGTGCAGGATCAGGGAAACTGAGTCAGGGGGTCAGACCCAAATATAATACCCCCAGTTCTAGACTCCGGGTTACTGAGGGAAGGAAAGTCAATGCACACCGGGTTCAGCGGGGGCCCAGATCAAGGAAGAAAAAGGAGAAGAGGGCCAGGGTACAGAGAACTGAATCAGACAACCAGGCTACATCAAGAGAATTCCCAACTAACTTGGTCGGGCCCTCCCCAGTGGTCTCGGTTCAGGTGGAAGGAATTTACACAAGAGCCCTCCTTGACACAGGGGCCCAGGTGACTCTTTTGTATAGAGACTTTTATGATAAATATCTTACCCATCTACCTTTGCAGAAGTTGGAAGATCTGGAGATATGGGGTATTGGGACCCAAAGTTTTCCCTATGACGGGTATCTGCCAATCAAGTTGACCTTTGATCCATCAGTGGCTGGTGAAGCGGAAACCTTCGACACCTTAGCGGTGGTCTGTCCTCGTCCACCAGGGGCCAACAAAAGCTCTCTCATCGTAGGAACAAACACTGACCTGGTAAGGCGCCTTTTGATACAACTGGTCCAGGGACAAGATGCTCAGGCGCCAAGGATCCATCCCATGCTACGGCAGGCCTACCAACGATTAGTGTTGGAGCAAGAGACCCCCGCAGAAGGAGTTGGACGACTCTGGAAGCTGGATAGAGCAGAAAAGGTCTTACAGCCAGGAGAGGTGGCCTGTTTTAAGGCTTCTGTTAAACTCACATGGCAACAGCCGGGTCCCTTCATTATCTTTGAATCAGGTCAAAAGGAGAGACAGAGAGGGATAGAAGTGATCCCTGAGGTGATCCCTTTGAAGGTGTTACAGGAAAACCGTGGAAGGGTTTTAGTGAGTGTCAGAAACACCTCTATTACACCAGTGAAGGTACCGGCTAGAGTGCTCCTGGGCCAAGTCAACCCGGCTACCCCAGTTTCCCCCATTGATTTCAAAGAAAAGGAACAGGGTGAAGCGGTTATAGAGGAGCTTTGCTCTGGAAACGCTGCCCTCCCGCCGGAATGGGTGAAGAGGGCCAAGGCACAACTTGCTCGATGTAGGGAAATATTCTCTAAGGACGAGTTTGACGTGGGATGTGCCAGGAGCGCCACTCATAAGATCCGCCTGAGTGAGGACAAGCCTTTCAGGGAGAGAGTCCGGCGAGTCCCCTTAGGTGACTTAGAAGATCTACGTCAACAGCTGGCAGAGCTCAAAAAGATCGGGATTATCCGAGAATCCAGGAGCCCGTATGCTTCCCCGATAGTGGTAGTCCGGAAGAAAAATGGATCTTTGAGGCTTTGTATCGACTACCGAACGCTGAACAGAAGAACCATCCCAGACCAGTATACCACTCCTCGAATCGAAGATGCCCTACAGAGTCTGTCAGGGGCGAAGTGGTTCAGTGTGATGGACTTAAAGAGTGGGTATTATCAGATCCCCATGCACCCTGAAGATCGGGAGAAAACAGCCTTCATCACCCCTGTGGGGTTCTTTGAGTTCAATCGCATGCCTCAGGGGTTGTCCGGGGCCCCTGCTACCTTCCAAAGGCTGATGGAGAGGACCGTTGGAGATATGAATTTGATAGAGGTACTGGTATACTTGGATGATGTTATCGTGTTTGGCAGAACTTTAGAAGAACATGAGGAGAGGTTGGAAAAGGTCTTGAAGAGGCTACATGAAGAAGGTCTGAAACTTTCTCCTGAGAAGTGCCAATTCTATCAGTCCTCGGTCCATTACCTGGGCCATATCGTGTCTGAAGAAGGGGTGGCCACTGACCCGGACAAGCTGGATGCTGTTGCTTCCTGGCCGAGACCCACAAATGTGACCGAACTCCGGTCATTCTTGGGCTTTTGCTCCTATTACAGGAGGTTTGTGGAGGGGTTCGCCCAGATTGCCCGACCCCTAAATGAGCTCCTGAAGAATGAAGAAGATGATGTCCCTGAGTTGGTAAAGCCGGCGAAGTCCACCATAGGCCCCCGGAAGGCTAAGGAATCCATCCAGGATCAGTGGACCCTGGAATGCGAAGGGGCCTTTGTCCAGCTGAAGGAAACCCTAACCACTGCCCCTGTGTTGGCCTATGCGGACCCCACAAAACCATATGAACTGCATGTTGATGCCAGCCGAGATGGGCTGGGGGGGGTACTTTATCAGGAGCATGAGGGTCATCTGCGACCTGTTGCCTATGTGAGCAGAAGCCTACTGCCTGCTGAAAGGAATTATCCTACTCACAAACTTGAATTCTTGGCCTTGAAGTGGGCAGTGGTTGACAAATTGAAAGACTACCTGTACGGAGCTGAATTCATTGTCAAGACAGATAATAATCCCCTCACCTATCTGTTGACTACGGCCAAGCTGGATGCAACAGGACATCGATGGTTGGCTGCCCTCTCTAGCTTCAATTTTAGCCTGAAGTATCGGCCAGGAATCGGAAATAGGGATGCAGATGCCCTATCCAGAAGGTTGCATGTTCCACAGGAACCTGCGGAAGAATGGACTCATTTGGCTCCAGAAGGGGTGCGTGCCCTATATCAGGGAACTGAATTTCGATCCCGAGGAGGGTCAAGAGCAGAAGAGATTGGGGTTTCGGCTATCGGAGTACCCAAATGCTACTGCCAGGTGACCCAAGTTGAAGGGGAGGGTTTGCCCCGGCTGTCCAAAAGGGACTTGCGGAAGGAGCAGTTGGAAGACCCTTTGGGAAAACTTCTCTTGGAAGCCCTGGAGATCCAGAGCCCTGAGTTGCTTCTAACTGACTCCCCTCAGGGGGCCCGTCTGTTGCATAGAGAGTGGACCCGGTTACAGATCAGAGAAGGAGTGGCCTACCGGAGAGGTCCATCTGAAGATCTGGAGGAGAAGTGGCAACTGTTCTTACCAGCTAAATACAGAGAGGGAGTTCTGGCCGCTCTTCATGATAATCATGGCCATCTGGGGCCCGAAAGAACCTTTCAGCTTGTCAGGGACAGGTTCTACTGGCCTTGTATGAGGGCCGAAGTTGAAGGATACTGTCATTCTTGTGTCCGGTGTATACAGAGGAAGACTCTGCCACGTCAAGCAGCCCCAATGGGCCATCTACAAAGTCAGGGACCCATGGAGCTGGTGTGCATTGATTTCCTTTGCTTAGAGCCTGATCTGAGTGGCCAGGGGAATGTCCTTGTGGTAACAGACCATTTTACCAGATATGCTCAAGCATTCCCAACAAGGGATCAGAAGGCCTCAACGGTAGCCAAAGTTCTTGTAGAGAAGTTCTTTGTACATTATGGGTTACCACAACGCCTCCATTCTGATCAGGGAAGGGACTTTGAAAGCAGACTGATCAAGAGACTGTTAGATATGTTAGGCATTCAAAAGACTAGAACCACTCCCTACCATCCACAGGGGGATGCCCAGCCTGAACGATTTAACAGGACTCTTTTGGATATGTTGGGGACTTTGAGCTCAGAGAAGAAACAGCATTGGGGCAAGCACGTAGCTGCCATTGTGCATGCCTACAACAGCACTGTCAGTGATGCTACTGGATATTCCCCTTATCGGCTGATGTTTGGAAGGGAGGCTCGGTTGCCAGTGGATTTGGCCTTTGGCATTTCGCCTGATCATACCTCTTCAGCATCGCATAGAGGATATGTGGACCGACTGCGGAAGAGTCTGAAAGCGGCCTATGACAAGGCTCAGGCCACATCTGATCAACGTGGACTGCGGAATAAAAAAAATTTCGACCTAAAAGTTCGGATCCATGACCTGCAACCAGGGGACAGGGTTTTGTTGAGAAACTTGGGTGTCCCGGGAAAACACAAGTTGGCAGACCGCTGGAAGTCCCAACCTTATGTTATCTGCAAGCAACTGCCAAACCTTCCTGTGTACCAAATTCGGCCTGAAGGAAGTGTGGGTCCATTGAAGGCTTGGCATCGGAACCATTTGCTGCCTCTCTCTGAAGCGGTTCGTATGCCCCCTGTGGAAGACTTGTCAGAGGCCCCTTCGACTTCTCGCCGGTCCAGACCAGTTACCAGATCTCAGACGACGCTCCCAGATGAGGGAGAGGGAAGTTCTCCATCTGAAGATTTGGAAGATGAAGAGGAGGTACCCGACTGGTTGTGGTCATCTCAGTTGCCAGAACCCACACCTGCCTCCCTGTCTTCATCTGACTTGGTTGATAGAGGAGCCCTTCGGGCAGAAGCCCCTGAATTCATACCCTTTCATATGCTTCCAGAAGAAGCAGCTGAGGATGAAGATCCTGAGGAGGAGGTTGCACCCTTCTCTGAAGAAGAACTGACCTCTCTTGAACCATCAGGTTCCTCTGTGTTGGAACATGAGGAGGGGGACATTGAAGAATCCTCAGAAGTGCCTGATCCTAGCACCTCTGAGAGCATGCCTCCACGGGAACAGAGGGAAAGGAGAGTCATTCACCCACCTAAGAGACTGACCTATGATCAATTGGGTGAATGTTCGGAAGAAGCTGTTTTTACCTCCAAAAGATCTCCTGACCAGCCTAGTTCCTCCACTGTAGATTTGGTGGGGGACAGCCCTAGCTCACCCCCAGGCACAACTGTACAAGCCACCCAAGTTTTGGGGGGTCTGTGAGAGATCATGAGAACAAAGTATTGAAGTAGAAAACGTTTGCATTTAAGTTTGTACATAAGGATATTGGGTTTGGCCATTATAATAAGCACAGTTTTTGATGTTCACAATTTGGTTTACTTTGTGAGTTAATGTTTGCGCACATTTTGTTGCTCTGACCTCACTATATGTTTTTTCTCTTTCTCACCTTTTGATGTTTTTTTTTCAACACAAACTTTAAGATGTAAGTGTTTAAGAAATTGCAAAGGCACAAGTGCTTTTTAAAGGAGCACTATATAAAAGCACTAGAAATCAGCACTATATTAACACTGTAGAAATCACTTATTTGCTTATTAATTGCACTTTATCGTTTTACTGTTGCACTGCTATTAGAATACAAAATTGGATATATTCAGATTGACTTATTTCAGCAAAATGTTAATGTTTTTGTTGTATAATGCCAACCTATGCACTAGGGTACATACTGTTGACCTCTTTGGGGACCAAAGTTTCTCAAGTGGGGGGAGTGTGTAGCGGGGTTAAACATGCCTAAAGACACTGTTTGATATGTGGGAAGGAACTAGGCTCCCTCTAGTGGTAGCTGCATGGAATTTCCTGGGCTGTGACTTCATTTTCACAAGATGAAGAAACTACATCTCCCAGGCTGCTTTGCAAGATCCAGGAACTAGGCTCCCTCTAGTGGTAGCTGCATGGAATTTCCCGGGCTGTGACTTCCTTTTTACAAGATGAAGAAACTACATCTCCCAGGCTGCTTTGCAAGATCGAGGGTGCACGGCTGCACCGCACGGCACTATGGGGGAGGTTATTTAAAGGAAGAGAGAAGCGCGCGAAGGGGGGGCCTTTCTGCGCTGGACTCTGAGGAACCAGCGAGCGAGAGTGAAGGACTGACATTGGATATTGGGCCAGAGCCTTTTAGCCTGGAGGGACGACGTGGAACCGTCCCATCTCAAGCACGAGGCACATTCCTGGAGGTCATACTGCTGTTTGCCGAGACCGGAAGTCATCCGCCAGAAGGACCCCGCGCGGCTGGCATATAGCCAAAGGACTGAGACCGCAGTGGAAGCGCGCGAAGGAGAAACTTCTGTTGGTGAGAGGGCACATGCCCAATAACTGACTTTATCTGCTGAAGAGACAGTTTTATCTACAGATAGCGGTAGCGCAGCAGGAGGTGATAAAACCCCGGGGTTTATCACCATACTCTCTCAGGAGACTCATAGACAAACAATAAGGTCTGTAAAGGAGTCGCCAGAGGCTTATCTCTCTCGCAGAAGTTATTGCTCAGTTACGCAGACACCCTGCGGTGACAACTAACAGCTCGTTGTTTTTCCTCTCTTGATCTTTATTCCTAATCTGGATTACAAATGAGCTCTATTCAATAACCTTGCTAGCGAAGATCAACAAGAAAGAAGAGAACTCTGGGGGAGGGACTCAGATAGGCCCACCTACCTGGTACTGTGTCTAGCCTTAATGCAGGAGGAGTGTGGGGGTATTCTTTTACCTTTTTTAAAGCTGTTTTAAATAACCTTTTATGGACTTGTATTGTATTGTATTGTATCTCCCCTATTCAATTTGATACATAGTAAACTAAGTTTGGTTAATTACAATCTTGTGCGTTGTTCCATTGTGTCACCCAGAAGGACTACTATTCAAGAAGGTAACAAGGTATTGTTGCATAGTGAAGTATTGTATTCCAACCTGTGTATCTATTTGATAGTCCAGTCCTATTCTGGGTCAGTTGTGCCTGAGGAGGGATCGAGCCAATTTGATTGGGTTGTTAGGCAGGGTGTAGACCCAATAATATAATCAGCAGCTCCTGCGGGGGTGGTGCTACATATACATATAATATATATATACATATAATATATATATATATATATATATATATATATATATATATATACATATATACATATATACATATAATATATATATATATATATATATATATATATACATATAATATATATATATACATATAATATATATATATATATATATACATATAATATATATATATATATAATATAATATATATATATATATATATACATATAATATAATATATATATATATATATACATATAATATATACATATATATACATATAATATATACATATATATACATATAATATATACATATAATATATACATATAATATATACATATAATATATATATATATATATATATATATATATATATATATATATATATATATATATACACATATATATATATATATATATACACATACATATATATATATATATATATAGGGAACAGGTTCACATCTAGGAAGTTTCTATAACAGGAAGCTTCTAGATCACGTCTAATAGGCAGAAAGTGCATGCGCAGATCAGCAGACCAAAAGTTTCTTGCACACCCGCTAGATAAGCGACCCACCCAGCCACCATCCCCCATCCCCCATCCCGCACCCTGCACACTCACACCCCCTCCTTACCTTACACACAAATGCCACTATTTCGGCTGTAAACAGTGCAGGAGCCATGATGCACACTTACGACAGGGCCTGGACAATTTCCGGAAACGTGTGCACGCACCAAAAGTTTCGTTTCCGGTTTCATGTATAAATGTGAGAACGCGGTTTTGTATATTCGCGAATTCGCGAATAGTGAACATACACAACCATTAAGCAGATTTAACTTAGAAAAAGAAATACAAATACATACATTTGTGGACACCAGAAAACTTTATTTAGACACATGAAGACATTTTAAAAAAAAAATTGGAAACATGCTGTTTATTACATTTGTATTTTTCAAACCAAAACAACCTTTGTACAACATTTAGACCATATACATCGACAAAGAGCCCATAATCAACAGATGCATGTGCAGATTGACAGAATTATGTTAACAGCAATAAATACTTACAGAGAGTCAACACACAACACAGCCAAATCTCACCTCCATAAATAACAAAGGGCCAAAAATGTTACCCATAAAACATGTGACACACAAATATATTGGACCTCTTCGTAGGTCAAATCTTTCCTGATGTCTGAGTGAGCTATATATAATCCAAGCAAACACACCCAGAATGGTAACGCCCAGTCCAAAAATTAACTGTGTGTATCCTGTGTGTTTTGGAGCATGCTCAGTTGCCAAAACAAGGGAAATAGAAATGAGGAATAGAAATGTATGTAGGTGTGTATAGTATATGTGAATTGAAAAAATTCTCTCTTGAAGTTTGCTAGTCATTATTTAGAATGTTTAGATACAGGAATACATACATATATATACAATTACGTGAGAGAGAGAGAAATATATATTTAGGGAAACAATTGAAACACACCTTTTGGGATTTGAGAAGTGAGATTGTGACGATTGAACAGATATGTAAGCCAACAATCTGACTCATCACTCATGAACATCCCTAAATTTGGCGTGGCAATTATATCAGGCGTTCTTATGTGCATTTTGGCTGGCGTTTTCACAGGCGTTTTGACATGCATTTTTTGGGCAGGCATTGTTATATGAAATCACCTACAAAAGCCCCAAAAACAGACCACAAACACGTACATGTGAACGTAGCCCGTTTGGGGGCGTTTGAGGGGGATTTGTCCAGCTCAAGGATCAGCTCCCAAAACAGGCAAAAAATCCAATCCTATTCAGTTCAATGGCCCCTGTTCCCATGTGAGCATTTTGACGGCATGAGGAAAACACCCAACGCTCACTGAGAAATAGCACAATGATTAGGGAGTCTGCCTTCCTGCTGTAGGTTTGTAAGTTCGAATCCGGAAGGTGCCCTCTGTATGGGCAACACTTGGATATCTCCAATCCTCCAAATGTTGACATCATTAATTTTGTTCATGTTTGAAAAAGGCATGTGTATCAGCAAACTTTTAATCCAAAGACATGAACAAAATACAAAAGATGCCCCATAAAGTCAATATGTAGCAATATTGTGAGCTAAAGCTCTATTTGTTTGTTGGGCATACTTTGCTAATTAGCCAAGTATAAGGGATATATATATATATACCTTCAGTTAAATGTGTAGTAAAATGGTAACACTTGGCCATACCCATATGGAAGAAAAGGTAGTATTTGCAATATATTTCTAAAAACATTCTTTGGAAACACATAAAATATTGTCAAAATTGTGACATTTCCTTGATATGTGTGAAATGCTAATAATCTTTCTTTGAAATATGTTTTACATCTATTTTTTTTCTATCTGACGACCAATTCCCCAATGTAATATTTTGTGGGTTTTTTCAGAGAATGTGGAGGTTCTATATAAACACTGTAGATTTGACTGCTATGATTTCGGAGTTAGCAGGAAAGGTGTATGGAATGTGATGGTGTTTACTAAAGGATCCCTTGTTGGAAGTGTGCATGTTTTTCCAATTCCGCCGGTTTTTGCCATTTTCTATGGGCGAGACAGCGGATTTGCAAGCGGTATTCAAAAAAAAATTGACCCAAAATCGCGCTGGCGAAATTTTTTGAGCCAATTTGACGTTGCGCATGCGCACATTCGCGAGTTCGCAGCTCGCGGCTGGAGGAGCTGTTTAACCTTTCCACACTTTCGCAGATATCTCTCTTTCTAAGTCAGTTTTTGAGATTTTTTAAACGCAAGTCATCTCCAAATTGACTTCCACACCTTCCACAGTGATTTGGGATTTTTGGGGGTACAGGGGAAAATTTGGCTAAACTTTAGTCGAGCTTTTAGCTGGCGTGGTTTTAAGTCGCGCTCTGACCATATTGCATCTTAATGAATCTCACACTAGGCGCTATTTTCCGCCCGCCGTTCTTTGAATGCCAATTTCAGACTTAAATAATCGCCGCTTCGCAAAATCACGCCGAAACACCAATTCGCCGTACTATGAATCAGGCCCATAGTCACTGTGACACCTTGACATCCTCACTGGTTGGGTATTTGACTCTTACATCTCAGGCAAATGTTTTTTTCACAGTTTTTATTTTCAGGAAAAGGTTTTTGCCAAAAGTGGTATAAGCTGAGAGTGTGGATCAATTCAAAAAATGTTAGAGCTATAAGAAGTCTCAGATTCTACAGGAGGTTGATTCAGGGATTTATCTGGCCCCTTGTATGGGGTCAGGGGAATGAGAAAAAAAAATATATACATATATTTTTTACTGCTTAGGGCTCATTCACTCAGGTGGATAGGGGGGCAGTATAAGGCCATTGAGCCACCATTTTACCAACCCAGGACCACCCACATGAACAAGGAGATGTAGCTTCTCAGGGCTGTACACATGCCCCAGTCCCTTAAAAGATAAATAGGAGTTCCACCCATTTTTTCTACTTTTAATCTACTTTAAATCTATGTTTTAAGCTTTTCCAAATGGCTATTTTTAAAAAGTAAAAAACACCTTTTGTACTTCTTTTGTGTGCTGCACTTCCTGGTGCCTCCGCATTGGCGATTACGTCACTAGGCGATTTGCAAGGCCTCCTGGGATAGCGGCATCATGTATCCCAGGAGTCCTTGTGAATCGCCTAGTGACACAAGAGGACCGGGATGACAGGTTGCTATAGCAATGGGGTGGGAACTTCCGCTGATGCCATCATTGCTATAGCAATGTGTCAGGATGAAGGAGCGCCGCGCAGAGAGATTACTGCACAGGCGCGAGAACGGGAGGTGCATGCTGGGTAGCCAGCTGCACCTAATCCTTGAAATAGATACTAGAGGGCTTCTGATGCCCACAGTGGGCATGGACCATGCCAGCTTCCGAGATCAAGGTATTTGCTCTTTACTTAAACTGAAACTAAAAGGAATACACTATAGATACTAGCTGAATGTGGCAAATAAAAATGATCAAATTACAGCGAAATATTAAAAAAAAGGTTTGATTTGGGGACTGGAACTCCGCTTTAAACTGTATGTGGCATTCTGTGGACAGTACTGCTGCAGAACATGACCCATTCACGCAAATAGAGCTGCACTGCAACCACCCTGCAGCTGCATGCATGCAGCATTTTTAGGGTTAAGACAAGCAGTGAGGAAGGCGGCAGTATAAGCAACAGTATAAGCCCAAATATACATTTTTTTTTCTTGAGTTTACCTATCATTTAACATTTTCTCTTTCTATCCAAAACTAAAAAAAGTAGTGGTAGTTATGATTTAAAAGCTGTGTGGATAAGATATCAATCACACAGGGGAGTGCATTGTTTTAAAATGTCACCAAAAAGGGGTCTATTTATAAGAGTTTTCAACCAAAATTCAAAATCAACACAAATTTCACCTAGGAGTCATACATTTTACTAATTGAATCCAATTCTGTGCATGAAAGTGTGAATCTTGGGTGAAAGTTGTTTGAATCGTGTGAAAAAAAAACATTTATAAATAGACCTCATTGACATACATTGTGAGAAGGAGCTTTGGCATAACCATTGTCTTGCACTACATAGCAGAATCAAAGCCTACATATACAGTATAATAAGCAAGCATGTCTGCCCCCCGTGTAAAGATATAATTACAAATTATATGTAGTGCTTACCCCTAAATGAGTCTCTGGTAGCAGAGTAGTAGTTCAGCAGTCTATAATAAACCCCTTTTTTTCACTGGCCAGCATGCTGGGGCTAATGTTGGAGCACCCAGAAACGATTCTCCATAGACTGGTAAAGGGTGACCTCACTGTGGCTCACACGGGCAATGCTGTATCTTCAATAGGGTGTAGTGGAGCTGGCCAGTGGCCTCTCACCCACTCTTGTGATGACAGCAGTTGACCTATCTATTCCCTGTCGGCGAACAGATCCGGTCTGGGACCGCAACACTTTCCCCTGACAGCTGATCAGTGTTAGTGATGATTTCCAGTATCAGAGGGTGTCCTCTCCGGTGCCTCTCTCTGTCCCATATGTGGTGATAAGTACTTCACCAACAACCAAAGACACACACACACGCACACATTCTTAACCACTTAAGCCCCGGAAGATTTTACCCCCTTCCTGACCAGGGGGTATTTTGCGATTCGGCACTGCGTGACTTTAACGGACAATTGCGCGGTTGTACGACGCTGTATCTAAACGAATTTGGCATCCTTTTTTTCCCCCCACAAACAGAGCTTTCTTTTGGTGGTATTTGATCACCTGTGCGATTTTTTGATCATGCGCTATAAACAAAAAAAGAGCATAAATTTTGCAAAAATAGCAATATTTTTCACATTTTTTTATATGAAATTCCCCCCCAAAAAAATGTAAAAATCTACATTTTTTAACATTTTCGGCCAATTTGTTTGATGCTACCTATGTTTGGTAAAAAAATCGCAAAAAGCGTATTTTGATTGGTTTGCGCAAAAGTTATCGCGTTTACTAACTAAGGGAAAGATTTTTGTCATTTTTGTTGTTTTTTTTTTAACGCGTAATGGCGGCGATCTGCGATTTTTTTGCGGTACTGCGACATTGCGGCGGACAGATCGGACCCTTGACTGACATTTTTTACACTTTTGGGGTTACCAGTGACATTTCTACAGTAATCAGTGGTATACATATGCACTGTTACTGTAAAAATACACTGGCAGTGAAGGGGGTTAACATTTTTTGAGAGGGAGGGGCTATGTGTGTCCCTAGGGGCGTGATTCTAACTGTGATTGGCTGTGGCTTGAGATGTATGAACAGTGATCAACGGTTCTACATAGTAGAACCGTATGATCATCATTCATACACCAGGGAGAATGACAGCGGCTTGTTTACATTAGCCGCCTGACTTTCTCCCTCTCCCCCGACGATCGCAGGGGGGGTCCGACGATCACAGGGGGGGTCCGTGACCACGCGGGAGTGGGAGCGCGCCTCCAGCGGCGCGCGCTCGCTCCCTAGACCCTCACAGGCTAGCGACGTAGACCTACGTCACTTTGCCTGTGAGGGGCTGACCGCCGACGTAGATAGTCGTGCGGCGGTCGGCAAGTGATTAACAACACTTTCCCCTGACAGCTGATCAGTGTTAGTGATGATTTCCAGTATCAGAGGGTGTCCTCTCCGGTGCCTCTCTCTGTCCCAGATGTGGTGATAAGTACTTCACCAACAACCAAAGACACACACACATTCTTAAAGGAGTTGTAAAGGTTCAGATTTTTTTTTAAATAAAAATAACAAACTTATTTTTATTTACCTAATCTGTGCAATAGTTTTGTCCCCATTTTAGCAAATGGCTGCAATATAACAAAGAGTGAAAAATTTAAGGGGGTCTGAATACTTTCCGTACCCACTGTATACTTGTGGTCACTGCATTGGAGGCACGCACGCATAGCTCTGCATTGGGCGACATATACTGGTGGTCACTGGCTGCACTGGATGCACGCACGCATAGCTCTGCATTGGGGGACATATACTGGTGGTCACTGGCTGCACTGGAGGCACGCACGCATAGCTCTGCATTGGGGGACATGTATACTTGTGGTCACTGCACTGGAGGCACGCACGCATAGCTCTGCATTGGGGGACGTATACTGGTGGTCACTGGAGGCACGCATGCATAGCTGTGCATTGGGGGACGTATACTGGTGGTCACTGGAGGCACGCACGCATAGCTCTGCATTGGGGGACGTATACTGGTGGTCACTGGCTGCACTGGAGGCACGCACGCATAGCTCTGCATTGGGGGACGTATACTGGTGGTCACTGGCTGCACTGGAGGCACGCACGCATAGCTCTGCATTGGGGGACGTATACTGGTGGTCACTGGAGGCAAGCACGCATAGCTCTGCATTGGGGGACGTATACTGGTGGTCACTGGCTGCACTGGAGGCACGCACGCATAGCTCTGCATTGGGGGACGTATACTGGTGGTCACTGGCTGCACTGGAGGCACGCACGCATAGCTCTGCATTGGGGGACGTATACTGGTGGTCACTGGAGGCACGCACGCATAGCTCTGCATTGGGGGACGTATACTGGTGGTCACTGGCTGCACTGGAGGCACGCACGCATAGCTCTGCATTGGGGGACATATACTGGTGGTCACTGGCTGCACTGGAGGCACGCACGCATAGCTCTGCATTGGGGGACGTATAGTGGTGGTCACTGGAGGCACGCACGCATAGCTCTGCATTGGGGGACGTATACTGGTGGTCACTGGAGGCACGCACGCATAGCTCTGCATTGGGGGACGTATACTGGTGGTCACTGGATGCATGCACGCATTGCTCTGCATTGGGGGATGTATACTGGTGGTCACTGGCTGCACTGGAGGCACGCACGCATAGCTCTGCATTGGGAGACATGTATACTGGTGGTCACTGGCTGCATTGGAGGCACGCACGCATAGCTCTGCATTGGGGGACGTATACTGGTGGTCACTGGAGGCACGCATGCATAGCTGTGCATTGGGGGACGTATACTGGTGGTCACTGGCTGCACTGGAGGCACGCACGCATAGCTCTGCATTGGGGGACGTATACTGGTGGTCACTGGCTGCACTGGAGGCACGCACGCATAGCTCTGCATTGGGGGACGTATACTGGTGGTCACTGGAGGCAAGCACGCATAGCTCTGTATTGGGGGACGTATACTGGTGGTCACTGGCTGCACTGGAGGCACGCACGCATAGCTCTGCATTGGGGGACGTATACTGGTGGTCACTGGCTGCACTGGAGGCACGCACGCATAGCTCTGCATTGGGGGACGTATACTGGTGGTCACTGGAGGCACGCACGCATAGCTCTGCATTGGGGGACGTATACTGGTGGTCACTGGCTGCACTGGAGGCACGCACGCATAGCTCTGCATTGGGGGACGTATAGTGGTGGTCACTGGAGGCACGCACGCATAGCTCTGCATTGGGGGACGTATACTGGTGGTCACTGGAGGCACGCACGCATAGCTCTGCATTGGGGGACGTATACTGGTGGTCACTGGATGCATGCACGCATTGCTCTGCATTGGGGGATGTATACTGGTGGTCACTGGCTGCACTGGAGGCACGCACGCATAGCTCTGCATTGGGAGACATGTATACTGGTGGTCACTGGCTGCATTGGAGGCACGCACGCATAGCTCTGCATTGGGGGATGTATACTGGTGGTCACTGGCTGCACTGGAGGCACGCACGCATAGCTCTGCATTGGGGGACGTATACTGGTGGTCACTGGCTGCACTGGAGGCACGCACGCATAGCTCTGCATTGGGGGACGTATACTGGTGGTCACTGGCTGCACTGGAGCCATGCACGTATAGCTCTGCATTGGGGACATGTATACTGGTCACTGCATTGGGGACATGTATGCTGGTCACTACATTGAAAGGGGGCATTTATACTGGTCACTATATTGAAGGGGGCATGTACTGTGGGGTTTGTGCTAGGGGCCTGTACTGTGGGGTTTGTGCTTGAGTTGTTTGTGCCTGAGGGGTTTGTGCTGGGGGGGGGGGGTCTGTACTGTGAGGTTTGTGCTGGGGGGGTCTGTACTGTGAGGTTTGTGCTGGGGGGGGTCTGTACTGTGGGGTTTGTGCCACTCTCAGTCCATGTATCCCATAATAGGATGTCTCTCACAGTATATCCCATAATAGGGCCCCTGTTCCCTATTATGGGATATACTAGTACTGATGGACCCCTTAATATGTGATATATTGGGAGAATTGGTTCACGCAAGCAAAATACAGGGGACAAAATGGGTGGAGTCTATAAGGGGTGGGGCTTCTGAGAAATGGGAGGGGTCAAATGGAAGGGCGGGGTCTTGCGCCCCCCCATCTTAAAACTTCACCAGCCGCCACTGCCTGCTACTGCGTCTATTGACACAGACAGCAGGACTCGGCCCAGCCCCCTGCTCCCAGGTCACTGGATTTGTTTGACAGCAGTGAGAGCAAATGGCTCCCCCTGCTATCAATCTATCCATTAAGGATTGGCTGAAGGCTGGAGCCGCTGGGCTTGTGAAGATTACTGGAATGGATGGGCTCAGGTAAGAAAAAAAGGGGGGGGGGCTCTGGGGGCAGCTGCAACAAAGAAGGTTTTTCACTTTATTGCATAGAATGCATTAAGGTGAAAAACCTTGAGACTTTACAATCCCTTTCATACCCCCCATGCATAAGCCTCTGCCTGGTAACAACCCTCCTCCTTTTTCTCTCTAATCAGAGCTCTAATTACCCTGGGATTTGTAGTTCCTTTTGCTCAGTCCATAAGGCAGCTTAAGTGGGGTGCACACTAGTAGAAAATTCCCATCCGAGGTAAAATCTTACGATTTTCGGCTAGTGTGTACACAACTTTCAGCAGCCAATGCCGACATTTTCAGCGAAAAAAAAAAAACTGAGGGACAAACACCAAAATTTTTATCGTCCGTCCCCAGACTACCAATTTTCGTTTAATGTGTATGCAGTACGTCCGCGAAAAATCGGATACGAAAGACCGCGCATGATCTGAAGTTGCTGACGACCCGGAAGTCTAGGAACAAATGTCCCAAAAAAAAAAAATCGGACGAGAAATTTTGTGAACATTTATGCACTGTCAACTAAAAACGGTTATGAACGCTGAGTAAGAGAGAGAAAAATCGGAGGATATTTCGTCCGATTTCCGTCAAGTGTGTACGGACCTTAAGTCTGTAAGGGACTTTCTCTCCCACGATCTTCTGTTCCTCCCAGCATTCACAGTGGTTCCAGCAGTCCAAATCTCTTTCTCTCTGTGTGGTGGGCGGACCTAGCACACTACACAAGTTCTGTAATCACGGTCTCCAATTACAGCTTTAACCTGTCCTTCTCTAAAACATAAGCAAGGACACAATGAAAGTGCAGCCGCTCCTCTCTGTTAGTATTGCAGACCTGGGCTACAAATACTGTACATGGAAATAAAGTTTGTAAAACATTAACTCATCGAGGTGATTTCATACATCTAACTGATCTGTTTTACATAAATCTAAACTAAATAATTAAAAAGACTCTTTCTTCCCTTTAACACGTTTAACTTACTATTTCATATAAATGTTGCTATTCTTAGCCACCCTTTGCTATTATAAAAATTCAAAATCCATTAAGGATCTCCAATTGCCTAGGAAATCATTGTTATAATTTGGAATGTTACCCATAAGGTATAGCAAACATTCCAATTGTGAGCTGGAATATTCATTAACTTTAAACATATTGTATATATTGTAAATTGTTCAGGAAAGCTGTGAATTTTAAGAATGCATTGTAAAATTCTCAAATTACTATTGGTGCAAGTAAAAAACAAAACATGACTGGCATTCAAAACATTAGTGACTACTTATTAGCACATGATGCGCTGTTCACACCTGAATGATTTGATGCAAAATTTGAAGCTTCATCAGAAACGTTAGGATTTCCATTATATTCAATGGTACCTGTTCACACCTGGGCTCAGTGACACTTGAAGCTTGAAGCTACCACTTAAAAATATGAATAGGCTTTGTTTGTGGCAGAGTGGTACATTCCGGTCCCAATAGATTTCAATAGGAGCGACTGAAAAGTATGCAAAAAAACGTGTATTTTTTGCACATTTTCTTGCCCAGTAACTAGCTTTCCATTGGCAAAAAAGAATGATAAAGAAAATACCCAGGGCTGAAATGCATTCCAAAAACTCAAAAAAACCTGTAAATTATGCTGGAAAAAAGTGTGTAAAACAGCCAATGACACAAATGGAGATGTGATAAGAGTCTTAACTCGATCTTTAACACCATGTTTCATGCTAAACCTGTATTTAGGGTGCTAAACAGGGTATACACAGACCAAAAACTAGACAGGTCATCAGGAACCAGACGACTTTCGGTCCATGTGCTTTTCTGTCTGGAAACCAGCATTCAATTAGTGCTTGTAGCCAATGCCGGGGGGGAGTACCCCCTGTCAGAATACAATAGGGCAGCAGGGGTGATCCATACATCACACATCGTTTGAGTTGCTCTGGGGATCTGTCATTTTTTTTTTTTTTTTAACCTCCTGGTTGAACCAAAAAAAAGAATTCACGTTTAAACCCAGCTTAATATGTAACTTTGTGCCAAGCCGAGCTCCACTTCCCCAAAAAGCCCCCCTCCATTGTGACATCAAAAGGGGGTTCTTTGGTTTGGGCAGGGAGCTGGAGGCAGAGCATTGCACCCATAATCCACTGATCGCGGTTGCAATGCTTTGCAGTCTCCTATGCAAGCAAATAATAAACACATGTTTTTTTTTTTTTCTTGCAAAAGTATGGGCAGTTATAATTTGTTAAAGCTTGACTTGGCCTTTAAATCAGAACTCCAGGGAAGATCCCTAGTAAATTCTGGTGTGTAAAAAAAGTTACATCTGCTGACAAGTATGGACAGAATATCTGCTCTTTCTTTAAAGTTTTACGCATATGGGATCTCTGTTAATTGGCCATTTCCAGAATGTCTTCTGACAACCACTCACAGAATATAAGGTGGAGCTCTCATATCCACAGTGGGTCAGAAGTGTAATGAGAGAGCTACTATTTAGTATAAATAAAAGAATACATTTTAAAGAAAAGATCCTGGACACAGCATATACCACATCAGAGGAAACTTTTTTATACATTAGAATTTGCGTGGAGTTCTGCTTTAAGGATCCTTGTTATTGCCATCTTCTTAGTTGTAGTGAGCAGAATAATAAAAAACAATTGCTTCCATAGAAGTGTTCCTTTAATATTCATTTATTTTTTACTTCCTTCCCATGAAGGACTCAATTGTTTTGCTCCCTATCATTGTGAGTTGTTGCACGTGTTCGCTGTCTTGTTAAACTTTGCATGTCACTTATTCTTCCAGTCCCCATTTATAAAATATCCTGCATAGATTGTGTGTCATCAGCAGACACAAGTGCGCAGTTTTCATTGCTGTTAGTAAGCAAATTAAAAGGCACTGGACTGAGGACAGAAGCCCGCGGTAGTCCATTAATAACAAATCTCCACACTTTATCCTGCAGACAGCTTTCTAGCCAAGTACAACTCATTTCCCCTAGGCTTATATTCCTTAATGGATACAGTAACCTCCTGTGTGGCACAGTATTAAACTCAGCAGGAGCAGTCTGGCCTCTGCTGAAACACGGCACACAGCTCTTTTCTAGTACAAGCATCATCTTACCTTCATTCATTCGTTTGCTGCTTCTTCTGTGGCTCCATTTTGGATTGTGTGCTTTCTGCGCATTTTCCTTGCTGCCCTTGCAGACCTTTCCTGAAAAGGATAGTTCTTGACTGTCGTTCTGTTCCTTTGATTTTAATACTTTCTAAGTCACGGACCTGGATCGGGTTTGGAGAGGAAGTGCTTTGCCTGCAATGGCTGCATCCTTGTTCCTGCTCTTTGACGCAGAAAGTATTGAAGCCAAGACAGATAATAAGCATTTTCAGATACTAGACCATTCTTCCCAACCATTTTACCCTAGAGGAAAGAATTTTCAGGTTACTCCAGGTAAAACCAGCCCACCAGAGTCAGTGTGAAAAATGCCCCTTACGTTGGTGGGCAGTGGGAATAATGCCCCTCTTACAGTAGTGGCCACCCTTGGGGTTCGTTTAGACTTGTGTTTGGAGGATATATTAAAAAAACGCAGTTGAGACACATTTTTAGCCCTTTTCCACCGCCCCCGTAAGCTTCAAAGGCAGCAGACAGCAGAGCAGTGTTAATTTCGTAGACTAAAACCGACTAAAGCGTTTTTGTCGACTAAATTAACACAATTTTAGTCGACTAAAATACGACTAAAACTAAAACAATTCAGATGACTAAAATACGACTAAAACTAAAATGGCATTTTAGTCTTAAGACTAAAATACGACTAAAACTAAAATGGCATTTTAGTCATAAGACTATAACTAAAACTAAATAAAAAATTGACATCATTAAAATTAACACTCCTCTGCTGGCCATTCCTATATCGGCAACACAATTCCATCCAGAGCCTGTAATAATAGCACATTAAAGTTTAAACATGTATTGCACCAACGCATACGCATAAGTAGGGAGCATCTACTAAGCTGCTGAAAACAAAACAATTAAGAAAAAGGCTTTTCTTATATTTTTCCCTAATATTTAATGTTGGTAATATATTCAGGTATTATGTGCAATGACATTACAGCCAATGGAGTTTACAGCAGTGTTAATTTCGTCAACGAAAACGTTTTCGTCACCGCTTTCGTCACCAGCATTTTTCAACTGACGAAAACGAGACGCAAAGTATAGCACATTTTTGTCAAATGACGACAACTATGACGAAAACCAAATCCGTTTTCGTTAACGAATGAAAACTAAATGAGAATGTGAGGCAGGGACGTTTACCCAACTTCCGGTTTTCACGGAGCTCCGCCTGTCTGGCGTCTGGCATGGCGTGCCCCGTGACATCCGACGTGAGGAGTGGACTACTACAAGAGAGTCGACTTGAGACCAGTCACCTGACCTCACCAGAGCACTGCAGCTGCAGCGCTACAGCCAGATGCGCCAGGCCCGACTCATCACACGGCACTGGCACCCGGCCACCACCACATCCAGAGCAGAGCACCCACTGTGAGTTAACAGCCAGGCCAGCTATTACTGCCTCCCTGAGTCCCCTCAGACCACTCACCAGTCACCACTGGCATCCGATTCCGCCATCCATCCAGGACAGTGTGCGTGCATATAGGCCGCTGAGGCCCGCCCAGCCCATCCTGTTCAACAACTTCAGTTCAGAGTCAGATCAGAGACCACCCTTAAACCTGAGACTCCCATCCAGCACTCTGAGCAGCACTGTGTGCACTCACTGCACTGACTGCAGGCAGCAGCATTACAGGCCTCCTCTCTGACCTGACCATGACCATTTAGATGACTAAAATGAGTTTTAGTCGACTAAAATGTAGGACGTTTTAGTCGACTAAAATGTAAGATGTTTTAGTCGACTAAAATGTAGGACGTTTTAGTCGACTAAATATGACTAAAACTAAAACACTTGCAGAAGACTAAAATGGGACTAAAACTAAAATGCCATTTTAGTCCTAAGACTAAAACTAAATTGAAATTTGCTGCCAAAATTAACACTGCAGCAGAGTTCACTTGCTTTACCTAACGCCGACAACAAAAATGATCCACCCTGTTGTGTTCCGTGGACAGTACCGCCATTAAACATGGCCGATTCAAGGGATTCAAACGTGGTTGCAGTGCATTAGTCCAGCATGCATGGGTTAAAATAGGTGGTGAGATGGCATTATATCACCTCCTCCCCACCTGTCAAATGCTTCTGAAAAGCATCCCAAATGCAGAAGGCTTTTCAGAGGCCCAGCAATGTAGCCACATATCTAAATAAAGCAATACAGATAACTAAAAAGATCATTGGTGTCCTGATGTTGGCTCTACAAAGTGGCGTTGGCCCTAGAAACTCAGGCACCATCAAATGATAAGCCAATCAGCCCCAGCTCAAGGAACTCCTAGCAACCTCTGGAGGAACTTCAGGGTTTATGGAATCCTGATTGAGAATGGCTGTACTAGACACTTTGAGGACACCTGGCCCTGTAATTTCAGGCATTCTAAACAATCTGTTCCTGAATTTCAGCTACCTTTGTTGCTCACTATATATATTCAACATTATACCTAACAAGGTTAGTAGTAGTCCATAGGGTTTTTTATTATGTATAATAAAGAAAAATAGAAGAGAGGAGAAATAGCTGGGGACACTGAAGTTACACTAAAACCTCCACTGGTCTAAAGCTGCATTTGCTTAGCCAGTATGTAGAAAACACACAAACTTCTGCTTTGTTGAATGCTGCTCCTGTATCATCTATATTGATGATGTTAGCTTGTCAGCTTGAGGAAGATGTACTTTCATTTGGGTATTTCACTCACCTATGTTTATTTCAAATAAAACCTTCAAGTTACATCCATGGACTGGACTGCAAAGAACCTAAATGAGTGAGTACTATGCCTAGGAACAATAAACAAAAATGAATATCTGTTGGGGGGCCTCAGTTGCACTACAGAAGGCCCAACTGAGTGGAGGCACTGCCAGGGAGTGCTCTATGGCCCTAATCCCCCCACCTTTGCAGAGGCTCAGCCTTCCATTTACTACACAGGTGCATTGTGCTTTTTGTAGCCTGAGGAGAGAAACCAAGTCTAACAGTCTTAACAACAGAGCTACAATTGTGCAACCTTAAAAGAAGTATCGTACGACCTAGTAAAAGCATTAAGAAATTGAAAAAAAAAAATAGCTCATATATCACAAGAAACAATTCCTAATACTTGATCTTTCCAAACCTCCCCAAACCTATCTGGAGTAAGGAAATAAGGTGAAGGAAGATTCATTAGACCACAGTATTTTATTTTCCATTTTCTAGGTTTTGTGCTTCCTATGCCAATTTTAGCCAAAGCTGTTAGTGACCTTGGATACAAGTGGTTTGTGAACATCAGTCCTCCTATAAATTTCAGCATTCTGAAGCTCAGCATTTACTTTTATGTTCAGACTGGGTTATAGAGATGCTGATTTTCTGGCCATTTTAAAGCATGTACAGTAAGCTGTTTATTGTCCTTTCTCTATACTTTTCAACGAGTTTTAACGTGTGGCTACTGACCCTTTTGGTAAGCTAATATATGCTTAGAGGGCTTTTAACCACTTTACCACCGGAGGATTTTGCTGTCTTACGTCCAGGCCACTTTTTGCGATTCGGCACTGTGCGACTTTAACTGACAATTGCGCGGTCGTGCGATGCCGTACCCAAACGAAATTTACGTCCTTTTTTTCCCACAAACAGAGCTTTCTTTTGGTGGTATTTGATCACCTGTGCGATTTTTACTTTTTGCGCTATAAACAAAAAAAGAGCGTAAATTTTGAAAAAATAACAATATTTTTAAATTTTTTTTATATGAAATTCCCCCCAAAAAAGATGTAAAAACCAATTTTTTTTTAAATTTTTGGCCAATTTGTTTTCTGCTACCCATGTTTGGTAAAAAAAATCACAATAAGCGTATTTTGATTGGTTTGCGCAAAAGTTATTGCGTTTACTAACAAAGGGAAAGATTTCTGTCATTTTTGGTGTTTTTTTTTTTAACGCGTAATGGCGGCGATCTGCGATTTTTTTTGCGGTACTGCGACATTGCGGCGGACAGATCGGACCCTTGACTGACATTTTTGACACTTTTGGGGGTACCAGTGACATTACTGCAGTAATCAGTGCTATAAATATGCACTGTTACTGTAAAAATGACACTGGCAGGGAAGGGGTTAATTTTATTGGAGAGGGAGGGGTTAATGTATGCCTGGTGCTTACTGACGTGTGGGGGGGGAGGTGACTGTGTGAGACAGGGACAGATCGTATGTCCAGCTATGCTGAACACTCCGATCTGTCACTCCCTGTCACTTGGGAGATCCGCCCGCTTGTGTTTACACAGGCGGGCAGATCTCCACACTAGATCCCCGACGATCGGGGAAGAGCTGCGGCGATCGCCGCTGCTCCTCCCCTGGCCCGACTCCCGCTGTGACCGAAAACAGCGGGAGCGAGCCTCCGGCGGCGTGCAAGCGCCGCCCAGAAGGGGGAGTGTCTGACGACGTAGTACTACGTCGTCAGACGATAACGAGCCACACTCCCGCAGTAATATTACTGTGGGCGGTGGTAAAGTGGTTAAAGTACTGATGTATATTAGTGCCAATTCCAAAAAATATATACATTTATCGTATGAAACACATTCTAAAAGCAAGCACAAACGTATATATTGGACTAAAGGCATCTTTATACAGACAACAAAAGAAAAGCCATCCCTTGTATATCCCACTCATATCCCACTATCTGTTGATAGTCACATCCAGTGGCGTAGCGTGGGTTGTGAGCACCCGGGGCAAGGCAAGTAATTTGCGCCCCCTAACCTGTGGATTTTAGCACTCGAGTCTCTTCCACTAGATTAGTTGCCCTGCTAAGTGTCCAGCGTGCCCCCTTTCAATGCGGAATGACCAGCGTGCCCCCTTTCAATGCTGGATGACCAGCGTGCCCCCTTTCAATGCTGATTGACCAGCGTGCCCCCTTTCAATGCTGAATGACCAGCATGCCCCCTTTCAATGCTGAATGACCAGCGTGCCCCCTTTAAATGCTGAATGACCAGCATGCCCCCTTTCAATACTGAATGACCAGCGTGCCCCCTTTCAATACGGAATGACCAGCGTGCCCCCTTTCAATGCGGAATGACCAGCGTGCCCCCTTTCAATGCGGAATGACCAGCGTGCCCCCTTTTAATGCGGAATGGCCAGCGTGCCCCCTTTCAATACGGAATGACCAGCGTGCTCCCTTTCAATGCAGAATGACCAGCGTGCTCCCTTCAATGCAGAGAGACCAGTGTGCCCCCTTTCATTGCAGAATGACCAGTGTGCCCCCTTTCAATACAGAGAGACTTACCTGCAGCGGCGGCTTCTCCTCAGTTCCCCCGCGTCTCCTCGAGTCCTCCCGCCTCCTGCTCGGCAGCTCGGCCAATGAGGAAGCGGATCCTGCTTCCTGATTGGCTTGGAGGAGCGAAATCTGTGACATCGCCAGACTGCTGACTCTGCTCGCTCGCTGCTAAACTGACTGAGCGAACTGTTATGTCAGAGTCAGACAGAGTGCATAGGCGTGCGCAGCCTATGGCATTAGGGTGTGCACCTCAACCACATGTGCATGTGTATATATATATATGAATATATACACACACACTTTTATAAATAAATGTAAACAAACATTTAAGCGGTATTAAAACATTTTTAATTAAACAATTATCAATGTATACCATAGATCCCATTTAGAGCAGGGTCCCCATAGATCCCCTTTAGAGCAGGGTCCTTATAGATCCCCCTTTACAGCAGGGTCCCCCATAGATCCCCTATAGAGCAGGCCAGGGTCCCCATAGATGCCCCTTTAGAGCAGGGTCCCCATAGATCACCTTTTAGAGCAGGGACCCCATAGATCCCCCTTTAGAGAATGGTCTCCATATAATCTATGCGGACATTTCTCTAAAGTGGGGAATCTATGTGGACCCTGCTCTAAAGGGGGATCTATGGGGACCCTGGCCTGCTCTAAAGGGGATCTATGGGGACCCTGGCCTCCTCTAAAGGGGATCTATGGGGACCCTGGCCTCCTCTAAATGGGATCTATGGGGACCCTGCTCTAAAGGGGGATCTATGGGGACCCTGGCCTGCTCTAAAGGGGATCTATGGGGACCCTGGCCTCCTCTAAAGGGGATCTATGGGGACCCTGCTCTAAAGGGGGATCTATGGGGACCCTGGCCTGCTCTAAAGGGGATCTATGGGGACCTTGGCCTCCTCTAAAGGGGATCTATGGGGATCCTGCTCTAAAGGGGGATCTATGGGGACCCTGGCCTGCTCTAAAGGGGATCTATGGGGACCCTGGCCTCCTCTAAAGGGGATCTATGGGGATCCTGCTCTAAAGGGGGGATCTATGGCATAGATCCCCTTTAGAGCAGGGTCCCTATAGATCCCCCATTAGAGCAGGCCAGGGCAGGTTCCCCATATAGATCTCCCCCCTTACAGCAGGCCAGGGTGAGGTGAGGTCCGGACCCTGGCCTGCTGTAGGGGGGGATCTATATGGGGGACCCCAGAGTGACCTAACCTCACCCTGGCCTGCTGTAAGGGGGGATAGATCTTTTCAGTTTTCAGTGTTCTTCTCACACACTCCTACCTTTTTTTTTCACCTGTCCCAGACCCCATCACAGCAGGCTAGGTTTTCTCCTCGAGTCCCCCTAGGATTTCCTCCTGCAGTACCATCTCACCGTCGTCTCCACTGGCTCTCTCCTCTCTGGCCTCTCATCTGCCACCGCTGCCAGGTTCTTCTGCTCCTGCCTGGCCTGGTGGTTCTCTCCCGCGCTCAGCGCTGCGCTGGGCGGCCGCTGCAGGGGTTAGTCCCTCCCCCAGATAGGCCAGGCGTGCAGGAACTGTCTCTCCAAACACCCCCCCCTCCCCCACAGTGGGCGACCTGGCGGCTCGGATCGTATTCGGGAACCGAGCTGCACAGCCACAGCCAGCACTGTGACTGCAGTGAGAGAGTGAGTGAGCCAGGGCAGAGAGCTGCGAGTGCGAGTGGGCGGCGGCAGCCAGCCTAAGACAGTGTGAGTGACAACTGAACTGACATGAAACTGCAGAATGCCGAGCGGATCATGCGCCCCCCCCAGATGTTGCGCCCGGTGCGGCCGGCCCCCCCTGCACCCCCCACGCTACGCCACTGGTCACATCAGCATAAAACAATTATTTTCTTTGTACATGGATGCAGAGTGTTTGATTCACAAACAAAATTGTGGAGCATTTGATAATCCAAAGCGCTATACATTTTGTTAACCACTTAAGCCCCGGAAGATTTTACCCCCTTCCTGACCTGGGCCTATTTTGTGATTCGGCACTGCGTTGCTTTAACGGACAATTGCGCGGTCATGCGACACTGTACCTAAACGAATTTCACGTCCTTTTTTTCCCACAAACAGAGCTTTATTTTGGTGGTATTTGATCACCTGTGCGATTTTTTGATCATGCGCTATAAACAGAAAAAGAGCGTCAATTTTGCAACAATAACAATATTTTTCACATTTTTTTTAAATGTAATTCCCCCCCAAAAAATGTAAAAATCAAAATTTTTTAACATTTTAGGCCAATTTGTTTTCTGCTACATATGTTTGGTAAAAAAAAATCGCAAAAAGCATATTTTGATTGGTTTGCGCAAAAGTTATTGCGTTTACTAACTAAGGGAAAGATTTTTGTAATTTTTGTTGTTTTTTTTTTTAACGAGTAATGGCGGCGATCTGCGATTTTTTTGCGGGACTGCGACATTGCGGTGGACAGATTGGACCCTTGACTGACATTTTTGACACTTTTGGGGTTACCAGTGACATTACTAGAGTAATCAGTGCTATACATATGCACTGTTACTGTAAAAATGACACTGGGAGGGAAGGGGTTAACCTTATTTGAGAGGGAGGGGTTAAGTGTGTCCCTAGGGGCGTGTTTCTAACTGTGATTGGATGTGGCTACTTGTGTAAGAACAAAGATCAACGGTCCTACATAGTAGAACCGTATGATCTTCATTCTTACACAGGGGAGAATGACAGGCGGCTGTAATTACATTAGCTGCCTGCCATTCTCCCGCTCTAACGGACAATCGTGAGTGCCCGGCGGACCCGAAGCGCGGGGGGTCTGTGAGCGAGCGTGAGCGGGAGCGCGCCTCCGGCGGCTCGCGCTCGCTCCCCAGAGCCTCACTGGCTAGTGACGTAGACCTACGTCGCTTTGCCTGTGAGGGGCTGACTGCCGACGTAGATCTACGTTAGGCAGTCGGCAAGTGGTTAAAGCAATCACCAACTTCTGTATATGGGCACCTTCAGTGTAATATACACTATATTGTCAAAAGTATTGGGACACCTGCTTTTATATGCACATGAACTTCAAAGGCATCCCGGTCTTAGTCTATATGGTTCAATGTTGAGTTAATCCCCCCCCCCCCCCCCCTTTGCAGCCGAACAGCTTCAATTTCTCTGGGAAGGCTGTCCACGAGGTTTAGGGATGTGTCTCTGGAAATGTTTGACTATTCTTCCAGAAGCGCATTTGTGAGGGCAGGCACTGATGTTGGAGGAGAAGGACTGGCTTGCAGTCTGTGCTCTAATTCATCCCAAGGGTGCTCTATCGGGTTGAGGTCAGGACTCTACGCAGGCCACCCCAAACTGGCTCATCCATGTCTTTATGGAGCTTGCTTTGTGTACTCGTCCAAATCATTTGGTGGAGAGGGGATTATGGTGTGAGGTAGTTTTTCAGGGGTTAGGCTTGGCCCATTTGTTCCAGTGAAGGGAACTCTTAAGGCATCCTCATACCATGACATTTTGGACAATTTCATTTTCCCAACTTTGTGGGAACAGTTTGGGGATGCCCCCTTCCTGTTCCAACATAACTGCGCACCAGTGCACAAAGCAAGGTCAATAAACACATGAATGAGTGAGTTTGGGGTGGAGGAACTTGACTGGCCTGCGCAGAGTCCTCACCTCAACCCAATAAAACACCTTTGAGATGAATTAAAGCGGAAACTGCGAGCCAGGCCTTTTCGTTCAACATTAGTGCCTAAGCTCACAAATGTGCTGGAAGAATGGTCAAACATTCCCATAGACACACTCCTAAACCTTGTGGACAGCCTTCCCATAAGAAGCTGTTAAAGCTACAAAGGGTGAGCCAACTCAATATTGAACCCTATGGACTAAGACTGGGATGCCATTAAAGTTCATGTGTGTGTAAAGGCAGGCGTGCACAATACTTTTGACAATATAGTGTATATGTTTGTGCTTTCTTTCAACATGCATTTTGTACAATAAATGGTGGTTCTAGTGTTCAGCTAGTTTAGTGTTGCTTTAGTTATATTTTGGTTTAATAATGTTTCAGTGTCCCAGGTTATTTGTCTTAAACTACAAACCCGATTCCAAAAAAGTTGGGACACTGTACAAATTGTGAATAAAAACAGAATGCAATGATGTGGAAGTTTCAAATTTCAATATTTTATTCAGAATACAACATAGATGACATATCAAATGTTTAAACTGAGAAAATGTATTATTTTAAGGGAAAATAAATTATTTAAAATTTCATGGCATCAACACATCTCAAAAAAGTTGGGACAAGGCCATGTTTACCACTGTGTGGCATCCCCTCTTCTTTTTATAACAGCGTGCAAACGTCTGGGGACTGAGGAGACAAGTTGCTAAAGTTTAGGAATAGGGATGTTGTCCCATTCTTGTCTAATACAGGCTTCTAATTGCTCAACTGTCTTAGGTCTTCTTTGTTGCATCTTCCTCTTTATGATGCGCCAAATGTTTTCTATGGGTGAAAGATCTGGACTGCAGGCTGGCCATTTCAGTACCTGGATCCTTCTTCTAAGCAGCCATGGTGTTGTAATGATGCAGTATGTGGTCTGGCATTGTCATGTTGGAAAATGCAAGGTCTTCCCTGAAAGAGACAACGTCTGGATGGGAGCATATGTTGTTCTAGAACTTGGATATACCTTTCAGCATTGATGGTGCCTTTCCAGATGTGTAAGCTGCCCATGCCACACGCACTCACGCAACCCCATACCATCAGAGATGCAGGCTTCTGAACTGAGTGCTGATAACAACTTGGGTTGTCCTTGTCCTCTTTAGTGCGGATGACATGGCGTCCCAGTTTTCCAAAAAGAACTTCAAATTTTAATTCGTCTGACCACAGAACTGTTTTCCACTTTGCCACAGTCCATTTTAAATGAGCCTGGGCCCAGAGAAAACGCCTGCGCTTCTGGATCATGTTTTGATATGACTTTTTTTTTTGGCCTATAGCCCTACCCCTAAAAAAAAAGAAAAAAAAAAATTACAGCGAACAAATAAAGTTTTTTTTTTAAAAAAAAATTGGGTTCGCCGGCCTTTGTAATTGAAGTGGTGGCTAGGGGGGGGGGGGGGTGGGGTTACGTCCCAGAAGAGGCGACGATTGGCACTCTGCATTTATTGGGGTACATTGCTGTGGCACTCTGCATTTATTGGGGTACAATGCTGTGGGCACTCTGCATTTATTGGGGGACAATGCTGTGGGCACTCTGCATTTATTGGGGTACAATGCTGTGGGCACTCTGCATTTATTGGGGTACAATGCTGTGGCGCTCTGCATTTATTGGGATACAATGCTGTGGCACTCTGCAATCATTGGGGTACAATGCTGTGGGCACTCTGCATTTATTGGGGTACAATGCTGTGGCGCTCTGCAATCATTGGGGTACAATGCTGTGGCACTCTGCAATCATTGGGGTACAATGCTGTGGGCACTCTGCATTTATTGGGGTACAATGCTGTGGCGCTCTGCAATCATAGGGGTACAATGCTGTGGCGCTCTGCAATCATTGGGGTACAATGCTGTGGCGCTCTGCAATCATTGGGGTACAATGCTGTGGGCACTCTGCAATCATTGGGGTACAATGCTGTGGGCACTCTGCATTTATTGGGGTACAATGCTGTGGCGCTCTGCAATCATTGGGGTACAATGCTGTGGCACTTTGCAATCATTGGGGTACAATGCTGTGGGCACTCTGCATTTATTGGGGTACAATGCTGTGGCGCTCTGCAATAATTGGGGTACAATTCTGTGGCACTCTGCAATCATTGGGGTACAATGCTGTGGCACTCTGCAATCATTGGGGTACAATGCTGTGGGCACTCTGCATTTATTGGGGTACAATGCTGTGGGCACTCTGCAATCATTGGGGTACAATGCTGTGGCACTCTGCAATCATTGGGGTACAATGCTGTGGGCGCTCTGCATTTATTGGGGTACAATGCTGTGGGCACTCTGCAATCATTGGGGTACAATGCTGTGGCACTCTGCAATCATTGGGGTACAATGCTGTGGCACTCTGCAATCATTGGGGTACAATTCTGTGGGCACTCTGCAATCATTGGGGACAATGCTGTGGCGCTCTGCAGTGATTGGGGACAATGCTGTGGCGCTCTGAATTGAAAGGGGCATGCACGCTGAACTCTGCATTGTGGGGGCACAGCACAGTGTTTATTGCATTGAAGGGGGCACAGCACAGTGTTTATTGCATTGAAGGGGGCACAGCACAGTGTTTATTGCATTGAAGGGGGCACAGCACAGTGTTCATTGCATTGAAGGGGGCACAGCACAGTGTTCATTGCATTGAAGGGGGCACAGCACAGTGTTCATTGCATTGAAGGGGGCACAGCTTCAAAGTCACGCAATTTTTTTACTGCGTTTTTTGGCGCGAAGCAATACCTATTACATTTTTCTTTTTGCGCCCCCCCAAAAATTTTGAGCACCAGCCGCCACTGGCCTATAGAGTTTTAGCTGACAACAGCGAATGGCACAGTGGATTGTGTTCACCGACAATGTTTTCTGGACGTATTCCCGAGCCCATGTTGGGATTTCCATTACAGTAGCATTCCTGTATGTGATGCAGTGCTGTCTTGTATGGGATGCAGTGCTGTCTAAGGGCCCGAAGATCACGGGCATCCAGTATGGTTTTCCGGCCTTGACCCTTACGCACAGAGATTGTTCCAGATTCTCTGAATCTTTGGATGATATTATGCACTGTAGATGATGATAACTTCAAACTCTTTGTAATTTTTCTCTGAGAAACTCCTTTCTGATATTGCTCCACTATTTTTTGCCACAGCATTGGGGGAATTGGTGATCCTTTGCCCATCTTGACTTCTGAGAGACACTGCCACTCTGAGAGGCTCTTTTTATACCCAATCGTGTTGCCAATTGACCTAATAAAAATTGGTCCTTATATGTACATTTAACTTTTTCGGCCTCTTATTGCTACCTGTCCCAACTTTTTTGGAATGTGTAGCTCTCATGAAATCCAAAATGAGCTAATATTTGGCATGACATTTCAAAATGTCTCACTTTCAACGTTTGATATGTTATCTATATTATATTGTGAATAAAATATAAGTTTATGAGATTTGTAAATTAGTCCACTCCTTTTTAACCCACAATTTGCACAGTGTCCCAACTTTTTTGGAATCTGGTTTGTATTTCAGTAACTTACATTAGTTGTGTGTTATAGCCACATAGTAATCTGAAATCAAATAACACTTCATTTATCATAAAAATAGTCTGCAGTTTAAGTCACATAATAACATTTATTTTATTGCATGTACAGTTGCATTACAGTGGGTGTTCTGAATCAGAATTCTCGTGAGCTATAATATTTCTCTTTGTCTACTCGCAGAACACAGTATTGATCTGTCAGAATGCTCACTGGTTCTTTTCTGTTTGGAACGCACATAAACTTTTGAAATATGGCCCCTCATAGCTAGCGATTAAGTGAGGATGTAATGCATCAGTTTGAAGCCTGTGCTGGAAGTTGGATTTCATTGTTTACAATCAGGAAATCTGAACACAATAGATTGTTTGATGAAGAATTTGTGGTCTTTCTTTGTAGTTTAATTTGACAAAATTTAGACAATCCTATTCTATGCTATAAGAACATGTCTATATTGAAATACATGTTAAGTGCTTGTCATTTATGTTTAAGTGTAGGCAGATATAAAGGACCGCTATTTAATATAGTTATATACGCATTTAAAAAGAAAATCAACATATTTTTAAATATTATCTCAGTTTATCTTGAAACTAACCTTCTGTAAACCCCTTTAGGCCCCGTTCACACTGGGGCGATCCGACTTGCCGGGCCGACCTCATAGGTCGCGGCGCGCTGCTCGCACCGCGACCTCGGAGCGGCCGGCACGGACTTCATAACATTGAAGTCTATGCAGGTTGCTCCGGGTCGCCCCAAAGAAGCTCCGGACCCTTTTTCTAAGTTGGAGCGACTTGTGTCGCTCCTATTAGAACGGGTCCATAGCTTCTCTATGGCGAGCGACCTACGGCGACCTGTCAGGCGACCAGGTCGCCTGACAGGTCGCCCCAGTGTGAACGGGGACTTATAGTCACATTCAAATTGGGAAAAAAGGACAATACTGCAGTAAAACAAAACAGAAAAACAAATATCTAGCAAATTTATTTTTACTGATACTTACTGTATATAGCACTGTCAATTTACACAGCACTTTTCATATACCGTATATACTTACAGTATATATCTATCAGTGCACATGGAGAGTATTCATGAATACATTTGCAAAGATTTCAAATAAAATTCTTTCACGTTGTCATTATGGGGTATTATTTGTAGAATTTTGAAGAAAATAATGAATGTAATCCATTTTGGTATAAGGCTGTAGTAACACAACAAAATGTGGAAAAAGTGAAGCGCTGTGAATATTTTCCGGATGCACTGTATGTAAAATAGATCAGTTAGATGTAGGAAATCACCTCAATGAGTTTATGTTTTACAAACTTTATTTACATGTACAGTATTTGTAGCCCAGGTCTGCAATGCTAGCAGAGAGGAGTGGTTGCAGTTTCATTGTGTCCATGCTTGTGCTGAGAAGAACAGGTTAAATCTGTAATTGGAGACCGTGATTACAGAACTTGTGTAGCCTGCTAGGTCCGCCCACCACACAGAGGAAAAGGGATTAGGACTGCTGGAACCACTGTGAATGCTGGGAGTAACAGAAGATTGTGGGAGAGATAGTCCCTTACAGACTAAGCTGCTTTATGCTTTTATATATATTAAAATTCATATATACAGTATAATATACTTGCACATCAGTCCCTGCCCTCAAGGAGCGCAAATTCTGAGGTCCCTAACTTACTCACATTTGCTTCAAACATGCTTGGTACAAACATACATCTATACTCAGACAAAAAGTTAACGAAAAAAAAATACAAAAGCATGTATATAAAAAAAATGAAAAACTAAAAAAAAACCAGGCAGACTCAATGGACCACTTTTTTTTTCTGCCATCACTCTTCTATGTTTCTATTCATATATACACATATTAGGGCCAATTTAGACAGGAGCCAACCAGAGATGTATACAGTAAACCCCCGCTCCATCGCGGTTCAGTTTTTGCGGTCCCGGTATATTGCAGGTTTTTTTGTAATGTTATTTTACTATATAAATCATTAAAAATGACAATCAAGAAGGACAGATCCTGCACATGCTGATATACAACAAGTACAAAGAGGAGTACTTCACCAGCCCATGGCGCTGTCCATGTATTCACCTCCTTTGTTTGTATGTTTTATAGCTGAAATGTCCTGGTTGCTGCTGCTCCTCTCTCACTCCACTGGGGGGGGCGGATCAAAACAATTTAAATCTGTAAAGAAAAGCGCACGCAACCTCGGGCAATAACGCTTTAATTAAAGATGAAATATTTTTGTGTTTTCCATAGCTCTTGCTATGTCTCTCAGTATCTTTTATGTGTTTAAATGAGTTTCTATTGTTTTAAAAGTGTGTTTAAAGACCTTAAAATGCTTTTACACGTACAGTGACAGTAAAAAAAACATGCCTACAATGCATTTTAATAGGGTTTTTCTATTTCGCGGATTTTCACTTTTCGCGGCTGGGTCCGGAACGTAACCCCCACAATGGAGGGGGGTTTACTGTAGTAACTAAGTAGAACTACTTCACTACTGTACTTAAAGCGGAGTTCCGGGCACAAAATCGATATTTTTTTTTGTGCCCCTCCGCTAGGTAGACATCACCTGAAAAGGAATTGGATAGTTAGTTTTTTTTTTTTTGTTTACTCACCTTGTAAATGAAGATCGTAAATACTCACCTCAGAGTACTTCCTCCCTCAGCGCCGCGGCTCCGCTGTCACTTCCTGTCTCGCGTTGATTCCTGGGAGCTGAACGTCATCGCTCCCAGGAATCAATGCGACGGCACCGGCCCCGCTCGTCACTTCCGGGCGACGCCGCATTCCCCTGCTAAACAGCTTCTGGGCATGCCCAGAAGCTGTGGAGGAATGCGGCGCCGCACCGGAAGTGACGAGAGGGGCCGGTGCAGGCGCATTCTGGGACAAGAAGACGCGGAAGAAGACACAGAAGAGGACCGCGCCGGCTTCAGCTGCCCACAAGAGAGATGGAAACGCTGTGGAAGAAATTTTATAAGTAAGTATTTCTTCTAAAAGGTAAGTGCGAACCGCGACAGATCAGAGGCTAGCCATTGTGGAATGTGCTAGCCCTGACTGTCCCGGGGGTATGTTCAGTGAAAAATGACTTCTGTGCCCGGAACTCCGCTTTAAGTACCGAAAGGCGGTATCTGTACTTTCCTAGAGTAGAATTTTTTTCTCCTACTTCCACTTTTACTTCACTAAATTTTTTCGATGATTTCAATACTTCTACTCTGATATTTTTTTTTTGTGCTGCATAGTTACTCGTTACTGTTTTAAAAATTACCACTGCCAGAACAGTAGATGGCAGGTTTCATGAAGCTCAAAACATGTGTATTATCAGCGCATACGAAAATAAATGCTACTGTATGTATAAATAAAAGCTGCATTTGAAATAATAAAAAACAATATGATGTTCAAACTTTTGACTTCTTTCTTTAATAACTACATAACACAATACTTCCACTTTTACTTTCAGTACTTGAGTAGCAATTTTTTTTTCAAAACTACTGGTACTTTTACTTTCAGTACTTGAGTAGCAAAATTTTTTAAAAAAACTACTTGCAATACTTAAGTACAAAAAATGTTGAATACTTTAGTACTTCTACTCAAGTCACTTTTTGATTGAGCACTTCCACTTCTACTCAAGTCACTTTTTGATCGAGTACTTGTACTTTTACTCAAGTATGGGTTTCGAGTACTTTATACAACTCTGGAGCCAACTAACCTACCAATTAACCTACCAGCAGGGTCAGCATGTGGGAGGAAACCCACACAAGCACAGGAAGAACATGCAAACTCCAGGCAGGTAGTGCTGTGGTTGGGGTTCAAGCCAACAACCCCAGTGCTGATAGGCAGACGTGCTAACCACTTAGCCACTGTGCTGCCTAGCAAATGGAGCTTACTGACTGGAGGAGAGAGCACAGCGATGACCTCATTATTGAGTTGATTCTCTTTAACCATCCACTCCAAGCCATGTCTAAGCTGTATTACTTCAGGGGCAGGGTCATTTGGATTAGAAAACGGGATATGGGGGATGTGGATCGCACCTGGGTGACATGACACCCGCTAGAGGAGTGACACAAGGGGCAGACTGCCCTATAGAGGGAGGGGGGTTGCAGGGGGATAGGCATGGTGTCCGCAGGAAGAGGCAAGGGGGGGCAAATGCCCCCCCCTCCCCCCGGAATCTTAACTTCCCCTTTCAAGTGGTTGTTAAGCCACTTTATACCATCCTGTCTGGTCTCTTTAATAATCCTGTGTGCCCATCCCCCTTTGTCTGTGTTTTAAAAAAGTAAGCCATTCTTTACCAGTTTTCAGAGGGCCGAGCGCCGCCCACGTGACTCCCCGTCTGACAGCTGCCTGCAGCAGGCAGGGCCGAGGTTTCCTCACTGATATCAGTCAAGAGGGGAGGAGGAGGGAAGGGGATGAGGAGGAGAGAGGCGGCGGGTCACGTAAGTAGCGAGTGGCGCTCTGAAAACTTGTAAAGAATGGCTTATTTTTATAAAACACAGACACAGGGACACACAGGATTATTAAACAGACTGTAGACAGGATATGAAACTTTAAATAAAACTACAGCAGCAGGAAGGGAGGATGCCAGCACTGACATAGGACCAGACAGACAGGGAGAGGGGGGGAGGAGCACAGAGGAGTACAGGAGAGCTGCAGATAACGGAGGCATGTAAACTGACCACAGTGTCAGGGCTCAGCAGTCATGGCATACCGTGGTCAGTTTACAGAGTGGAGGGCATAGCCAGGCAGGATCAGCCAGGTATTTTAGATGATAGAAGGGTCCAAATTACACAACAAAGCACTGCTGTATAACATGCTTTAAGGGAACAGGATCAATTAATTTATTTTTTTTAGGTTAACAAATGCTTTAAAAATAAATGTTGCTGTTTGCGCTTTAAAAATAAATACTCAAAATAAGTATAATGACTAAGCCCCTCCCTTTCATGACATTGTTACAAAGAGGCGGCGCAGTGAAAAAAGTTCTGCATTCGCCCATGGGGATAGGGTCTGCTTTTAATGCCTTGCACTCTTCGGATGAAGCGTGGGTCTCCTTTGATGACTGTGGAAGTTCTTTGTCCTCTCCCTGCCAATGTATCTAGACAACAGCTGCCTGGATGGCCAAACCATGAAGTTTCTTACATTTTCTGAAAACCGGCATTGGGTGGGAAGCAAATTGCAGGCTTACTATAAGACCCTCCCTCCTAGCCCTCATAAGAAAATGGCTGCGGATCTCTATCCTGCCCAGCACACCACCAACACTGCTGCACAACCTCAACAATGGACACAGGCAACTGGCAGTTCTCCACCCTACCCTCCTACCCTCTGAGAGAGGTAAGTGCATGGCGCCCCCTGCAAGGGACACATGGGAACAGGGGGGCACTGGGGGTGAGCCCCCCTTCCCACACCATACAGATTAATTCAACAAATCAATGGACTTACAACACTGGGGATCATAGGGAGGCTCTCCAACCACTGGGGTATGAAAAGGAGGCTATCACTAGTATATCTTTGCTGTCACATGGTTAGGCCCCTTTCACACTGCGGTGGACTCCGCTCCCTGCTGAGCAGGCGAATGACAGGTCTGTGTCCGCTCCGTAGAGCGGAAACAGACATAGCCTGTTTTCCTCTATGGGTGTCTGTTTTTAGTAGATTCGATCTAATTGGATGCAGGTGGGTGTAAACAGACACATGTGCGTTTACATCCACCACTTCATAGACTGCAGGAAGACAGAGGTCTGTGTTCCTGCTTAGCAGAAACACAAGATCTCCATCTTCTCCCCTGTCAGAACAGCGACCTGCCTTGTTTACATAGGTAGACCGCTGTTCTGCTTGCCTCGGGAACAATCGCAAAGGTGGCCGGCTGACATTGGGTCCGCCGGAAAAGCTGATTGGCGCCCCTTTTGTCCAATCAGCGCACAATCGGGTCCCCGCCCAGAGGCAATTGCATGAAATAAAGTACAGGTACATGATTTCACACAATAGAGCCAACCTGCTGCAGTAAATGTTCATTGCGCGGTTGGCAAGTGGTTAAGGAAGAATCTATTCATTAGCACAGCCCTCTCCCTTCTTGCATGTCATAGCCATCTCCTCTTCTAGGAATGTCTAGTTACTGCTTGTGCAGGCCAGGCTCCTTCTCAACTTTGTATGTAGCAATCGGAGAAGAAGCAAAGAGGAATAGTAGAGGACACCCAGCAGTGGTCTCAGGCCTTTTGGATGTTTAAACAAGTGAGGATATTACAGTTTAATAACATACCAAAAATATGTTAAATGACCATTTAACCACTTCTGGACCGGAAGATTTTCCTGCTTAATGACTAGGCCCTTTTTTGCGATTTGGCACTGCGTGAATTTAACGGACAATTGCGCAGTCGTGCGACGCTGTACCCAAATAAAATCGATGTCCTTTTTTTTCCCATAAATAGAGCTGTCTTTTGGTGGTATTTGATCACCTGTGCGATTTTTACTTTTTGCGCTATAAACAAAAAAAAGCGACAATTTTGAAGAAAAAAAAACAATATTTTTCACATTCTGCTATATGACATTCCAAAAAAAAAAAAATCTAAATTTTTTAACATTCTAGGCCAATTTGTTTTTTGCTACATATTTTTGGTAAAAAAAAAAATCGCAATAAGCGTATTTTGATTGGTTGGCGCAAAAGTTATTGCGTCTACTAACTACGGGAAAGATTTATGTAATTTTTATTGTTTTATTTTTTATCGCTGGATCCTGGAAGAGAGGTTACTTACCTTGTCCCCGGGGTCCAACGATGTATTCCTGCAGTGCGGCCCGATCTTCCACCTGATGCTCTGTGCCCCGGCTTCTGTTCCCTGCGAGCGTCACGTCGCAGGGGGGTGGAACCGGCGGCAAATTCGAAAAGTAAAACACACAAACACACTGATATATTGTAATCCTATTGGATTTCATATATATATATATATATATATATATATATATACACATCAACCGATATCGTTTTTTTAATGCCGATACCGATATTTTGGTCATCGGATATCGGTATCGGCTGAAATTGGCCGATATTTTGAATGCTGTAAGTTTTTTTTAATTCGGCGCCGCCAGTACCCGGAAGTGATGTCATGTCATGTCCAGGTACTCGGCGCCAAATTAAAAAATGGAGACCCGGTCAGAGCCGAATGCGGCTTTGATCGTGTCTTCTCTTCGGCGGCCTTGCAGAATGGTTGCAAGCCGCGGAAGGTGGCGGGAGGGGGGGGACATCCCTTCCTGCTCCTTGGAAGGACAGTCCAGCGGCTTCTCAGCCGCATCGGTTGTCATTACAAGACAGCCGAATGTCGGCTATGGACGCCGGTATCGGGTGATGCCTCTAGCTGCAGGCATCACTCCGGTACAGCACTTTCCCGAAATATCGGCAATATCGGTAAATCCAAAGGCCGATTCCGATATATCGGGGAAAGTGCATATCGGCAACACCAATATATCCATGTTGCCGATAATCGGTCAATCACTAATATATATATATATATATATATATATATATATATATATACACACACACACACACACATACATATACATATACACTTTAACTTATTTATAGTTATTTATTATATTATAATTTATGATTTTGTGTTTCAAACTTTATCATACCCGAGATGTTATAAAGAAGAACGCACAGTAAAAAAAAAATCACATGTAAATAGTTGGTTTGGGCTGTTCGTCCTTAAGAATTACATGCAAAATAATTGTACTGCTTTCAGCACCTAAAATGGGAAACAATAATAACGCCAGGGAGGTTAAAGACAGTCAACTACACTGTACATATATTTTAGCATTTTACTAATGCTAATTTTAGTATTTACTAATACGAATACTATTTAGCTTAATCACTTACACTTAATATTTTATGATTGAAGTTGTATACTAAACAATTTTGGAATCCAGTAACATGTCCTGTCACATTGCATTAGGTAGGTGGAAGGGTGCCTGTTAAAAATGAAATTGCAGGGGACAGTTTGGTTATAATTAGGCTACATATATGCATATTGTAGCGCCCCCATCCTCCTGTTAAATGGTGTGCTCAGTCCTCCAGCCCAGGCTTCAGGAAGGCAAGCCAAAATTGTTCTGGCTGATAAGCAGCTACAGTATTCGGGCACCAGCTTTTTGCTAGCTGCTACACACGGGTGGATTCGTTGAGCTGCCTAAGCTATGCCGATGTGCACCTTATCACCTGCTGCTGAGCTAAGAGAATAAACTTATCAGTAGCAGACATTTTTCACTGACCATCAATGCATTTTATGCCATCTTTGTACTGATCATCAGTGCATTGTTTGCCATCTTTGTGATGACCAGCAATGTACGATAGGCCTAAGTTTGCACTAACCACCAAATAATGACAAGACTACATTTGCACTGAACATCAATGAATGACAGGGTTACGTTTGTTTTGACCACCAATGCATGGCAGGGCTACATTATCACTGAGCACCGATGTACCTCAATGCTTCATTTGCATAGGCCAGAAACGCTTCAGAGGGCTATGTTTGCACTTATAAACCAACATACTACTGGGCTACATTTGTTCTGAATGCCAAGGTTAAAAAGGGAGTTGTCTTACCACAAGGCTATGTTTGCCCTAAAAACAATTTATAGATTGCTAGCACTTACCACCATTGCACAAGAGTGGCATGACACCGAACAGATGACAGAGCTACATTTGTAATTACTAACAACTACAACAGGGTTATGTTTGCACTGGACACCAAATACAACAGATCTGCAGTATGTTTGCAATGACCACCAATGTACAACAGTGGCATGTTTGCATCTGTATGCTGGCCCCTTTTTAAAGCGGTAGTATCATGCTTTTTTACACTTTTACCTACAGGTAAGCCTATAATAAGGCTTACCTGTAGGTATAATTAATATCTCCTAAACCCGCACGGTTTTGGAGATATTTGCAGTGCATGCAGCCGCTCACGCGAGCGGCACATGCGCTCTGAAGGTCCGGGGGGGACCTTCAGTTTTGCTTGCCGGAAGCTTGCCGGAAAATCACTCCCGCGCGCATGCGCGGGAGTGACGTCATCGCGGCTCCGGCCAATCACAGCGCCGGAGCTGCCGAACCCGGAAGGGACGGCGAGGGATCATGGCAGCGCCCGCCGCGATGTCTGGGGGTCCGTGTCGGGGCTTCGTTCTAAGGTAAGTAATACATAATGATCTAGTATGCGATGCATACTAGCTCATTATGCCTTTGTCTTGCAGGTTTTTTTTTTTTTTTTTTTTTACTTTTTGGGTTTACAACCGCTTTAAGTACCTTTTATTGGGAGGACATACTTTCACACAGTATATAGGGTACTAATGTCTTTAAAAAAATGAGCACAGTCTTTTGGCAGCACAGATAAACTGATCTTCATAGCTGGTAACCTGGCCCCACCCCACTACCGTGGCCTAAACAATCACTCTTTACAATCCAGCATTGAAATTTCAATTAGCAACATTTCAGAAAATGTACTAAAACCATACCTCCCAAATTTCTGAAATGAAAAAGAGGGACACCCTTTTACAGAGTAAGTAGAAAAGGACACGTCCCTGGTTATAGGGACCTCAAAGATCTAATATGCAAACTCCACTATAATGGCTCTCCAAAATAACAAATTCAGTAATCTAGAGGCTGGATAAAAAGTTTGGTGCAGCATAACACTTTTGGCAGTAAAATTGTTCATTTTGTATAGAGATGTATACATCTGACCAAAACAAGGAACAACCGAAACTGCATGGGAGACCAAGGGATTTAGTCCCAAAGGAGTGAAGGTTGGGCTCAGGGGTGGACTGGGCTGGGGGGCAGTCATGCATTTGCCCCCCAGGCCGCTCTGATGGACTGTAAAAAGGCTGCTTCTGCCGCAGCGCTTATGGGACTATTTTTTTTATTTTCGGCCGCTTAACCTCGGGCGGCAGAAGCGATCACTTCCGCTTTTCCTGTCACTGCTAGATTGTGCAGTGAAAGCTAGCTTTCCTGGGAGTCGGGCTGTATTTGCTCTTTCGCCCGTCCCGTCTCCGCCCACTGTCTTTCTAGCTCCACCCTCACACTCGTCTGCCTGTTTAATCTGATACTCCTCCTCCCATTTGTTTCCAGCCAAACCCCAGCTACACTGCAGCCCCTTACATTCACTGTGCTCCGCCTACCTGTGGAGACCAGCCTGAGGGGGGAAACTTTATTCGTGAATGAGCTATCTGCACCCTGCACAACCCCCCTCTCTCCCCGGCCTCTTTTTACTTCACCTCTTGTTTCCCTTCTCATTTTTTACTCCCCCTGTGCAAACTAGGGGGGAAGGGGATTATGTAAACTGAGGGGGGGGGGGGGTTGTGAAGACTGGGGGGAGGGGGGATTGTGCAGACTGGGAGGAGGGGGGGTAATTGTGCAGACTGGGGGGGGTAATTTTGCAGACTGGGGGAGGGGGATTGTGTAAACTGGGGGGAGGGGGACTGTGCATTCTGGGGGGGAGGGGGGGATTGTGTAAACTGAAGGGGGCTGTGCAGAGTGGGTGGTGGGATTGTGTAAACTGAGAGTGGATTGTGCAGACTAAGGGGAGGGGTAATTGTTCAAACTGGGGGGGGGGTGTGCAGACTGGGGGAGGGAGTATTGTGCAGACTAGGGGGAGGGGGGATTTTGCAGACTAGGGGGAGGGGTAGTTTGTAGACTTGGGGAGGGGGAATTGTGCAGACTGGGGGTTGAGGGATTGGGCAAACTGAGGGGGGTATGTGCAGACTAGGGAAGGGGGGATGTGCAGACTGGGGGGTTGTGAAAACTAGGGGGGGATTGTGTAGACTGAGGGGGGGCTGGTGCAGACTGGGGGTAGGAGGGATTGGGTAGGCTCGGGGGGAAGTGTGCAGAATGGTAGAGGGGTGGAGAACTGAGAGCAGCACAGAGGAAACTACAACTTCCGGAGTTTTGGAGGCAGGCAGAGGCAGGGCGCCCCAGGGAGTTGGGATACACCTGACTGGCTGCACGCCATCTGCCACAACTTTTCCCCAGGACCAGGAGCATCACCCTCCCCCCCCAGGAGGCCATGAAAGGACCTACTGAGCTGCTATTGCTGAGGTGAGAGACCCTGACACAGCGGACCCCCACATCAGGCTGCATTGATGGGTACTGGTGAGGCTGCATTATGGGCATTAATCAAGCTGCATTGATGGGCACTGGTGAGGCTGCATTGATGGACACTGATGAGGCTGAGCTGATGGGCACTGGTGAGGCTGTATTGATAGGCACTGATCAGGCTGAATTGAGGGGCACTGATCAGGGTGCATTGATGGGCACTGATCAGGCTGCACTGATGGGCACTGGTGAGGCTGCACTGATAAGCACTGGTATGGCTGCACTGATGGCCACTGATGAGGCTTCATTGATGGGCACTGGTGAGGCTGCACTGATAGGCACTGGTGAGGCTGCATTGATGGGCACTGGTGAGGCTGCATTGATGGGCACTGGTGAGGCTGCATTGATGGGCACTGGTGGGGCTGCATTGATGGGCCCTGACCAGGCTGCATTGATGGGCACTAATCAGGCTGCATTGATGGACACTGATTAGGCTGCATTGATGGGCACTAATGAGTCTGAGCTGATGGGCACTGATGAGGCTGCATTGAAGGGCACTGATGAGGCTGCATTGAAGGGCACTGATGAGGCTGCATTGATGGGCACTGATGAGGCTGCACTGGTGAGGCTGCATTATTGCATTATTTTTGTTAAACCTCCTTTGTTGCTATTAACATTAAATTATGGTACCATATTGTATCATATTTGTCTTGCTTCATAACATCAATATCCATTATAAAACCAGGTGGGCATGTATTGTGAGCTGATTCAGTGATTCAATGGGCCCTGGTTGGGCTCCATGCTAAACATTGCTAGATCTCTGATGAAACTCTCCAGTCTCCAGTTCACAACAGAGAAACATTAAGTCACTAATAACGAGTATACAGGAAATCAGCATATCAATCAATTCACGTTTTATGGTAACTTTACCATGAACTGAAGCCCGGGCCTACAAAAGCATTAATTTTAGACAGAACAGTTCCCTTTATTTAGAAGGTCAGATATTTTGAATCCACCTAAATCATTCCCTTCCTGGTGAACAACAAGGATATCTAAAACAGCTCACACTTGCAAATAGGGAATATGAGCATCCAGCTCTTCTAAATACATACCCCATATACCCTGCAAGAGAGCTGGAATTTTAACAGGAGGAAAAACAAAATCCTCCGCACCAGAAAACATATGAATGTCAACTATTCATACTATTAATCTCTTTTATATATTATTATTATAAAATATGGGGACGTGCATAATAAATGCAAAAAGCAGGACGGATATAAACAGCAGGGCGCCCATCTACATCCTGATGCACTCCCTATGTAGCAGCTGCATACCCTGCACCATCAACATCTTTTACGAACAGATTTAAATTATGATTCTGATAGAGGAGAGCCATTTACATGGAACAGAAAAAGAAAGAAAAGCCTTGCGAATAGTGAAAATTGCTGAATAACTGCCTATCTTTGTCTTGCTAATCTGATTCTGCAAACACTTCTGTCCAGCAAGTTAACAACTTACCTCAACTAACCAGACTGAATGGAGTGGGAAAGCAGTTCTAAAGTGTTTTATATGCAGAAGAACAGATTGATTCCATAGCAGTAGCGAAATTACATGACATGTTGAATGCAATTTGTGACCCAATAGCAGCATATATAAACATAGCTTCTAAAGTCTGTTTCAGGACTTCTTACCAAAGGTGAGAATTATATGCTAAGTCATTGTGTCTCAAACTCCTACTAACAGTTTTGATGAAGGAGTGTGGAAACAACCACTTTGATACATGTCTTATAAAGGCCAAAAGAGTTCTGAAGATCCCTAAAAGGAGATGCAACCAGTGGCATAGATAATGTAGGTTGTTTCAGCAAGGGAATTGAATATCACATCGCACATAACTGCAAGCAAAAAACAAACTGGTGTTAACCTGCTTAGCGGTATCCCCAAGCGTGACTCGGGGTGGATTTTCCATGCTATTATCGGTATCCCCGAGTCACGCTCGGGGTAGATGTGCAGAGCGTGCAGCGGTGTCTCTTACCTTCTCCTGGCGATCCAGCGATGATCTCTCATTGCTGTGATCGCCAGCCGAGATCCCCGCCGCTCGTCCGTCGGTCTGATGACTTCCTGGTTCCGTTCCCTGCAGCAGCAATGCTGCATGGGAGCGGAACTAGGGAGGGAAATTCAAACGTTGCACAAAACACAAACACATAATATTTATATTATATATATAATATATATATATATATATATATATATATATATATATATATTATATATGTGTGTGTATATATATATATACATACACACACACACATATATATATACACACATAGATATATATTATATATAACGCATGAATTATAATCTAATCAATAATATAATTTTATTATATTATATATATATATATATATATATATATATATATATATATATATATATATATATATATTATATTATGTAATAAAATTATATTATTGATTAGATTATAATTCATGCGTTTGTGTTTCAAATTTATCACATCTGGGATATCTACTAGAGTCTTGTTTTGGTCAGGTTTAAGTCAGTAATTACTAAGAATTGTAGGCCTATAATACATAACGCCAAATTTCCATGAAAAGAATTGTACCGCTTTTGGTACAGAATTCCTGACATAATCATACCGCCAGGGAGGTTAAGGAATTTGAAGGCCTTTGCTTACTGCTGGGGTAACTGGTGTCCTGAAACACTGGAAACAAGGCAAAACAAAGAATCTGCTATTAAATGGTTTTCTTACCCTGAAAATCTCTTACTTTAACCTAAATATAAAATGAAGACCAAGAAGGACCAGATATCCTAGACAGTTAATTACATAAAAACGCTATTCTAACATTTATCATTGAGAGGCTCTGGAGGCTGAACTGCTGGTACCAAAGTGCCACAGCCACAACAACAAGGAAGAGCCCAAGTGAACAATATTCTTAGGGATACTGTGTAAATACAATATTCTGGTCAAAATGCTGAACACTATTTGCCAGAGCAGAAATGACCACCAGTCAATAGATTCTATTGCATCTGTAGACAACTGGAAAATGCTCATCTAAAACAAATTCTGACCTGCCACATAGAGTTAACATTTTAAGTTGAAATAAATTTGCGCCAAACCCAGTAGATACTCTTTTACCTTCTAACATAACCAACATGCCAATGAGGGAATGAAAGGCCTGAGATGAGAAGCCCACTAGTAAAGTTTTGCTCATAGGCATATTGTGTGATACAAACACCAAAAACCCAAGAACAACTGAATCACATAAACAGTATACAAACCCGATACCAAAAAAGTTGGGACACTGTACAAATTGTGAATAAAAACAGAATGAAATGATGTGGAAGTTTCAAATTTCAATATTTTATTCAGAATACAACCTAGATGACATATCAAATGTTTAAACTGAGAAAATTTATAATTTTAAGGGAAAAATAAGTCGATTTTTAATTTCATGGCATCAACTTAACACGTCTCAAGTTGGGACAAGGCTATGTTTACCACTGTGTGGCATCTCCTCTTCTTTTTTATAACAGTCTGCAAACATCTGGGGACTGAGGAGACAAGTTGCTGAAGTTTAGGAATAGGAATGTTGTCCCATTCTTGTCTAATACAGACTTCTAGTTGCTCAACTGTCTTAGGTCTTCTTTGTTGCATCTTCCTCTTTATGATGCGCCAAATGTTTTCTATGGGTGAAAGATCTGGACTGCAGGCTGGCCATTTCAGTACCCGGATCCTCCTTCTACGCAGCCATGATGTTGTAATTGATGCAGTATGTGGTCTGGCATTGTCATGTTGGAAAATGCAAGGTCTTCCCTGAAAGAGACGACGTCTGGATGGGAGCAAATGTTGTTCTATAACTTGGATATACCCTTCAGCATTGATGGTGCCTTTCCAGATGTGTAAGCTGCCCATGCCACACGCACTCATGTAACCCCATACCATCAGAGATGCAGGCTTCTGAACTGAGCGCTGATAACAACTTGGGTTGTCCTTGTCCTGTTTAGTCCGGATGACATGGTGTCCCTGTTTTCCAAAAAGAACTTCAAACTTTGATTTGTCTGACCACAGAACAGTTTTCCACTTTGCCACAGTCCATTTTAAATGAGCCTTGGCTCAGAGAAAACACCTGCGGGATCATGTTTAGATATGGCTTCTTTTTTGGCCTATAGAGTTCTAGCCGGCAACGGCGAATGGCACGGTGAATTATGTTTACCGACAATGTTTTCTGGAAGTATTCCTGAGCCCATGTTGTGATTTCCATTACAGTAGCATTCCTGTATGTAAGGCAATGCCGTCTAAGGGCCCGAAGATCATGGACATCCAGTATGGTTTTCCGGCCTTGACCCTTACGCACAGAGATTGTTCCAGATTCTCTGAATCTTTGGATGATATTATGCACTGTAGATGATGATAACTTCAAACTCTTTGCAACTTTTCTCTGAGAAACTCCTTTCTGATATTGCTCCACTATATTTTGCCACAGCATTGGGGGAATTGGGGATCCTTTGCCCATCTTGACTTCTGAGAGACACTGCCACTCTGAAAGGCTCTTTTTATACCCAATCATATTGCCAATTGACCTAATAAGTTGCAAATTGGTACTCCAGCTGTTCCTTATATGTACATTTTACTTTTCCGGCCTCTTATTGCTACCTGTCCCAACTTTTTTTGTAATGTGTAGCTCTTATGAAATCAAAAATGAGCCAATATTTGGCATGACATTTCAAAATGTCTCACTTTCAACAATTGATATGTTATCAATATTATATTGTGAATAAAATATAAGTTTATGAGATTTGTAAATTAGTCCATTCCTTTTTTACTCACAATTTGTACAGTGTCCCAACTTTTTTGGAATTGGGGTTGTACTAGTTTCCAATAAAGTGGTTCTGAAAAGATACTGTGTCTTTTGCAGGAGTCTAAAACTCTATCCTGGCATATTCTATATACCAACACATAGGAAATAAATGTGGAACAAGGCAGAACTATGATTCAGCAGCAAAGGAACATTAACCATCAAACTGGAAGACCAGGGGATCACCTTCCCCATGCTTGCTGGACTCTGGCTTTGAGAACAAACTTCCTACCAGGCAACAGTGTTTCGCAAAGCAGATTTCTGCATCACTGTAGTAGAAATGCACTGTGATTTACTAACAGAAAAGCAGAGCCCTGCCCAGATCTCTGTGGCTGAGCAACAGAGGGGATCATGTAGCTACACCAAAAGACTTCCAACTATTATTGCTTCACTATTGAATCTTAATGCTGCTTATCAATAAAGCTCCTGACCAAAATCAGAGAATAAAGAACAAGATTTAAAGCGGAGTTCCGGCCACAAAAATTACCCCCGGGACAGTCAGGGCTAGTACATTCCACAATGGCTAGCCTCTGTACTGTCCCGGGTCGCACTTACCTTTTAGAAGAAATACTTACCTTGAAAATTTCTTCTCCAGCGCTGCCATCTCGGATGTGGGCAGCTGAAGCCAGCGCGTCCTCTTCTGTGGCCTCTTCTGTGTCCTCTTCTCCCAGAATGCGCCTGCACCGGCCCCGCTCATCACTTCCGGTGCGGGCACGTCATCCCTCCACAGCTTCTGGGCATGCCCAGAAGCTGTTTAGCAGGGAATGAGGCGCCACACCGGAAGTGACAAGCGGGGCCGGTGCAGGCGCATTGATTCCTGGGAGCGATGAAGTTCAGCTCCCAGGAGTCAATGCAAGCAAGAAGTGATGGTGCAGGCCGCGGTCGCAAAGGGAGAAAGAGGAAGAGAGGTGAGTATATTTTTCTTCAATGACAAGGTAAGTAAACTAAAAAAAAATCGTAACTATCCATTTCTGTTTCAGGTGACCAAAAGCAAGCGGATGGCTCAAAATCGATTATGTCGATTTTGTGGCTGGAACAAAGGTTGAAGGGCATCTGGACCAAATGGTCTAATCACAAAAAGAGCTTGATATACTGTAGATTTTTAGATATATCAATGAGAATAGGCTATCAACATTAGATTGATAAAGTACAAGAACACTTAGGAAATGACAAATGATTAAACTCATTGGACTCTACAGGAATCACAGACAAGAGGTGATAACCTAAATAAACAAACGGAGGAACTATATGAAATATAGAAATAAAAATAAAGAAATAAAACTGCGCTCTCTGCTAGAAAATATCAAATGGGATAGAACCCTTGGAACAAAGAACACGGAGGAAAAATGGGAGTGCTTCAAAAGCATACTTAACAAAGGGATTGACCAGTGTATTCCAAAGGGAAATAAATTTAAAAGAGCAAAACTAAACCCTGGGTGGCTAAACTCCAACATAAAAATGCATATTAATGCTAAAGGAAAGGCCTTCAAAAAATACAAGGCTGAGGGGTCATTGGCAGAATTCATGCATTACAAAGAGTGTAATAAGAAATGTAAAGACGAAATCAGGACGGCTAAAATAGAACATGAGAGACATATAGCGGAAGAGAGTAAAAAGAACCCCAAGAAATTTTTAAGTATATAAACAGTAAGAAAGCGAGGCCAGAACACATTGGCCCCATAAAAGACGATAAGGGAGTTTTGGCCACAGAGGACAGGGAAAAGGCGGTAGTGTTAAATAATTTCTTCTCTTCAGTCTTCACAAAAGAATTTTGGGGCTACACTAACCCAGCTTGTAAGGACAAACTAAACAACACACCTCAGGAAATACCGCCATGGCTAACAGAAGATAGACTTAGAACAAAACTAGAGAAACTTAACATAATTAAATAACCGGGACCGGATGGCTTGCACCCGAGGGTTCTTAAAGAGCTCAGCCAGGTGATTGCCAGACCATTATTCTTGATCTTTAAGAATAGTTTACAGACGGGTATGGTGCCAGCTGATTGGAAAAAAGCCAATGTGGTACCAATATTTAAAAAGGGGCCGAGATTTATCCCGGGTAACTATAGGCCGGTCAGCCTAACATCAGTAGTCTGCAAGATTTTGGAGGGGATGTTAAGGGACCACATACAAGACTTTAGTAATCAAAATGGTATTATTAGTAGTAATCAGCATGGATTCATGAAAAATCGTTCTTGCCAAACCAATCTATTAACCTTCTATGATGAAGTGAGCTGCCACCTAGATAAAGGTAAGTCTGTGGATGTGGTGTAACTGGACTTCGAAAAAGGCATTTGACACCGTTCCCCACAAACGCTTACTGTTCAAACTAAGGAAGGTAGGTATGGACCATAAGGTGAGTACCTGGATAGAGAACTGGCTCGAGGAGAGAGTGCAAAGGTTGGTGATTAATGGGGAGTACTCAGATTGGGCGGGTGTGGAAAGCGGGGTCCCCCAGGGTTCTGTCCTGGGGCCAATCCTGTTTAATTTATTCATAAATGATCTAGAGGAGGGGATATCGAGTAAAATCTCAGTATTTGCGGATGATACTAAACTAAGCATGCCAATATCTTCTGGGCAGGATGTGGAAACCTTACAAGCGGACCTGAACAAAATAATGGGGTGGGCAACTACATGGCAGATGAGGTTTAATGTTGAAAAATGTAAAGTAATGCACCTGGGTGCCAGAAACCAGAAAGCAAGCTACTCACTAGGGGGGGAACCTCTGGGTGAGTCTAGGATGGAAAAGGACCTGGGGGTACTGGTAGACAACAGGCTTGACAGTGGCATGCAATGCCAAGCCGCTGCAAGCAAAGCCAACAGAATACTGGGATGTATAAAAAAGGGGATTCACTCCAGAAATAAAGAGATTATTCTACCACTCTACAAGACTCTGGTCCGGCCACATCTGGCGTATGATGTCCAGTTCTGGGCACCGGTCCTCAGGAAGGATGTGCTGGAACTGGAGAAAGTCCAGAGAAGGGCAACAAAAATAATAAGGGGAATGGAGGACATCAGCTATGAGTAAAGACTACAAGCACTGAACCTATTCTCTCTGGAGAAGAGACGATTGAGGGGGATATGATATCAATGTACAAATATTGTACTGGCAACCCTAGCATATGGAAAAACCTATTCAGAGAAAGGAAATACAATAAGACACGTGGCCACTCACTAAGACTAGAGGAAAGGCGGTTTAACCTTAAAATAAGCAGGGGGTTATTCACTGTAAGAGCAGTAAGGATGTGGAATTCTCTTCCACAAGCAGTGGTATCAGCAGGGAGCATTGATAGTTTCAAAAAAACTATTAGATGGGCACCTTAAAGACCACAACATACAGGGGTATACAATGTACGGTTAGCAGCAAACACACACACACACACACACATCATAGGTTGAACTGGATGGACTGATGTCTTTTTTCAACCTCACTAACTATGTAACTATTCAACTATGTAACTATATGAGGCACGATCCTCTCTTCATAAATTTCTTTTGAAAATTATAAAACACAATCATACCTACATGTCATGTTCTGTGACACATTGTGTACTGTATGTGCGCTGCACTTTTACTTTTCCTAATAAAACAAAATGGGAAAATTATATAGCTATATAAAACACAACAATAGGCAACTCATTCACAGATTTAAAACTGACAGCCCTTAACCACTTTAGCCCCGGAAGATTTTACCCCCCTTAATGACCAGGCCATTTTTTGCGATTCGGCACTGCGTGGTCGTGCGACGCTGTACCCAAATACAATTGATGTCCTTTTTTCCCACAAATAGAGCCTTCTTTTGGTGGTATTTGATCACCTCTGGGGTTTTAGAGTTTGCGCAATAAACAAAAAAATAGGGACAATTTTGAAAAAAACGCCATATTTTTTTACTTTCTGCTATAATACATTCCCAATAAAAAAAATTAAAAAGTTACATTTTTTTATCAGTTTAGGCCAATTTGTATTCTGCTACATATTTTATGTAAAAAAATTCCCAAAAAGCGTATTTTAATTGGTTTGCGCAAAAATTATAGCATTTACAAACTACGGGATGGATTGGACTTTTTATTTATTTTTATTAGTAATGGCAGCGATCTGCGATTTTTAGCGGGACTGCAACATTGCAGCGGACAGATCGGATACTGTGGGTGATCAAAGGGGTTAAATGTATGCCTGTATGCTTACTGACTGTGTGTGTGTGTGTGTGTGTGTGGGGGGGGGGGGGGGTTCTGTGACAGGTACAGACAGATCTGTTGAGAGGAGTTCTGCCTGCTTTGTTTACATTTCCCGGACAATCGCGGGAGAGCAGCGCCAATCGCCAGCCGCTCCTCCCGCGGCCCGCCTCCCGCTGTGTCTAAACACAGCGGGAGTGCGACTCTGGCGGTGCGCACTGGCCGGCCGAAACCATATGCACTCCAGTCACGTAGTACTAGGTGACTGGATGCAGCCGAGACGCCCTGCCGCAGTAATATTACTGTGGGTGGTTGGCAAGTGGTTAAACACCCTTATTTCTGTAAGGAAGTTAATTAAACCCTCAGACAGGCCAATAAAGATAAACTGACTGATCAGCCTTCTAGGCACACATGTAATCACACAATCCCCCTAACAATCACTGATATAATAACAATGACAGGCTTGAACCCTGACATGCTGTATTCTGGACAGGAGCACTAAACATTCCAGTGCAGTACCTGCAATAACTGCAGCAAATAAACACACAACAAAACATTTTACAGGTCAGAAGTGTGATAAGTGAAATATAAATGAAAGCACTAGAGACAGGAGAGTGAACTAAAGGGGTGTCTAAAGGCTCATAGAGCACACTGAGCAGGGAAGACACTGACACAGAGGAGACTGAAGCCCTCAGAGCCTTCACTCACCCATAGCCTGTGATAATGTTGATCACGATGAAGGTCCTGTTGGAGAGGTGTTGATCACGCTGTCGGGCCATGGTAGCAGCTTCAGACGTGCTGCCTACCTGGCTCATGGTGGCAGGAACAGTGTCTCTGTGGGAGTCTGAAGAAGACTAGTGCCTCCTTGTCCTGTGTATACTTTCATGGTAGCTTCCACCCTGTCGGCCTGTGCGCTGACACTTCCAGTCAGCGGTCCTCCTCCTCTTTTGGTCCCTGCCAAGTCCCAATGACCACCCGGTCCCAGTGGTGATGTGATGCTTCTATGGTCTAGCCGCAGGTCTAATGTCAAAAGAATGGTCTTTTTTTATGAAAAAGGCCTAGATACAGCGCTTGCTAATTAAATAATATCAGAGAATCTATAAAATACAGTTCCCAGTATAAATTAAACCTGTGCTGTAAAGTGCCAATGTGACTCAATATATAATATATGAAAGGTAAAATCGCAGTAAATAACATATAAATAAATGTAGATTCATAATAGAAAAACCGGTCAGACTCTGAAACGTCACAGTAAGTGATGAAATGCGTTAGTTTGGACCGCATACCGTCATTACGCTACCCTAGTTGGAACGCAAGCCGGAAGTTAGCCCGTGATTCCGCGAGGAGGACGCGCAGCCCGCACCGCTGACCACCAGGGATAGTGTATATTTGGCTTTTATATATCCTGAACCCGATGCAAGGGTAATAAAACTTTTAATAGACAATATTACGCTATTTGGAGCCTTCTTTTTTCTCCTTCCCACTATATTGACCATCACACTCCGGAGTCCAGAGGAGCCATTACTAGACCTAGGACCACCTTAAAAGGGGAAGCCATTTGGCCCAGGGGGCCACTAAAGCTTGAATGGTCTTAATGTCATATCACATATAAGACCCACGTCATCTGGTAAGTGACCCATCTTATTCATTTTCACTCGAGACAAGGAATCGATACCCTGAACAATCAAGCCAGAGTACTTGCACCTTTGTGGATAACCACTTGCACTGAGGACATTAATTTTTGAGCACAAAGTCACTATTTATTGTTGGACTTTCTTTTATATATTTATATTTTTTCTAAGGATTATTGCTGATTGATTATATTATTTATTTAAAGTAATTTTAACTGACATTTATGTCACAGTCACTTGTGCACATCAGATTTTAATTTAGCACAGCACTATTGTCACCTTTTATGGCTTTTCTATTATGAATCTACATTTATTTACTGCGATTTTACCTTTCATATGTTATATATTGAGTCACATTGGCACTTTACAGCACAGGTTTAATTTATACTGGGAACTGTATTTTATAGATTCTCTGATATTATTTAATTAGCAAGCGCTGTATCTAGGCCTTTTTCATAAAAAAAGACCATTCTTTTGACATTATACCCATTACCTACAGCAGCTGCTTGTCCTTTACACCTATATATTTTCCAATTTTTTAATCTTTAGACACTGTGATATACACACTTATTGGATACCCCACCTTGGCGCAGGGAATATACTTTGTATATTTTTTTCTATGCAGGTCCTGGTCTGCCTACAAATAGATGAAAAGTTCTCTGAGTGACGGCAGGTAACCTATTACCATCAGTATACAGGGTAACCCTGGCACTTCAGAGGCACAATACAGGCCCAGGGCCCACAGATGTAAGTGACGATACAGTTGTCACCACTGAAAACTAAGTGGGGAAAAAGTAAAAAAAAGAATTAAATAAAAGACAGAGGCAAGCCTACCTTCAGGGAAATTAGTTCTTTGTAGTAGTTTATGAAGTAAAATATCCATCCTGGGCTGAGAGCAGGTCAAAAGATCCAGAAGGAAGGCTGAGGAGAATCCCAGCGGTGAGTCCAGCTGACAGACCTGAGGAAAATGCTGACTCCGCCCAGTGACAGGAGAGGATATAAGTAAAAGATTACACTCATTGGCTAGATGTTTTCTGCCAAAAGATTTGTCACCAATCCAGTGCTCAGCAGCTGAGGTAAGTCTTCCTAGCAACAGCAGGTGAGTCCAGCTGACAGACCTGAGGTAAATGCTTACTCCGCCCAGTGACAGGAGAGGATATCCTGTAAGTAAAAGGTTACACGCATTGGCTAGATGTTTCCCGCCAAAAGATTTGTCACCAATCCAGTGCTCAGCAGCTGAGGTAAGTCTTCCTAGCAACAGCAGGTGAGCCCAGCTGACAGACCTGAGGTAAATGCTTACTCCGCCCAGTGACAGGAGAGGATATCCTGTAAGTAAAAGGTTACACTCATTGGCTAGATGTTTCCCGCCGAAAGATTTGTCACCAATCCAGTGCTCAGCAGCTGAGGTAAATCTTCCTAGCAACAGCAGGCAGCTTGTCACCTGAAACACAAAACAGAAAGAACCAGCAAAGCATCTATATAGACACATGTACTTAAAGGCTAGTACACACTATAAGAAAATTGGGCAAACATTTTCGTCCAAAGAATTTTCATACGATTTTCATATAGTGCGTACAGAACTTTCTACAGACGATTCAGAATTTTTGGACAAAAATTCTCGAAGGGACAAACTCCAAAATTTTTCTCGTACAGGAAAAATGTATTTTGGTTTCATGTGTACCGTTTTCATACAATTTTTGTACAAGAAAATTCAGAAAAGAAAGACTGTGCATGATCAGAAACATTAAGCATCAAAAAAAGCCTTTGTCGTACCAGAATATTCGTATGAATTTTCGTTCATCGGTTCTAATTTGCTGTGAAACAACGAGGAAAATTGGATGATCGTTTGTCCAATTTTTTTATAGTGTTTACCCCACTCTAACAGTCATCATAGCCCTCTATTAACCACTTAAAGCGGTTGTAAACCTAAAAAAAAAAAAAACCCCTGCAAGCCAAAGGCATAATGAGCTAGTATGCATCGCATACTAGCTCATTATGAATTACTTAGCTTAGAACGAAGCCCCGACACGGACCCCCGGACACCGCTGTGGGAGCTAACATGATCCCTCGGCGTCTCTCCCGGGTTTGGCGGCTCCGGCGCTGTGATTGGCCGGAGCCGCGATGACGTCACTCCTGCGCATGCTTCCGGCAAGCTCCCGGAAAGGAAAGCTGAAGGTCCACCGGACCTTCCGAGCGTATGCGCCGCTCGCGTGAGCGACTGCATGCAGTGCAAATATCTCCTAAACCATGCAGGTTTAGGAGATATTAATTGTACCTACAGGTAAGCCTTATTATAGGCTTACCTGTAGTTAAAAGTGGAAAAAAGCGGTATACTACCGCTTTAAGCCCTGGAAGATTTGGCTGCTCAAAGACCAGGGCCTGTTTTGCGATTCGGCACTGCATGACTTTAACGGAAAATTGCATGGTCGTGCGACTCCTACAAACAGAGCTTTCTTTTGGTGGTATTTGATCACCTGTGCGATTTTTATTTTTTGCGCTATAAACAAAAAAAGAGCGACAATTTTGAAAAAATAACAATATTTTTCACATTTTTTTTATATGAAATTCTCAAAAAAAATGTAAAAATCAAAATGTTTTAACATTTTTGGCCAATTTGTTTTCTGCTACATATGTTTGGTAAAAAAAATTGCAATAAGCGTATTTTTATTGGTTTGGGCAAAAGCTATTGCGTTTACTAACTACGGGAAAGATTTATGTCATTTTTATTGTTTTTTTTTTAACTACTAATGGCAGCGATCTGCGATTTTTTATTTTTTATTTTTTTTGCGGGACTGCGACATTGCGGCAGAGAGATCGGACCCCTGACTGACATTTTTGACACTTTTGGGGGGAACCAGTGACATTACTACAGTAATCAGTGCTATAAATATGCACTGTTACTGTAAAATGACACTGGCAGAGAAGGGGTTAACTTGGTGAACAAGGGGTTAAGTGTGTCCCTAGGGGCGTGATTCTAACTGTGGGGGGGCGTGACTTGTGATGTAACCGCAGAGACATACGATCCTACATAGCAGGATCGTATAGTCTCTGCACTTACATCAGGAAGAATGACAGACGGTTGTGTGTACATCAGCCGTCTGCCTTTCTACTTCTCCTGCGGGAGATCGCGATTGACCGGCGGACATCGGAGCCGCCGGTCACTCGCGCGGGGATGCCTGTGAACGAGCGGGAGCAGGAGCGTGCCTCCGGCGGCACGCTCTCACCCCCTACAGGCGGCTGAGCAAGTGATGTACCCCTACGTCACTTTGCCCAGCAGCGGCTGCCTGCCGCAGTATATCTGCGGTGGGCGGTCGTTATGTGGTTAAAAGTAAAATTTATTTATAAAACAAATGGGTGTTAGGGGTGACAATCCCATGGGCCACTTCTCTATGTTATTCTTTTGTGGCCCTGACATGACAAGCCTACATTTGCACTGATGACTACCAACAACAGAGCTACAGCTACACTGCCCTCCCGCCGTAACAGATCTTCTGACCCCAAATTATGACAGGCCAATTTGCACTGACTACCAATGTACATTGACATATTTGCACATATGCATAACTTGGTCTAAATTTGTTTCTTTGTGAATTAAACCAATACTGTAATTTTGACTGTCAAATTGTGCATGTGCATCAAGCAACCCTATATTGTTTGTGGCCAGCTAAAGTACACAAGCTGGAATTCAATCTATCTTGCCACCTGTGGTGCAAAGAACATCCAGTATTATTTCGGTAAAGTAACCCTCTCCAAGTGGGTAAATGCATTTGATTTTGTGGACTGTTTTGCTGCATACTGAGCGTCTGCTTCCATGGCAGTCTCTAATTTCAGCTGGTTTCTCAAATAAATGAAATAGAAATAGCGTGTCACAGAGATTTCAAGAGTAAAGGAGCCTGTCGTCCCATGTAAGCGTAACTGGTATTGCCCTCCTGCTCTCCTGGCTGGTAATAAGTTCAGGTAGTTTTCAGCAGTCTCTTATCATGCAGCTTCAATGAACAAGGACAGTCATTCAGGGAACTGCAAGTATTATCCATGAAGCATTGCAAAGGTCAAACAATGTATGCTGAAAAAAGCTACATTGAATTCAGCCATGTAGTCATTAATAATATACAGTATATATACAGTACATATATAATATACATACAAACACACAGTATATATGGGTATATTTGTATACACACACATTATGGCAAAACCAGATAGCTTATGGTGAGCAAGGATGAAAGAAACCCCAAAGCACAGTAGAGTAGACCTAAAACAGAAGGTAGCTTCATATTTCACATCTTTCACAAATTAAAAACAAAATGAATCTCATACTTATTTTGGTATTGTAGGTGGGCCATGCAATTTGTTCCTTATTTTACCCTAGAGCACATGTGTCAAACACAAGGCCCTGGGGCCGAATCAGGCCCTCCGGCCCATTTCATGTGGCCCTTACACCTCTCCTGCAGCTACGGCAACCCCTTCATTGTTGCCCACACCATGTCTCAGCAGTTAGCAGCAGAGAGGAGGACAGAACTCTTATACCAGATCCTGCGCTTTTCCATGCAGCCACAGAGAGGCTCATATCTACCCCCCTCTTCCCTGTCTCAGCAGTCCACAACAGAGAGGACACAAAACTTCTCCTACAGATCCTGCACCTCTCTGTACAGTCACAGCACCCCCTCCTCTCCACTTCCCTTAGTCTTAGCATTCAGTAGATTCTAGCCATCCTCTGGTCCTCCTCCAGACTATACACTTTATGCTTCCCAGCTCGTTCTCAGTTTCTCCCTGGCAGCAGCACAAGGTATGGGGGTGCACTGTGATGTAAGGGAGGGTGAGGGAGGGGGGTTCTCTTGACAACTGAGGTAAGGGGGGTGGGGTGCTCTGGACATCTAGTTTAACAGATACAACTGGCCCTTTGAGTGCAACCATAATGCTGATTTGGCCCACGATTAAATTAAGTTTGACACCCCTGCCCTAGAGGCAACTGTACATCCAGAGCCAATGGTTTATAGTAGTGTTTCTCAACCAGGGTGCCCTCTGGGTTCCCCTGAGGTGCACCGAGCACAGGACACAGTTTACCCTGGATCAGCGTCATTAGTTGCCGTAGTGCGGACAGGACAGCTGCCAGCATCATAACAACCGATGACACTCTAGAGCCTACCAGCTCACCCACGCCGTGGCAATGCATGGGAATGCAGTAAGTGGTGCTATTCCCAGCATTCAGGAGAAAATGGAAGTCCACCTCCTCCAGCCAAAAGGTAGGCTCTGATGTAAAGAGGTGACTATATGATTGGGGGGGGGGGCTCTCTGATAGGGAACTGTACAATTGGGGGTGCTGGAATGGGTGACTATGTCCTGATGGGGAGGCTCTGATGTAATGGGTAAACTCATGTATAGGAGAACCTCTGACATGGTAGATGACCTCTGATTTGATGGGTGGACCTTATAGTTTACCGATTTATTTCAGGTACATATACTGTATAGCACAGTCAATTTATGCAGCACTTTAAATAATATTCTTTCTTCATAAATTTAGGCCAGAATGTATTCTGCTTAATTTCTGTAGGAACGTTATAACTATGGCATATACACTATATTACCAAAAGTATTGGGACGCCTGCCTTTACACGCATATAAACTTTAATGGCACCCCAGTCTTAGTCTTTAGGGTTCAATATTGAGATGGCCCACCCTTTGTCGCTATAACAGCTTGAACTCTTCTGGGAAGGCTGTCCACAAGGTTTAGGAGTGTGTCTATGGGAATGTTTGACAATTCTTCCAGAAGCGCATTTGTGAGGTTAGGCACTAATGTTGGACAAAAAGGCCTGGCTCACAGCTTCCGCTCCAATTCATCCCAAAGGTGTTCTAACTGGTTGAGGTCAGGACTCTGTGCAGGCCAGTCAAGTTCCTCCAAACTCGCTCATCCATGTCTATTTGGATCTTGCTTTGTGCACTGGTCCGCAGTCATGTTGGAACAGGAAGGGCCATCCCCAAACTGTTCCCACAAAGTTGGGAGCATGAAATTGTCCAAAATGTCTTGGTATGCTGACACCTTAGGAGTTCCCTTTACTGGAACTAAGGGGCCCAGCCCAACCCCTGAAAAACAACCCCACTCCATAATCCCAATACAAGGAAGTGGCCACTGCCCCCACCACTGCCCCCACCTATAACTGGTCTATGAAGCAAGGAGCACTGGGAGGGAAACATATATCAAATACAAAAAAGTTTCCAAGCTCAAACTTACCAACCAGCCTATGGTACCGGCAACAGGCCAGTACAGTGATCTGTCATCGGCTGTGTCCGGTGAAAAAAAAATATTTTGTTTAAATGACATTAATATTTTTTTCTATTTTCATAATGGTATCTCTAACTGCTTGTCGACCGCGCGCCGCAGATGTACTGCGGCAGGCAGCTGCTCCCAGGCAAATCGCAAGACATGTATGGCGCTTGGACTGGGGAGTCTAGGGGGTGAGCGCGCGCCGCCGGCGGTGCGCTCCCGCCGGCGCTCATCAGCGGGGAAGCCGATGCAGTGGGCAGGCGGCTCCGATTGCCGTCTGACACCCATGATCATTCCCCGCTGAGAGAGAAGAACGTTGTTGTAAACACAGCCGACAGTCCTTCTCCCTGCAATGATCATAGAGCCCATGTGATCCTGCTATATATATATGTCTCTATGATCATTTCAGAAGCCACGCCCCCCACAGTTAGAATCACTCCCCTAGGCTCACATTTAACCCCTTGATCACCAACAGGGTTAACCCCTTCCCTGCCAATGGCATTATTACAGATTACAGTGCATAATTTTACACTGATCACTGTACTAATGTCACTGGTACCCCCAAATGTGTCAAAAATGTCAGTTAGGGGTCCGATCTGTCCGCCGCAATGTCGCAGTCCCACAACAAATCGCAGATCGCTGCTATTACTAGTAAAAAAAAAAAAAAAACAATAAAAATGACATAAATCTTTCCCGTAGTTAGTAGGCGCAATAACTTTTGCCCAAACCAATCAAAATACGCTTTACCAAAAATATGTAGCAGAAAACAAATTGGCCTAAAATGTTAAAAAAATTTGATTTTTACATTTTTTTTTTGGGGAATGTCATATAGCAGAATGTGAAAAATATTGTTTTTTTTTTTTTTTCAAAATTGTCACTCTTTTTTTGTTTATAGCGCAAAAAATAAAAATTGCACAGGTGATCAAATACCACCAAAAGAAAGCTCTATTTGTGGGAAAAAAGACATCAATTTTATTTGAGTACAGCGTCACACGACCGCGCAATTGTCGGTTGAATCGCAAAATAGGGCCTGGTCAGGAAGGGGATAAAATCTTTCGGGGCTGAAGTGGTTAACTAAGCTCGAGATACACTTATGTTTTTTTAGTTGTGTCTCTCAAAGTTTATTGTTGGCTGAACCAAAGTCCTTAGCCAGTGCAAGGACATTTCAGTGTCAAAAAAAGCAGGGTCTTGGACACACAACCTTGGGTTTAGTACTTGACACCGCTATTTATCAACCAGATCTGCTGCTGATGACATCCTGACATCCTGCTGTGAATTCTTCGATGTTAGGAAGTAATTTAACTCTCCCCTGCTGACAAAGTGGCTGGCCCTTATATGCCACCTAACTACCTTCTACTTCTTACGTACTATACCTATTAGTACTTTATGAGATGCCTGATCTTGTTATGGATATATAAATGGCTATTGATTTGTTGATTATTCACTGTTATGCAATGATTATAGAAATCCTCAAAATATACTGATAATAACTTAACATTTACAGTGATTGGTTGAGTATTATTCATCCTTCATAAAAGAGTGACCACTACATAAAGTTAAGCACTGGTGGAGTGCAGTCCTTTGAAAGGTTGCTAAATATTCTCTAATTATAATCTGCACTTCCTATTACTTAAAGTGTTACTAAACCCACAACAGTAAAAACTGTATGGGTTTAGTGTATATGCTGTAAAGCATGCTTGTTATACTTGTTATACTCACTGTGGAATCTAAGGGGTTAATCCTTTGCATTATGTTTAAAGGCTGTTTGATCCTGTCTCTCTGATCCACCTCTTCTTTCACTGTCTCCAAAAAATAACAGGGTATTTAATGAGCCAGGGGACGGGCTGCACATGCTCACTTTGGTGTGCATTGATAGAGAGTTTTTCTTTTCTTGGGAGAGTGCATGTGATCAGCACAGGGCCATGCAGCACTGTTCAGACAGAGGAGAATGAAAAATCCTCCAACAAGCTTTACTAGAAACTGATACAAATCACAAGACTGCTATATACTGCTGATGAGAAAAGGTATTTATCCGTTTATATTTTCTAAAACAATTGCATTTTCATGTTCTGTGTACTGTGGGAGGCCAGATATAGTGAATGCAGGCTCCTGGGTTTAGTAACACTTTAAAGGTCCTGTAGTGAGTCACACTCCAATCCGCTGATATATACAATGCTTTGTGCATGAAAACGAGAGCTTTATGGCATAAATAAGGCATCTCAATGTTCTTTTATTGTAAAGTCGTCTGCACAAAGGAGCCTTAAATTGGATTCCTCAATCCATATAGCCCTTTATTAAACTGCAAGAAAGCAGCCAAAGGGTAAAGCATAAAATCCTCCATATCAAAAAGCAACATTTTGCGCCATCAAACAGGCTTTTTTTCAAGCATGGAGACATTGTACCTGCAGGGGCTATCTCGATAAGTCAAGATGAATGCTCCTTTTTTATATTGTATTTATCATCATTACTGTGAAAACCAAAATTATATTTAGTTTGAATGGTCTCAAAACTTAACTCAAACGTGATATTTCATTTTTGAGCAGGTACTAGCAGGTATAAATACTTTACAACTTCCTATATGACTCAGACAGAAAATGTATGTTAGGGCAAATTAAAAAATATATACTGTATATACATTACGTGTATATACATTACATTTCTGAAAAACGTGCACATTTCCCCATATTTTTCCTCTTTGAAAAAAATATTCTATACTTCAAAAAGAGCCTATTTGATGGCTCAAAATGTTGCTTTTTGAAAGGTAGCATTTATTCTTTACCTTGTGGCTGCTTACTTGCAATTGTAGCACCCTCCTAGGTAAGTGCTAGGCAAATGCATAGAGTGGCTCTTTCTGCTTATCAGGAGAGGCTGATCTGTCAGTTTGGCCTGTCACATGTTCTCAGGTGTGATTCACTGGGTCTTAGAGAGTCTCCCCACTGTATCCAAAAAGGGAGCTTGTTGGACAGTGGAGGAAACCTGAAAAAATAGCACACCAGGGTTTATGACTGTCCCAGTGGGCAGACATTGCTGCAATGCATCCTGGTATTGGGAATAAATCCTGAAGGCGGATGTGACAGGGTGTCTTTTGGTGGGAGCAAAGTCCCAGGAGGAGGTGGATGGCTGTCTCTCTGCCTGCAGAGTGAGGAAGGTGGTCCAGGCAGTTAGCCTAGGGACCAGGAGGGGAGCTGGGCTGCAGAGGATCCAGTGTGCTGACCAGTGGAGCTGTTGGGCAGAGGACTTTGGAAAAAAACAGTATCGTGAGTACTGAGGGATCTGCCTAAGGGTCTGTCTAAGAGAGGGAACCACTCCAGAGAAGTTAGGGGATCAAGGAGCCAGCTCACTCAGAGTGTTACAGTAAAGGGGGTGCCAAGTAGTTAAACCCTAAAGATAGGGATAAAGAGGGCGCCAGGAAGGGCCTTGAAGTTGTTCAGCAGTACAGTCTACTTCAGAGTACAGCTTGCCTCAGGATAGAGTTTACCTCAGGAAGCTTAAGCAAAACCTTTCACAGCCAAGAGCAAAGTGAAGCAGTGGCCTAGCCGTGACTAGCTCAATTTCATTGTTACTCAGCGTTACTCAGCGTTAACCAGCATTAACCAGCGTTAATCAGCATTTATTCAAGTCGTCCTTGGGAGTAGTGCAACATTTGGGGGCTCATCCAGGATGTCACCCTGGGTTACCGGCCTGGTTGCTAATGACAAGGCCCGAAGAAAATTTTCAAAACCACCATTTTTGCTTCCGGGACTTTGTTCTAATACTCAATCCAAGTGTGAGGGCCTGCTCTACAGGAGATAGGGAGAGTGGGATGAAGATAGAAATGCACATTGAAGTTTGCCCGTGGCAATGCAGAGATTTCAGTCAGAACTTCAATATGTGTTCACCAATGGCGGGATTCTTTCACTTAAGCTTTAACATGTATGCCTCTGTGAAGTACTGGGAGGTGGGAAAAAGGCCTCTGTTCGTGAAAAAGGACTGTATCTGCTTAACAGGAAAAAGTGCAAGTGTGAATGGAGAAAATGGCGGCCAGGGACACGTGAATCGGTGTACCGGGGGCTGGGTGTGTGTCAAGACTACATGGAATGATGTTGACCGTGCATACGACAGCAGGACATTTATTCTGTATAGTGACAGTGTCAGTACTGTGAAGATAGCAGTCGGCCATGCCGGGAAGGGCAGTGGAGCTTTCTTCAGAGACAGTATGGTGACATGCCTTGCTTGTACATGTGCTGGGAAGAGGACTGTTGACCGTGCATACGACAGTGGGACAATTCTCTGGACTGGCAAAGAGGGACAGCTGGCTCAAGGTGATGGAGGTGCAGCTGGGGCCCTGCTACCAGCAAGAAGAGTGGATGCATGTCTGGCGAGGGACATGGTCAACTTTGCAGTAACTCCCATGTCGGCTGAGATGAGAGAGAGCGGCATTGGAGGGGTTACTGCACCGTGTGGGAAAGCGCGTGCTGAACAGTTCTGCCTAGCAGGAGGAGCCACCGCCAAAAAAGAAAGTGGTTGGAGACGTCGTGAAGTCCATAAATTACTTCCTCCTTCGGGTGTGGCTGAGAGGGAGACACGTGCGAGGAGAAAATGACTGTCCTGTGGGATACAGGAGTGCGGATGGTGCCAGATGAAGGACTGGCGCTGTGCACTGGAGGAGGCTTTGAGCACTTAGGCCTGGTATGTCCCCAGTGTGTGAGTGTGACCATGTAGGTGCGGGCGTGGAGCCAGTGTGGGCACTGCGGCTATCTGCTGCTGCGAGCAGGGAAGAGTGAGGGTCGGCCCAGACAGCTATGTGTGTGTCGTGGGAGGCAGGAGTCACTCGGGTCATGTCAATTCTGGAGCCGGGACCTCTCCACGGAGGTGGGAGAGGAGTCGTCAGGGTGCTGATGCAGCTGAAGGCTATTCAACCTGGCAGTGTTTCAGCCTGTGCAGCAAGAGAAACCCGATTGCCAGAAAAGGGGTGCATGCAAGTAGTGCAGACCAGGAAGTGGCAACTTGATATGCCGAAGGTCACCGCAGCAGGGACAAGGTCTGCTCCCATCCCCATTAAGGAGGAAAGATGGCCGGCGGCAGTCGGGACTCCTTCAGCAAGTGTGAGTAGTGAGGAGGAGGCCGGGCCATCAATGTGGGGTCTCCAAGCTTCCAAAACCGATTTGGATCCATTGAGGAAGGGATTGACAATTGGAAGTCGGAGGATGAGACTGAATGGGACTGGGGATCTGAGGCTCGGAGCAGTCCGCCATGTCCTGACACAGTAGAGGTGCCTGATGAGGAAACCAAGGACTCTGTGGTGAGAGGGGAGCTGGTGCAGAGTCTGTGGTTCTGTGAGGCCTATGCTAGTAGGTTCCCAGACCTAACCCCACCCCCGAACTATGCCCGGGTTTGGGAACAAAATAAGGCCTACAGCTCTCTCATCAGGCGTGAAGAGACCCCATTTTTTCCAGCTGGGAGAGGGAACTGGAAAACCCTTCCCAGATTTTCAAGGATGCAGCGGTGGCTGCAGAGGAAGGTTGCTATGGAATACGGGTATGATTACCCCTATGCTCCGTGGGAGATTATGCTAGAATTAGAGGCAAAAAGAGAGTCTTGGTGTGATGAAGCCATTTAGGACTTTCTGTTTATCCCTAAACCTCACAGGAACTCCACCAGAGCAGACCCATGGAAAAATTCAAGGCACTGAAAACTCAGTAGAATTTTGGGTGGTCTATCTACTTGGACCAAGTGGAGGTCCGCTGCCCAGACGGATCAGGCCAGGCTTGGTCGGTCCATATCAGAGACAGTCAAGGAAACCTGGTGACAATCCCTCATCCAGATTATTATATCTGAGGAGAGACCATCTTGCAGAAAAAAAAAGCATGTCTACAAACTAAAACTCAGGGTCATACCCTCTCCAGAAATCGAGATTGACCCACATTGCTGTTCTACAGATCCCTTGGGCCACTAGGCCAGGGTCATGGAAAAAAAAAAAAAAGAGAAACTCCAACATCATAGATCCCTTGGGCCATTGAGCCAAGATCATTAGATTACAAATGCTGTTGCAGTTTCGGTGAGACTGTCCTTAGGCCATTGGGCCACATTTGAACTATGTGGGTGGCCATTGCAGGAATAAGCGGTGCATCCAGGAAGTTTGGTGGGGGGTGCTCTGGTGCCAGAGGCCCCCAAAGAAGCTATCCTTGACTTTGCAGGACTATGGGTCACTCAGGCTCCAGTGACCTATACTGTTTCAGACCAAGGAGAATGCTGTTGCATCACAGCAAGAAGATGCTGCATACACTCTTCTTTATAGACTCTGCATTCGGACTCCAGTGGTAGGGCACAGACTCACCTACAAGGATGGATGTGGAACGTCGTGTCAAGGCTGGACTGCAGAGAAGTCATGGATTAGGATGGGAAGGTCGACCCTGTGGGGAGGGTCTTCCCATCATTGGCAAGATATGAGATAGCTACACTGTATATTTCCGTGTAAATGCCTAACCTTTTCCTTTCCAGATGACACCAGTCTAGAGGTAGTCAGTCACGATGTATTTGTGTAAATTTCTATTTGAGTACCCACCAAACGGAGTTTGTTTGGCGGGGGGTGCACTCCATATGTAAATTTGTACAGCAGATGTGTGCATATATATTTTTTCTTGTAAATTATTTGTACATTTTTTCTTTATTTCTCTCTTTTACCCCTTTTTCCAAGTAAGTGGGATACTCCTGGATTTTTGACAGAATTTTTGTAGGAGGCGGCTGCCCCAGAGCCAGCGGTACGTGGCTCATTTTGGTGGGGGGTGGATATAGCACCCTCTTAGGTAGGTGCTAGGCAAATGCATAGAGTGGCTCTTTCTGCTTATCAGGAGAGGCTGATCTGTCAGTTTGGCCTGTCACATGCTCTCAGGTGTGATTCATTGGGTCTTAGGGAGTCTCCCCACTGTATCAAATAAGGGAGCTTGTTGGACAGTGGAGGAAACCTAACCAATAGCACACCAGGGTTTATGACTGTCCCAGTGGGTGGGCATTGCTGCAATGCATCCTGGGATTGGGAATAAATCCTGAGGGTGGATGTGACAGGGTGTCTTTTGTTGGGGGCAAAGTCCCAGGAGGAAGTGGATGGCTGTCTCTCCTCCTGCAGAATGAGGAAGGTGGTCTAGGGGGTCGGCATAGGGATCAGGAGTGGAACTGGGCTGCAGAGGATCCATTGTGCTGACCAGTGGAGCTGTTGGGCAGAGGACTTTGGGAAAAACAGTATCGTGAGTACTGAAAGATCTGCCTAAGGGTCTGCCTAAGAGAGGGGACCACTCCAGAGAAGTCAGGGGATCAAGAAGCCAGCTCACTCAGAGTGTTAAAGTAACAGTTCTACTCCCCCTAGTATGTATGATGCATGCATATTCTTAGCCCCAAAGTGCATAATTTTACATTTATCAACAATAAACCTCATTTGCCACATAGTTGACCAATAAAACAGTGCATTGAGGTCAACTTGTAAGTTGGAGACATTCTGTAAGGAAGTTATTCCACTGCAAAGCTTGAAGTCATCTGCAAAGACTGAAATGGTACTTTTCATCCCAGACCCTATATCATTTATAAAGATATTAACCACTTAAGCCCCGGAGGATTTTCCTGCTTCCTGCAGGGGGTATTTTGCGATTCGGCACTGCGTGACTTTAATGGACAATTGCGCGGTCGTGCGACGCTGTACTTAAACGAATTTGACGTCCTTTTTTTACCACAAACAGAGCTTTCTTTTGGTGGTATTTGATCACCCGTGCGATTTTTACTTTTTGCGCTATAAACAAAAAAAGAGCGTACATTTTGCAAAAACAACAATATTTTTCACATTTTTTATATGAAATTCCCCCCAAAAAAATGTAAAAATCAAAATTTTTTAACATTTTCGGCCAATTTGTTTTATGCTACCTATGTTTGGTAAAAAAAAAATCGCAAAAAGCGTATTTTGATTGGTTTGCGCAAAAGTTATCGCGTTTACTAACAAAGGGAAAGATTTTTGTCATTTTTGTTGTTTTTTTTTTAACGTGTAATGGCGGCGATCTGCGATTTTTTTTGCGGTACTGCGACATTGGGGCGGACAGATCGGACCCTTGACTGACATTTTTGACACTTTTGGGGTTACCAGTGACATTTCTACAGTAATCAGTGCTATACATATGCACTGTTACTGTAAAAATACACTGGTAGTGAAGGGGTTAACTTTATTTGGGAGGGAGGGGCTGTGTGTGTCCCTAGGGGCGTGCTTTCTACTGTGATTGGCTGTGGCTTGAATTGTAAGGACACTGATCAACGGATCTACATAGTAGATCCGTGTGATCAGTGTCTTTACACCGAGGAGAATGACAGGTGGCTTGTTTACACAAGCTGCCTGACATTCTCCCTCTCCCCCGCCGATCGCCGAGTGACCGGCGGACATCGGGTCCGCTGGTCACACGCGCGGAGGGGTCCGTGACCGCGCGGGAGCGGGAGTGCGCCTCCGCGGGCGCGCGCTCGCTCCCCAGAGCCTCACAGGCGAGCGACGTAGACCTACGTCACTCTGCCTGTGAGGGGCTGACTGCCGCAGTAAATATACTGTGAGCAGTCGGCAAGCGGTTAATAAGTAAGGGTCCCAACACTGAACCTTGGGGTTCACCACTGATAACCTTAGACCATTCAGAGTAAGAATAATTAGCCAATACTCTTTGAATTCTATCTTTTAGCCAATTTTCTATCCATTTATAAACTGATCTTTCCAAGCCTGTAGACTTTACCTTACACATTAGCCGTGTGTGGGGAACTGTGTCAAACACTTTTGCAAAATCCGAGTATACTACATCCACAGCCACCCTTTGTCCAAGGTTTTACTTACCTCCTCATAAAAAGAAATCAGGTTTATTTGACAACTTCTGTCTTTCATTAATCCAAGCTGTCTGTTGGTTTAAATATTTTTTTCCAGCAAGAACTCTATGTGGTCTTTTATTAAACTCTCCATTATCTTTATGAGTATAGAAATTAAACTAACAGGTCTATAGTTACTTGGAAAAGACTTTGATCCCTTTTTAAATATAGGCACCACATTGGCCCTACACCAATCCAGTGGTACTATTCCAGTCCTTAACGAGTCCCTAAAAATTAGAAACAAAGGCTTGAAATTACAGCGCTCAATTTTTTTAGGAGCCGTGGGTGGATGCCATCTGGTCCAGGCTCTTTATCCACCCTTATTCTGTCTAAATATTTCTGGACCATATCACTTTTGAGCCATTGTGGATCATTTGGGGCTGTGTCAATACCATCCTCATTATGGTCATGAGCTCCCCCATGCTCCTTTGAAGAAAGTATTTCATAAATTTGCCTTCTCTTTGTCCCCAGTCACCCACTCCTGATTATTTTGTAAAGGACCTACATGCTCAGACCTTTTTACTATTAATAAATTTGAAGATTTTTTTGGGGTATGTCCTACTATCTTTTGCAATCTGTCATTCGTTTTGAATTTTTGCATCCTTGATTTCCTTTTTACACATTCTGTTATATTCCTTATAACAATTCAACAATGATGTCAACAATGAAACCACTTCAACAGAAGATTGATACAATTCGTGAGGAGATCTCTGCTGTTCAGATACCTTCCATGCCCACAGGTGCAATCACTTCTTCCCTCATTCAACCCCACCACTACAGACAAGGTTGCTAAACTACTTGCTAACGTCCACTTAACCACCTGCCCCCTGGATCCTGTTCCCTCGCAAATGCTACGTTCACCCTGTGGCTCTATTCTACACTCTCTAACCCACATCTTCAATCTCTCCCTCTCTTCTGGCATCTTCCCCAACTCTCTAAAACATGCACTAGTCAGCCCCATACTTAAAAAGCCCTCACTGGACCCAACCAATCTTAACAACTTACGCCCTATTTCCTTGCTCCCCTTTTTATCCAAACTACTTGAATATCTGGTCTACAACCGACTAAGCGACCACCTTTGCCAAGAATAGCCTTCTTGATCCCCTTCAGTCTGGATTTCGGGCTCAACACTCCACAGAAACTGCTCTCCTTAAACTAAAAAACTATCTACTAACGGCCAAGACCAATGGACACTATTCTGTACTCCTAATCCTGGACCTTTCTGCTGCCTTTGATACGGTTGACCACCCCCTCCTCAAAAAAAACTCCACGCCTTTGGTCTGCATGACTGTACTCTTCACTAGTTCTCTTCCTACTTATCCAACTGCACCTTTAGCGTTACTTACAATTCTACTTCCTCCTCTCCTCTTCTTTTCTCTGTTGGGGTCCCCCAAGGTTCTGTTCTTGGACCTCTCCTATTTTCAATCTACACCTCCTCTCTGGGTCAGCTGATAGCCTCCCACGTCTTCCAATACCATCTTTACGCTGACAATACCCAAATCTATTTATCCACCCCCTCAGCTCACTCCTCACGTATCACTAATTTACTATCAGATATACAGTATCAGTCTGGATGTCACACCACTTCCTCAAACTCAATCTATCCAAAACCGAACTTATACTCTCTGTCAATATCAATGGCACAACTATCAGCCCATCCCCACATGCCAAAGGTCCTAGGTGTTGTCCTGGACTCTGAACTCTCCTTCAAGCCCCACATCCAATCACTGTCCAAATCTTGCCGCCTCAACCTCCGCAATATCTCCAAAATACGCCCCTTTCTAACCAAGGACAGAACAAAGCTCCTAATTCACTCCCTGGTCATCTTGCACCTCAACTACTGCAATTCCCTTCTCATTGGCTTGCCTCTACATAGGCTACCCCCCTTTCAATCCATCATGAATGCTGCTGCTAGACTCATCCACCTTACCAATCACTCAGTGTCCGCTACTCCTCCCTGTCAATCCCTCCACTGGCTTCTGCTCACCTAACGAAATAAATTCAAAATACTAACAACATCTTACAAAGCCATCCACAATTTAGCCCCCAGCTACATCACTAGCCTAGTCTCGAAATAATAAATACTAAATACTAATCGCTCTCTTCGTTCCTCTCAAAACCTGCTCCCTAGCTCCCTTGTCACCTCCTCCCATGCTCACCTCCAGGACTTTTGCAGAGCCTCTCCAATCCTACGGAACTCCTTACCCGAATCTGTCCAATTATCTCCTACTCTATTAGCTTTTAGATGATCCCTGAAAACCCTCCTCTTCAGATAAGCCTATCCTACCCACACCTAACAACTATACTTCCATTTTCTCCATCAGCTCATCCCCCAAAGTTATTGCTTTTTGTTTCACTTGACCTTCCCTTCTAGATTGTAAGCTCTAACGAGCAGGGCCCTCCAATTCCTCCTGTATTGAATTGTATTGTAACTGTATTGTCTTCCTTCATATTGTAAAGCGCTGCGCAAACTGTTGGTGCTATATAAATTCTATATAATAATAATGATAGTGTTCCTTCATTTTTATATTTTTTAAAAGCTCTTTTTTTATTATTGATAGCTTTTTTAACTTTTGCCGTGAGCCACATAGTTTTTATTTTTAGCCTTTAAACGTATTGCCCATGGGAATATACTTTGCAGTGAGTTTGCATACAGTCTTTTTGAAAATTTCCCATTTCTGTTCTGTGCTCATCGATGCCAATATTCCCTCCCAGTCTAAATCCTGGAGAGCAGCCCTCATCCTTGGAAAATTTGCTCTCTCAAAGTTAAGCGTTTTTATATTTACTGTTTGCGTTTTTTACTTACAGCTAACAATAAATAAAATGATATTATGGTCACTGCTACCCAGATGTTCTTTTATATGAACATTATTAATAAGCTCTGCATGGTTTGAGATTACCAGGTCCAACAGAGCATCATTTCTAGTGGGGGCCTCAATCAATTGTATCATAAAATTGTCTTGTAATAGGTTTATACATTTTTGCCCTTTAACTGTTCCAGCAGTGCCATTACTCCAGTCAATGTCTGGGTGGTTAAAATCCCCCATTATTATCACTGTTTCAGCCCTTGCAGCCCTTTCTATCTGTGCCAGGAGCTGAGTCTCCACCTCCTCATTAATACTGGGAGGTCTATAACAAACTCCAATGATAATCTTTGTATTACTCACACCCATGTACATTTCCACCCATACTGCTTCAGACTCATCACACTCTCCGTCAACTAGGTCCTCTTTCACACTCACTTTGAGATCACTTCTCGCATAGAGACAGACACCACCACCCCTCCATTTGACTCTGTCTTTCCGAAAGAGAGCATAGCCAGGAATATTAATAGCCCAGTCATGTGAAGAATGAAGCCAAGATTCAGCAATACCAATTAAATCATAGTTCTCCTTGTGCACCGGAGCTTCCAACTCACCTATTTTGCTTGGAAGACTTTTGGCATTGGCGAACAAACAATTTAATTCATTGTCACATTTTGCACACTTATTCTGCTTTTTTTATTTTTGTACAAATAGTACCATTTCCAATGGTTGTTTGTAACATAGGAACCTTCTTATCCTCTGCCATTACTCCCCCCCCCCCCCATTTTTCTCCATTCCACCCACCAATAGGGGCTGACCCCTGTCTGACCTGTCTGCCCCATTATAATCTAATTCACCCTCCCTTCTCAATCCTAGTTTAAAAACGCCTCCAGCCTTCCCATAAACCTCTCCCCTAGCACAAAAGACCCCCTTCCATTGAGGTGCAAACCATCTTTAGCATAAAGGTTGCATCCCAATAAAAAGTGAGCCCAGTGCTCTAAAAACCCAAATTCCTACTTCTTACACCAGGTCTTTAGCCATGCATTCAGCTCTCTAATCTCCCCCTGTCTTTCCTGTGTTGCGCATGGCACAGGCAATGTTTCAGAGAATATCACCTTGGAGGTCCTTCTCTTCAATTGGCAGCTTAGTTCAATAAATTGGTTCTTAAGGAGCCTCCCATATATTCTGTCATTGGTTCCAATGTGGACCAAGACAGCTAGGTCATGCCCAGCCTCTCCCAGTATTTTATCAACCAGGTCCACCACATGCCGTAACCCTGGCACCAGGGAGACAGCAAACCATTTTGAGGTGATCCTGGCGACAAATTATTCTCACAGTCCTTCTGAATATAGAATCTCCAATTACCACCAACTGTATAGGCCTACCTACAGTCCCCTCACCACCTCTACTAGACAGACTGCTTTCCTGGCTGTTAGGGATAGCAGTGACATCTAGGGCTGCCACCTCTGAGCTTGCCATCCCCACATCTTCACCCAACATGGAAAATCTGTGCTCAAACCCAGGGCTGGCTTTCCTTTTCTGTGAGCCCCTACCACTCTTTCTGACTGTATTAACCCATCTTCCTACCTTATAATCCTGACTTACCCCTCCACCCTCCCCATTAACCCCACTAACCACCTGCTCAGCGAGCAAAGGACCTCTTTCAATGTTGTCAGTTCTGCCCAGTGTTGCAATTTGCTCCTCCAGATCTCTAATGTGAGCTTCCAGAAGGGCAACCCGCTCACATCTGTCGCAGAGGTATCCATCCTGGAGCGGTTGCTCTGTTATTGTATACATGCACTGCACAAAACCTTCAATCTTGCTAGCACACATTTTCCCGGTTACAACAATACAACTAATAGAACATTTCAGATGTTACTTACTGGGCAGAAGACTCCTATTACAATCTCCTGTTTTAAACTCTGGTTTTTAACTCACCACTTAGTCAAGGTCCACTAGGTCAGAGATCCAGCAAGCAAAAAGGTAGCAAGCTCAAGAATGAGCAAGCTCAGAAAGGAGTCCTGAAGAAATGTAAATAGGACCTGAAGCACCTGTACCAATTAACCACTTCCCTTAATTAGTAGTCTGAAGGAAAGAAAAAAAAGTGACAGAAAAAAGAGTAAAAAACTGCAAGGAAAGAGCCCCTAAATATGCAAACAACAGTCACCAGCAGTCAAAAGCAAAACTGTTTATCACTCTCCACTCAAATTTCCCACTCTTCAGCCTTCAAACAGCAAATCTGGCATCTGTTCTTTGTGGGAACAGTTTGGGGATGGTCTCTTACTGTTCCAAAATGACAGCGATCCTGATATGTATGACATCATTTGGCTAGACCTTTAAACCAGGAAGTAACTGAAGAAATGTAAAAAAAGGTTAAAAACCATTAAATATGTTTTTTTTTTCCTATCTATTTACTAATGCTAATTTTATTGAAGGAATGAAGTTCCACTTTAATATTATTTTACATGCTGATGCATTTATACACCAGAAAATGTTGCAGGAAGGCAAGAATGTACCTAGGAAGGAACACATTTAATTTTGGAGTTAAACATCCAGGCTGTTTTTAAAGCTGCCAACTAAATTAGGGACAGTGGCAGGGATTTAATTTTTCAAAGCAGATGCCCTTTAAACATCTATTGTAAACAAAAAAAGCGGAGAAAAACATTTTGTAAGTGTCTAAAAAATTGTATAAAGCAATTCAGTAGACATAATAAAATATGGAACATAGTGAATCATGGTCCCCCTGAGACATGCAGCTAAGGCTCTGCAGCAGTTTATCTGGAAATCATTTAAAAACGTTGGTAACTATGGGGATGTTAGTGATGTTGTGTAGGTATTTGATGCAGCATTGTAAATGATAAAAAAAAAAAATTCACTGCCTAGGATCAAAATATCCATCTTAAAGTAATACTAAATATACAATTGAATTCACAATATTTCCTCCCTTTCTGTATGTGGATGATGGTACTGTAATTATTTTAATAAAAAAAAAAAAAACATTTAAGTCCCTTTTTCTTAATCAATATACAGCTGTCACATGACCCAGATCTTTCCCAGCCTGTCTGCAAGGAAACATAAGCAGGAGGAGCTTCTAGTCCTCTGCTACTGGTCAGAGGTTAAAAAAAAAAAAAACCTTTGGAATACAGAGTAAAAATAAATAAATAATGTAAATAGCCTGTTTTAAATTGGCATACAAATATATATTCAAAATGAAATCTTTATCATTTTGTGGATATAACATGGTTTTGGTGGATTTCTGCCAGTCATACCCCTCCAGCCTGTGTCTTAGAATAAGAGGGAGGTGAAGCCACCATCAATCAAGATGTAATACCCCACCCCCATTGTGTTTAGCTGGTTGGTGAACATGGAGGAGGAGGAAGGGAGTGGGCTAACATTTACCACTGTAAATACGCCCACATGTGTGATTCTATAGTCATATGGGTTGCTCGGATGTGATAGTGAGGAAATGCTCAGCATAGAAAATCACTGAGAACTGAGCATGTGTAGAGCTGCCACCACAGCTGCAAAATATCTAGCTGAATCAGGGACATGAACAGAAGGTGGAGATAGAAAGCAACAGTATCAACCAGGTTGTTTGCAGAGTACAGAAAACAAATCTCATAGTGACTGAGTGAGTATGAACAAGTAATACAACATTTATTGATAGTAATTTATTTTGTGTGTTTAGTGACACCTTAAGTTTAACTTTTTGGCAATATTGCCAGCAATGATTTTATTATTATTATACTAATTTTATGTGAAATGTACGGTGTCAAAAGGCTAACACATCACATACAAATAAACTAAAATATTCATTTTAACCACTTGCCGATTGCTCACGTTGCTGCTACTGCAGCAGAGAGGCCCGGCTGGGTCTGGCAACGTAAACCTACGTTGCCAGATACCTCCCTCTCTCGGGAGTGCACGTGCGCCGCCGGAGGCCTGCTCCCGCTGTGTTTAGACACAGCAGGAGTCGGGCCAGGGGAGGAGAGGCGGTGATGACCGCCTCTCTTCCCCGATCGTCTGGGAAAGACTGAGGAAATCCGCCCGCTTGTGTAAATAATGTGGGCAGATCTTCTCTGTGACAGGCATAGCTGAATCTGCGATCTGTGTCACACAACTCCCTCCCCCCACACACGTCAGTAAGCAGGAGGCATACATTTAACCCCTTGATCACCCACAGTGTTAACCCCTTCACTGCCAGTGTCATTATTACAGTAACAGTGCATATTTTTAGCACTGATTACTGTAGTAATGTCACTGGTTCCCCCATAAGTGTCAAAAATGTCAGTTAGGGGTCCGATCTGTCTGCCGCAATGTCGCAGTCCCGCAAAAAAATCGCAGATCGCCGCCATTACTAGTAAAAAAAAATAAACAATAAAAAAGGACAAATCTTTCCCGTAGTTAGTAAACGTGATAACTTTTGCGCAAACCAATCAAAATACGCTTATTGTGATTTTTTTTTTTACTAAAAATATGTAGCAGAAAACAAATTGGCCTAAAATGTTAAAAAATTTTGATTTGTAAATTTTTTGGGGGGAATGTCATATATCAGAATGTGAAAAATATTGTTTTTTTAAAAAAAAAATTGTCGCTCTTTTTTTCAAAAATTAAAAATTGCACAGGTGATCAAATACCACCAAAAGAAAGCTCTATTTGTGGGGAAAAAAGGACATAAATTTAATTTGGGTACCACCTTCCTGCTCTATCATAAAGAGGAAGTAAAGTAAGCTATAAAAATCAATCTTTTAGAATGTATTAAAAGGACTTACACTATTAATACATTACACATAAAATATTTAAATCATAACCTTCTTAAAATACCTTTTTTTTTAAGTTACATTTTTTCCTTCTTCCTGCTCTCGGCCGCGTCATGTCATCTCCTGGTTTCTGCTCCCCCTGCGGATGTCATTTCCACCCTTACTGCATTCTTTGGCTGAAATCTCTCAGTGTAATGCTGCCGTTTTTTCACCCCCCCTCCCCCTGTGTGACCTCTCTTGTTCACTCCCCCTGTGAGATAAGGAAGCAGGAAGCTGGGAAGAAAGGCACAGCTAATCGCGAGACTTCATAGCTGTGCCGTTTTTTCACACATACAGGGAGAGAAGGCATTCTTTTCCTAATGAAACAGCACACATATCGTGCCGTGAATTGAATGACAAATTGGGCATGCACCGATGACGTCATTAAATTTTACAGGAAGAATTACAGCAATATTATACAAGTAAGTAATCTTTTACAGGCACCAATCTATTGCTTTCTTTAGGCAGAATAGAATGAGCTGAAGTGTAAATGGAGTTTACAACCACTTTAAACTTTCTAACCCACATCTTCAACCTCTCACTTTCCTCTGGCACCTTCCCTCTCCGCTCAAACATGCACTGGTTACCCCCATACTTAACCACTTTACAACCGGAGGATTTTGCTGTCTTCCGTCCAGGCCACTTTTTGCGATTCGGCGCTGTGCGACTTCAACTGACAATTGCGCGGTCATGCGACGCCGTACCCAAACGAAATTTACGTCCTTTTTTTCCCACAAACAGAGCTTTCTTTTGGTGGTATTTGATCACCTGTGCGATTTTTACTTTTTGCGCTATAAACAAAAAAAGAGCGTTTATTTTGAAAAAATAACAATATTTTTCACATTTTTTTATATGAAATTCCCCCCAAAAAAGATGTAAAAACCAATTTTTTTAAAAGTTTTTGGCCAATTTGTTTTATGCTACCTATGTTTGGTAAAAAAAATCGCAATAAGCGTATTTTGATTGGTTTGCGCAAAAGTTATTGCGTTTACTAACAAAGGGAAAGATTTCTGTCATTTTTGGTGTTTTTTTTTTAACGCGTAATGGCGGCGATCTGCGATTTTTTTTTTGCGGGACTGCGACATTGCGGCGGACAGACCGGACCCCTGACTGACATTTTTGACACTTTTGGGGGTACCAGTGACATTACTGCAGTAATCAGTGCTGTATATATGCACTGTTACTGTAAAAATGACACTGGCAGGGAAGGGGTTAATTTTATTGGAGAGGGAGGGGTTAATGTATGCCTGGTGCTTACTGACGTGTAGGGGGGGAGGTGACTATGTGATTCATGGACAGATCGGATGTCCAGCTATGCTGAACAGTCCGATCTGTCACTCCCTGTCACTATGGAGATCCGCCCGCTGTGTTTACACACAGCGGGCGGATCTCCAGACTCGATCCCCGACGATCGGGTAAGAGCAGCGGCGATCGCCGCTGCTCCTCCCCTGGCCCGACTCCCGCTGTGAATGAAAACAGCGGGAGCGAGCCTCCGGCGGCGCGCAAGCGCCGCCCAGAAGGGGAGGAGTCCAGTCACGTTAATACTACGTGACTGGACGGGAACGAGCCACTCTGCCGCAGTAGTATTACCGTGAGCGGTACTAGAGTGGTTAAAAAACCCTCAATGGATACCACCTATTTGAATACCTTAAGACCCATCTCGCTGCTTCTGTTTGCCTTCAAGCTTCTTGAACGCCTTGTCCACAACCATATGAGTTGCTACCTTACTGACAACAACCTTCTTGATCCCCTACAGTCCGGCTTCTGCCCACAACATTTCACTGAAACTGCCCTACTAAAACACACTGATGACCTACTAACTGCTAAAACCAACGTTGAGTACTCCATACTCATATTCTTGGACCTTTCTGCTGCCTTCAACACCATTGTCTACTCACTCCTCCTCAACAATCTCCACTCCCTTGGCCTCCGTGATTCTGCTCTTTCATGGTTCACCTCCTCTCAGTGTCACATAAAACACCATCTCCTCCGCTCCTCTTCCTCTTTCTGTTGGGGTACCCCAAAGCTCTGTCCTTGGGCCCCTCCAATTCTCTCTCTATACCTCTTCTCTGGGCCAGTTGATAACCTCCCATGGCTTCCAATACCACCTCTATGCTGACGACACCCAGATCTATCTCTCCAATCCTCAACTTACACCCTCAATCTCCTGATATATCACAAACTTACTGAGTGACATAACAGTATGGCCCCTTCACACAGGCTTTCCCATCAGGTCCACCTGTCCGTTGTGATCTGATGCTCCATGCACCCCTATGGAGCAGCAGATGTTAGCGGTGACATGTCCCTGGACTCAGCTGCTATCGGATTCAGTCCTATCCATGAAATCTAGCCAGATGGTAACCCTATTTTCCATCCATCTGGAGGATGGGATCTGTTGAAAAACTTCAGTTTTCATCTGATCTCCCATACAGGAGAGTGGGGCTCTGACAGGTTTGCCACAAAACAACTTATTAACTCTTTGGTTGTTTCCTGCCTTGACTACTGCAACTCTCTCCTCACTCCCCTTCAGTCTATTATGAATGCTGCTGCTAGACTAATACACTTTACTAACCGATCTGTGGCTGCTGCTCCTCTCTGTCAATCCCTTCACTGGCTTCCCCTAACCTACTGTATAAAATTCAAAATATTAACCACAACATACAAGGTCATCCACATTGCTCCCAGCTACATCACCAATTGGGATGGGCTGAAAAACCCCCTGCTCGGCTAGCACCAGAACTTTCGAACATCGCAAAAGTTCAGACCCCAATACCGATCCCCATTGAAGTATATGGGACTCGAACTGGAGAAATCAAAAGTCCCCTCTTTTAAGGCTTATATGCAAGTAGTTGGACATAGGGTGGTTATAGGGGTCCGGGTACTGCCCTTGGGGACATGTGTCAATGAAAAAAAGTTTGTAAAAAACGTAATTTTTAAATGAGCAGTGATTTTACTGATGCTTAAAGTGAAGGCATCAAAATGAGTAATAACAATAAAAATGAAAAATTCCTTTCAATATAGGGCCTGGGGGGTCCCCTTAGTCTACCTGTAAAGTGGCACATCTGTACTGGGTATAGAAGCTGCTGCAGAAATAATTGCATTTATAAGGACAAAAAAATGAAATTTTCCCTGCAAGCTTTCTTTATCTTGTAAACAATGGTTTGGGGAGCCAGTCTGTATGATGAGGTCACAATTTAGTGCACTGGGAACAAGATTAGAGATTTTTTGTAAAATGCTAGTGTCTCTTCCGCAGACTTTGATAGAAGTAAAAGGTGTGGAAAAATTGGTCTTTGGGTGTCGAAGGTGCCTTCACACCGTAACTCTAGAGGTACTCTTGGTGAAAGCAAAATTGCCTTGCTGTCAAAAATTGAAATGATATGCACCTGTCACACAGGTGCGGAAAAAATGGTATTTGGGTGTCTGTGGCACCTTCACAACGTAACCCTATAGAAGTACTCTTGATGAAAGCAAGAATTAGCCTTGCTGTCAAAAATTTTAATTATATGCACCTGTCAAACAGGTGTGTAAAAATTGGTCTTTGGGTGTTAATTGTGCCCATGAAACCTACACCAAAAAAAATTATTTCAGATAAATTCAACACCCATAACACAAGGCAGCCTAGAAGTCTTGCAGGGATTCCAAATCCCAAAAACACCTAATCAGTGACATCGGCATCAGGCTCCTCTTTAAAGTGTCCTCAAGAGCCTTTATCTTCTGCACCCTCTGTGGGGACGGAAGGAGTTCTGAGACTTTCCCCTTGTAACGGTGGTCAAGGAGGGTTGCCAACCAATAGTGATCTCCTTGATTCCACGTATTCTTGGGTCCTTTCGCAGGCTTTGAAGTATGAGGGAGCCCATGTACCGCAAGTTTGCAGAGGCATGAGAAGCAGACTCCTCAGGGTCACTGAGGATTACAGTATCTGGAACTGCCTCCTCCCAGACACGTACTACTCCCAATGGTTCTGGGGATGGAAAACCATCTGTTGAGGGTTGACATATGTCTTCCTCTGCTTCAATGCCTCCAAGACTACCAGAATCCTTCTCTTCTTCCTCCCTCTCCTCTTGTGTGTTCTGTGACGTAAGAATGGTGTCTGCATAAAATGGGCCTTGAAAGGAAAGGAAGTGCTCCTCTTCCTCCGGCTGCTCTGCCTCAAGTGCCCTGTCCATAATGCCACGCCAAGTCTGCTCCAGCAGGAACACAATAGGGAATGTGTCACTGATGCATGCATTGTCATGGCTCACCATCCTTGTGGCCTCCTCAAATGGTGACAGTACAGTGCATGCATCCTTTATTAGCAGCCATTGGCGTGGGGAAAAAAGCTGAGCCAGCCTGAGGCTGTTGTTGTGCATTTCTCACACTGGTACTTGTTGAAGGCCCTCTGCTGCATGTGCAGCCGCTGCAGCTTTGCCAAAGTCGAGTTCCACCTGGTGGGCATGTCACAAATCAGGTGGTTTATGGACAGGTGCAATTCCCGCTGAATTTCAGCCAACTGAGCACTGGCTGTGTATGACCACCTGAAACAGCTACAAACTCTTCTGGCCTGCGTTAGCAGATCTTCCAACCCAGGGTGCCAATATTGCACACCACCGTTTCTGGCTCCAGCTGGCATGGCATGAACCATATCTGGGCCTGCTCCTGCAGAGCTGCAAGAATCTCTGCTCCAGTGTGGTTCCTGTTCCCTAGAGACACCAACTGAAGCACTGCATGGCATCTTTTAGCCTGACTCATTGAATAGCCCCTTGAACACTTAAGGGGTACTTGTGGTTCGTTGGACAATTCAACAGAGGAGGGCATGGAGAAGGAGGAGGAGGGGTAGAGCTGACAAATCTTGCATCATCACCACTAGCTTTATGGAGATGTGGCGGCACAACAAGCTACAGCAATGAGCCCTGTCCTGCATCCTTCCGACTTCAAAGTAGAGTTACCCAGTGTGCTGTGAATGAAATATAGTGTCCCTGACCATGCTTGCTGGACCACGTGTCAGCAGTACTGCGGATTTTGCAGCTAAATGCCTTCCCCATTGATGCCACAACATTGCCTTTCACATGATGGTACAGAGCTGGAATGGCTTTATGTGAAAAGAAGTACTGACTGGGAACCTGCCGTTGTGGTACAGCACATTCTGCAAATTCATGTATGGGGGCAGAATCCACCAGACGGAAAGGCAGAAGTTGTAAAGCCAGCAGCTTTGACAAGCTTGCATTTAGACACTGGGCATGTGGGTGGCAATGACTGTACTTTTTTTTCTCGCTGCAGCAGATGGGGCAGAGAAATTTGCCAGCTATTGTCTACAGCTGGTGGTGTGCTACTGGCAGATGTGCTGCAAGGAGCTGGGACACCCTGCGTTATACCATCATCACAGTCAGTGGAGACTGCTGAGAGTTCATGAGGTATAGCGGGGGTAGACTGAGGTGAGTAAGGAGGAGGAACAGAATTGTCTCCCTTTTGTGTGACTTTCAGGTGCTCTTGCCAACAAAGTGGCGGGAGGTTAAATGCTTTGTCAAGCATGTGGTACCGAAATGGCTGGTGTTTTTGCCACGCTTGATGTGCTTAAGACAAAGTTTGCAAATTGCAACAGCGCGATTGGCTGCACATGTGCTAAAAAAGGCCCAGACAGCTGAGCTGTGGGAAGTGTGCTGGAAGATAACAGCTCCACAATATAATGGAATAGGGTGGCTGCTCTCTATTGTTTCATGATGCCTGCCTCATTGGGGTTGTGCTTCACCCTCACTTTCCTCCTCTGCTCTATCCGGCACCCAAGTCACGTCAGTGGCCTCATGATCATCATCTCCTTCATCCTCATTACCACTGGAGACAACTTACGCTGTGGCTGGGGGAACATGACTACCAATTTATGTACCAGTGTTCCCCCCTCTCTGTAGGCTCATGTTCCTACCTTCCTCAACCTCAGAACCAACATCTGAATTAAATAATAGCTTTGGACAAGGAGGCAAATTTAGCCACTCTGGCAGCTGCAGTGAACTGCGCACTAGTTTCTGCTTTGGTGACGGAGGATGAAGTGGATGAGGATGGTTTAGTAAGCCAGTCCACCACCTCCTCTGCATGCTGTGGTTGGATAGCACGGGCAACATCACTAAACAGAGAAATTTTTTTTTTTTTTTTTGTTGCACCATCAGATATGTATTTTGAATAACAGAGCGTTTTTTTCGATGTAGACAGCAATGATTTTTTGCAATAATTTGTTGCATGATTATCATTGTTTTCTCTTTATTTATTTTCAGTTTATTGCTTATTATATTTTGTATTTCTTGCAATTGTCTTGGTTGTTATATTGGGGCATGCATGGGTGGTGCGGAACCACCCGCATTCTGAACCCATGGACCATGGTTATCCATGATTATGGCAAGCATTTTTTGGCATTATGTTTGGGGGTTCTCTTCATCCCCCTTCCTCTTGTGACACAAACCTCCTTTTTTCTTTGCTATAATAACTGTTTACATTTTCTGCACATGCATAATATTATAAAAAGGAAAAGTCTTTTTGTTTTTTGATTGATTTTTTGTTTTTCGACCAAACAGAGCTAAAATATATTTGTGTTTGGTGGCTTTTTCGTCTGCCCCTCCGGTCCGGCACAGGTAGGCCCCTACACTTGGTTAATTACCAGTGGGGGGCCATAGTACACTGCTCAGCGTGGTCCGATTGAGTTCTGCCTACGCTGCGCATTGTTTTCTATTTAGTGTCGGTGGCTGTTAGTTCTTTGTGCTCCTCTTCTGAAGACCGGATGTTGACGGTGACGTCACTTCCGGTGCGCCGTGTGCGCCACTTCGGGTCCATTGGCTGGAACGCAGCTACTTCCGGGTAGCGCGAACCTGCGGGAGTGTAAGGAGGGCGTGGTCTCTTACCACGCCTGACACCTTAAAACAAAGGACGCCAAGACCCACAGCTGATGCCTTATCCCCACGCTCCTCCACATTGCGGGAGGGAGCTAGGGGTTCCACATACATGTATGTCCATCTTGGAGCCATTATGGACCCTCTTTGGTACCAGCTCGAGCCCTGTTAGGCAATATTGAGGACTCCAATATTCTCTTGATTGTAAGTAACATCTATATACATATGGATACATTTTTTCATTTTTTGAATTTTTGAGCCTTGGGTCCTGTTCCAGCCTAGTCAGACATCAAGGCTTGAGGGCTGAACATTTTTGATCAAAACCCTGGCTTTTGGCTTTTTGCTTCTAAAATTCTTAGTTTGTCAATTTTTTAACAATTTTTTAGTTTATATATCACTATACATGTATGTTTATTTTTGCTTTTAGGCACCACACATTAAGGGGTACTCTTACCGGTATATACCACGTGGGCCTACTGGATGGGCAGAATTCTGGTGCCAACACAATATTCGGGACAGCCCATGAGCTGCTCCTGTTCCTCTTTGAGTCAGTAACTATAATACATCACTATCGGTAGAGGCTTGTGTCTTCATAGCAACTGCAGTCATTTGTTGTTATAAAGAGGAATTGGTGGGTATTTCTCCATGTATATGCTGCCCATGTTTTCAGTGCTTATGTCCGTGGGTGGGAGTGTGGGGCTGTTTTTGGGTGACGCATTCATGTACCCATGCTGTCTCTTTAACAACCTTTTTTATGTGTTTGTTTGTTGGTCATTTTTCTGTCTTTTAGGTAGGAAAACAAAGGGGCACCAGTTCATATATCCCTGAGGAAGATTGGAACTATAAAGTTCAACATAATATTCGAAACGCGTTGGATTGAACATTCTCCCTCGCCTGGGATTTGCATCCCCGGTGCGGGAGGGGTATACATATCCCTTGTTTCCCTATTCATTTTTTCTATATACTACTTTGATGTTTGTATGTATTGTGATCATTTTGTGATCCATGACCTGTGGTGGTTTTCCACGCCCGGTCATGGTGCCTTTATATCTGTATATCAATGACATGGGTTGTCATTTTTTATGATAAATAAACTTTTTACATTTTATTTTTGTCATTTTTCAGTAATTATTGCCTTAAAAATCCCCCCTTTTTCAAGAGGAGACCAACACTTTCAGTGTTATTTTTCTATTCGAGAAAATTATGCCTTGCCTGAGAACTGACCACGTCCACCTCTGCCTAACACACAGAAATATACTGTGTTAAACATGCAGTAACACACTGAATTATACTGCATTAAACGTGCACTAAAAATATACTGCGTTAAGTGGCACGTAATGCGCTGAAATATACTGCGTTAAACCGTACGTGACGCACAGAAATATACTGCGTTAAATGTGCAACAATGCACAGTAAACCTGCCCTGACAAAACAGACACTAAAGTAAAAAAGAATGGTTACTCACTATACTCACTGAACTATCACTAGATTCACACTAAAATAAAAATGAACGTTTACTACACTCACACTGACTGAACTATCACTAGATTCACACTAAAGTGACAGTAAAGTAAAAATGAATTGTCACTACACTCACACTGACTAAACTATTAATAGATTTACACTAAACTGATATTCTACTCTGACAAAAGAATCAGAATAGCACACTATAGCACACTAACTCTCTAGTAGCACTGAACAGAGCCCTGTTCTATCTCTCTCCATGCCGATATCACACTACAAATGGCTGCTATTGAAAGAATACTTTTATAGTGTAGGGTGGGACTAAGAGCAATGAGCCATGATTGGATAGAGTCATAATTACTTTTTCAAATCATGGCTCTGATAGTGCTCTGTGTCCTGATTGGGCAAAGCTTTCATTGCTTCATAATAAATAGAAAATTTATACCTAGTGTGTGTACTTCTGCTACAAATACAGTATCACGCTATGAATATTTTATTTTATATGCACATGATTGACGCCTATTGAGTGTATCGTGTCGTCTGAGGCCTGGAATCCCTCCCAAGAGTCTTCCCCTGGTTATACAGTCCATCCGGAGAGCCACTATCATCTTATCAGGCGATTTAATGTGCTGTTTCTGGTAAGCAGTATATACATCTGTTGTCAATCTCTCTAGAGGAGTCATTTATCATCTGGATGCATTTGGACTTATATTTCACTTTTCTTTTTTGCTCACCAAACTTACTATTTTTTATGGTACTTTACTAGGACTTACATTTAATTCATCCATAGTCCTCTCAATTTAGCGCAGCTTTTCTATTTATTATGTTTTCTGGATGTTTGTCACATTTAAGTTGCTGCTCTGAACTCTTTTGAGTTTTGGTTGATTATCTAGCGCGGTTACTTTTTACACAATTTTTTGATTTTCATTGCTTCAGCCAATCATGGCTTCCAATGCACTGTGCGGCAGCGCAGTACATTGTGGTCATTCGGCAGGCCGAACCGTTGGCCCATCCCTTATCACCAACCTCATCTGCAGATATCGCCCAAATCGTCCTCTCCACTCCTCCCAAGACCTCCTGCTCTCTAGCTCTCTTGTTACCTCCTCCCATGCTCACCTCTAGGACTTCTCCAGGGCTTTTCCTATCTTCTGGAACTCCCTGCCCCAGTATGTCCGATAAGTCCCTACCCTATCCGCCTTTTGGCAATCGCTGAAAACTCACGTATTCAGGGGAGCCTACCCAACCTCCACCTAAGAACTCTACCTGAGCCCATGGTCATCTTTATGGCGCTGCAAAAGGGGCAGCTGCCTCTGGCCCAATAATTGTTGTGGAGGCCAATAGTTCAGTGTATGGAGGACTGGGGCTGGCAGTGGGGTAGTGCAGTGGATGAAGTTATGGGTCGGGGTTGGTGGATCCCCCTGATCAGTGCTGTGCCCGGCTCTAGGTGACTGGCATGGAGCAGCAGCAGCAGATCGGAAGTAAATGGGGGTGGGGCGCAAGTGCAGTGTGCGGTCGGCTGTGTCTATGTCCCTGTATCCTTCCCGTGTGTCTCGGTCCCTGGGTCCCTCCCTCATGGTGCTGACTCAACCCCCAGTCAAGCGGATGCAGTGCAGTAAGAAACAGGGCTCCGCTGCTGCCAAAATTGTAGTACCAGCTGCTTACTCCCTGCCCGACTTCCCCCTACTGATTAGTACAGAGGGCTCTGATCTGCGCTCCCTCTGACCCTGCCAGGCTATCTAGGGTCCCCTCCAACACTGTCCTCTGCCCTCTACTTCTCTCCTGACCCTGTGCAGGAGCCTTCTTCTCTTCCTGCACCTCCCATCTGCCCTGCACCCCTCAACCCATACTGATCGACTCTAAAGAGCCCTGCACGTCTCATTATACACCCTGCCCTCACCCCATAGAACCCTGAACCCCTCACTGTTCACCCTGCCCCCACTTTTTAGAACACTACACCCCTTACTGTTAACCCTGTCCCCACCTCATAGAACAGTGCCCCCCTCACTATACACCCTGCCCCATAAAACACTGTACCCCTCACTGTTCACCCTGTTCACTTCATAGAACACTGCACCCCTTACTAAACACCCTACCCCCACCTCCTGGAACACTGTACCCCCCACTATACACCCTGCCCACACCTCATAGAACACTACACCCCTCACTCTATACCCTGTCCCAGCCCCATAGAACACTGCACCCCTCACTTTACACCCTGCCCCCACCTCATAGAACACTGCACCCCTCACTGTTCACCCCATCCCCACTTCATAGAACACTGTACCCCTCACTATGGACTCTGCCCCATTCCATAGAACACTGTACCCCTCCCTATACACCCTGCCCCCACCCCATAGATCACTGTACCCCTTACTGTTCACCCCAACCCCACCTCATATAACACTGCACCCTCACCATAGACCCTGCTCCATAGAACACTGTACTCCTCTCTCTATACACCCTGCCCCCACCTCATAGAACACTGTACCCCTCACCGTAACCCTATCCCCCCTTAATAGAACACTGCACCCCTCACTGTTCCCCCTGCCCCCATCTCATAGAACACTGCACCTCTTACTATACACCCTGACCTACTCTATAAAACTCTGCTTGGCTCAATATTTACCCAGACCCTAAACTGTATAACATTGTACCTCTCACTATTCACCTGCCCCCACCCCATACTCCCTCGGATTGTATAACACTTCACCCCAACTATTTACCCATCTCAAACCCCATACAAATCCATTCTATTTAACACTGCACCATAATTGTAATACTGCACTCATTACTATGCACTCTTCCTTCCACCCTATGCAGCCACTTTCAGTACTGGGAAGGCCCAAATTGTATAACCCTGCACCCCCTTACTGTGTATCCAGCCACATGCCCCCATTAGTATTGGGAGCCCAACTCTTACGTACTCGGCCTATCTTTTTCTGCTCACTAGTATTACTAGGAAAACCCCACTCTTTAGAACACTGCACCCCTTTCTACTTACCCTGCCCCCACCTAATACTACCTTCTCTTGGTACTGGAGAGCACAGTCTCTCTGCACCCTACTGCAGTATACCCCTTCCTTAACACAATACTACTTCCTCATCTGCTCTAGGTATGGAAGCCCCACTCTTGAAAATACCGCATTATGTAATATTTCAACGCCTCCCCTTCACTAAGGCTCTGTTCACACTGAGGAGATTTGAATTGCGGGAGCAAACGCGATTAGGGTGCCATTAAGAAGTAATGGCATTGCAAACACGTCTCACGTTTTGCCATGCTTGTTAATTGCGGGCAGAATCACGGCGATTCCGTCCACGATTCAAATCACCTAGGTGTGAACGGAGCCTTATGCTTTGTTGGGGTGGAGATAAAATTTCATTTGTGGCAAGGGGCCCAAGAAGATGTTTGCCCAGGGTCCAATTAATATTAAAGAAGGCCCTGCCCGAGCCACCTCCATCAGATCACCCCCCCCCCATCTATAACCTTTTGTACCACCTCCCCTTCCCTTTAGATTGTAAGCTCCGCGAGCAGGGCCCTCCTATTTCGCCTGTATTGAACTGTATTGCCTTTGTACTGTTCGCCTTCTACATTGTAAAGCGCTGCGCAAACTGTTGGCACTATATAAATCCTGTATAATAATAATCATAATATTTATTGCTAGAGAATTTTTTTTTTTCTTAGGAAAGTGCATGTGATCAGCACAGGGGCAATCAGCACTGTCCAGACAGAGGGTCAGGGGTCTTCAGAATCAGAGGACAATCAGGGGATAATGAAAACTCCTCCTACGAGCTTTAACCAGACACCGATAGAAGATACTAGACTGCTCTAACTGCTGATGAGAAAAGGTATTTAGCAGTTTATACTTACTAAAACTATTGCATTTCCATGTTCTGTGTGCTGTGGGAGAACAGACTCCAGGGTTCTGGGTTTAACAACACTTTTTTTTATGTGCAGTACAATAATTACTGTAAAATAAAAAAGGTGTCTGAGAATATTAAACAATTGATATTAAATATATCCAAACACTAGCAGCGCTAAATATCGAACTCCAGTGAATTAACACAAGTCCTTCATCATACATGTGAGTATTCCAGTCCTAGAGCAGGCGGGTTAGACACAGTCCTTTGGACAGGGTAAGGGTGTGAGAGGTCCTGACTGCACCACCAGACTTCCACCACCACTTTGTGCTCCCCCCCTACACTCGAAACTCACCAGACAACGGTGAAAAAAGATCCTTCAAAATCTCCACCTCTCGGCTGTTGAGCTGGAAACTGGACACTCTTTACTCTTTCCTTCCCAAATATTCTCCGTTCAGAAGCACATGTAAGTGAACAGAGTAGGGGCAACAATAGTGTAATTCCGCCAATAAAGTTTATTAATGGAAAACACACAGCAAACTTGAGCCCCTCTCCCCTCCAGATATCTACTTATGCACGCTGGATAGCCACCAAATCCAATTCCCGAAAGTGAAGGGATCATGGAAGAGTTCCGGCGTGATGTAGGTGTCATAGGCGACCGCGCACAACGGCTCTGACACGTTTCGTCTTTTGACTTCAACTGAGAGCCCCTTTGTATGATGAAGGACTTGTGTTAATTCACTGGAGTTCGATATTTAGTGCTGCTAGTGTTTGGATATATTTAATATCAATTGTTTAATATTTTCAGACACCTTTTTTATTGTTTTTATTGATATAGCAGCTGCTTAGACTTTATGTCAATTGGTTTTATGCAAGTTTACCATCTTAAGTTGTGCTGAGCGCAGGGTGAGTGTATTTATGAGATCGGTTTTTACCTAAACATATATCACACTCCTAGTTGTTTTACAATAATTACTGTATTGCCTTTTCAAAACAGTTATCTACATATTGTCACTTCCTTACACAACTACATTTGTATTATTTTATTATGTATAGAGGTGCATCTCATAAAACTAGAATATCATCAAAAATATAATTTATTTCAGTATTTAAATTCAAAAAGTGAAACTCATATATTTTAGATGCATTACACACAGAAGGATATATTTCAAGCGCTCTGAATCACATGCGATGTCTGTCATTGCTATAGTGTGACCTGCGACTCAAGCTTTGACAATAAAACCTAGAAGCTGATTGGTTACTATGCAGAGCTTCACCAGATTCTGTGCACACCAGTTTCAGTAATTCTCCCCTTATGTGAAAAAAAAAGAGAATCAGCTCTTCAGTAGCATCTGTACTATGATACTTATGTGGATAACTTGGATATGTTAATTGTACAGTATGTCAAATTGTATTAGGCCATTTGTACCATCCAGCTTCTATTCTATTGATAATAATATTGGCTTTATGGATAATGAATTACTTTTGTTGTTATAGATCTACTTTGTAAAGTAACATTTTTAAACTTAAAGTGATTATTAAGGAATTTTGTAAAATAACAAACATGTTATACTTACCTGCTCTGTGCAATTTAAATGCACAGAGTGGCCTTGACCCTCCTCTTCTTGAGTCCCCTGCTGAAGTTCTTGGCTCCTACCCCCCACTAAATGCCCCCTAGCAAGCCGCTTTCTATGGAGCACTCGTTCGGGCTTGATCCTGAGCCAAGACATCCACAGAGCAGCCCCACCCCCACTGACAGCAGTGGGAGTCAATGGCTTCCTCTACCTAAGCAAAGTCTGCGAGAGCAGGAAGAGAAGACAGAGCCACCACAGATGGGCACAACTCTGGATGGACTGAGGACTCAGGTAAGTGGTAGGGGTGGTGAGGGGGTGATACTGATACCTAAACATTTTTTAACTTAATGCAGGGAATGCCTGTATGCAGTTGTAGCACTCTCCTAGGTAGGTGCTAGAGAGAGTGTATAGTTTTGAATCCTGTCTGCTTACCAGAGGGATTGCAGGTAAATCTATATTGTTCTCTGCTTACCAGAGAGAAGGATCTGCTAGTGAGGTCTGCTCAATGTCCTCAGGTACAACTCAGTCTGTCTGCAGAGTGTTTCACACTGGTCCAATAGGGAGGCATATTGGACAGTGGGAGGTAGCCTAACAATTGAGTGCACAAGCATTTGATACAGCCCTGGTGATTTGGCAGAGGAAAGTGTCTTGGTGCATTCTGGGATACTGTATAAATGCCAGGAGCACATGTGCTCAGGGTCTTTCGTCTGGATAGCGGAGTCCCGGAGGGAGGCAGCAGCTGCCTCCTCTGTAACAGGTGCTACAAGGCCTCAGGTAGTTGACCTGAGGGCCTAAAGAGCTAGAGAGGAACTGAACCCAGGATTGTCCTAATGACGTCAGATGCATTGCTGACGAAATGCGTCGGGTCCTGAGGTACGTCCTTTCGTCACATCCAGTCGTTGGAACGCAAACCGGAAACCGGAAACCAGAAGTCGGAACGGCGTTTCCACATATCTGAGCCGGCATTTGTTATCTCAAATGTAAGTGACTATTTTTTCTTAATAAATATACACATTGAATACTACACTATGAGCCTCCCTGCATCTTTTACTACCTACATGCTGTGACCCTCATCACCAACGATCCATATGAGTGGTCAATAGGAGAATCGATTTAGAGCCCCCACCGCGCTCTCTACAGAGGGATACAGCGGAGCCTCCCTTAAGAAATTACTCCCCTTTCCAAAGGAGGACCCCTGATGTACCATACCAGATAGAGGGATTTCTAAATATACCCACAGGAACCACTTACCTACGCTAGACCCCAAGGGGTTATCTGGTAAATGGGCTGCATTTATGGTGAAGGAGGAGGGTGAATTGGTGGGGGGGGGGATTAACTGGGGCCCTACTGTTACTGTCTGCATTAGTCTACTGTACACGCTAGTACCTATTCAAGGGTGCTAACCTTGGTACTACCGCCCCAATTGTTACTATTTTTTTTTTTGCTCATGTGTTGCTACCTCTATTTTATTTCCATTTACTGTTGCTTTGTTCTCTTCAGGATTTACTTCATGTCCACCAATACCGGTATCAGGTACTACTGCCAGGTTTTCAGGTTCTTTCCATGTGCGCTTCTATACTACGGCACTACCACTTATGTTAGTTCCATCACGGGCGCTACCCCAGCGTATTGTCCGTTGTTACTAGTTGGCCCGGTCACTACATACTACTTCTTGCCACTGGTCCTCCACGTACACCATGGTCACTACACGGTATGCTAGTACTGGTTATCTTGGTTCACCTTCCATCACGCAATCATCATACACGCAACGGACAATTCAGTACGTCACCATCAGGTACTGTTCAATTCCATACGCTACGATCATCACTGCCTATTCACTACTACCGTACTACTATGTTACCACACTATGTATCATTTTAACATTTGTACGACCTCATGGGTGCTGCTAGTTGCCTTCTGCTCTGACTTACTGCATGTGTACTACTGCTATATGTGTTTTCGTTCCCTCTATCAAGCCCCTCCCCCGCAGGGTGAGAGAACTGGCTGTTAGGGCTAGGTGCTGGCCTTATACCTCTCCAATATAGCCGATCCCGCGAGGCCAACTCCCCAATCTCAACACGGAGATTCTTCACCCTCGGGCCAAACCATAGTTAGAGCCTCACTTTCACCCATCTCATGGGGTTCATAGTTAAGGCCTCATCTGTCACGGCCACACGTTTTGGTTCTTTACTGTCACCGAGAGGCCAACCTCCCCGCCACCACGCAAGTGGCTCATGCCCCACGCCCAAATCATAGCTAGAGCCTCTCACCTGCCGCTTGGCAACTAGCAGGGCCTCACTTGTCACGGGGTAGTCAAGTTTTTCGCCTTCAGGCACTAGTTAGCCAGCCAGTTCTGTGTTGGGCTTTACGGTTTGTTAATCAGATGTCTTGGTGTTCTATTTGTTTCTTTTCTCTGCAGCATGTCTCAAGGAGCCAACCTGGACGAAGGATCTTCTCCCCCATCCACACCAGCTAGGCCTGGCACCCCGGTTAGAGCTGGTACCCCCAGGGGTCGCCGGAATCCGTCCACACTAGGCTCCTATGGGTCCTGGACCATTCCAAAAATTTCGGCGGTTTTACGCCACAGAGGAATCCCTTTCCCGTCCACGGCTAGGAAGGCGGAGCTGTACAAAATCCTCTCGGCACATCCGGAGGATCCTGGACTGGATACCAGCTCTCAGAGCGGTGGCACGAACATGCAAGGAACTCTGGACACTATTTTGTCATCTCTGCAGTCTATCATCGATAGATTGACCAAGTTGGAGGACGCCAGTCCGGCCCACGGGGTTCCACCTCCCTCTTTGCCATTACAAGCTCCCGCTCCAGTTAGTGGACAGGGTAGGCCCCCAGCCTCCCCCTTCTTCTCCCCGGCTGCTTCGCCAATCATCACCCCAGTGCACATGGTTCCCCCAGCTCTCCGCAAAGATATCCTAGATGGGAAAGATGTGAACCTGGTTGCCCTGCTAATTGCCTCCCAAGACATTGTGGAGAACAGGGTTTACAACTACGGTGATTTGGCCGTTGTGATGAAGGCCAGAGACCCTAGGCTTAACAAAAAGTTGACCATCCCGGAGTTTGTCCTGGCCTTTGGTATATTTAGGGATGTGATATGCTTGGTATCTTCACAAGGTGGTAGATCTGGGCCACAAGTATCATGTTTTATGATTTTCATGAATCAGTTTCGGCTAAGGCAGCTGCAACCTTGGCCCAGTTTAACGTTCGTTCAGATTGGAGCCTCCTGGATACAGAACTTTTTTGTAGACACTTTGCAGGCCTAGTACCACCTTTGTGTACTACATGCTCCTCCACATCGCACACTGCCAACCTTTGCCCCATGGAGTCCGAGCCCTCTGCTTCCGGGGTCTCGGGGGGTGCTAGTAAGCCAGAACAACGTGGCCTCAGGGATAAGCTCGGTCACCCGATTTTTTTTATCTAGACAAGGCTCAGATTTGTAACAATTTCAATGGGGGGAGCCTGTAGCTTCAGTGCTTGCAGGTTACTTCATGTCTGTTCGGTTTGCTTTAGGGCCCATGCCAAATCCATGTGTCCTTCCAGGTTGAATCAAAGACAATGACTAACCAAGGTGAAAATAGATGTTCTGGCTTTTTACTTAAAGTCACACCCGTCTCCACATCTGGTAGAATATTTGGTGCATGGTTTCTCGGTAGGGTTCCACACTGGGTTAGTGTCACTGCCTGTAGGGTCTCAGGAATGTCCCAACCTGCTGTCAGCCAGGGATGATCCTCAGTCGGTAGATATTCTGCTTAGGAAGGAGGTCCAGGAAGGTTTCATGATAGGCCCCTTTCCCGCCCCTCCCTTCACCTCCTGGCGCACAAACCTGATTGATATTGCCATCAGCAAATATTCAAATAAAAAACGTTTGATTATCGATATGTCTGCTCCTCATTCGTCTGCTAACCCTAGCCTGAATTCCCTCAAACCATCTGCCGAGTTCTCTCTCCACTACACAACAGTGGATAATGCCATTCAAGCCATTTTGGGGGCAGGTAGGGCTGCTTGGCTCAGTAAAACGGATATATCTAACGCCTTCAAGTTGTTGCCCATTCACCCCTCTTTATGGCATATTCACGGTGTGAAGTGGAGGGGGGAATATTACTTTGCCATTAGGCTCACGTTTGGGTCTAAAAGTAGTCCAAGGATATTCGACACCTTTGCAGAAACTCTTTGCTGGCTCCTTCTCAACATCGCCAGGTGCCCCACGGTACTACACTTCTTGGATGACTTTTTGTTGGTTGAGCATGGCAACTGTAGCCCCGTCAGTTTAAAAAGCACCATGGCCTTGTTTTCTACCCTGGGGGTCCCCCTGTCACCGGTCAAAACAATTGGTCCCGTCACCAGGTTAGACTTTCTGGGCATCACCTTAGATTCTATCTCCATGCAATCCAGCCTTCCCGAGGACAAGCTCAGTCGCATTCGTGAGGTTGTAGGCAAGTTCCTAGAGTTGGGTACCTTCACGCGGAAGGATCTTCAATTTTTAATAGGGTCCTTGAACTTCACGATGCGCATCATTCCCCAGGGTAGATCTTTTATTTCCCGGTCACTGTGCTTACTGCCAGGTCTTCCGGAGGGTGTTATTGCTCACTTGGAGTCCCCAGCTAGGGCAGACCTGGCCATGTGGGTGGAATTCTTAGAGTATTTCGCCCAATACCCTGTTTTCTGGACAGATGCAGCCGCTAACACCGGGTTCGCAGCTATTTATGGGAACTCTTGGTTTAGGGATTGTTGGCCGGCTGAGTCACTTATGTTACCTGCTTTCCGCGAAACCTCGGCTTTATTTGAGATTTACCCGATAGTGGCGGCGGCTTTCACTTGGGGTAGATGCTGGTCAGGGATGGCCGTTAAATGTTACAGTGACAATAAGGCAGCCTGCGACATAATCAACAAGGGCCGGTCATCTCTGATTATTATGAGGCTAGTTCGCAGGCTGACGTTGTTGGCAGCCACCTTTCAGTTTTTTCTCTTCTGCGAGCACATCCCAGGCCACTCCAACTCTGATGCTTTGTCCCGTTCTAAATTACAGGTTTTCTTTAACCTCCACCCAGCTGCCGACAGATGCCCCACGCGGACCCCGGAGTTCGACGAGTTAGTCCTGGACTAGCCTGGATTTTGACTCATAGTCATGAATTGGCCCGGATGGCCTTGTCTACAAACACCAGGAGGGCTTACGACAGAGCTATGACCATTTTCCGGAAAGGTTCACAGCAGATTTCAATATACATGACCACTCAGTCCAAACGATGGTTGCATTCGCAGCTTTTTGCCACCTCCAGCTCAATCTATCTCACAGTACGATCAAACTTTACCTGGTCTGGCGTACAACACCACGTCTTGACGTACGAGCCGAACCTTAGATGGGGGAAAATTCCGGGTTTTATCCGACATGTTGGACACAGAACCTTTTGAACCCCACACCAACTCAGTTGTTAAAACCACCATGTATCTGGGCTTTTACGGTTTCCTCAGAACCGGGGAGTTCACTGTGGCTATACAGACGGAGAGTCGTTCATGCCTCCTCGAAGAGGATTTGGTGTAGTTAGGGGATCATTACATTCTGACACTTCGGTGTTCAAAGACCAGACAGATAGGGCACCCGTTGACCGTTCCCTTCTACCCAACTGGGAATAATTGGTGCCCGGTTAAGGTCCTGGACATATACTTAGCTCAGACCAAAGACTCTCCCAGCCGCTCACCGTTGTTCACCCTGCTGGGTAATCCCCTTACCACACCTAAGTTCATGTTCTACGTCCGCACTCTGTGTATTAAACTGGGCTGGGACCCCTCTTCACATTCAGGTCACTCTTTCAGGATAGGTGCAGCGTCGGCAGCCTCAACACACCGGGTCACATTATTAAGAGACTTGGTCGGTGGGAAGCAGATGTTTTCCACATCTACATCCCACACCCAGAAAGAGAGTTGAGATTGGCTTTCAAGAGTCTTGTGTCTTAATTGTATATCGAATAAAGTGTGTACTACTGCATCTCTTTTGCCCTCTTTATTTACAGGCCTACCCCTTACGTCGGTTCTGGCACACCACACCGACCTTTTCATACACGGGTTTCCTACCATCATTTAATTTACCGACCACAAGTGTTAGGCCACAGGCCTGTATTTGTGGGAGGAGCTAGCGTGCTTTTATAGCGCTGCTCCTCCCCTCCACCGGCCTGCCGCATCCGCTGTCACCCCACCCACCTTCACCCTTTTTCTTGGCATACTAACCTTCGGGGGGCCCTCTTTATTTACAGGCCTACCCCTTACGTCAGTTCTGGCACACCACACCGACCTTTTCATACACGGGTTTCCTACCATCATTTAATTTACCGACCACAATTCGGTGTTTAGATATATACTGATTTATTAAAGTGTTTTTTATACGTAATTTCATTTATGTTTTACATATAAGGTGACTATTTCACTACAATTTATGAGCACTGTCTACTATTGTTCTTATACTGTACATATAATGTCTACCCTCATAGCTCCTTTCGTGGGGAAGAGATGGGCCTGGGTTACTTCCACTCTCTATCATCCAACTCCATCAATCCAACAAGTAGTGCTTTATTTCACATAAAATCTTATAAGAGGCTGCCAGATTGTTTCCAGTCCCAGAAGCACACCAACAAACTCAGGCTCCGTCTAGGGGTATCTTTTGAAGATTTATTGTGGATCTTGAACAAATGCAGGGAGGAGGGTTTAAGGTGGCAGGATACTGAAGGCACAAAATCTTGGAAGACAGATCCCTGAAAAATCCTGTATCAACAGTATTTTGCCCTTCAGTTGCAGCCTCAAAAAAAATTGTAAAGAGGGGACAGCAAGTCAATCTGAGACCGTATAGAAGCAGTCGCAGTCCTAAAGCAGCAATCTCTTGTGCCGCTTCCTAAGTGAGCAGTTCTGCACCTAGAGGTTTAGATGAAAGGCTCCCAACTTTCCAGCCAGGCTTCTACATGTATGTTTCCCCAGCAAGTTTTCTTAAGTCCAGCTTTCTTTAAACCCTCAGCCACAATAACTGCTGAGGCCTAGTAGCAGTAATATCCCTGAAACACACACACATGTTCCCCCTCCCACGGGAGAAGCCCCAGGGGAAAAGATCTCTGATAAGATTCTTACAAATGTAGCACCCTACAAGTAGGTGCTAGGTAAATGTATAGTGGGCCTTGTCTGCCTAACAGCAGGGCTATGATTTATTTTTGGTAGGGTGTCATGGATTCCAGGTGTGTTTGCTGAGGCGGGAGTCTCCCCACTGGCTCTGTGAGAGGCTTCTCATAGGGCAGTGGAGGAAACCCAATCAGGAGATACATTCAGGCTTGTAACTACCCCAGAAGGCAGATTATGCCGTGAATAATTCTGGGAGTTGGTATATGTTTGAGGAAAGGCATGACTCATGGTCTTTGGAGAGAAGCAGAGTCCCAGGAGGGAGAGGACGGCTGTCTCTCCTCCTGTCAGAGGAAGCGGATGTCTCGGGTGCTGTCTGAGAATCCAGAGAGTGCTGAGTTTAGCTGAGGGGGATCTGGTATGCCGAGAACCAGTGGAGAGCGAGAGGGGTCCAGTCCCAGGAAAGCCTACACAAGTCATGAGTACTAAGGATTGCCCCTGGGGGTCTGCCTAGAGTCAGTGGGGACCACTCTGGAGATGGTTTTAGGATCCAAGAGTCAGCTAGCTGTAAAGGGGGTACCTACTCAGAGGAGCCTGAAGTGATAGAGGGGGTACCTAGGTTGAGGACCCTGGAGTGGTAAAGGGGGCGTCTGCAGTTTGGGCCCTGAAGAGTTAATACACAGTGTGAGTGCATCAGTTGAGAGTTGCAGCCATACAGGAATACACAGCAAGCTACCTCAAGCCAGGGCAAGGCTGGAGAGAGTAGTCAGTGACTTTGCAGTGCAAGCAGTGTCAGATGTTCAATGTTCCACAGTCCTAGATTTTCTGGACTTAAGTCAGAGTTCCAGCACAGCTTTCAGAGTTACAGTGTGTTCAAAGCGTCAGTAAGCGTTGGCTAGCGTCGGCTGACGTCAAGACAGCGCTAATGGGCATTTTTGCTATAAAAGTCCCAGAATTGTACATAGTCGAGCCAAAGGAGTATCCCACTCATTCTCTTCTCCCATCCCCTAAAACTACAATAAAACAACCAAACAAAGATGATGGAGTTGTCAATGTGTCATTCCTCACACCCAGGGCCGCAGCTCACATGGGCTGGAGAGGTAACCGGTAACTATGGCAAACCCACCTCAGGCCACCATTTATCTTCTCCTCAGCCACACCTTCTGGGTCAGCCTGCCATGGATTGGCTAGGGTCAGATAGCTATTCATAACCCAGGGATTGATTTTCCCCACACTATTTCAGGAACATTCTTCCAGGGGCAAGTCGAAACAATCAGCCACCAGATTTAGGAATACACCTGATCAGACCTAAAATGTAACCTGCAGCAAAGCCATACTAAATTTAGCCAGCCCAGGGCAGGTATGCTACATAGATACTATACTACGCAGCATGTTACGTTGACTGAGCCACAGAGACATTGCTGTGAAGAGTCCATATTTGTTTCGTCCTGCATGCTCTTTGCTTCTATCCTAAATCTGTTTTGCATTATGCTTCTGACTTAGCAACAATTTACAGTAGTAAATTGCTAGTTTGGCTGATTTACATTCTGTGTCTCTCTGTGATCTAATGAGATGGCCCTGAGGACCAAATAATATGTGTCAAAAAAACGATGAGGCCAAAGACTATTTAAAGCACTGTGTAAAATGACAGTGCAACATAAGTACCTGTAATAAATAATAATAAATAAAGGAGAAGTATGGGATTGTGTTTTTTTTTAAATCATACCAACCGAAGTGGATGCAACATCAATCCAAAGCTGCATCTGCCCCAAGCTGGCTTACACTTAAGAACTGAGTGTTCAAACACCGCTGATTGCTCAGTTCTCCCTGCCACTCTCTGTCGCTCTCAGCCCCTCCAGAGTTCACCGGAGCGCTAGGCTGTGGAAGGGACAGGAGCAGCCACCTCAGGCTCTCAGCGATTTGCCCAAAGGCTAAGCCAGATCCTGGTCCTGGCTCCTGGGTGGATCCTGACTGCATGGTCGTGGTCTTTCCCCAGCCTGAACTGGTTCTGTGACATCAGCCGCCAGCGGGCTTCAGCTCGCTGTAGGCTGAAATGGGTCACAGGAGTGCAGAACAAACTGCAGAATGATCCACAGTAGAAGTACAACCAAATGAGGTTTGGCTGTTCTTCTCTTTTAATTCTTAGCAAATACACAAGCACATAATTGGCATATTTAACTGCATAATTAATAGAAATGATTGAATATCAATCTTTGTAAACCCAACTCTTCTAACTTATGATTGATTAACTTTATTAAATGTGTGCCTTAAAATTTATGAGAGCCATTATAACTGCTTGGATGGACATTAGTCTATTAGGTATAAATGGCAAGTAGGGGGCCTTTATGTTGCTTCTGAAAGAGTTATTGTTGATGGGTCTTGAAGGTCAGAGTCATTGAAGGACTGGTTTGCTACATATACATTTCACAGTGATTACAAAAACACAATGCTGCATGAGTACCTTAGTAATTTAATGTTGCCTTTGTTTACTTTATTGTGTTAATACCACAAAAAATGTTCTATTCTGATAACTGAATGTAATTAATTGCAATAATAACAGATGAAAGCAAATGACATTGACAAACTAAAGTCAAAGACAGCCAGAGAATTGGTATTTTCAGAAAGCCTGCAGTGACAAGTCCTGATGCCTGTTTTTATTGTTAAAGAGGAATTTCACTCCTCAGGACATTCTTGCTCCACAGCTCCTCTTATGCCCCTTCATCTTTACATAGACCTGTAACACATCTGCATATCCAAACAATTACATGGCATGAGACCTTTGTAGAGATAACTGAACCATGTGTGTGCATTTGAGAGAATTCTGGAATATGTGCAGAGTTACTGTCAATCTCTGTTAATTGCTCAATCATCATGCCTGCACATGCACAGAAACTTCTGGCATGCACATATTCTGGCATGCCCTCCCTGAGCAAAATACTGCCTCCTGGGATGTGATGAAGATGGCCCGTTGCATCCAATTCCATTTTTTCCTGTTTTCCAGCGCCCTCTCCATCATAATTGGCATACCACTTGGGGGTCAAGTAGCGGCTGTGTGGGAACAATACACACCAAGAGGGATGTTCAAAAGTATCAGTCACAAAAGAGTTAACACATATAAGCGCTATATGGACCCACCTCTGATGATTACTGATGACAGCAATAATGCCATTGTAGTAAATAGAACATTGAAAAGTTGTCAGGACAACCATACGAGAAGCAGGCACACCTCACGCTCCCCTGGCTCCCCTGCATTGTGTCACCGCACATGCCACTCTCCACCAAAGGCTCTGTAGTGGTTCAAGACAGTTTTGGTCCTCCTTCCCTCAGAGTCTGATGTCAAGTCCAGGTCCCCTTCCCAGTCGGCACTCATCGTGGGTGATCGGAGCAGCCACAGATGGTGATCCTCCTTGCCTCCTATATGGAGCATTGTGTGACCCCTTTTCCACCCTTCCCTGTCCAGGATTGAGGCATTCCGTTATCATCTCCTCACAGCCAGAGCAACTGTCCACACTACTGCTCTGTTCCTGGCTGGTTTTATGCCTTCACACACACTTGATGGTCACCAAGCTGTGTGTTTTGTACCCCTTATTTTGGCTTCACCATTGCAGATCCAGTGGGGGTCATTGTACAAGGTGTACTGCTGTTTTATACATACATGAAACTGATTTTGAATAAAATCTTTCAATGTTCTATTTACTACATTGGCATCATTCATGACTATTATTGCTGCCATCAATATTCATCATCGGTGTGTTCATATAGCGCTTCTATGTGGTTAACCCTTGTATGACTGATTAGGGAGCAAGCATGCTCCGAAGTGAGATGAATACATTGTAAAATCTCAGTTAATGTCAGTTGGTCTAAATCAGTTATAAATATATTTAGATACAACATGTATACTTGGTGTTATATTCCTGTTCATATTTTAACTTAAAAATTTACAGACAACCTTTATTACCAATAATATGTAATACACCTTACAATGTTCCTGACATATATTTCAGCTTCCTGGATTTTTTTTTTCATCTGGCCTTCAGATATGAAAGGCAGAGTGTTTTAACACCTGTTTAGATTTGTCATCTATGTGATGAAATGAAAAGTATGCAGTTTGGTTCAAAGAATGTCAGGCAAAATGGTCAGCCCTCACGCATGTTCACTTGATCAAATCTGGCCCTCTTTGAAAAAAGTTTGGACACCCCTGCCCTATGTCATTCTCATCCAGGCAAGAAAGCAGAAAGTGCTGGCCTGCAGCATTAAAAAAAGTTCTAATTTTTTGAAAAAAATGGTGGGTGGAGGACCCAGGATGGAAAATTGTGTTTTCATGGGTGAAGGGTGAAGGTGAGTAGTGAGACAAAGTCAGAGCAATGTGGAGCATGATAAGAGGTTGCCATGCATTGCACATGATTAAGATAAAAAAATAATCAAATTGGCAGCAGCAGCAAAGATGAATTGTTCACTGGAAGGCTTAAAATTCAGTTTAAGGAGGCATTGCACCCTAATGTGCCTCATGTGCCTCTCCTGATGTGGCTCATAGAATACACTGCTTGCCAAAATCAGTGTCCTTGCTGGATTCTCATTAGCACTTCCTTGAAGTTTAATTTTTGACTATAATGGCAGCTGTTAGTGATTTGGTCAATCCCATCCCCACTATACTTAAGTCTAATCTGTTCTATGTAAGAGCGGAGCATCCGGAAGAGTCCTTTGCCACTGGAATAAACACAAGTAGTCTGCGTGTGGTACAAAGGACTTCTCGTCTGTTTAATACATATCCAGAGATCTTTATACAAAGAATACAGGATGCACAGTAAAAGGGGGGTGTCTAGGGTACATTCCTTATAAGGGGGTATAAACTAATCAATTTCGAGCTATAGGAAACACTCTCCATTTACAGGCATTAATGTATTAAGTAGATTCTATTGGTTAATAAAGAAAGCTTAGACATTTCTGATCTCATCCTCATAAAGAGGAACTAAGCAGTATTCTACAGGAAACATGATAGTATAATTAGAACATGCTATACTGGTCAATTGCGAGATACGTGCAGAATGGAGTTTAAACACATAGATATACAAAATGGATACTAAATGGATACTAAAGATGGAGGAGCATGTCCCAAGCTCCTACAATCCCCTCTAAAAAATCATAATTTCATATGCATGATTTTTCTCCCTATCATTTATACAGTGTCATCAGAGGACACAAGGTATCTCTGGAAAGGGATAGCAGGTTAGGCGACAATGTCCTTGGCTTCCTTAGTATAATCAAATAAGGACCTAATCCTGCCCATCTAAATGGTAGACTTAGCTTTCTTGGCTTTATAGAACTTTACATATTCCTGATAATCAAAAGGGGTTTGGGTTTGTTGGATCAGCACACCTTGTCTAGCTGTTAGAAATGTGTCAACATTTTCAGCATCTCTGTTAAAGTACAAACTTACATAAGATCCCCCTCTGCTAGCTGAGTCTGGGTTCTTTGTGGTTTTAGCGATTAGGCACATAATAAGCTTAAAACATGCATATAAAAATAATAGAAAAAGTAAAATCATCACAATCATCATAGCAATGTCCTTTAACCAGGAAAACACTCCTCCAAACCCAAAACCCCCCATACTTGCAAAGGGGTCCCAGTGAAAACGGTCTTTGGGCAATATATTCTTGTAGGAATTTACTCTGTATTGTGACCACAAGCTGGTCAAATATTCTTTGTATATTCTGGGAGAAATTCTGGTAATTACTCATTATAGTCTTATTTAAACTAGGACTTGATATGTCAAACAGAGAACATGATTTTTTCAATGGGGCCTGGCAGGAAGTAATATTAAAAATTGACTCTTTGAAAATGGAAGGGTTAACACGTGTGTTATTTCCTAGGCTGAAACACCAGTCTGGGAAATGGCTTCTACCATCTACTGGGAAGGTGATATTATTATTATTACTTGATACATTGGTTAAAGTAGCAGAGGTCTCTTTAAGAAACTGGGTAATATTCAAAGGGACAGCAATAAGAGGGATGCGGGCTGTTTCTGGATGGAGTTTGCTACATATCCAACATTTTTCAAAACCTGACTTCTTTGCATAAGCATATTTAAATTTTGTTAATAACATTTCACTATGAAAAGTGGGTGGATTCTCATCTACATCATGCTCAATACTCAATTCTCTCTTTGTTCTGTTATGTGTCTCATGTGCAGGGTATGGTCCGCATATACTTCTCATGACACCCAAATCTTTCGGGTGATAGATGCAGTTAGTAACAGTCCATACAAGGGAAAACACTAAAAATGGAATCAGGATTATCAGCAGCCATAGTTTGCCCGAGTCTGGTGAAACTGGAAAAGTAATTTTCTACAGGGTCTGGGCGGTTTGCCCCTGTCAGTACCCCCTTTTCTTGACTCTCCTGTTCAAGGTCAGGGCAGTCTGCCCCCATTAGTACCTCCTTTCTTTGACTTTCCTGTTCAAGGTCAGGGCGGTCTGCCCCCGTTAGCACCTTCTTTCTTGCTTCTGGATCTTCCGGCTCAGGTCCTGTCCGCACCAACTTCACTCTAGTGGCATGGATCCAAGTAGGGCTGTGTTCGGTCAAGACAGCGGTAACTGCTACCATGGTGGTCTCTGGGCCGTAGGCGAAATCCTTTTGTTTCTTTCCTTTGGGCAGCAGCTTCATCACCACTACGTCTCTTTCTCTGAAGGTATTTTCCTGTAAAAAGAAAAGAAAGGTGTGAGCAACTTTTCGTTCCGTTCCACTTGATTCTAAGTTTCAATTACTCTTTATTTGTGCTATTCATTCTTTCCATTATACCTGAACTCTGAGGATAATAATCTATTTTCAAGATTTTAACTAGTTCCTGGCATATTTTTGATATGAAAGCTGTAGCATTATTAGAACTAATTCAAGGCAGGCACCCCCATCCAGGAATAAACTCCTGATTGAGAATGCACGCCACCGTGTGGGCATCTCCCTTTTTGTGGTCCTAAATGCTTCCACTTATCTGCTGAACACGTCCACTATTTGACTAAAAAGAACTCTTACTTCTTCCCTGCTTTGGGCCTATATGTGAAATCTATTTGTAGATGTGTGAATGGGTTTGATGGGTATTGGAGATGCTCATGTGTGGCCTTATATGTTTGATTTGTTTGTTCCTAATACAGGTGATGCATCTAGCAACATATGCTTGCACTAAACTGTCAGTAATACTTCATATGTTCTTTCCCACCCCCTGTGTCCTATTCCATAATACTAGGCAATAAACAGTGGGGTGCTAGCTGCGGGGATACACACAAGAGCTCCCCTCTTTTAGAAAAAGGCTACTCTCAACTTTTTCTAAAACATCACCCAAGTCCTTAAAACCTGTTCTGTAGCATGCGTTTGTAGCTCTAATAATGTGTGATCTTTTGGCCTGGAGCAGGAAATTATCTACAAAAACATCCTCTGCTCCTTTTATGGCTGCCTATATATCATGTTGTGGTGTAATACACCCTTTAATACCAGTAGCCCATTTAAAACTGGGGCCTACCTAGGGCAAATGATGTGGCCATCCCTATTACCATCTCATAAGATGCTATGTACTATGTTCGGAGTCACTTCAGGCATGCCTTAAGACCTGGACTGCGACCATCTTTGGACAAAAACTATAGGGCAAAGTTTACCACCATACTCCTGGGCAAGTACACCTGTCATGGTCTTACAATTGTCCCTTGCATAAACACAAAACATTTTTCCATGATTTTGGAGGTCCAGCGCAGGCGCTACAACCATAGCATTTTTCAGATAAATAAACGCATTCAACATTACTTGTGACATTTCTGGACCTGTGGTTTGTCTCAAAATGTTATTATAGATAGGAGTAGTCCGGATCCATAACAAGCAATGATCCTGTGGGTTGGCAAGACCCACTGTGGGCTGGCAAGACCCACTAGAGCAGCAGCTCTTATGTGACTGACTCTACTATCACCCTCTGTGAGAACAAAACCAAGGTAAACAACACTCTCCTGACACCACTGTCATAATTCCTGTGACACTTTGTGTCCACATACATGTACATTTCAATAAACTCACTCGCTCTGACTGGCCTCCACAGAGTGACTACATATGTCATATACATATTGTAGCGGGACTGACCCATGAGCAGGTGTCCATCCCCTCTTGCATGGTCTGGAGAACTATAGAGCGGACAATTAAATTGTCTACTTATAGCCCTAAGGCATTTCTACACCAGGTCAGTTACCTGGACTAAAAAATAAGAAACAAAGATGGCTGTGTCTCCTCGTCCAATAGGACGCTTGAAAAAAAACACACTACTTAAACCAATCACTGTACAGTGGGTAGCATCGGATGGTATGGCTGTCAGTAGAGATGGCACATCAGATACCACTTGCATGCTGTGATCAAATACAAACCTAAAAACTTTTTAGCTTAGTGCCAATTTTCCCAAAAACTTTTTTTTTTTTTTTTTTTAACCGTTCTTAACAAAAATCTGGCCAGAGGTTCCCCTCTTTCAATAGAGGATACCCCTAAAATATCATTTAAGAACTATAATCAGATAAAAAGTTAATCTGATTTGAAACTTTTGGCTCTGTGCCAACAGGGTCCAATGGTCACACTAATTGCGGTAACTCTTTCTGTCCAAAAATAAACTCCATAGCTATAACAGGAATAAAGATATGACGTTTGAACGCTTTCTTGGCAAGTAGCCAATTTTCAAAATTTTGCAGGAAGGCTCCCCTTCACATAGGGGACCATTTGCCAAATATAATTTTTCATTATCTATAATTCTATAAAAAATAACTTTAAAATATCCTGCCGACAACGGCAATTTATATTTTTTCCTAGTAAAATAGTGTTTTTATTCATTATTACTATGCTCATACAAGATGGGCACAAATGTATAAATGGCAAAACTTCAAGAAAATTCTATAAAAATAATTGCATATGTATGGGGATTCTACAACTGTTCTGAATTAGGGAACTAATGTAGAAGTGCATTTGCAGCAGTGACCCCCCCTCTTTTCCCCTCACGTAAGGAAATGTAGTCGTTTTAAATGTATCTGACACATAAACATTTTCTGCTCGCCTGACATTACGAAGAAAACTACACCTGCCTTGGAGAATGAAACCGTGGGGTGCAGGTGTGGTCAGGGGTATTTGTAAGGTAATATTATTATTATAGGGGGGCCTATGTTGAAAATGTCCTACTCTTATTTGCCTCTTCTGATCACGCCCTTGAAAATGCGCCCTGACAGGCTGCTTTTCTTTAGACAGATCAAAAGAGCCAGCAGCATCGCTCTCTGTTATGGCTTTTTGAAAACCTTACAAAGTTTTAGTAGCCCAATCAGAAACTTGCTGTTTTACAATTAACATGTACTGTGACTTTAAATTAACGACAAATGTTTGAATTAGAAGACTGTGCTACTCAGCATTGACACTTAACTGCACAAAAACTCCCAAAGTCTCACCCGTCTTCTGTCTATAGGTAATCGCTGTGGTCTATATTTGTGTTTAAAGACTTTCACTTTCACTTCTAATAGCTCTACGTAGCTTTTTTCCTATTCTATTGTACTAATACGGGGCATAAATAAACCAATTCTCCCCGCATTTTTCCATGTACTTTATATTACAACTAAACATTTACTAAAAGATTTACTTGTATCCTAATATCTCTAAGGCTGGCCACACATGTCCGGACAACTCTTTATTGTACAATTTTCTGTTAGATCCACCACAAACCACATAATAAGAGGTCAAAATGAAACATATTCATTTGTATCCAATTAGGCAGCCGTTTGTACTACATAGCTGAAGGTAAATTTCAAGAAAACCGCACTGAAAATTGTAAAAAAATTGTATCATGTATGGTCAGCATCAGACCTAAACCTTCAGTATAATTTCACAAAACCATAAACAAAACATGTCTCTAAGATTTACACATTCACAAAATCATTTAAATGTATCTGGGTCCTTAGACCCTCTTTATGGTTAAAAAACCCTCCTGAAAAGCCATTTGGTGTATGTATATTACACCTTATACTCCCAGGTATAGTGGCTATCAAGAAGGCTTTCCCACCATTATAGACAAACAAACAATACACATAATAAACATTTATCTTGATTTGTCTGATAACCTACGATCGGTCAGTCAATTTTTTACAGTAATAATGTGACAGTCGCTATCAGGAACAGTGTATTATATTAACAGTCAGCAGGCGCAATTTTTACAAGTCATATATAATTATAGATACACAGTTTACATATATGTCAAACCAGCAATCGTGACAAATAATTTCCTCTTATTAGACATAAAAGTAAATGAACTTAAATCTCTACAAATAAGTGACAAACCAGTTCCTTTAACTTACCAAACTGAACCTCCATGTTACACAAACAGATTATCTTACACTTTAAATCTTACAGTTCTATGCGATAGAAAGATGTAAGCAAGAAAAGGGGTAGTTTTTTTGTTTTCTTACACAGAACAGATTGACATCTATTTATTCTTCACTAAAGGAACGGGGTTTTCCTAAAACCCCCTGGGCTTCCCTGAAACCCAAAGAAAAAACTGTCTTTGTTGAAGACAGCTTCAACACCTCCCAGAGACGTTTCATTTGTCCCTCCCAGAGGAACGGGATTCTTCCCAAGAAAAAAATCCCCTGGGCTTCCCAGAAGCCCCGGATATTGTATTTCCTTATAAATGACAAATCCTGTGTCTCCCAGAGACACTGTCTCGATACGTTCCCAGAACGTATTCACGTTCAACAACCTAACATATAATATCTTTCCCTGAAAAATATTATTCTGGCTTCCCTGAAGCCTATATATATATATATATATATATATAGATATATATCTATATATATATATGTATATGTAAATAAATCCAGAGCGTCTTCTCAGAGCCGCTCTATTATCCAACACACTCCCTAGCGTTTGGTGTATGGCTCAGAGATCGGAAACCAGGGCCAAAAGGCCAAGTTCCACCGGACAGGCAAACAGATAAAATAAAATATCTCCTTACCCAGACCGGTGATCCTTGGACCCATGATGACCGCTCTCTCTCCGATCCCGGACGAAGCCCCCAACTGTTAGTGATTTGGTCAATCCCATCCCCACTATACTTAAGTCTAATCTGTTCTATGTAAGAGCGGAGCATCCGGAAGAGTCCTTTGCCACTGGAATAAACACAAGTAGTCTGCGTGTGGTACAAAGGACTTCTCGTCTGTTTCATACATATCCAGAGATCTTTATACAAAGAATACAGGATGCACAGTAAAAGGGGGGTGTCTAGGGTACATTCCTTATAAGGGGGTATAAACTAATCAATTTCGAGCTATAGGAAACACGCTCCATTTACAGGCATTAATGTATTAAGTAGATTCTATTGGTTAATAAAGAAAGCTTAGACATTTCTGATCTCATCCTCATAAAGAGGAACTAAACAGTATTCTGCAGGAAACATGATAGTATAATTAGAACATGCTATACTGGTCAATTGCGAGATACGTGCAGAATGGAGTTTAAACACATAGATATACAAAATGGATACTAAATGGATACTAAAGATGGAGGAGCATGTCCCAAGCTCCTACAGCAGCCTAGCTACTGAAACTGAAGTGATATAACAAGAAGGGTGTGGCCCTTATGGGTAAGGCTGTTATGGTGGAAACGCATTGACTGTTTGTGTTGTATACACCGATGCCTTAATAAAGCAGATGTCTTGCTGTACTTGACCCTGATGCCTGTGGTTTTCCTTTCTTCAGTTCTTTAGCAGCCCGCAGTCCATGCCAGAGCACTGGCCAGAGCTGTGGATGTTTAACTAAGAAGGTAGAAGTGCTGCTTTTTGTTTCCCGTATGGTTACTCCATACCTGTGACCAAATCAAATATATTGTTTCAGTGTGGCAATGACTTTTAATCATTGACTTCATACAGACTCTGTTGCACACCAATTCAAGAGGAGCTGAAAAAGCGACAGTTTGGGGAAATAAGCTCTTTGTCAAGCTAAAAAGTTTATTGGCCAAAACTGCTGCCAATATGTGTTGGTATTTTTTTTTACCTAAATAAATTATTTATATGCTGCAACCCCACATCTGCTCTTTATATATATATATATATATATATATATATATATATATATATATATATTACTATAACATTGCTGGAGGATAATAGTAGGGGAACCAAGCCAAGAATGTGACACTTCACACTAGATGAACCAAAACCAAAGATATTTAGTTATCAGTGTTCTAAAATGGTCATAATTATTCAGAATTTTGTGGTAAAAGCCTTAAAGAGGAGCTCTGCCCAAAATGGGAAGCTCCGCTTGTACACACTCTTCCCCCCTCCACTATTATATGTTGCACTTTTTGGGAGGGGGGGAGGGAGCGGGTACCTGGTTTTGACAGGTACCTGCTCCCACTTCCTGTTAAGATCACCACACGGCGATCTGCCTAATTTCTGGCCCTTCCTTCTTCCCCCCACTGCCTTCTGGGACATACAGAGGTCTCAGAAGGAGGCGGGACCATTCAGAAAGTGGATCGCGACTCGTGTATGCGCAGTAGGAAACAGGCTGTGAAGCTGCAAGGCTTTCCTTCTTGTTTTCCTTACTACAGATGTCGGTGCCTGCACCCGAAACTGATGGACGGATCGGTTTGCAGTGCGGACATCGTGGGATCCCTGGACAGGTAAATGTCCTGCATATCAAAAATCAGCAGCTACAGTATTTAAATTTTTGATTTTTACAGACTGGAAACTCCTCTTTAGTATGGCTTTTGTATAGTTGCAATCTCTTAATTAAGCCCCGGAGGATTTGGCTGCTCAAAGACCAGGCCCTATTTTGCGATTCGGCACTGCATGAAATTTAACGGACAATTGCGCGTTCGTGCGACGCTGTACCCAAATGAATTTGACATCCTTTTTTTCCCCACAAACAGAGCTTTCTTTTGGTGGTATTTGATCACCTGTGCGATTTTTACTTTTTGCGCTATAAACAAAAAAAGAGCGACAATTTAAAAAAAAAACTATATTTTTCACATTTTTTTTATATGAAATTCCCCAAAAAAATGTAAAAATCTAAATTTTTTAACATTTTAGGTCTATTTGTTTTCTGCTACATATGTTTGGTAAAAAAATCGCAATAAGCGTATTTTGATTGGTTTGTGCAAAAGTTATTGCGTTTACTAACTAAGGGAAAGATTTTTGTCATTTTTATTGTTTTTTTTTTTTAACGAGTAATGGCGGCAATCTGCGATTTTTTTTCGGGACTGCGACAATGCGTCGGACAGATCGGACCCTTGACTGACATTTTTGACACTTTTGGGGGTGCCAGTGACATTACTGCAGTAATCAGTGCTATACATATGCACAGTTACTGTAAAAATGACACTGGCAGGGAAGGGGTTAACTTTATTAGTGATCAAGGGGTTAAGTGTGTCCCTAGGGGCGTGGTTCTAACTGTAAAGGGGAGTGGCTAGTGATGTAACCACAGAGACATACGATCCTACATAGCAGGATCGTATGATCTCTGCAGTTAGATCAAGGAGAATGACAGGCGGCTTTGTTTACATTAGCCGCCTGCCTTTTTCCCTCTGCACCGGGAGATCGCAGGTGACCGGCTGACATCGGAACCGCCGGTCACTCACTCGGACATGTCAGGGAACGAGCGGGGGCGGAAGCGCACGTCAGGCGGCACGGGCTTACCCCCTAGAGGCTCGTAGGCGAGCGACCTAGTACTACGTCACTCTGCCTGTACGGGGCTGACAGTAAATAGTCGTGCGGCGGTCGGCAAGTGGTTAAAGCCACACATAGAATCACTTTCCTACAAATAATTTAAACATTTTTTACTTTGGTTCAAACATAGCTTGCGACAGTGGATCAACAGTTCACAACTTACATGCAAAATAGACACTCAAAGTGCTATTAGTATTGATGTCTTCTCATAAAGCAGAATTGGATATATTTTCTGCAAGTAGTACAACAGACTGTGTGTGCCTTCAATCTAATTAAAACATACAGAAAAAAATCACTGTATATATTTGGTCTATTTGTATCTCTACCCATTAAAGTTCATGGGATTTACATGAGTTGTAACCTTGTCGAGGGAATTCATTCTCCTCCAGTGAAACCCTTTGGTGCATGCTTACGCTGCACATATCCACTTTGTTGTCAACTATGCATACCCAATTATCTTCCTGATAGTCTATGCATGCTTGATTTGTCCTTGTCTGCTTATTTATATCCTTCTCCTGCCCATGTGCCTGCTCACAGCATTTGATCTTCTATTCTTTTTATCCTCATGTGAATTTTTTTTCCTTGGTCAATCTATTTGGTTTTTTTTTTGTATGCCTTTAGACTTTTATACTGGACACTAATTAGATTAATGTTAACAGCTATATTTTATTTAATTCAAACCTTTTACATTTAGTTTAAAATATAATTGCTGCCTGTGGCAGCACCATTGTTAAAGTGACATTAAACCCAGACTATGAAAAACTCTTGATACACGCTATATAATTGAGTGCGCATAATCACAAGGCGACTAAAGCATTCATTTTGTATAGTGTGAAATACACCTGATGATCCTGTCCCTCACATTCTCTCTGTGTCCCCACTGCAGCCTGAGAGTGTGTAGACCAGCTGGTGTTCTCTACTGAGCATTTTCAATTTCAGTTCCCTTCTAAAATCGTAATTTTCTGCTTTTTTCTTTTTGCCACATGTGTACAAGGCTGTACAGTGTTGAAGTTCACAGGCTGGCAGGAGAGATTATAAGGGAGATATGATAAGACACTATCCTTGTAAGTTTAACTCTTCTTTCTCTTTCTGGCAGCAGAATTTTCCCTGTCACCTTTCCTGCTTTTTTTCCCCCTCCCTAATCTGTCCATCCTGGGCACAATCTATTTTATTTCTGTTGCTTTCTCCTCCCTTCAGCAACAGTAAATCATAAAGCTGTCAGCTGATTGACCTCTAGTGGCTCTGATTTTAGGCAGTGCCGAATACAGAGAGCAACTGAGCATGTGCACAGCAGAGTGAGAGAGTGCAGTTATTAACTAAAAGGCAAATAGACTGTGCACTTTGCAAAGAGCAGTTGCACTCTGCAGGTTCAATTGCTCCAGAGCTTAGTAAATGAGGTAAAGCTTCACGTTGTAAAGAATACCCAATCACGTGCAAGGAAAATTAAATAAACCAGCATTTTTGCCTGCACATGATTGGATAATGAAAGTCAGCAGAGATTCTGCTCATTTATTGAGCTCTAGAGCAACTGCACAGTCTGTTTGCCTTTAGTAAATCAACCCCTGGATTTTAAATCAACTAACTGGATTTTAAACAGTATAGGCATCTATTTTTAATGTTTTACATAGCTATACCTGCAAAAGGGGCCAACCTGACATGATCTAGCATTGGTTTCCCCAACATTTTATATTCCTGATATGTGCCTGCTGTACCATGTACTTGTATGAGAAAGTATCCTGTTCTCTTTGTATTACTTCCTTTATGTGAAATCCCTGGTGTTCTTGCCAGTCCTTCTGCTTTCCTATTAAAAACTGACCACTCTAAGCAGGAGAGCACAGCATGATCATTTCTCTAGCTGTGCTGAAAACTTGGTGTACTCTCTTCCAATGATCAGACCTGTCCTGGCACACCCCTGCTGCATAGCCATTCACTGGGAAGCATATGCAGCTGAGAACAGAGAGAATGTGATCATTTATAAAAAAAGGGAAAATATATTTAAAATATTTTTTTATATCTATACAAAATTATTTATTACATTTCTTACTAAAGTTCCTCTTTAACTGGAGGTCTTTGGGAAACTGTCCCAATTTTATTAGGATTAAAGCGGTGCTGTACATTTGTATCATGTTTTACTGTAAGATTTATTCCTCTGCAACAGGGCAGAGTTAACGTTTTGCATGTCTTTGGCTTGTTAGGACATTGTTAGATATACTTATTTCTGTAGCACCCTACAGGTAGGTGCTAGGTAAAGGTATAGTGGGCCTTGTCTGTCTAACAGCAGGGCTGTGATTTATTAGTCAGGGTGTCATGGTTTCCAGGTGTGCCTGCTGAAGGGGGAGTCTCCCCACTGACTCCTGTGAGAGGCTTCTCATAGGGCAGTGGAGGAAACCCAATCAGGGGACACATCCAGGCTTGTAACTACCACAGAAGGCAGATTATGCTGCAAAGGATTCTGGGAAGGGGAATAAGTCTGGAGGTGGCGCATGACACAATGTCTTTGGCGGGAGCAGAGTCCCAGGAGGGAGAGTTCGGCTGTCTCTCCTCCTATCTGAGAAAGAGGATCTTGGGGTGTTGCCTGCAGATCCAGAGAGTGCTGAGCTAAGCTAAGGGGATCCGATTTGCCGAGAACGAGTACTGGTCGTGAGTACTGAGGATTGCCCCTGGGGGTCTGCCTGAAGTTAGAGGGGACCACTCCAGTGGAGGTTCGTGGATCCAGTGCCAGCTAGTGGTGAAAGGGGGTACCTAGGTTGAGGACCCTGAAGTGACAGAGGGGGTACATATTCAGTGGACCCTGAAGAGTTCCAGGGTAAAGGGGGTGCCTACAGTTGGGCCCTGAATTCTACAGAGTGTGCCAGTTGGAAGTTGCAGTTTTTCCAGAATACTACAACATACTACCTCAAGCCAATGCAAGGTGGGAGGGAAGTATTCAGTGACTTTGCAGTACAGCAGTGTCAGCAGTTCTACAATTCACAGTCTTGGATCTTCTGTGCTTCAAGTCGAGGATTCAGCACTTCTATTGAGTGGCAGAGTGCTCTCAGAGTTAGTGAGCGTTGGCTGGCGCCGGCTGGGGTCCAGAAAGCGCCAACGGGCATTTTTCAGGAACAAAGGTCCAAGTGTATATATTTGAAGCCTAAAGGAGTATCCCACTCATTCCCTTCTCCAATCCCTTTTAAATCAAATAAAACAACAAAGATGCCCGATTTGTCGATGTCTCAGTGATCACACCCAGGGTCGCAACTCACATGGGCTGGAGAGGTAGCCGGTACTGATGGCAGACCCACATCAGGCCACAGGCTTGGAAAACCTGCTACATTTCTATAATCTAAGGTGTTTAGAGTTGGCTTTGATTCACTTCAAACTAAACATGGTCTGCAATATCTGCTTCCATTGATGTTGCAGTTCTATGTAAAATCTTTCCAGCCGATGGGGTTGATTTACTAAAGACAAAAAGACTGTGCACTTTGCAAGTGCAGTTGCACTCATTTTCCCCAGAGCTTAGTGAATGTGGTGAAGCTCTGTTGAATCACCTGATCATGTGCAAGCAAAAGGCATTTTTTAATTTTCTTTGTACCTGATTGGGTATTCTTTACAAACCCTCTCATCCATATCTTTATGGACCCTGCTTTGTGCACTGGTGGAGGGGGGATTATGGTGTGTGGTTGTTTTTTAGGGGTTGGGCTTGGCCCCTTAGTTCCAGTGAAGGGAACTCTTAACGCATAAGCATACCAATACATTTTGGACAATTTCATGCTCCCAACTTTGTGGGAACAGTTTGGGGACGGCCCTTTCTGTTCCAACATGACTGCACATCAGTGCACAAAGCAAGGTTCATAAAGACAAGGATGAGCAATTTTGGGGAGGAGGAACTTGACTGGCCTGCACAGAGTCCTGATCTTAACCAGAAAGAACACCTTTGGGATGAATTAGAGCGCAGTATGCGAGCCAGGCCTTCTCGTCCAACATCAGTACCTAACCTCACAAATATGCTTCTGGAAGAATGGTCAAATGTTCCCATAGACACACTCCTAAACCTTGTGGCCTTCCCAGAAGAGTTGAAGCTGTTATAGCTGCAAAGGGTGGGCCAACTGAATATTGAACTCTACGGACTAAGACTGGGAGGCCATTAAAGCTCATGTGCGTGTAAAGGCACACATCCTAATACTTTTGACAATATTGTGTATGTAGTGCTGGAGTTCTACTTTAACACTGAGCATCTGTGTGATATACCATTTTCTCCCTGGACTGTACGTAATAAAGCTAATTTCAGTTTTTTTAATGTAAAAACGGCTGGTGCCCATTCTTCACAATTCCACAATCCAGGCCAGGACTTCCCCCTGAGAATTGAATGTCAGCTCTCTGCACACCCTAGATGGTACCCTGGATGGTAGAGGAGCTACACTAGTAAAGAAGTGGCAGTTATTATTGAGACGCAGACATCATGGACCCAGGGGCAGTTGTACACTCTGCATACACATAGCTCCACATAGCTATGCCTTATCTTGAAAATGTGACAGGTAGGAGGTAGGAGGTAGGAGGTAGGATGTAGGATAGAGGATAATATGTGCTAACATAATAAACAACAGATCAAATACAGCATGCTTTCAGTGTAAAATGTCTTATATTTGAGATGCATTCATCATGACTTTGTTCACATTATATTCCCATTGCTTTGATTGGGGAATAAAAGTGATGCGCAGCAAACCTAATAATAAACACTGTTGCATAAGATCCAATTTAGCATTCAAACACTGCACTGCAGATCCTTCAAAAGAGCTTTGCAAACTCATTTATAAAAGCAAAACGCCAACTCTAAGGCAAGACTAGATGTTGTGTAAAGTGTGACAGGTACAGCTAAAATTTACAGAATGCGGGGCAGTGGGGGGGAGGGGGGGGGGGGTCATAATTACAGACATATTAGGCAATGCAAGTCTGTGGGGCTCAGTACAGACTGTCTACTGCAGTGATTGACTTGATTCAGAAAGTGTTGGTTGCTTGGTTGTCTGTAGCCCCTGTATGTTCCGAGGTACTAACCTTGTACAAGTATGCAGATAGTAAACTCTAAAAATGTCAGAAGTGCTAATTTTCATACTTGTTCCTGGTTATTAACTCATAAAGTTATGGAGCTTTTGAAAGACATAACAGCCAGGCAACCATCTTTATTAACCACTTGCCAACTGGGCACTTTTACCTCCTTCCTGCTCAGGCCAATTTTCATCTTTCAGTGCTTTTGCACTTTGAATGACAATTGTTTGGTCCTGCATCACTGTACCCAAACAAAGTTTTTATCATTTTTTTTTTAGACAAATAGTGCTTTCTCACAGATTTTGGCACTGTCAGGTAATCTCAATATTTTGGGACCTTGTGTTAGACTTTATCCATTCCGTCCTGGACATTCGCCTGGAAAAGTCTCCTCATTTTCTGCTTTTCGGTTGTGAAGCTCCGAACCCAACTACAGGATCACATAACAGGTCGACCACACCGACACCTCAGTGGGCTTACCTTTGCGCCCTGGCGGCAAGGAAAGTCATATTAAAAACCTGGATCTCTAACACCCCTCCCACAATCTCTATGGTATGCAACGACTTGAAAGCCCTACTCTATACGGAAAAGACCGACTTGGAGACCAGGAAATTTATCTCCACAGAAAAATTTTTTGCTAGATGGCGATCATTCATTGAGCGAAAACTCCAGGAAGCAGAAAGAAAGACTTTGATGTCTTCATTCCAGTATACCAAATGGTATCTGCAAGCCTCTATTGCAAACACCTTGGGCAGTCTGAATGTCTAGACATACAAAGATTCTCATCAGTCTCAGGGAACATAATTTAGCCTTTCTCCCCTCACCCCATTCTGAATCTCATGGACGTATTCCAAATCACTCCCCCATGCCCCCCCCCCCTATTTTCCTTCCACCCCCACCCCTCAACACCCCTAACACCTCTACTGTAGCTCATGGTATGATAAGTGGCCAGCACAGAGTCATCCGAATCAGTCTTTTTGATGTTTGATGGTTAATGTTCTCCTCCCGTCCCATGCGAGAATGTTTCAACCTATTTCTCTCCTCGCACTCTTCTTCCCCTAGGTCCTGTAGTCTGTATTTCCCGTTTAATGCCCTTATCTATGTGAACTTTTGGACCCATAAGGTTTAAAATGCATTACGATTTTGTGACGAAACGTACATCCTATTGCTGCCTCAATGTAATGTTCACTTTGTTTGTACAAATTGTTGCTTTTCAATAAAAATATCTTAAAAAAAAAATAGTGCTTTCTTTTGGTGGTATTTATTCACCACTGGGTTTTTTATTTTTTGCTTTGCAAGCAAAAGAAAACTGAACATTGTTTATTTAAATACGTTTTTCTTAGATTCTCTTATAACATTTTGTAAATCAGTAATTGTTCTCCTTCTCTGATGTGCACTTATGAGGCAGCACCGATAGGCACTGATGATATGGCACTAATAGGCAATAATGAGGTGGCACTGATGGGCACTGATGAGGAGGCATTAATGAGGCAGCACTGACTGGCACTGATAGGTAGCAATGATGGGCACTGATAGGCAGCATTGATGGGCACTGATAGGCGGCAATGATAGGCATCACTGATAGGCACTGACAGGCAACACTAATGGGCACTGACAGGCAGCACTGATGGGCACTGATAGGAAGCACTGATAGGCACTGATTGGAAGCACTGATGGGCACTGTTGGGACTGCACTGATAATCAGGACTCTGATGATTAGTGCCCTGATTATCAGTGTAGATGTCCTGTTTGTGAATTGTATATTACCAGCTCTCCTCTCCTCATGCACTGTCAGCATGAGAAGAGGACTGCTCACAACCATCAAATCCTGTTTACACTGTGATCACCAGTGATTGGACACAGCTGGTCACATTGTAAAGAGTCACTGAGATTGGCTCTTTACCCTGATCAGTGATCAGCTGTGTCCCAAGGACACAGCGATCACAGATCACTGCCAATGCATGACACAGGGGGAGCACTGGAAGCGCTATCTCTGGAGGACACCCTCCCGGAAAAGTGCGATCGCGCTGTAGCTATTTGGCTATAGCGATATTGTGAAGAGTCTGTAGGCAGGTGCAGTCAAAGTTAAGTCTGTAGGCAGGTGCAGTCAAAGTTAGGTCTGTAGGCAGGTGCAGTCTGCAGTCGGGCACCACTGTAGATGGTGCCCGACTGGACCGGCATTACAGCCTTAAGAGGAAGTCAGGAGAAACTAGGTTTCTCTATGGTTTTCTTTGGCTCCTGGATACAGTGATCCAGTTGGCTGCACTGTGTTCAGGTGACATCTGGCAGCCACCTTGGGTCCCAAGGTTTTGGCGTGCATGGCTGAGTAGGTAGTGTAGGGACAAGTCACCTATCTGTAAGGGACAGTACTAGTGTCGTTCCAGACGAGGAGGGAAAGCATGGGGTTTGCAGCTTCTCTGGACTTCTTACAGCTTGGGCATGAGACGACCAGGGGCCGCATTCTGCCCCTCCAAACAGGTGCTGTCAGTTCGGCTGAAACCTGCTTTACTACACACTATTGGAATTCGTGAGTGCTCCAGGTTGGGCTGTCCTTCCACTGGGTTTGTTGTATACTCTTTTTGCTTTACTTCAATACAAATTCCTTATGTTGCACCCAAACTGTGTGTGTTGGACCTAAGCAAATTTTAAACATTTGCTAGTTCAGGGAAGTGTTAGATGTAATATGAGATTTAGGTACACTAGAAAACTGAAGCCAAAGTCCAGCACACATTTTATAAGCAGTTACAGCAACAGTTGTTTTTCCTTTGTAGATAAAGGTTGTACATAAGAGGAAAATATAGAGGTATAACACACCCTACGGACTCTCATTGAGCCCCAAAGAGACCGTATAGTAGGGGTATGAACCAAAAAATAGGATTTTGAAAGTGGAGCTTGCTAAGGTGTGTAATAGATAAATAATAATGAGACAAAAGATAATAAAATAACAGAGTTTTATTACAGTGTCTTTATAAAAACAATGACAAAAAGTGATAATAATTCAGTGCATAAAGATAAGCTTTGCACTTGCCATCGCCTATTTGCCTGGATAAATAATTGATATTGATATATTTAGTTTATTTTTTTAAAATGTATATCTTATAATAATGTTAAAGTTGTTCTTAATCAGCCAAATGTAGTGATGTATTATTTGGGACATATTATCAGAGTGATATGTTGAACTAGATTATGCCTAAGGTGTCCTGCTAAAATCATCCAATAGTTTCCCCCCTTTCTGTGCCGAATTATTTTCGGCCATTCATTGCTACCACCAACCCCTGGTTATTCTACCCTGCACATATACTGTTCTATATAGATTTTCTTCCCCATTTTTCCTTTCCTCAATTGGATTCCAACTTGCCATTATGGCAAAGATGGTACAGCTGGGGGGAAAAAACTGGGAGGAATTCTTGGACAATATTAAAAAAAATTGTACTACCACTAATTTAAATTATGTTGATATTGAGGTATTTTTTCAGAAAATCAGACGTTTAATGGAGAGAAAATCCAACCTTGGTTGGCATGTGAGATTTTTTGACTGTCATGGTCTTACCTTCTTGCTGTTCTCCTTCGTTTGACATGTGCTGGCGGCCATCTTGGTTTCTGGGTTTCTTGTAGCCTCCCACCCTGCGGCTCCTCCTTCCCACTGGGAGGAGCTGGATGCCTAGCTCATATATATAGGAGGTCTGTGGCTTCAGTTCCTTGCTTGGTCCTCCTGTGTTCACATGCTTCTAAGACTGCTGCTGCTTCTGGTCCCTGATCCTGGCTTCGTCTGACCACCCTGCTGGTTCCTGATCCTGGCTTCGTCTGACTACCCTGCTGGTTCCTGATCCTGGCTTCGTCTGACTACCCTGCTGGTTCCTGATCCTGGCTTCGTCTGACTACCCTGCTGGTTCCTGATCCCGGCTTCGTCTGGCTACCCTTCTGGTTCCTGACCTCTGGCTTCGCAAGGACTCTGCCTCGGTTTCGCCATCCGTTTGGACTTTTGCTTTACAGCTTGATTTGCAATAAAGCCTTCTTATTTTCACTTATCTGTTGTTGTACGTCTGGTTCATGGTTCCGTGACATTAGGACCAAGCCATGAATTCTGACGGTACAGGGCCATCCTCGCTACCCACGCTGGTTGCCAGACTTGATCAGCAGGATCACCTGTTGGGTCGGTTCGCCGTGGCGTTGCAAACCCTGCTTGAACGCACGGCTCATTTCGCTCCCGTTGCCGATGGGTCGGTTGTCGCTCCTGGGCCCGCTCCTACTGCCGCTCCGGTTGTTGCGCCAGAGTCTACCCCGACACCTGTTGTTGCGCCTGCGGTGTTTCGGGGTATGACCGGTTCTGCCCCCCTTCCACAGCGCTTTGGGGGAGAGCCAACTCAGTGCCGAGGTTTCCTTAACCAGGTGGGCATTTATTTTGAGTTGCTGCCACATGCCTTTCCTACTGAGAGATCAAAGGTGGGCTTCTTAATTTCGCTGCTCTCGGACAAGGCCTTGGCCTGGGCCAGCCCTTTATGGGAGAACAACAATCCGGTGGTTGCCGAGTTTTCCGGTTTTGTTGCTTCTCTTCGGAGGGTATTCGATGTGCCGGCTCGTGCTGCCTCTGCTGCGAAGCTCCTTATGTCCATCAGACAGGGTTCACGATCCGTAGCTGAATACGCCATTGAGTTTCGTACCCTGGCAGCAGAGGTGGGCTGGAATAATGAGGCTCTGGTCGCTGCTTTCTCTCATGGTCTCTCGGATGCCTTGAAGGATGAGGTTGCAGCTAAGGACCTACCAGTGGAGCTCGAGTCTCTTATTTCTTTCTTGATTTTGATTGACACCAGACTCAGGGAGAGACCTTCCTTTAAGGAGAGTCTGCGGAGGCCTCCTAACAGATTGGCGCCTACCTTTGCTGTCCCACCCGTGCCTCCCTCTCCTCCCACGCCTCCTGGGGATGACTTGGCTGGGGGTGAACCCATGCAGCTGGGCTTTGCTCGCCTGTCCGAGGGGGAGAGGGTACTCCGAAGACGCAAGGGTTGATGCATGTACTGTGGTCTCGGTGGGCATTTTTGGTTGGCATGTCCGAACCGTCCGGGAAACGCTCGCACCTGAGATCCTGTCGGGGGCAGATCTTGGGTGGAGTCTCCTCGTCCCCGGTTTCCCGTGTTGACAAACCACTGATCACTGTTGTCCTCTCCTGGGTCGGGGGCTCAGTGACGACCCAGGCGTTGGTGGACTCTGGTGCTGGTGGTTTGTTCATTGATAGTGTGTTCGCTGCCGCCAATTCCATTCCTCTGCAGGCCCGAGGTTCTCCACTGGCTCTTGAGGCGATAGACGGCAGACCCCTTCTGCCGCCACACGTGACTCATGAGACCCTTCCAGTGGGGATAGCCATTGGTGCCGTTCACAGAGAGTCGGTCTGCTTCCAGGTTATTTCGTCTCCACACTACTCGGTGGTCTTGGGGTACCCCTGGCTCCAGAAGCATAATCCGACTTTCGATTGGAGATCGGCCGAGATCCTCTCGTGGTCACCGCAGTGTGGGGCTAGTTGCATCCATGGGCCTGTCAAGTTGCTGTGTACTTCCTCGGACTCTCTGTTGCCTCCTGAATACGAGGAGTACCGGGATGTATTCGATAAGGTGCGCGCGGTTGCCCTACCTCCGCACCGCCCATACGATTGTGCCATCGAGTTACAACCTGGTGCCGTTCCTCCTCGTGGCAAGGTCTATCCACTGTCGGTAGCGGAGAATGAGGCCATGGAGGAGTACGTGAAGGAGGCGCTTTCACGCGGACACATTCGCAAATCCTCGTCCCCGGCAGGGGCTGGATTTTTCTTTGTGAAAAAGAAGGGCGGTGAGTTGAGGCCTTGCATCGATTACAGGGGTCTCAATCGCATCACGATCAAGAACGCTTACCCGATACCCTTGATTTCCGAGCTGTTCGATCGCCTTAAAGGGGCCACAGTCTTTACCAAACTCGACCTGAGGGCAGCATATAACCTCGTAAGGATCAAGGCGGGCGATGAGTGGAAGACCGCGTTTAACACCAGGACCGGTCATTATGAATCCTTGGTTATGCCCTTTGGGTTGTGCAATGCGCCCGCAGTCTTTCAGGAATTCATTAACAATGTTTTCCGTGACCTGTTGCAGCAGTGTGTGGTGGTCTATTTGGATGACATCTTGGTATATTCTGAATCCATGGAGACCCACATTCTGGATGTCAGACGAGTGTTGCAACGGTTACGAGAGAACAAGCTGTTCGGTAAGCTTGAGAAATGCGAATTTCACCGATCCCAGGTAACCTTCTTAGGTTACATCATTTCCGCTGAGGGGTTCTCCATGGATCCTGAGAAGGTTTCGGCTGTCTTACAGTGGCCCCAGCCCAGTGGTCTTCGCTCCCTGCAGCGCTTTTTGGGCTTCGCCAATTATTATCGGAAGTTCATCAGGGACTTTTCCATGCTAGCCAAGCCTCTCACGGATCTGACCAGGAAGGGCAGTAATTCCCAGGTCTGGCCGCTCGAGGCCATCCGAGCTTTTGAGGCTCTAAAGTCCGCCTTTGTGTCGGCTCCGATTCTGTCGCATCCCAACCCTGGGTTGCCCTTTGTCCTCGAGGTAGACGCGTCTGAGACGGGAGTAGGCGCCCTTCTGTCTCAGCGTAGAACACCAGAGGGTCCTCTGCTTCCTTGTGGGTTTTACTCCCGGAAACTGTCTTCCGCGGAGTGCAACTATCAGATTGGTGACAGGGAGTTATTGGCCATCGTGCAGGCCCTTAAAGAATGGAGGCACTTGCTCGAGGGTTCGGTGGTTCTGGTCCTCATCCTGACGGACCACAAGAATCTGACCTACCTTTCTGAGGCCAAGAGATTGACACCACGTCAGGCCAGATGGGCTCTGTTCTTGTCACGTTTTAATTGCGTGGTCTCCTACCTACCCGGTTCCAAGAACATCAGGGCGGATGCCTTATCACGGCAGTACTCCGACCTGTCCAGGGAGGAGTCGATTCCGACTTCGGTCATACCTCCGAATCAGATCCTGGCCGCCATTCGCACCAGCCTGATCTCTCCCCTGGGTGAGCAGATTTTGGCGGCTCAATCTGGTGCTCCCTCTGGGAGACCCAACGGCAGATGTTTTGTGCCTGAGGAGTTGCGCACTCGGTTGTTGCGAACCTACCATAACTCCAAGACCGCGGGGCATCCTGGAAAGAATCAGCTGTCCTGGGCTGTTTCACGTCTGTTCTGGTGGCCTTCCCTACGTTCCGACATCGCCGCATATGTAGCGGCATGCTCCGTTTGTGCCCAGAGTAAGTCCCCTCGGCACCTTCCGTTGGGCCTTCTGCAACCCATAGCCACCGGGGAGCGCCCATGGTCACACCTGGGGATGGATTTCATTGTGGACCTCCCTGCATCCCGAGGCCATACGGTCATTCTCATGATTGTGGATCGATTTTCCAAAATGTGCCACTGTGTTCCTCTCAAGAAGTTACCCTCTGCACAGGAGTTGGCCACGATTTTTGCCAGGGAGGTCTTCCGGTTGCACGGTTTGCCCAAGGAGATTGTGTCGGATCGGGGGAGTCAGTTTGTGTCCAGGTTCTGGCGCGCATTTTGCTCCCAGTTGGGGATTCATCTCTCCTTCTCCTCGGCCTACCACCCTCAGTCCAATGGGGCCGCAGAACGATCCAATCAGGCCTTGGAGCAATTCCTTCGTTGCTATGTCTCCGATCACCAAGACAATTGGGTTGACCTCCTGCCTTGGGCTGAGTTTGCCAGGAACACGGCGGTGAACTCTTCCTCTGGGACGTCTCCCTTCATGGCCAATTATGGGTTCCAACCTGCCGTGTTACCGGAGGTATTCTCTCCCCAGGATATTCCGGCTGTGGAGGATCACCTTTCCGTTCTACGTGCTTCTTGGGTACAGATCCAGAAGTCCCTTGAGGTCTCTGCGCAGCGCCAGAGACTCCAGGCTGATCGCAGACGAGCGCCTGCTCCTTCCTACCAGGCCGGAGACCGTGTATGGTTGTCCACCCGCAACCTCAACCTTCGAGTGCCCACTCCCAAGCTGGCGCCTCGCTTTGTTGGTCCCTTCCGAGTGCTTCGCAGGGTAAACCCGGTAGCCTATGCCCTTGCGCTTCCTCCTGGCATGCGGATCTCCAACGTGTTTCATGTCTCCCTGTTGAAGCCACTGGTGTGTAATCGTTTCACTTCCTCGGTTCCTCGGCCCCGTCCGGTCCAAGTGGGCAATCGTGAGGAGTATGAGGTGAGCAATATCCTGGACTCACGCCTGGTCCGCGGTCGGGTGCAGTTTTTGGTTCATTGGCGTGGTTATGGTCCAGAGGATCGTTCCTGGGTCCCCTCCGCAGATGTCCATGCTCCTGCCTTGCTCCGAGCCTTCCACGCACGCTTCCCTCAGAAACCGTTCTTTTCTCCGCGGAGGAGGGGCTCTTGAGGGGGAGGTACTGTCATGGTCTTACCTTGCTGTTCTCCTTCGTTTGACATGTGCTGGCGGCCATCTTGGTTTCTGGGTTTCTTGTAGCCTCCCACCCTGTGGCTCCTCCTTCTCACTGGGAGGAGCTGGATGCCTAGCTCATATATATATAGGAGGTCTGTGGCTTCAGTTCCTTGCTTGGTCCTCCTGTGTTCACATGCTTCTAAGACTGCTGCTGCTTCTGGTCCCTGATCCTGGCTTCGTCTGACCACCCTGCTGGTTCCTGATCCTGGCTTCGTCTGACTACCCTGCTGGTTCCTGATCCTGGCTTCGTCTGACTACCCTGCTGGTTCCTGATCCTGGCTTCGTCTGACTACCCTGCTGGTTCCTGATCCCGGCTTCGTCTGACTACCCTTCTGGTTCCTGACCTCTGGCTTCGCAAGGACTCTGCCTCGGTTTCGCCATCCGTTTGGACTTTTGCTTTACAGCTTGATTTGCAATAAAGCTTTCTTATTTTCACTTATCTGTTGTTGTACGTCTGGTTCATGGTTCCGTGACATTGACAAATACATTAGAGAAGGAGTAAACCCCATGGGGTTACGGATACAAATTTTCCCCTCTTTTGAAGTACATGACATAGCTCTCAAAGAAAAATGGGAAAGAAATCTAACCCAATGTACCTCTAATATGATGGAACTTCTTAGAGACAAATATAAATCAGATCTGATGGATATTGATAAGGAAATTGAAAATCTACAAACAAAAAATCGTATACTTACTAAAAATGCAGAATATAACAAAAGAGAACTAGAATTACAGGCTCATTTGGAGAGTTACAACAAGAACCTCCTAATGAGAAAAGATCTAAAGTTTTATAAAGATAAGCTGGCCTTTACTGGAGGCTATGCCTATAAGTGGCAAAAGTTTAACCATACACATAAGAATAGATTTTCAAGAACAATACCTGACAAAATAGGACATCAATATCCATCGGACTCTGAATTGTCTCTTGCATCTTCCGCCTCATCATCACGATCCATACAAAAAGGTCAAACAAGACAGGGCCAGGGTAATGGCGGTAAATCTGGTAAACGAAACAATAAAGGAAATCATCCCCAAAATATGGTAGGAGAAACTGACAAATTAAATCGAAAACAAAATTTATCCCCACAATCCACACCAAATGCAAAAACAACTTCATCCATGGGTATTGTTAGGGACCTGGGAGCCATCCCTAGAACTTCTAGAAATGAGCCAATCTCAACTCCAGCAAACGGTGAGGCATCTCAGGGATCCCCTTTAGGGACCCCCTTCCCCTCACAACCGGTAGACGAAAAAAGAGGAACTCTAGACACCTTTGTAATAAGGGGTCAAACAATAGATCTGGAATAGAGCATATACACACGGATATCCAAATTTCAGCCCCTGTCACTGTATTATCAAAAGGGACTGACAATGGAATATCCAGTGAACTAAATCAGGTTACATCCACAGAAGCCAAAAATTCCTTGGATATTATCAACTTATCCTCCCGACCCCTATCAAAAATTGAAAAGTAAGTGTTGCAACTTGGTCTAAGCTTTTGCCCAGACCAACAATTAAACAAATTCGAGGTGGTGAAAGACCTTCACCTATTTGCGAGGAACTTGACATATAAATATATCTTTGATAAAAAAAAGGGTCAGAATAATACACGGAATGAGGATCTATATAAAGGATTCAAAGCTCAGGATTTCCGTAACCTCAAAACATTGATGCAATTAATGGAGGAGAACAAACAACATCCAGACTATTCATCATCTGACTCCTCCTCCGACGAGGATGAGGAGCCACATGGTGATTTAAACAAATTCAAACCCAAGTCCACGCGCTTTCCCAAACTCCAGACTTGCCCAGCTATTTGGGCTTTTGTGAAGCATACTCAGAAGGAGATCGACAACTTGGAGGCCCCCTCACTTGGGGCCTCGAATTTGTCGGCCTCCCAAAGAGATGCTTTAGATGACCTTATCCATGATGACCTCGTTGTCATCAAACCCTCTGACAAGGGTGGCAACGTGGTCGTCATGGACAGACATCAGTACGAAACCATGTGTTTCGATATTTTGTCCAATGAAGAATGGTACAGGCCAGTATCCATTGAGGAAGTTGATATCATGAAAGGAAGGTTCAAATCAATAATCTTTAATCCCTTACAGTCACATGTGATCGACCAAGATCTTTACGATTTTTTAAATGTTAAATGGCCAATTTTGCCAACTTTTTACGCACTACCCAAAGTGCATAAAAGTTTGGACAAACCCCCAGGTCGCCCGATTGTGTCGGGCATGGGATCCATTACCGAGCCTTCTAGCCGGTTTGTGGATGATCAGCTACGCCCACATGTAATGGGTCTGCCCTCATACTTTAGGGACACCCTGGAGCTACTGAGAGTCCTTGAGGGCCTCACTGTCCCCAGGGACTCCTTATTGGTTACTCTTGACATCAAAGCCCTCTACTCCAGTATTCCGCATACGAAGGGTATTGAGGTGATTACTACCTTTCTGAAGGAGCAGACCCATCGCATGTGGGCTCTGGCAGATTTTACCCTCCAATTACTTAATCACATTCTGAGATCAAATATCTTTGTATTTGGCGAAACCACCTACCTCCAGGTACAGGGGGTAGCGATGGGGACTTCTTGTGCCCCATCGTATGCCAACCTGTACCTGGGGGGGGTGGGAAAGGGAGTTATTCGCCAATGATGCCGCTGCGATATACCTGCGCCACCTAGCTTTGTGGCGCAGGTATATCAACGACGTTATCATTGTGTGGACAGGCTCGGTATCTACACTTCTGGAATTTATTGAATTTATATCAAATAATGATTACAATTTAAAGTTTACAGTCCAATACGATACCCAGAAAATAGCCTTTCTTGATACTATGATATATTTAAAACCTGATGGAAGTATATATACCTCACTGTACCGCAAGAATACAGCGGGAAATACAATACTACATTATACAAGCAGCCATCCACGATCCCTAGTGCGCAGCATTCCGTATTCACAATATCTGAGAATACGACGAAACTGCGCATTGGAATCTGATTACAAACGAGAAGCCAAGGCCTTACAACAAAGGCTTTTGGCTCGTGGCTACAGTAAAAAACTCCTTAAAAAAGCCTACAAAAGGGCTAATCTTCAACCACGTGACAAATTGATTTTTGGCTCCCGTCAGCTAACCCCTATGAACACTACCAAACTCATCCCTAAATATAACTCTCAGCATCAAATAATACGTAAAATTTTGGCTAACAACTGGCATTTTCTAGCAGACGATACCACGGTCTCCAAATACATTAAACCATATCCAGAGGTGATCTATCGCAAGTCTGCCTCACTAAGAGACAGACTTGTACATAGTCACCATAGATCTATTGAGGAGGAGGAAGTTAGTGGAGCAGTGGGGGGTCTTGGTACATATAGATGTGGACAATGTTCGGAATGCCCTTGGGTTAGAGAGGGTTACACCTTTCCTCTACCTCGGGGAGGGACTCTGAAACCTCGATTTAGGGCCACTTGCCTCACAGAGGGTGTGGTCTATCTGGCCACATGCCTCTGTGGGGCATTTTACGTTGGTAAAACTATTAGACCATTTGCCAGACGAATTCAGGACCACCTTTATTACATGGATACTGGACTCATGTTTACACCCATTTGTAAGCATGTGGGCTTACAACATAACTTTGACCCCCACACCATCAAATTCATTGTATTGGAGGTAATTAACAAAAATCCGCGAGGTGGTTATTACGACAACGCTATCCTCAAAGCAGAAGTCAAGTGGATATATAGGCTACAGGCCACCAGATCACCAGGGCTAAACACAGCTCTATCGTTTAAACCATTTCTGGAATAGCCCATAATCATACAATTATTGGCGATAAAATCATTTTTCCTTCCCCTTCTTTTCCTTCCCTAATATTTAACCCTGTGATTCCCTTCAAGATCTGTTTATGCTTTCCATACCACACGTTTATCCATGATCCTTTAGTTGGGGATGCAGGACATAATATAGTCATATCTTATACACTGAGATGATAACACAGTGGCATATCATCCTGCTTTATGTCTTGATGTAGGATAAGGTATTATACATATGCCTTCCTATTCATTGTGTTTATTTCTTGTTTGTTTCTTTCAAAAAATTTATTGACATCTGGCTGTCATTATATTATAAGATCCAGAATCTTTTCTATGTCACACAAGTGAATTTATGCTTATATATAATTCTTTTTGTATTTTTCTCAGATGTACATCCATATGTTCCAATTTGGATCGGGTTGCGGTCAAATCCAATGGGCCGGTACTTTCCTCGCTCTTGTTCTTTGACAGGGATTCGGGCGCCAAGCCGGGGGTGGTGTTGTGAGATCTTGTCCATCTTTCTCCTCCCACGTTATTCCCTGAGTCCGCCCCTTTTTCATGGCGGATGTGCAGCGCTCCGACCCGCCTGATCCCGCCTTCTCTTTTGGCGCAGGCGCGGTTAGGACCGAAAGATGGCGCCCGCACCGGAAGTGATCAGTCGGAGGTCACGAGGTACCTCATCACTTCCGGTGGGACCGTGCATAAAACGCAGAACACAGCGTGGTACAAACAGGCCACGACTACAGTGGCGCTGCTTTTGTTACCACTCAATCTCAGTGTTTAAGGTAAGCCTCTCATCAACTGGATCTCTCGATTGCATGGCTCTCTTTGTTACTCTCTGTGGTTTGGCACGCTACTTCACATCTTTGATTCTCCTCTTGTTATTTCCTAATATAGACCGGGTTCTTTTGATATCACACTGTATATGCTTATTTTTCAAGTGCTTTCTTATAGACACACAATTAAGGATATCCCTAAAATTAACTCTTTCTAGGCATCTTGTCACACTTTAACATGTGATATCTATTTGCACTATATGTGGTCTCTGGCATGATCTGTTCGTATCTATATAATATGGGCATTCACTCTGCTCGTTTCTTTATGGTACACACTACAATTTTTGTATCTCCTGGTCACGGGGTCTTCCATTCTCCTTGATCTTTTGGTCACCACTACTTTTTACCCCCTCTTCACCTCTAAGGCCTTGCTATTGGAGACCAATCTTGTGACACTCACAGCCCCTTTTCCCAATTATATTCTGGGATTATTGGTGATGAGTTTTTCTTTTTCTCTACAAATTATTGATCTTTTCAGATATGCTGTGATTCGATATAGCCCGGTCCGGTCCCTGTCACTATAGTGAGGTCAGACCTGGCTGGACTTCCAGTCCAGGGTGCTTTACCCACCATTGGATATACGGCGGAGATCCCTGGTATATGGATGCATGTGCAATGTTTTAGATACAACCTTTGGTGAGCCTCAAATCCTAAACACATCAATAATTGTATAAATGTTATAACTATCATGCTTAACTTATTGTATATTGTTTATATTTAGAACCTGTGTTGAGGTCACCAGCTTGTAATGTCCCAGAGGAAGCCTGATGGCGAAACATGTCGGACATATGTGGCCCTAACTACACAACTATGGTTCCTTGTATACTATGTATCTTTATGCACTGAATTATTATCACTTTTTGTGATTGTTTTTATAAAGACACTGTAATAAAACTCTGTTATTTTATTATCTTTTGTCTCATTATTATTTATCTATTACACACCTTAGCAAGCTCCACCTTCAAAATCCCATATTTGGTTCACACCCCTACTATACGGTCTCTTTGGGGCTCACCCGTAGGGTGTGTTATACTTCTATCTTTTCCTCTTATGTTCAAACAGGGATGTGGTGAAAGCTTGCTGGGTCTATTGGCAATTTAGGCTTGGCGTTCCTCCTTTATACAAAGGTTGTACATAAATAAACAAAAGCTGATCGTTGTAAGCTGCCTTGTCAGTAGTAAATGGTTTGTCTCATCCCTGTAACTACTACATCTGCAAGAGAGCTTGTTCTTTTGAAAAACAATAGACTTACTGGTCAGATCACAAGGTCAAAATAAGGGAAAGAAAGCCTAAAAAGAAAACGAATGCAGCCACCACAGCCAAGAATTGGTAATCTGCTATATAATTAATGCTTGTTTTGGGTTTATTAACCTCCCTGGCAGTATGATTGTTTACGATTTTAGGTGCTGAAAGCGGTACCATTATTTTGCTAGTAATTCTTAAGGACGAGCAGCCCAAAGCAACTGTTTACATATGATTTTTTTTTACTGTGCGTTCTTCTTTATAACATCTCGGGTATGATAAAGTTTGAAACACAAAATCATAAATTATAATATAATAAATAACTATAAATAAGTTAAAGTATATATATCCTTCCTATCTCAGTGGAAGCCCATGTCGGGAGGAAACGCGTCAGTAAGGAGGAGCCGCACTGTCACACACATCGCCGCGGCTTGCACGGCAGGCAACCGTGGACATCTGAATTACATCAGGCAGTCTGTTTTATCTGAATATGTAAGTGCTTTACTTTTATTCAATAAATATTGTTTGGGGGTGACGTCACCAGATGTGACGAAACGCGTCAGTTTGGACCGCATAGCGCCATCACGCTACCCTGGGTGGAACGCAAGCCAAAAGTAAGCCCCGTTGATTCCGCGAGGAGGACGCGCAGCCCTCACCGCTGACCACCAGGGAGTGTTTTATATTTTGCTAACGTGTTTGGAACCCTATGTATGGGTTATAAACTTTATGCTGACTTTATTAAGCTATTTGGAGCTTTCTTTCCTTTCCCTTTCCACCACACTGGGTTGTTGCACCCCGGAGTCCAAAGGAGATTTACCAGTCCACAGGACCGTTTAAAAGGGGAACCTTTTGGCCCAGGAGGCTACCAAAGCCTGAATGGTCTTCATGTCATACGACATATGAGACCCACTGCATCTGGTAAGTGATCCAATTCTTTCATTCATTTGGGAGAAGGAATCGACACCATAGCCAATCAAGTCACAGCATTTGCACCTTCCAATTGTGAAGAATCACCCTCACTAAGGGCATTATTTTGAGCACAAAGTCACCATTCAATATTGGACTGTTTGATCATTGAATTGTACTTTTATAACTCATACTGCAGATTTTATTGTTTAATATTTATATTTGTTATTTATCTCACAGTCACTCATGCACTAAGGGATTTATTGAGAGCACACAATCACCTTTTACCTTTTATTGCCTTTTACTGTGGATTTTATATTTTAATAGTCATTCATGCCTTTGGTTTAACCATTATTGGGAATTTCCATATACTGTATATAATTTATTTAACTTTTAGCTAGCAAGCGCTGTATTTGGCCTTCCTTAAAAAGACCATTCTTCTACACTTTATCTCTTATTGTACAGCAGCTGCTTTTACTTCTACTTATTACATTCCTCTATTTATTCATATACATATCCACCTGAAACCCCATCTTTGGCGCGTGGTATATACTTTGTATATATTTTTCACATTCACCCATTTGAAAGGTGTGGGAAGATAGAATCCACTCTCCTGTCACAAGGGGTTAATTCTCTGGAGATGGCTGCCTTTTTCACCCTATTAATAATATCTGCTGGTAAGAAGCAAACCTGCTATGTGGTGGGATATTGTCACATCCATGTGGGAGCACCTTTTTATTTTCATCCAGCTTAAGATTTTTTCACGGCTTTTTTCATAGTTTTTTTTTTTTTTTTTTAATATTCAAGATTCCTGAACTTTGAACTGGTTATTGTTTGGGCTATCTGATTCACCCCCATTTGGGGATTTTGCACGTGTTTTTGTGTGAATTCACATTTATGAAGTTATTTTTCACTTTGGTGGAATATTTGAATAATATCTTTATGTATTATTTATGTATCATTTTTTGTCAATAAGTTATTTCACTTGTATATGACATTCAGAATTTAGCGCACCAGACTGTGTGTATACATATATATAGATATACGTGTATATCTATCTATCTATCTATCTATCTATCTATCTATCTATCTATCTATCTATCTATCTATCTATCTATCTATCTATCTATCTATATATATATATATATATATATATATATATATATATATATAGTACAGTAAAACTGCAGGAAAGGGCACTGGGGGGCAAACTAATGTCAATTTATTTTATTTTGTAATGTAATCCAATAGGATTACAATATATCAGTGAGTTTGTGTGTTTTACTTTTCAAATTTGCCGCCTGTTCCACCCCCTGGGGGCGTCACGTCTCGGGGGGCTCACAGCATCGGGCAGAAGATCCGGCCGCCGTATGTTGCAGGGACACATTGCGGGATCCCGGGGACAAGGTAAGTACCCTGTACCAGGATCCAGCGATGCCCCCTGGCGGTACCCCGAGTGTGGCTCAGGGTTACTGCTAATGGCACTGAAATTTCACCCCGAGCCACACTCGGAAATACCGCTAAGGAGGTTAACACTTTAAAATAAAGTTTCAGTCTGGGGAAAAAAAAAATTAAAAGTCATCAGCTACAAATACTGTAGCTGCTAACTTTTAATATAAGGATACTTACCTGTCCAGGGATCCCAGGATGTCAGCACCCAAAGTCGATTCGTCCATCAGCTTCGGATGTAGGCGCCGACATCTGTAGTAAGGAAAACAAGAAGAAAAGTCTTGCGGCTTCCCAGCCTGTTTCCTACTGTGTATATGGCTTCAGGTGCAGGCATAGGCGCAAGAGAAACCGGCAGTAAAACCTTCAGGCTTATTGCGCATGTGCATGTCGCTCTGTGCTTTCTGGATGGTCCCGCCGTATTCTGGGACACACACACAGGTCCCAGAAGGCAACGGGGGGAAGGAGGAGGGGCTGGACATGATGTAGATCACCGTGCAGCGATCTTACTGGGAAGTGGGAGTGGGTACCTGTCAAAACCAGGTACCTGCTCCCTCCTCCCCCCAAAAAGTGCCAAATGTGGCAGTGGAGGGGGGCGAACAGATGAAGTCTCCCCTTTTGGGTGGATCTCTGCTTTAGGGGCTGATTGTAGAAGATCAGCTAGCTTCACTGTGCAGTAATGCCAAGCAGAAAGCATAGCTTACATGTTTAAAGGGCAAATATGGCTGTGTATAGAAATGTAGCACTACTCCCTTGGGAGCTGCTGGTTATGGGTTCCCCTGGGTTACCATTAGCAACAACATGACAGTTTGAAATTTTTCCCAAGTGGTTCAGATCAGTCAGAAAATAGTCCAGTAGCTTTGGTTTTTGTGTTTTTATTTGGAACTTGGTTGGAGAAGGGAATGAGTGGGATACTGCAACTTTATTCACTATGCACAATAGACTGGGACGACTTTAAAATGCTGAGAAATGCTGAGTAACGCTAGTCACGCCTAGGCCGCTGTATCACTTTGCCCTTAGCTGTGAAGTATATTTGAATGAGCTTTCTGAGGTACACTGTATCCTTTGATAAACTGGACTGTACTGCAGAACAACTTTAGGGCCCTTCCTGGCACCCCCTTTGTTTCTCATCTTCAGGGTCAACTACACGGCACCCCCTTTACTGATACATTCCTTGTGTGAGCTAGCTCCCTGATCCCCTGACTTCTCTGGAGTGATCCCCTCTCCTAGGCAGACCCTTAGGCAGATCTCCTGGTACTCATGATACTGTTTTTCCCAAGATGATTCTGCCAGCAGCTTCTCTTTTCAGCACTCTGGGACACTGGGACCAGCCATAAACCCTGGTGTGCTACTGGTCAGGTTTCCTCCAGTGTCCAACAAGCTTCCTTATTGGCTACAGTGGGGAGACTCCCTTAGACCCAATAAATCACACCTGGAAACATATGACAGACCAAACTAACAGACTCTCCCGAGAAGCAGAAAAGAGCCACCAAATGCGTTTTCCTAGCACCTACCTTGGAGGGTGCTACATAAAGACAATTTTTTTAACCTTTGGTGATTTATTATGCTGAACACATTTATATATATATATATATATATATATATATATATATATATATATATATATCAAAAAACACTTTAAAAAGATTTTAGCCTATACTAGCAACACCAAAATATATTATTTAAGGATTAAACAATTTACGTCTTCTAACCGTCAAGAGCTTGTTAGATTTTATTTCAGCAAAATAGATGGTAGAAGGCTTTTACACATAAATGTTAAAATCTTTAGGATCTGCTTGATAATTCTCCCCATAAACAGACAGTCTATTGTACAGCCCTGTGGGTGACATTCTCTTTGAATTGTACTTTAGCTGCTAATATCCTCTTAGCTACATGTGAGCATTAATGTTTTGAAATGGAGAATCTGCAGGGAGCGATGTGAGCTGATGGCGTTCCATCGCCACTATCTTTTCTTGTTTACTTTGTAGAAATTGTCACATTTGTTTGGTTAAGAAAAATGACATTGTACCTGATCTCTGATCTTTATTCCTGGGCATCTCTGTAGAATTAAATGGAATTGGATTTCTAGATACAGTATGTGTTTTCATGTGAATAAATATAAAAACCATAAGACAGAGAAATAAGAAAAAAGAACACTTTTCTTTCTTACAGGCTTGTGCCAGACCTCTTCGTTATCTTTTCCTTTAGTGGTTTCTTCTGATAAAATTTGTATAAAGACTTGTAAGATACTGCTTCTTTATATTTCTGTACTTTAAAATGACCTTGTACTTCTCTCATAAATTAGTATGTATTGGCAAATGAACATGATCTAAAAATTAAACGTTATTTTATTTTATTTTTTACAGTTTTAAAGAAGGACTAAGCTGAAAAGTATATTGTGTTACACTGCGAAGTTCTTGAAATTACTAAATATAACCAATTAAAGCAGTTTTCTACTTTTAATATATGTGGAAAACATCTGCACTTGAACCAGCCACTTGGAATCCCCATTGATCCATTGATTTACCAGAGCATATCAGCAATTCTGAGACTATCAGCACTCTGCAATATTCCGGAGGTCACAGCCTGCCTTTAAAAGCTCATTGTCTATAAGTTCCAATTATGTCACAAAGGAGCAGTCCTGCCTTAGAAGCTCATTGAAAAATAATTAAACTTGGCATTTCCAAGTGATGCTAGCCTCAGAACTACTTTGTGTTTAAAAAAGATGATGTACAAGGTTTTCAAATTTGGAAGGCAAGACTTTCCATGTTCCCTCTAAGAGAGGAAAAACTCTTTTAAGGAGAAAGTAAAGTATACTTTTAGTTGGAGCATATTAGGGGTTATTATTGTAGTTTTTATTCCCTAAAATAACTATTTATTTATTGTGCATCAAAGAACACAGGGCAGCCTTATCATTCCTTACCTATGGGGGTTATAGGGTCACCTACAGGTGATTGGACACTGACAAAATGACAGGAAGTCCCCTCAATTTAAACCCCTCTCATACAGAAAGGTCCTCAGTTTTCTGCTAGTGTCTGAAGGTGATAGTCACTGCTGTGTGATTCGCTGCACAATGATGCCAGATTCTTAACAGTTATCCATTCCAATAGCTATAATTGTTCAGAAGAATGGTGTCTGGACCCTACACAGGACAAACAGTGGACACAATGTGGGGATGGCTTGTAAACTTGCTGATCAGTACTGGACAGTGTAAAGAAGGGTGTTTTTTTTGGTAGGGTGTTATACAGGTCCAGGGCAGTGAACAGCTGGGGGGTTAAATCACTGAAGGCTCTCTGGGCACAACCTGCTTTGATGGGTGAAGATTAGACCCTCTTGAAAAAGGGATGTCCTGTGGGGGAATGGTAAGTGCCCTTGGTAGCCTAATGGCACTTTTCTTGGGATCCTCACTGGAAGCAGAGTAGCTGTCTGTATTAGGAATGTGCCATTATGGTTTGTGTTTCTGTCCTGCTGGCTCTTAGTACTGTAATACTGTGCTCAGTTCAGTATTCAGACTCCCGGTTTTTGAGGCTGCAGGGAGACATGGATGCTGTGTTGTGCACATTTTCATTAACCTGCTTTACTTGAGGGAATGGTGCCATGCTGTTCAGTCTGCATGGGGGTGGACAAAAAGCTCTCCACCCTCCATGCTGATTGTGATTGGCCATGCACAAGGAGGACATCCAAAGCGGTAGCAGCAATGCGCGACAGCCATTAAAATTTGTGAAAATGCCTGAATCACCAGAGGCATCGACAGGAGAGGCAGCTTGCACCAGAGGCTTAGTGCTGCTTTCAGGGAACACAGGGCAGGCTCTCCAACTACCGGGACCAGATATACTAGCCCTTGGTCACATAAGTGCACGTGTCTGGGTTAGGGTTGCCACCTCATCCCTTTAAACCTGAACACATATTAATTACACAGGTTCTAAGGCTGATTAAGGTGGTAATTAATCAGAACCTGTGTAGTTATTGTGTAATCGGGTTTAAAGGGATGAAGTGGCAACCCTAATTTGGGGGAATGCACTGGCAACTTACGTCTTCTCCTAGGGTATCCAGCACACTGATGCTCTTGCACAGTGTCCTCTTAGTTGACTGAGATTGTTAACTTAGGGGCATAGGTTTTTGAGTCAGTAAGCCACTTGTCGTTGAGAAGGTTCTCAAATACTTCTATCAAGTCAAGAAGATTCTAGATGTAGCCATCCTGGTATGGCAACCCCTGGACCCCCCCTGATCCCCCTCTTTTAACAGGCATTGCTGCTACCTCTGGGTCACCTGCTTCCAGTTACTATGTGACCAGGAAGGATTGTCATCTATCATAAAGGGGATACAACAGCATCTCTGGGATACTTGCCAGAGTGGGCAAAGTTGGATACACACTGAGGCATTCGCCTTCTCCACCCCTTCCTTTTTAGCAGAGGAGGATGTAGTGGAAAACAAGGCAGAAGCAGGCGACTATGGGATTGAAAAGGCAGAAGACTCCTTTTAAGAGGACTGTGGGCCTGAGGAAACCCAAGGTCAGAGATTGTCTCAGACTCAGAAAGCCTATGTAAATTTTCTTGCAGAAGTGGTGCACAATGATTTTAAGTTATCACTTTAACTCATCTCAAATGTTCTGCCCTGGGGTCATGGCGATCACCACAAGTTCCCCAGCCATTTCACATACATCCTCATCTTAAGGAAGTTTCATATGCATACTTGATTCCCCCTGACCAGTTGTTCGCTGAAGTGAACGGTGTGCTGAGAGGCTGAGCCAGCTTCCAGTCAGGCTTCTGACTGGATCCCGACCCTAAAGTCGGGGACCTTGCAGGGCCTGGACTGGTCCTGTGAGGTCAGCTGACTGCAGGCTTTAGCGTGCTGTTGGCTGAATCTGGGTCACAGTTCAGAAATAAGTGCGCTCTGAGACCCAGAAGAGAAGTTTGGCCATACTTGTCTTTTAAGGTTGGCGTAAGATGTCTGTCCAGGGGGTAAGAGTCTGCAAGCAGTGATGCTGACTTGGGAGAGGGTCTGGTGGATTTCCCTCAGGCTTTTTCTGTGGATGCATTAAAGGATTCCATTCAGCAGATCTTATGTTTGGGAGTTTTGTTCATGCATATGTGCAGGATTCCTAGGCTAAAGTGTTGGGCCATAAATAATAGATTCCGAATGGATTACTGCACTTACTAAGGAAGAAGAAAAGAGGCTGCAGGCACTCCAATACAACAATATTTTTATTAACTTATATAATCCTTATATGTGCCATGCTCAAAATTTATGAAGTCAGATTCCTCCCACTTATATAACAATTAAAGTGTAACCACTTGAAAAACTGCTGAGTGCATATAGTGTAAACATCAAACGAATGTGATATGTATCATCGCATAATAGGAAACATAGATCTCCCAATGCATAAAAACGTATACTATTCCTGAAACGGAAGTCACCCTTTTAGATTTAAAAATGATAGGTTAGTAAACAGCGCAATAGGGTGGTGGTTTAACCCTTTGGTTTAAGGGTTACAGTGAACCCACCACCCCATTGCGCTTCTACCAACTGATTGTGATCACTATGCATTGCCATTATTCATCTTCTACACTGTAAGTTTTCTACTTTTAATAAATATTTCTAAATAATTCTACCTGGGTCCTGGGGAAAGGATGCATATCTGAGAGAATTAGAGAAAAGGTTATTAGTGATAGTCGTTTTCTAGGAGAACTTTAACCTATTGCTTGCATGACTCTGTGGCAAAGGCATAAGGAGTCCACATGTTCCGGTAAGCGCTCCTGAGTCCATTGTGGTGGCAGCTACACTGGTGGAGATTTACCTGCTCTTTCACTTGGAACTACACTTGGTGTATTTGGTGGACTTGGTAGACATACACTAGGAGATCAACATTCCCACTCTTTGGACACTTTTTCTTCACTCACAATTGCACCTTAACCACTTAAGCCCCGGAAGATTTTACCCCCTTCCTGACCAGGGGGTATTTTGCGATTCGGCACTGCGTGACTTTAACGGACAATTGCGCGGTCGTGCGACGCTGTACCTAAACGAATTTGACGTCCTTTTTTTCCCACAAACAGAGCTTTCTTTCGGTGTTATTTGATCACCTGTGCGATTTTTTGATCACGCGCTATAAACAAAAAAAGAGCGTCAATTTTGCAAAAATAACAATATTTTTCACATTTTTTTATATGAAATTCCCCCCAAAAAAAAAGCAAAAATCTAAATTTTTTTAAATTTTCGGCCAATTTGTTTTATGCTACATATGTTTGGTAAAAAAAATCGCAAAAAGCGCATTTTGATTGGTTTGCGCAAAAGTTATCGCGTTTACTAACAAAGGGAAAGATTTTTGTCATTTTTGTTGTTTTTTTTTTTTAACGCGTAATGGCGGCGATCTGCGATTTTTTTTTGCGGTACTGCGACATTGGGGCGGACAGATCGGACCCTTGACTGACATTTGTGACACTTTTGGGGTTACCAGTGACATTTCTACAGTAATCAGTGCTATACATATGCACTGTTACTGTAAAAATACACTGGTTGTGAAGGGGTTAACTTTATTTGGAAGGGAGGGGCTGTGTGTATCCCTAGGGGCGTGCTTTCTACTGTGATTGGCTGTGGCTTGAGCTGTAAGGACACTGATCAACGGATCTACATACTAGATCCGTTTTATCAGTGTCTTTACAGCGAGGAGAATGACAGGCAGCTTGTTTACACAAGCTGCCTGACATTCTCCCTCTCCCCCGCCGATCGCCGAGTGACCGGCGGACATCGGGTCCGCTGGTCACACGCGCGGGGGGGTCCGTGACCACGCGGGAGCGCGCCCCTGGGGGCGCGCGCTCGCTCCCTAGACCCTCACAAGCTAGTGACGTAGCCCTACGTCACTATGCCTGTGAGGGGCTGACTGCCGACGTAGATCGGCGTTAGGCAGTCGGCAAGTGGTTAATACAGCCAGGTCCATAAATATTGGGACATCGACACAATTCTAATCGTTTTGGCTCTATACACCACCACAATGCATTTGAAATGAAACAAACAAGATGTGCTTTAATTGCAGAATTTCAGCTTTAATTTGAGGGTATTTACATCCAAATCAAGTGAAAGGTGTAGGAATTACAACAGTTTGTATATGTGCCTCCCACTTTTTAAGGGACCAAAAGTAATGTGACAATTGGCTGCTCAGCTGTTCCATGGCCAGGTGTGTGTTGTTCCCTCATTATCCCATTTACAAGGAGCAGATAAAAGGTCCAGAGTTCATTTCAAGTGTGCTATTTGCATTTGGAATCTGTTGCTGTCAACTCTCAATATTTGATCCAAAGAGCTGTCACTATCAGTGAAGCAAGCCATCATTAGGCTGTAAAAACAAAACAAACCCATCAGAGAGATAGCAAAAACATTAGGTGTGGCCAAATCAACTGTTTGGAACATCCTTAAAAAGAAAGAATGCCCCGGTGAGCTCAGCAACACCAAAAGACCCGGAAGACCACGGAAAACAACTGTGGTGGATGACCGAACAATTCTTTCCCTGGTGAAGAAAACACCCTTCACAACATTTGGCCAAATCAAGAACACTCTCCAGGAGGTAGGGGTATATGTGTCAAAGTCAACAATCAAGAGAAGACTTCACCAGAGTGAATACAGAGGGTTCACCACAAGATGTAAACCATTGGTGAGCCTCAAAAACAGGAAGGCCAGATTAGAGTTTGCCAAACAACATCTAAAAAAGCCTTCACAGTTCTGGAACAACATCATATGGACAGATGAGACCAAGGTCAACTTGTACCAGAGTGACGAGAAGAGAAGAGTCTGGAAAAGAAAAGGAACTGCTCATGATCCAAAGCATACCACCTCATCAGTGAAGCATGGTGGTGGTAGTGTCATGGCGTGGGCATGTATGGCTGCCAATGGAACTGGTTCTCTTGTATTTATTGATGATGTGACTGCTGACAAATGCAGCAGGATGAATTCTGAAGTATTTCGGGCAATATTATCTGTTCATATTCAGTCAAATGCTTCTGAACTCATTGGACGGCGCTTCACAGTGCAGATGGACAATGACCCGATGCATACTGCGAAAGCAACCAAAGAGTTTTTTAAGGGAAAGAAGTGGAATGTTATGCAATGGCCAAGTCAATCACCTGACCTGAATCCGATTGAGCATGCATTTCACTTGCTGAAGACAAAACTGAAGGGGAAATGCCCCAAGAACAAGCAGGAACTGAAGACAGTTGCAGTAGAGGCCTGGCAGAGCATCACCAGGGATGGAACCTAGTGTCTGGTGATTTCTATGCATTCCAGACTTCAGGCTGTAATTGACTTCAAAGGATTTGCAACCAAGAATTAAAAAGTGAAAGTTTGATTTATGAATGTTTACCTGTCCCATTACTTTTGGTCCCTTAAAAAGTGGGAGGCACATTTACAAACTGTTGCAATTCATACACCGTTCACCTAATTTGGATGTAAATACCCTCAAATTGAAGTTGAAAGTCTGCATTTAAAGCACCTCTTTCATTTTAAATCCATTGTGGTGGTGTATAGAGCCAAAAAGATTAGAATTGTGTCCATGTCCCAATATTTATGGACCTGACTGTATACGTTTTTAATTCGTTTTTGTGGAATATCACATTTATACTGTTTTTGTGTGAGCTGTCTCCAAATTGTAGAGGTGGTCAATACTTATTGAGAGGTACAGTGACCCCCACATTCGATAGGACATTGATACTCAGCTCCTTAATGACTTTGCACATTAATATTTTTTTGCACAGCATGCACTAAGCCCTTTTCCATTCTGTTTACCAACCTATCATCTTTAAATGTAAAAGGGGGACTTTCGATTCAGGAATAGTATAAGTTTTTATGCATTGGGAGATCTATGTTTCCTATTATGCGATGATACATATGACATTTGTTTGATGTTTACACTATATGCACTCAGCACTTTTTCAAGTAGTTACACTTTAATTGTTATGTAAGTGTAACGAATCCGACTTTATCAATTTTGAGCGCAGCACATATAAGGATTATATAAAGTGTTAGTCTGCTGATTTTTCCTGCAAGCATTTTCAAATGTTAAGAGATCTCTTTTACTATTTCGGAAGAAGGGTAAATGCTTGGCTCAGAAATTAGCTGCTCCCTTTACTTCTATTCCTTCTTCCGTGAGGCATTTCTTTTGCAGCTGTCAGTCCCCAGCTACCGGGGCTAAGCCTCAGTCCCAGTTCTGTAAGAAGTCCTAGATTTCCAAGCCAGCAACGCTTGCAGGTTTTTACGGAAACATGGGAGAGGGATGTAACGGTTAAGTGGGTCTGTTGTACAGGTGCTTACGGATATAGGTGGAAATTCAGAAATTTTCCTCTCCATGCTTAATGATGTTTTTGTGAATTTGTTTGAAAGTTTGTTATTTTTGCAGGCTCTCAATCATCTTTTGTCTCAGGGAGTAAACATTCTAGTTCCAGAGGATGAAAGGTTTTGCAGTTTTTGCTGGAACATTTTTATAATTCCAAAGCAAAAATGAGGTGTTCGTCCCATGTTGGATTTTACATATCTCAACAAGTTTCTCCAGATTGGAAGAATAGAATCAGTGAGTTCAGTGATGGCTTCTCTGTGTCCAGGGGATTTCCGGGCATCAGTGGACACAAAGGAGGCCTATGCACATATACTATTTTTTCTCTTCACCAGAGGTGCCTACGGTTTCACTGAAAGACTGTAATTTCAATTTTTGGCTTTGTGATTGGTCCTGTTCCCACACTCCCTCCCCCGGCTCCAATTTTGGACCCTGAGTAACTTGGACGATTTACTTCTTGAGGCGCAATCTGCACGCGCAATGAGCTTGATTTACTAAAACTGGAAAGTGCAAAATCTGGTGCAACTAAGCAAAGAAACCAATTCGCTTCCAGGTTTATTTATTTATTTTTTGTCAAAGCTTAATTGAACAAAGTTAGTAGCTGATTGGCTACCATGCACAGGTGCACCAGATTTTGCACTCTCCAGTTTAAAAAATCAATCTGTATCGCTCACGGTAAGCACTCTGGAAAGGTTTGGCTAGATATTTAATCTTCAGAAATGAGTATTGTTGCAGCCCAGCGCTTGGAATTTCTGGGCCTGATCTTCAACAGCTATCAGATGAAGCGGATTCTCCCTCCTGGTGAAATGTCTTGTCTTGAAGAATCAGTTGGCTTTCCTCAGATTGCTTTTGAGAGGGGGTGGCTTGCATTGCTTCATTTGTAAACTTAAAACTGATAGTTAAAGATACAACAGGTAGTGAGGAAAACTCCACACTTCTTTATTTTACAGGTGTAACATGAGGGAGGGTGGCTGGCTCTATCTTTGCAGAGCAAGGCTATTATTTGTAAAAGAATCCGATCTGATCTATGTACAGTATGGTTAGGAGGAGCTCTGTTAAGTGCCCTGCCAGCAGGGACCCCATTCTCTGCCTAGCCGACCCCATCCTCAGCCCTGCTGACCCCTGTTCTATGCCTAGCTGACCCTATCCTCTGCCCTGTTAATTCCAATTCTATGCCCTGCTGATCCCCTCTTCTGCCCTGCTGATCTAATCCTATGACCTGCTGACCCCTGTTTTATGCCCTGCTGACACCTGTTTTATGCCCTGCTGACCCCGTCCTATGTCCTGCTGACTGCAACCTCTTCCCTGCTGACCCCTGTCCTGTGGCCTATTAACCCCATCCTATCCTGACACTCTGTCCACTGCTCTGCTGACCCCTGTCCTCCACCCTGCTAACCCCTGCTGTCCACCCTCCTGAACCCTGTTCTCCACCTTATTGACCCCTGTCCTCTGCCTTGCTGATCTCCCATGCTCGTGGAATGGCGACAAACATTGGTACTTAAAAATGCTCATAGGCGACACGTTAAAAATTTCTACATGTTACCAGTTTATAGTTACAAAGGAGATCTTCTAGGGCTCAAATTATTGCTCTGCGATAATACCTCATGATACCTCAAATGTAAGGTTTGAACACCATTTACATATCTCGGCGCGACTTGCATATGCGTTTGCTTCTGCCAGTGAGCTAACGGGAATGTTTGATCACTTTTATTCCTATTACAAGGAATGTAAACATCCCTTGTAATAGAAATAAGCATGACAGGACCTCTTTAATGTGAGATCTGGGGTCAAAAATACCTCAGATCTCACATCTACACTAACAAAGAAAATAAAAATAAAGTAATTTTTTTCATGATGAAAAAAAATGGGCTCTTTAAAACCGTTGCTAGGAAGTGAAGTATGACGTCGCTCCCGTCCTCCAAGGCCATGGAGTCAAGCGAGGGCTATCTTGCCCTCACTTGACTTCCTGCCTGAGAGGACAGCGGACCGGATCGTTTCCCCCGCTACCGATGGCTCCGGTAAGCGCGGAAAATGCCACCCATAAAGGTAATCCCCCGCTGGGACCACCCTTATGTTAAAGTGGACAGCCTGCCAATTAAAAAAATACAGATAGTTTACTAGCCCTCTTTCCCCACCTGGGCCCCTGGGGGGTTCGAGGCTTCCTCCGGGTACCTGCTGTTACCTCCCCCCCATGACCCTCTCCCTCTCGCCAACCCAGCCCCCCCCACTCGGCCCTCCGGCATATCTAATTAAGTAATGTACCTTTGTTTTGGTTGAGACCCCTTCTATGTGGGGGTCCATCCACGCATTGTGACCTCGGCCACACCTACAGTTAGTACGTACCTTTACTGCTTCTCAGTCGGGATGCCGGGTCGATCTCTTATGCGCATCACATTGTTACCTGTTACTTGAATGTTATATGCTGTAGTTCTATATTTTACTGTGACTTGTTATATCACGGCATGTACCTAATCTTTCCACTGCATGTTACTGTACCATGTTTCTTTTGCCTTCAATAAAAAACGTTTAAAAAGAAAAGAAAAAATACAGATAGCTGCCATAACTCGTAAATACATGGTGGGCGGTCCTTAAATGGTTAAAGTTGTTTATAGCATTTACTTTAAAAAAATCATTTTTGAGATTGAGTGTGAAGTTGACCTTTATTATATAACTGGCACTCCCAGTTTTTTTTTAAAAAAATCACTATGCTTAGACATTCAGAAGAGACTAAGCAGCTATGACACTCAACAAGGTCCTGCAGAGATCCTGATCCTGAGATGATGACTCTTGTTCCTCAACTTCAGGTTGCAGCACACATTCAGAGGAGGATTCGGAGAAAGCAAGGGAACAAAAAAAACCAAGCCTATGCTATTGATATTTAAATATTACAGATGCAAATTACTATTCATCAGAGCTTTTTGTGTCCGAGAATAGGTGCAGATACTCACACCCTCTTCCCTGGGAACGGAGTAGTAAAGTGGCCAAATTGTACCAACCGTGGTAGGGTCTTAAAAGGACATAGTTAAACAAAACCTGAGTCTACTTGGCACACATATGCCATAGTCCTTGTACTCATACAATATGCTTTAATTACTGTGCCACAAGCGAGAGTCTAACAGGCATATAAAACTCTCTTCCAACATCTCTTCCATCACATATGCTTTTCAGCCTACCTTAAAGAAGAACTTCAAAAAAATTGTCAGTGACTACTTATCAAACTGCAACTTTTGGGATCATAAACACTTTAAACATAAGTATAAAGTGTAAAACATAGCATAAAATGTGCAGTGGTTAGGAGTATGTCAGATATATCCCAAAGTACAAAGTGCAGTAGTCAGAAGAATGAAAGGCTCAACAAAGTGCATATAGTGCAAGGCTCAGGGGTGAGTAACGGACAAAGCACAGGGCTTAGGAGTACGCATTGCACAGGGCCTAGGGCTCAGAAGTGTGTTTCACACAGGGCTTAGGACTGCATATCACACAGCATGCAGGGCTCAGCAGTAGGTAAAACACAGGCCTGCCTATAATAAAGAGGAACTGCTGTGGAAGAGCAGCTACTACACATTACTGGAGATATAGGTGCTCTTTGAGGTCATGAGTATTGAAGTGATGGTGGAGAAAAGAAAGGTAGGGCAGAATAAACTCTAGTCTGTTGTGAGTATGCTGCTGATAGTGCCACAGGTGTGGAGGAGAAGTTCTCAGTGTTGGCTGCCGCAGAACAGTTGTGGCTTTGTAAATTCCCCCAAACATTCTGGCTCATGTTCCACATACAAAAGAGATACCATCACTGCCCAGGATAGCTGCACTTCATAGAGGGGAATACGGTCAAGGAGCCAGTGCAAAATCATCCTTCCCCCTGCTCTAAAGCAGTAAACAAGACTTAATTTGTTCTATTAAAGACTGTTTTAGGGAATTACAGATATAACATAATAAGCTTAGAAACATTTTTAGTAACTGTAAATAGTGGGTAAAGTTTGCTTTCCCCATTTCCAGAGTTCTTCTGTAAAGTCCACAACTTTGTCTTGTGATCCCTGAGGCTTCCACTGAGTCCATGATATAATGCTATTTAATGGACACAGTAGACTAGGTATTTCATTGCACAGTTTAATTTACCCTCATTAGTATCTTCAACCTGTTCTCTGTTTGTTTCTCTGATGCACCAGAGAGATTTTTGAAAGCATCGCTTTCACTATTAAGTCTTTGAAGAAGTCTCTTGTTGGTCCATTAAAAGATTTTACAGCCTGTTCTGAATCAATAAAAAGTGAATAGCGAGGAGAGCATGGCTCCAAATGTATGCCGTGACTATCGCTCCAAGTCTGTACCCTTCTTTAGTGATCTACTTGTTATTCAGAACTGATACAAAACCAATCAAAATGAAAAGCGCATTTAGAAACAACACAGTATACCTCTAGAATCCCTTTATTACCTCTGAATCTGAATAGCCACCAAAAGCCGCTCTCTGACTAATATACAGTGCCATGCATGAACTAATGATCAGCCTTTCATGACACTCTAATCATTCTTTTTCTGGTAGAAAGCACAAATTTAAAGAAGTTTGCTTAGCACTATTTGCATCTAAACTGACCGCATAACTTATATCAAATATCATTATTATAAAACAGCAACCCTTTTCATATGAAAAATGTTAATGATTTAAAAAAATATAGGACCCATCAATGGAAAATCACCCTTAGAATCAGGAACAAAAACACTTTTATTCCTGTGTTCTGCTTAAGAAGATATTGACAGTGTCTATAAACAAAGAAACGTATTGTGCTGCCACTTTAGATCAAATAGTTCTTATAATGCACCATAATTATCAATACCATTAAATGAATAAAGAGTTCATACAAAAAAAAAACAACAATAATTGTTATAAATATAAAAAGTCCTAATACATAAATTAATTCAACCAATAAGTGATGAAAAAGTGCTCATAAATAGATAAAAAAGTCAAATATATATATATATATCCATATAAGGTGCTCTAAAGCCTCCAAGTAAAAAGGGTGAATTCATATAATCAGACGTTGCCCAAAGCCATCTTGAACTGAAAAAATTCTTCACCACTGTGCAAACATTTAGGTAATGTATGGCCGCTTACCAGACCCTTAGACCTCAGAAAGAGAGAGGTCTAACTGTGCTTTAGGGAGAAACCCTAAAATAGATGGATGGATGATTTCCTCCTATTCCACTACCTGTCCACTAAGTGAATGTATGAATGTATAGAAGGTAAGCCTCCAGGTGGATAAATGGATAAATGGAAGGCCTCAACTACTTCCACCACTGAATGCCGCATTGACCATGATCTTACACTGAACTACACTGGGACATTTCAACAATCATTCACATAAAACTGCCATATGTAAGAAGAAGAGAATAACTCATTGTGCAGTATAAAGAAACATGCTTATTAAAACATATAAACATATATACTTTGAAATTCAATTGGCATATCTCAAATGTAACATCCAGTGCCCTGGCGGGCATGATGACATCACAGCTAGAGCTCCTCCCAATGCGTTTCACCCAAATGGACGTCATCGTCCAATTATTGTTGTTTTTGTGTATGCACTCTTTAATAATTTATTAGTATTGATCATTTTTTTCAATACTTTTTATTAAATTTTAAATTGTCCAACAAAGAAAAAGGAAACAACACACATGATTTTTTTTTTAGAAAGGTCCAAGATTGTCCAAATATGACTGTAACGCTCCTGCGTTTTTATTATAGGCTGGATTTGCAGCTGCAAAATCTCCACTCAGTAGTCATGTAGAGATGTGTTGAATACCAGATCCAACTCTCCAGGACTCATCACCGTGGGCCTGTCAGCTTCAACATACAGATATATACACACTCAATGAGATGTTCCTGGAGTGATAGTATGTATATGATAGTATGAAGGTGATGTGCTGAAGGGACAGGTGTGAACAGTGACAAGGATGGTAATCACTTGATAGGTTTTGTATAGGAGAGTTCAAGATGGTATTTAGGAATGCAGATAGGTTAGTATCGAGTATGCTAACAGGTGGTGAGGACAGCAGATGACAAATACAGGATAGACTAACCCAGTGCAAGGATAGATAGTAGTAGACAGGAGAGCTAGCAATCTATGCAGCAGTGCAGATGATAGATGGTAGTAGGCTCAAGAGCTAGCAATCTATGTAACAGTGCAGATGATAGGATAGTATGGATAGGTGGTAACAGTCCTTAATGTGCATAGGTAGATAGTGCAATAAGGTTATGGAGGGTTCCCCTGCGGGGTACTTATCACTTGTAATGTTAGTAGTTTAGAGAGGTCCAGTAGATAAGGAATGGTCCGGTAGCGAGATACAGGGATCAGTAGCGAGGTTCCGGTCTGCTCCAGGTAAAGGGAATAGCTGGAGGTTCCGATCGAGAGACAGGCTTGAAAGCATGTGGATAACAAGGCAGGTTGAACGAACAATGTGAGTGAGACCGCCGGCAGTTGAAATAGCCGCTCTGCGGCGCTCAGCAGTGACATCATCGTTCTTAAAGGTATATGCGTACCACCTGAAGAGAAAGGTGGGACGCATTACAGAGGAAAGTGGTGATTAAGGGTACCGGAGGTACCGGAATCTTACAATGACAAGCATTCAGTTGACATCAAATTATTATGTTTACAGTCAGGAGGGACATAAAAAAAACATATTTTAGAAAATATCCTGCTACCTCACACGGACTCAGACAATAACAGGAGTTGGGGAAAAATATGAAAGCCATAATAAAGATAACCAGAATGTGAAACAAAACACTGTGTTTATCAATATTTCCTAATGGTTGAGGAAGATAAATAATAGGAAAAATCTTACAAAACATTATTTTCTAATAAGCTTTATTAAATAGTTATCTGCTTTAGGATGTGTTAACGATATTTGCCATGGTATTGATAATTATGATGCACTATTTGATTTATTTGATCTGAAGTAGCAGTGCAACACGTTTGTTTGTTTTTTTACATTTTAAATCAGATGTGGTAATATAGTGAGTGCTGTTGTCACTAGTTTCTTTATTTTTTTGATGATTGGTTAGCATTCTAATCTTTTTGATTATGTCACATTTAGTGATTTGGTGGACACATTAGTGCAAGAGTTTATTTTAATATTTATTTACAGTGTTTGACAAGAAGAAAGTAAAATCTAAGATTTGCAAACTAGCATAGTGATTTGCAATTATTATTACACAGCAAAAGTGATATTTCCTTTACAACATTTTGTGGGAATGCACAAAAATGTGAAATTTACACAAAAATTTGAAATTTAACCACTTGCCTACAGTGCACTTTCACCCCCTTCCTGCCCAGACTGATTTTCAGCTTTCAGCGCTCTCACACTTTGAATGACAATTACTCAGTCATGCAACACTGTACCCATAAAAAAAATTTGTGTCCTTTTTTTCACACAAATAGAGCTTTCTTTTGATGGTATTTAATCACTACTGGGTTTTTTATTTTTTGTGCTATAAATAAAAAAAGACTGAAAATATTGTGAAAAAACGCATTTTTCTTTGTTTCTGTCATAAAATTTAGCAAATGAGTAATTTTTCTTCACAAATTTTGGCCAAAATTTATACTGCTACTTATCTTTGGTAAACATAACCCAAATAATTGTATATTATTTGGTCTTTGTGAAAGTTATAGAGTCCACAAGTTATGGTGCTAATCATTGAAAATTGATTACACTTGACCACACCTGATGTACTGAAGGCTATCTCATTTCTTGAGACACTAAAAAGTCAGGAAAGTACAAATACCTCCCAAATGACCCCTTTTTGGAAAGTAGACATTCCAATGTATTTAATAAGGGGCATGGTGAGTTTTTTGAAGTTGTCATTTTTTTCCCACAACTCTTTGCAAAATTAAGATTTTTTTTTTTACAAATTGACGTATTAACAGGTTATTTCTCTCACACAGCATATGTATACTTGCAACTACACCCCAAAACACATTCTAATACTCCTCCTGAGTATGGCGATACCACATGTGTGAGACTTTTTCACAGCCTGGCCACATACAGAGGCCTAACATCCAAGTAGTACCGTTCGGCATTCTAGGAGCACAAATTACACATATAATTTCCTGACAACCTATCGCACTTTTGAAGGCCCTGGAGCACCAGGACAATGGAAACCCACATAAAATTACCCCATTTTGGAAAGCAAACAGCCCAACGTATAATTTTTGAGGCATAATGAGTCTTTTGAATATGTAATTTTTTCCCACAAGTTTTTGGAAAATGTGGAAAGAAAATGAAAACACATTTTTTTTACACAAAGCTGTCCATTTATGCAATATTTCTAACACATAGCATGTACATAGCAAACATTGCACCCCAAAATACATTCTGCTATTCCTCCTGAGTATGGCGATACCACATGTGTAACACTTTTTCACAGCCTGGCCACATACATAGGCCTAACATTCAAGTAGCACTTTTCACAAAGTTGTCCATTTATCCACTTTAAGACTGGGCCTATTTTTGACACTTGGTGTTTACAAGCTAAAATCATTTTTTTTGCTAGAAAACTACTTAGAACCCCCAAACATTATATATTTTTTTTTATCAGAGACCCTAGAGAATAAAATGGAGATCGTTGCAATATTTTTTATCACACCATATTTGCGCAGCAGTCTTCCAAATGCGATTTTTTTGAAAAAAATTCACTTTTTTGAACTAAAAAATAAGAAAACAGTAAATTTAGCCCGATTTTTTTCCATAATGTGAAAGATAATGTTACGCCGATTAATTAGATACCCAACATGTCATGCTTCAAAATTGCGCATGCTCACAGAATGGCGCCAAACATTGGTACTTAAAAATCCCCATAGGCAACATTTTAAACATTTCTGCAGGTTACTAGCTTAGAGTTACAGAGGAGGTCTAGGGCTCAAATTATTGTTCTCACTCTAACGATCGCGGAGATACCTCACATGTATGGTTTGAACACAGTTTACATATGTGGGCGGGACTTGCGTATGCGTTTGCTTCTGCGCGCGAGCTAACGGGGACAGGGCGCTTTAATTTTTTTTTTTTCCTATTTATTTTATTTATTATTTTTTTATTTTTACACAGTTTAAAAAAAAAATGTTTTGATCATTTTTATTCCTATTAAAAGGAATGTAAACATCCCTTGTAATAGAAATAGGCATGACAGGTCCTCTTTATTGTGAGATCTGGGATCAAAAAGACCTCACAACTACAGTAAAAAAGAAAAAAAAAAAATTGTTGAAAAAGGAAAAAAAAAAGCGGCCCTTTAAACCGGTTGCAAGGCAACGTCTTTTGATGTAGCTCCGGTCCTCCAAGACCATAGAGTCGAGTGACTTCCTGTCTCTGAGGATCCGGGACCGGATAGTTTTCCCCGCTGCCGGCGGGTCCGGTAAGCTGGGAAAACGTCTGGGACGCGGCAGGAGGGGGGGAGGGCACCTCTTCCCCTGCACCGTAAGGGTAATTCCGCGGCGAATCCGCCACTGGGACCACCCTTATCTGAATGCTGACCGCCCGCCGTTTCAAAAAATACCGGGGTTATGGCAGCTATCTGCTGCTATAACCCTTAGTATTTAGCTTTTAATGGCCGACGCATATAGTCGTTAGGCGGTCAGTAAGTGATTGCATGTATATGGCAAACAGGTGACGATGACTGATGGGGTGACAGGTGACGATGACTGATGGGGTGACAGGTGACAATGACTGATGGGGTGACAGGTGACGATGACTGATGGGGTGACAGGTGACGATGACTGATGGGGTGACAGGTGACGATGATTGATGAGGTGACAAGTGACGATGATTGATGGGGGGACAGATGACAATCACTGACGGGGTGACAAGTGACGATGATTGATGGGGTGACAAGTGACGATCACTGAAGGGGTGACAAGTGACGATGATTGATAGGGTGACAGATGACGATGACTGATGGGCTGACAGGTGACGGTGATTGATGGGGTGACAGGTGACGGGCGATGGTCACTGATGGGTGACAGGTTACGGGCGATGGTGCACGGCGGTACTGATGGCAGTCTCTGGTGACAGGTGCACTTTAGGCTATGTCCACATATGAGTGTAGCGATCATGGGCAGAATCACTGCGATTCTGCCCGCGATCCAGAAATCATTGCAAATGGCGGGACGCATGTGCGTTGCCCGTGTTTTGCAATAGCACCCCAAACGCTGTGCGTTGTTGCTGCGATTTCCGCCTGCCGAATCGAGGTAACATCACGCAAACAACGCATGACGCCCCAAAGAAGCTCTTGTACCTTTTTTGGGCGTCATGCGATGTTTGTGCGCGATGTTACCGCGATTCAGCAGGTGGAAATCGCGGCATCGTACAGCGTTTGGGGTGCTATTGCAAATCACAGGCAACGCACAGGCATCCCGCAATTTGCAATGATTTCCGGATTGCGGGCAGAATCGCGGTGATTCTGCCCGCGATCGCTACGCGCAAATGTGAACGTAGCCTTATGGGTGTCAATTTCTGGGCACTGATGAGGTGACTGTTGGGTGACAGGTGCAATTGGGGGGGGGGGGCTGAGGACTGTGTGGGGACATTTATTTTTGTGAGTTTTACTTTTGCAGGTACACAGAGCAGTAACTCACTGTTTCTAGCTCTGCTCCCCTCACACTGGAAACTGTGTGCGGGGAGAAGAGCTAGTAACAGTGAGTTACTGCTCTTTGTTTACATTTTGTGATCGGCTGTGAATGGATTCACAGCTGATCACTTAGTAAACAGTCACTGTCAGTGACTGTTTACTACTGCCGGTAACAGCTGTGTTCCTCTTCCACTCTTCCATGATGACATCACGGAACTGGTTGATGTTAGAGACCTTACTCTCCTCCAGTTTCCATTTGAGGATGCCCCACAGATGCTCAATAAGGTTTAGGTCTAGAGACATGCTTGGCCAGTCCATCCCCTTTACCCTCAGCTTCTTTAGCAAGGCAGTGGTCATCTTGTAGGTGAATTTGGGATCATTATCATGTTGGAATTCTGTCTTGCGGCCCAGTCTTCGAATGGAGGGGATCATGCTCTGCTTCAGTATGTCACAGTATATGTTGGCATTCATGGTTCTCTCAATAAACTATAGCTCCCCAGTGCCGGCAGCACTCATGCAGCCCCAGACCATGACACTCCCACCACCATGCTTGACTGTAGGTAAGACACACTTGTCTTTGTTCTCCTCACCTGATTGCCTCCACATGTGCTTGATACCATCTGAAGCAAATAAGTTTATCTTGGTCTCATAAGACCACAGGACATGGTTCCAGTAATCCATGTCCTTAGTCTGCTTGTCTTCAGCAAACTGTTTGCAGGCTTTCTTGTGCATCATCTTTAAGAGATGCTTCCTTATGGGACGACAGTCATGCAGACCAATTTGATGCAGTGTGTGGCGTATGGTCTGAGCACTGACAGGCTGACCTCCCACCTCTTCAACCTCTGCAGCAATGCTGGCAGCACTCTATTTTCCAAAGACAACGTCTGCATATGACGCTGAGCATGTGCACTCAACCTCTTTGATCTACTAAGGCGAGGCCTGTTCTGAGTGGAACCTGTCCTGTTAAACCGCTGTATGGTCTTGGTCACTGTGCTGCAGCTCAGTTTCAGGGTCTTGGCAATCTTCTTATAGCCTAGGCAATTTTATGTAGAGCAACAATTTTCTTTTTCAGTTCCTCAGAGAGACTTTTTGCCATGAGGTGCCATGTTGAACTTCCAGTTACCAGTATGAGAGAGTGAGAGCGATAAAACCAAATTTAACACACCTGCTCCCCATTCACACCTTGTAACACTAACAAGTCACATGACACCGGAGAGGGAAAATGGCTAATTGGGCCCAATTTGGACATTGTCACTTAGGGGTGTACTCACTTTTGTTCCAAGCAGTTTAGACATTAATGTCTGTGTATTGAGTTATTTTGAAGGGGACAGCAAATTTACACTGTTATACAAACTGTATTGGTGTTGGGATTTGCTGCACATTAAAGCAGAGTTCCAGCCTAACCGCCCACTCACCTGTCCCACGGTCCAGCGATGCGCCGTCTTCTCCCTCTCTGCTCCGCGGTGCCGGCATCACTGATGTGGGCACCCGGCTGTGACAGTTTGCGGCTTCACAGCCGGGTACGCACTGCGCATGCGCGAGTTGCGCTATGCGTCGTGATTGGCCGGCAATCTTCTGGGACCTCTGACATGTCCCAGAAGATTGCAGGGAGGGAGGGAGAGAGGAGAACTTCCACTCAGGGCGCCGCGGCGCTCCGAGCGGAAGTGGGTGCGGGTACATGTCAAAACTAGGTACCTGCTCCCCCCCCCCAAAAAAATGACATGCCACATGTGGCATGTCAGGGGGTTAGGACTATTTAAAGCGGAAGTTCCACTTTTAGGTGGAACTCCGCTTTAAGATCACGTTATCCTTTGTTGGACTTACCTCATCACATTATTCACTTGGGAATTTTTTTGATGGACTTTTTTTGCTAATCTTTTGATTGGACTTTCATGTATCATTTGTTTATACATATTTCTTAGCACTGCACATTTCTTTTTGTATTTATACAAACTGTACACTCACTACTTTACATTGTAGCAAAGTTTCACTTCTTCAGTGTTGTTACATGAAAAGATATAATAAAATATTTACAAAAATGTGAGGGTTGTACTTTCTTTTGTGAGATACTGTATGTTCCAAATGTGCAATACATGTATAAGGGCCTGTGTCAACGGGGTTTGGGCTTGGGTCGAAGACATTGGTTTGATAACAGTTTGAGTTACATCTGTGATCATTCAGAATTTATTGATAGGTGCATTTTATCTGCAGATTACCCCCCTTTTGACTTCTACTTGGTCTACCTATAGACTTATATGGTAAAGCAAAGCCCAAATGAAGCAAACAGAAGCTTGCGAACCCAGACACTAATGCAAGTGGCTTTGCAGATGCTTTTTTTACATTTCACAGCCATAACATGGCCTGTGGCACTATAAGATCCCTCGGCAAAGTCCAAACAGGGTAGACCGCTCCAGGTGAGGCTAGGATCAGGTGCCGGTCGGATCCGCAATCCAAGATAGCTTCAGACAAAAAAGAATGACCGCACTTCTGATGGATTTTCAAGGAAAGGAGTATCTTTATTCCACATCAATCAAATGGCAGGTACAGGTACACACTGTGATAGCAGGACAATCGGTGGACGCGTTTCACGACTGGATATGTCGCTTATTCATCACCAGGCGGTGATGAATAAGCGACATATCCAGTCGTGAAACGCGTCCACCGATTGTCCTGCTATCACAGTGTGTACCTGTACCTGCCATTTGATTGATGTGGAATAAAGATACTCCTTTCCTTGAAAATCCATCAGAAGTGCGGTCATTCTTTTTTGTCTGAAACTATAAGATCCCTCTAAGGGTGAATGTGCAATAAGTATACTTACTGATAGTGGTCTCTGTTCTTCTGCTCCAGATTTTTGGAAATTGTGCTTATGTAAGTATTATCTTGCACCCCTGAGATCTTGCTCTGCAGCCTGCCTGGAGCTATCGTGCCTTTTCCGCAAAATATTCGTAGGCAGCTAATGCATCTATTGTGTAACTTCACAAGGTATTTATTTAACTTGATATAACAGGTAAAGTGGAGGTCCTGGACAGAATGCAGTGGTGTATTTAGGTTTTGTGCTGCCCTAGGCCTGACTAAACTTGTGAACCCCCTAATTTAAATATAAACCACCCCTTCCTGTAAAGGCCACACCCCTTCCTGTTTAGGACCCACCCGGTCATCTGTAAACCACAGACCACAATCACTGTTAGGAACACTCCCTGTGTACACTGAATTGCTGTCATGAATCTGCCAGTTAAGAGTTAACTTAGTGCAGACTAATTGCACTAATTGGCAAAAGGCTGGCCTATTTAAACACCACGGCAGCACTGAGCCATTGCTGTCTTGTCTGCAGCTTTACCTGTACTTCCTGATTCTGAACCTGCTGTTTCCTGTTGACTTCCTGATCGACCTCCCGGCTTGTCCACTACTTCGTCTGCTTGCTGCCCGCCCTGACCTTGGCTCGTTCCTGTGACCACTCTCCTGCCTTATCCTTGTCGGCTTATCTGCTTCCGATTCTGGACGTGTTCACCTCCTGGTGGGGCAACCCTGGGGACCGCGACCTGGTGTTAGCTTGCAGCACAGTCTATCCCCACCATCAGGGGCTCTAGTGAAAACCAGCTAGCACTTAGACTCCGCACCTCAGACTAGCCCGTGTCTACCACCAGTGTGACCCGTCCGTGTTCCTGTTGTACCAGATCCCACAAGGCTACCTCTGCACGTCAGGCTCAGCCACCATCACCATTACAGTACAAGACAGCCATGTCGGAGCCTGCAAGAGGGGCCTCTCCTCTGGACGAGATCTGCCAACACTTGGCAGCATTGTTGCAAACAGTCAAGTCGCTCCAGGACAGCTATGTGCACTTGGAGGAACGGTTGCACTCTGTGACTAACCCAGGGAACCCTCCTGTTTCTTTGGTACCCCCAACTTCTACAACACCAACAGGTTCGGTCTCAGGACCCACAGTGGTGATGCTACCACCTGAACCCAGGGTTCCTACACCAGAGCGATTTTCAGGCGATCGGGGCAAATTTAGGACGTTCCGTATCGCATGCGAACTTTATTTCTCACTGCAGCCCCGGACTTTCTCCTTGGAAGCCACCAAGGTTGGATTTGTCATCTCCCTACTCTTGGATGAACCCCAGTCCTGGGCACACCGACTTCTTGAAAAGCGCAGCCCACACATAGACTCCTTGTCTTCTTTTTTTGGTGCCATGGCTCAATTATACGATGATCCACAGTGCACTTCCACAGCGGAAGCTGCTCTTCATGCACTCCAGCAAGGCCGCAGAGCAGTAGAGGAGTACGTCACGGATTTTAGACGGTGGAGTACTGATACCGAGTGGAACGACGCAGCACTACGTCACCAGTTCCGCTCAGGCCTATCTGAGGGTCTGAAGGACGAGCTAGCCCGAGTTGGCGTTCCAGACTCCCTAGAGGCATTGATTTCATTGGCTATCCAGATAGATCGCCGGCTTCGTGAGCGCCGTGTGGAAAGGTCTGCGCCGCACCCACGCCCGTTCTGGATGATGCCGCGGTTCGCAACTCCGGCTCATGTCACCTCCACCAGGCCCATTCCGGCCAACCTGGCTCCTGCTAACTTCACACCAGATGCCCCAGAACCCATGCAGCTTGGCGTTATGCGGTCTACCCTAACCGCTGAAGAACGACACCGCCGGCAAAAGAATAACCTCTGCCTATACTGTGGTGAAGCCGGCCATTACGTACGTTCTTGCCCAGCAAAGTTACGTAAGTTTCTCTCCATCTCTCCTTCAAGTTATCCAGCATCCGCTGCCAGTGCTACTCACTTAGCGCTTCCTGTTTCGTTTCAACTCCCGGGAGGTACAATACCAGTCACCGCAATTATTGATTCTGGAGCGTGCAGCTGTTTCATTGATCTCACGTTCGCCATCCAACAACACATCCCTCTTCAAACCAAGACTCAAGGACTTTCCATTTTTCTTGCAGATGGGTCTCATATTAAGTCTAGATCTGTGACTCAGGAGACCCCTCCACTTCCTATGGTCACTTCTTCAGGTCACAAAGAGCTACTAAGCCTGGATGCTATTGCTTCCCCTTTATTTCCGGTTATCCTGGGATTGCCATGGCTGCAGGCCCACAACCCGCAGATCGATTGGATGACAAGAACGATCAAATTTTAGTCTGATTACTGCATAAACTCCTGTTTACCGGTCTCTCTCAGCCCTGCCAGTACCCTGCTCTGTTTGGACTCTGACACAGATCTGCTTTCTGCCGTGCCTAAGCCTTATCATGGCTACCTGGACGTTTTTAGTAAACGGGGGGCCGAGTCCCTTCCTCCTCATCGCACATACGACTGCCCGATCGAGTTACTTCCTGGGGCCGGGATTCCATTCGGTCGAATCTTCCCTTTGTCAGAACGGGAATTGGAGGCTCTGAAAGAATACGAGGATGAAAATCTAAAGAAGGGGTTCATTCGTCCATCGACATCCCCAGCAGGGGCAGGAATCTTCTTCGTGGAAAAAAAGGACCACTCTCTCCGCCCCTGTTTGTACTACCGGGAACCGTTACCCTCTTCCCCTGGTACCAGAACTTTTCCAAAGACTAAGGTCAGCCTCCATTTTCACTAAGTTGGACTTACGTGGGGCCTATAATTTGGTCCGTATTCGTGAGGGGGATGAGTGGAAAACAGCGTTTCGCACCAGGTTTGGGCATTTTGAATATCTGGTGATGCAGTTCGGCCTGTGCAACGCCCCAGCAACCTTTCAACATTTTGTAAATTATATTTTCAGAGACTGGTTAGATATCTTTGTTATTGTCTACCTGGACGATATCTTGATTTTCTCTGCATCCCTGGATCAACATAGGGGACATGTCAAAAATGTCCTCGGCAGACTCCGCCAACACGGATTATATGCCAAGCCTGAGAAGTGCGAATTTGAACGCCAGAGTATTCAGTTCCTAGGTCTCATAATTTCCACTCAAGGAATTAAGATGGATCCCCAAAAGGTCTCAGCCATCTTGGACTGGCCACCCCCGTCAGACAAGAAGGGGGTCCAGTGCTTCGTAGGTTTTGCCAACTTTTAGAGGAGATTTATTAAGGGATTCTTTGACATCATTTCCCCCATTACACAGCTCACGAAGCAGAATACCCGGTTCAATTGGCCTCCTGAAGCCCAGACTGCCTTTCTAACCTTGAAAAGGCTCTTTACAACTGCTCCCATCCTGAGTCACCCGAATCCTGCCCTTCCTTACCTTCTCGAAGTAGATGCATCAGAAGTGGCCGTGGGGGCAGTTATTTCGCAAAGGCAGGGTACTAAAGATCTCATACATCCTATAGCCTTCTTCTCTCGTAAACTTTCCCCAGCAGAAAGGAACTATGACATTGGCGATCGGGAACTTCTGGCCATTAAGGCTGCCCTTGAGGAGTGGAGGTACTTGTTGGAAGGGGCAACGCATCCTATCCTCATCTTCACAGATCACAAGAATCTTGAGTATTTAAGAGCTGCTAAACGGCTGAGGCCACGTCAGGCACGTTGGGCATTGTTTTTCTCAAGATTTTCCTTCCATATTACCTACCGGCCGGGATCTAAAAATGTCAAGCCAGATGCGCTCTCCCGCATGTTTGATGATCCAAAGAAAGTGCCAGTACCCGACACCATCCTGTCCGCAGGTAATTTTTTGTTATTACAGACCAACCTGATGGCCCAAATAAAGCAAGCTTCTGCAAAGAATCTCTGTCTCCCTGAGGTGTCCCTGGTACCCAGAGATGGGTTATTATGGCTTGAAGACAAGATCTTTGTCCCTGAAGAGGTCCGAGTGACGGTTCTAGGGTTATGCCATGACCACCCTCTGGCGGGCCATTTTGGTACTCATAAGACCCTGGATCTATTAAAACGAACATTTTGGTGGCCAGATCTGGAACAGAGTTGCAGGGAGTACGTGAAGTCTTGTACCGTCTGTACCCGGAGCAAGTCTGTAAGAAACAAGGCGTGGGGCCTGCTCAGGCCACTACCAGTCCCTGACAGGCCTTGGAAGATGGTCGCCATGGACTTCATAGTGGAGCTTCCCCCCTCAGAGGGCTGTTCCGCCATTTTTGTGGTCGTTGATCGTCTATCTAAGATGGCCCATTTCTTGCCACTCAGGAATACGCCCGCGGCCAAGGAGACCGCAGAAGTTTTTATTAAAGAGATCGTTAGGCTTCATGGGGTTCCTGCAAATATTGTTTCAGATAGAGGGGTCCAGTTTACTTCCCGCTTCTGGAAAGCCTTGTGCGACGCGTTGAAGATTGAGCTGTCCTTGTCTTCCGCCTACCATCCTCAGACTAATGGAGAAACCGAAAGGACAAACCAGACGTTGGAACAGTATATCCGTTGTTTCACCACATTTGTCCAGGATGACTGGGTGGCCCTACTACCATTGGCAGAGTTTGCATACAACAATGCTAAACATTCTGCTACAGGGCAAGCTCCATTCTTCGCAAACTACGGTTTCCATCCGTCCTTCTTACCGGATGTTCCCGCTGAACCCACAGTTCCAGCAGTACAGGATATCATTAGTTTCCTCAACCGCAATTGTAAACTGCTGCAGGATGCTATAATAAGGGCACAAGCAGCCTCTAAAAAAATTTTTGACAGGAAGAGGAGAGGGGAACTAATCCTTCAACCAGGTGACCAAGTATGGCTATCTACATGCAACCTCCGCCTAGCCTGTCCCTCAAAGAAATTGGCACCCAAGTTTATTGGACCCTTCCCGGTCAAGAGGAAACTCAACGAGGTCTCATATGAATTACACTTACCTGATTCTCTTAGAATTCATCCGGTGTTTCATGTCTCCTTGTTAAAACCTACAGTCCCTAACTCCTTCCCGGGCAGAAGCTCGGAACCACCCAAACCTGTGATTGTCGATGGGGAGGAAGAATATGAGGTGGAGGCTATTTTGGATTGCAGGAGGAGGAGAGGTCAATTACAATTTCTCATAAAGTGGAAAGGTTACGGCCTGGAAGAAAATTCCTGGGAACCAGAACGGAATATCCATGCTAAAGAACTGATCTATGCTTTCTTTCGCAGTCACCCACAAAAGAAAAACCTATTGGGCACCCGGAGGTTGCCCTTAAGGGGGGGGGGCAATGTTAGGAACACTCCCTGTGTACACTGAAGTGCTGTCATGAATCTGCCAGTTAAGAGTTAACTTAGTGCAGACTAATTGCACTAATTGGCAAAAGGCTGGCCTATTTAAACACCACAGCAGCACTGAGCCATTGCTGTCTTGTCTGCAGCTTTACCTGTACTTCCTGATTCTGAACCTGCTGTTTCCTGTTGACTTCCTGATCGACCTCCCGGCTTGTCCACTACTTCTTCTGCTTGCTGCCCGCCCTGACCTTGGCTCGTTCCTGTGACCACTCTCCTGCCTTATCCTTGTCGGCTTATCTGCTTCCGATTCTGGACGTGTTCACCTCCTGGTGGGGCAACCCTGGGGACCGCGACCTGGTGTTAGCTTGCAGCGCAGTCTATCCCCACCATCAGGGGCTCTAGTGAAAACCAGCTAGCACTTAGACTCCGCACCTCAGACTAGCCCGTGTCTACCACCAGTGTGACCCGTCCGTGTTCCTGTTGTACCAGATCCCACGAGGCTACCTCTGCACATCAGACTCAGCCACCATCACCATTACAATCACAGTCTATCAGTGCCCATCAGCATAGCTTCATCAGTTCCCATAAGTTCAGCCTCATCAGTGCTGCCTCTTTACTGCCCGTCAGTGCAGCATATCAGTGTGGCCTCATCCAGGGGAGGACTGGGCCAGGGGGCAGGGGGGCTTCTCTTCACCAAGGATTCTTGGTGAAGAGAAGTAAAAAGTCCACACCGCTGACCTACTGAGTGCGGGTTGAAGACAGGGACAGAGAGCAGGCCCCCCCCAGCATGGATGGCGTAAACTGTGTCTAAACAGAGGCCGGTTTCATGCCCCACTGGAGACTCTTCTCCCCCAGCCAGCCCCGACCGAGCTGTCCCAGCTCCCCCCAACCGCCCCCTGCTGGCCAAGTCGGGAACCCAGATTCAGCCAGGGAGTAGAGAGTACCTGGAACAGAGCTTCAGCTTGGAATGGGGGTCAGGAGGAGGATGGGAAGAGGGAGAGTGGGAGGGGGGCCAAGTTGCTGCACCATGGGCCTCTGGTCTATACTTGCCCCCTGGGCCGAAATTTGCCAGTCTGCCCCTAGCCTCATCAGTGGCCACCAGTGCAGCCTTATCAGTGCCCATTAGTGTAGCCTTATGTCACGGGTTTAGTAAGATTACTCTTTTAAAATATTTGGACTTGTGTTTGCTGCCACTAATTGTAATTATAGGATTATTTCACTTTTTTGTATAATAAATAGGAAGTCCATAGTCATTATACAAATAATGAAATATTTTTTTTGCTGCCCCTCTGCAAAGTGCCACCCTAGGCCTGGGCCTTGTTGGCCCAGGCAAGGATACAGCACTGACAGAATGCACTATCAATTACCACTTTTGGTGGTTGTACCACCTTGCCTGACCGCAAACATAAATTTAAATGTAAGTTACCATAGATCCTGTAATCTGGCTAAGAATGATGGTAGCAGTTTCAGATAGCACGGACAATCCTCTTCTTCAGAGACCCACTGTCTACATAGAACACTATTTAAATAAGAACAAGATTTGGCAGCAGCTGCTGCTGCTAAACTATGTGCATGTGAAACAAATGTAAAGTAAAAAATTGTTTAGAGTCATAAGAGAGGGAGCAGTTTTTAAAAGTACAGGCAAGCACATTCGGCCATGTATAGTCAAAAATGCAGAAATGAAACACTATATAAAAAAATACACATCATTTTCAATCAGCCATAACATTATTGATTATCTTGCTACAATGGCATCTGAAAGTCAGTGGGTTATTTTAGGCAGCAAGGGAAAATGTTGTCTCTCAAGATGATGTGTTGAAAGCAGAAAAAATTGGAAAGCAAAAGAATTTGAGTTTCAAGGGTTGTAATGACTAATAAACTGGGTCAGAGAAACTCCAAAACTGCAGCTCCTGTGGGATGTTTCTGGTCTGCAGTGGTCAGTACCTACCAAAAATGGTTCAAGGAAGGGAAAGCAGTGAACCAGTGACAGGATCATGGGTGGCCAATTCTCATTGATGCACATGAGGAGCAAAGGCTGGCCGGTGTAGTCCGATCCAATAGAGGAGCTACTGCAGCTCAAATTGCTGAAAAATGTAATGCTGGTTCTGATAGAATGGTGTCAGAACACACAGTGTTTGTTGTGTATGGTGCTGCGTAGCCACAGACAGTCAGGGTGTGCATGCTGACACATATCCATAGCCAAAAATGCCTACAATGTGAGCATCAGAACTTGACCACGGAGCAATGGAAGAAGGTGATGAATTTATGGCTCTGCTGTACACAGGGAAGTAGTGATCTGTTTTCTAGGTCTGTTCATGTCTCTTTAAACTTGGTGGTTGATTACTGTACTCCTGCCTGTTTCTGGAAGAAACTTTTAGAGAACACAGTAGGAGGGTCAACCACTGGAGTAATGAATGTTTATCTATTCTCAGACTCGAGTCCTGCGGGAATGCATGGGAACGGCGTTCCTGTACTTTTTCCACAGCAGGAATGCCATTCCTGTTAGCAGCCATGTCATGCAGGACTGACTGTCACTGGCCTTTGTATGCGAGCTGTCTGTGCCATCTGTGTGTGAGAAGAACAGAACCGTTCAGCCAGCATTAGAGGAAGCAGAGCCAATGCTTCCTGTATAGCGCCAAAAGTGATACCAAATTTACTCCGCCTCCGTCTGTAACAGGAGTGATACAGGAAGCATTGGCTCTGCTCTCTACTGTAGCCACATGCTTCCTCTAGTTCCAGCTCCTGTCACAGATTTACACTGATGCTCGGGGATGGACGGTGGGTCAGGAACCATCCAGCAGTACCCACCAGCAGTACCAGCCAGGAAAACCTGCCAGCAGTAGGGATGATCGAACGGTTCGGGTTGACTATCGGTTCGACCCGAACATTGACTGTTCGAGGTTCGGCCGAATTTAGAACTTTTTGCTGAAAAAGTTCGGAATTCGGCAACCAGAACCGACCAAAATGCAATGGGCCAGGAAATGGGCTTTAAAAGCCTGTGATTGGACCAGAACCATTAGTAAAAGCCAATTGAGGGGGCAGGAGAATTCTAGGAATGTGATTGGAGTGTCTAGGGGGTCCAGAGGCCAATCATTAGTGAATACGCCCCCCAGTATATAAGATAGCCCCCGCCAAATTTCTACCATTTTAATACAGAGACACGGAAGAGAGTGGAAGCAGTTCTGTTACTTCTGCTTCAAAGTGTCATTTAGCAATTATTAGTGTGAGGAAAGGGATATCTAGTGTAGTTAGGGTGCTATTTTCCACTTTAGTTAGCTTCAAAAATCAAGTTTCTGTAGGGAAAGTGTTAAGTGCCAGGGTGACTGTAGTGTAGTGTAGGGTGAACTGACACTGAAGGCTATGGCATGGTGACCAAACACTTCCATTTCAGGGTGACCGCTATAGAGAAAAGATTGTTTTCTCTTATGGGACTTTCAGATCAGCGATATGGCTTCTCTCCGGTCAGCCTGCTTTTTGCTGCAGGCGTTTATAGGGCTTTTTTGAGGACAAGTTTGGAGTCAGGCATGACATCTGAACTTGTGTATAGGGGTATATATACACACACATGTATGTATATATACACCTACACATATATAGGTGTGAAAAGAGCAGAACACTATGCTTGCGCTAATGAAATAATTAACAGGAATATGGCTCTGCTCCTATCACACCTATATGTGTGTATGTGTATAATACATTTAAGTGTGTGTGTATATATACCCCTATACAGAAGTTCAGATGTTTTGCCTCCCTCCAAAGACCCCAAAAAAATGCCCAAAAAAACGCCTGCGCCAAAAAAAAAACGCCCAGGTGTGTTATTGCAGGCTTTTTTTTGGGCATTTTTTTGGGGTCTTTGGAGTCAGACAAAACATCTGAAATTCTGTATAGGGGTATATATACACACACATGTATGTATATATACACATACACATATATAGGTGTTATAGGAGCGGAGCCATATGTCTGTTAATTATTTCATTAGCGCAAGCATAGTGTTCTGCTATTTTCACACCTATATATGTGTAGGTGTATATATACATACATGTGTGTGTATATATACCCCTATACACAAGTTCAGATGTTTTGCCTCCCTCCAGAGACCCCAAAAAAATGCCCAAAAAACGCCTGCGCCAAAAAAAACGCCCAGGTGTGTTATTGCAGGCTTTTTTTTGGGCATTTTTTTGTGGTCTTTGGAGTCAGGCATGACATCTGAACTTGTGTATAGGGGTATATATACACACACGTGTATGTCTATATACACCTACACATATATAGGTGTGAAAATAGCAGAACACTATGCTTGCGCTAATAATTAACACCCATATGGCTCCGCTCCTTTCACACCTATATGTGTGTAGGTGTATATATACATACATGTGTGTGCATATATACCCCTATACACAAGTTCAGATGTTTTGCCTGACTCCAAAGACCCCAAAAAAATGCCCAAAAAAAAAGCCTGCAATAACACACCTGGGCGTTTTTTTTTTTTTTTTTTGGCGAAGGCGTTTTTTTGGGCATTTTTTGGGGGTCTTTGGAGTCAGGCAAAACATCTGAACTTGTGTATAGGGGTATATATACACACACATGTATGTATATATACACCTACACACATATAGGTGTGAAAGAAGCGGAGCTATATGGGTATTAATTATTTTATTAGCGCAAGTATAGTGTTCTGCTACTTTCACACCTATATATGTGTATATATACATATAAGTGTGTGTGTATATATACCCCTACACAGAAGTTCTGATGTTATGCCTGCCTCCAATAACCCCCAAAAAATGCCCTAAAAAACGCTTGCTGCAAAACTGGCAAGGTGTGAAAATAGCGGAGCCATATCCCTGTTCTATAAGTGACCTAATAGAAACAATCTTTTTTTTTTCTGGTTCTGGACATGCTACAGAGCTGAAACTTCACAGGTACACTTTTTAGACCCCCCAGACACTAAATCCAAAAATCTCATTTTTTTTTTTTCAACAATTTTTTCAATAATTGGCTCTCTATCAAAAATTACAATTTTTAAGAATTTTTTTTGTGTGATTAATAGTCTCTGGGGCATGACCCAGAACCCTAGGCACTTTTTAGGGGCATTTATTGGGTTTTAGGGCTTCAAAATGGTGTTTTTTGATTACCGAAGTTCGGGTCCCATTGATTTCAATGGGGTTCTGAAATCCGGGCCGAACTTTCTGAAAGTTCTGGTGTTCTGGTCGAACCAAACTTTTGAAAAGTTCGATCATCCCTAGCCAGCAGTACCAGCCAGCAGTACCAGCCAGCATTACCCACCAGTAGTACCAGCCAGCAATACCCACCAACAGTACCAGCTAGCAGTACCCACCAGCAGTACACCCCCCAGTAGTACCAGCCCTGGAGGACAGGCAGAAGCAGCCATCAGCCATACCCACCTGGGAAATGGCAGCAGCAAGCAATACCTGCAGGAATCCTGAGGAAGAAGTGAAGACTGAGGTCAGTTGGGTTGCAGGTAAACTGCAGTGCAGCTGTGTAAAAGCAGCTTTAGGCCCCTTTCACATGATCGGTTCGATTGGGTCCGCCTGTCTGTCTTTCAGATGGACCCAATCGGACCCTCCATTGACCTCTATAGAGTGTAAGGTGTAAACGGCTTTCTGTTGGTTTACACCCGCCTATCTCCTATCTGATCCACTTAAAAAAACAGAAGGGAATCCGTCCCCCTCTGTCAGGGAGAATCGGTTCGGAGGGCCCATAGAGTAGAGCGGGCTGTGTCCATGTCTGCTTTGCATATGCTGAGTGGACACAAACCTGTCATCTGCCTGCTCTGCTCATTGTGGCCTGTGACCAGTTACTAAGTCGCTAAAGTGGCGCTCGCTACTCAAAAGGTAAGGCACCCCTGTTGTAAGGGCATGAGTTCCGGATGGAGAGGTGCGCTGTAGCAGCCTTCCCCCTTAGTTTTGCCATGGTGTGTGGCGCAGGGAAGGAGTCCCGGATGGAGAAATGTTCAGTATTGTAGCAGGAGATCAGCAGGGAAATCACAAAGATCTCCCATGAAGTTAATAAAAGACCACTGCCACTGTCGCGGCTGGCCTTAACACTTTCATCACTGTGGTTGGCAGGTCTAACTATTCTTCACTACCTCCAATGCGCTGAGAGCATGGCATCAATACTAGGCTTTAATACTGCGTAAATTGGCACCAATACTAGGCTTTATTTCTCCGTACAATGGCACCAATACTAGGCTTTATTACTGCATAAACTGGCACCAATACTAGGCTTTATTACTGCGTAAGCTGGCACCAATACTAGGGGTTATTACTGCGTAAACCAGCACCAATACTAGTTGTTATTACTGCGTAAACTGGCACCAATCCTAGCTTTATTACTGTATAACCTGGCATCAATACTAGGCTTTCTTACTGCGTAAACTGGCACCAATATTGGGCTTTATTACTGCGTAAACCGGCATCAATACTAGGCCTAATTACTGCATAAACTGGCATCAATACTAGGCTTTATTACTGCTTAAACTGGCACCAATACTAGGGGTTATTACTGCATAAACTGGCACCAATACTAGGCTTTATTACTGAGTGAACTGGCACCAATACTAGAGGTTGTTACTGTGTAAACTGGAACCAATACTAGGCTTTGTTATTGGGTAAACTGGAACCAGTACTAGGGGTTATTACTGTATAAACCGGCATCAATACTAGGGGTTATTACTGTGTAAACTGGCACCAATGCTAGGCTTTATTACTGCGTAAACTGGCACCAATACTAGGCTTTATTACTGCGTAAACTGGCACCAATAGTAGGGCTATTATTGCATAAACTGGCACCAATACTAGGGGCTATTACTGCGTAAACTGTTTGCTGAAATTGCTTTAAGCTATAAAGAAAAGCTTTTGAGAGTTTTCCTCTTTCTAGGGTCTGAAGCAATACCTGAGAAAGAAATTAAATCTCTTAAAAGTTTGTCTTTTAAGTGTTCGGTTAGCACAATAAAAAGGTATATTTACATACTGCATTACTCTTGTATTTTGTAACCTTATGTATATATACTTATTTAGTTTTTTCAGTGATATGATATAGTGGTGAAAATTATGAGAGCCCCCCCCCCCCAGTTTTGACTGTGGTATCGTATGTGCCCCCCCATATATTGTTCCTAGAGTTGCCACTGTGTGACAGGCGGTACACCAGCAGACGCCGACACAGCTCGCAATAGTAAGTGCCGCACACTGATTGAGACAGAACCAAATGTGTCTTTCACCCTTTCCACCCTCTCTTTCAGTAATTTTTATTTTTTACTGTTTTTATTTGTACAGAAATGAGCAAACAAAAGGGCAGTATTATAGATTTCTTCTCAAAGGCTTCCAGTAACAAATCACATACTGAGTCTGCAAGTTGCTCATCCCAGTATGAGCCTCCATTTCAGCAGGATGACCCAGTGTCCTCTGCCAAAACTACACCAGTCAGTAACTCAGCTGTAGTTGACTTAGTTACTGAAGATACAGCTGCTCATGTTAGTGAGAGAATCCTTCTACCAGAAAGTTGGGACCAGCATCAATGGCTAGAATTTAAAAAAAGTACCCTTGGCTGTTTGTAGAAAATGGCCTTTTAGGATGCAATGTGTGTCGTGAGGTTAAACACCTTGGAGTGCCTGTTTCACAGGGAGTATCTATTTCAAAAGAATGGAACCAGCAGCTGCCGACACATCTCGCAATAGTAAGTGCCGCACACTGATTGAGACTGAGCAGAGGCTCGAAGGATAAAGACACAGCCACAGTAGGCTGCCAGCAGTCCTCCTGTTTGTGAGGCTTATTCAGAGTGTTTTTATTCTGGGGATGCTGCCCCTGGGATGCAGACTGTACACTGGAGAGCTGACGTTAGGCCTCAGCATGTGCTTCGCTGAGGGCCTGAAGAAATCCGGAGTGAAAGATATTTGCTGGAGGGTATCAAATATGGAAGCTGACCTAAAGAGGGATCCTTTTATCATGGAAGAATGTTGTATGGAAACTGGTAGGCGACAGCGGTTCTTGGACATTGTGAGTAGGACCTTTGCTTAGGACACCAGGTGTGCATGTGCTTTAGGGGGTTGAATGCCAAAAATGGCTGCAAGGACTGGGACTGTTTAAAAACTGTCTCAAATTAGCTGGCTAAACTCTTTGCTTTCAACCAAGGCTGTGTAATGTTCCGGTACCTATGGTACCCTTGTTCCTATATTTCTCCTCTCTTTGCGTCCCATCTTGTATATACAAAGGACGCATACACCTTTAAGACCGGATGACATCACTGCCGAGCGCCGCTATGAGCGGCTATTTCAATCGCCGGTTTGCTCTCACGTGATCACCCCTCTCCTCTGGACATTGTATTTCCTAAGCCTATCTAAGTGATAAGTACCCCGCAGGGGATTCTTACTAACCAATCTCCTACTGTCATCTACTGCAATTACCAAGACTATCTGTATCTATCTATTCACTATCATCTGCATAAGACTGTTAGCTCTTGGGACTACCTTGAACTATCCTTGCACTAGGTTACTCTGTCTAAAGTATACTCCATCTGTGTCCTCTTACCATCTGCACTATACTTGACATCAGAACCTATCTGCTTACCATCACCTGCAACTCTCCTATACTACTTCTAGTGCTCACCATCCAATAGCCTGTCTCTCATCTATATATCCTCATATACTCTATCCCTCCATTAAACATCTATTAATATATATATAGTATATAACAGGCTGTACACGGTGATGAAGTCCTGAGAGTTGGATATGCTGTTCAACAGATTCTCTACAAGGCTACTGAGTGTAATAATTCTGCAGCTGTAAATCCATCCGCAAACAAAAAAGCATGAACGTTACAGATTGAACGAGCCTTTAAAAAAAATATGGATTCAGCAGAATTATCCACTCATGTACTACAATTAAAACAACAAGTAGATGCATTGATCCATGCACTTACAGAGGTAAAAAATGACAATCAAACCTTGAGACAGCAGCTTGGCCGTCTCACACAGCCTCCTGCTGCTCAGCCCCGTGAGCCTAAGATAAACCCTCCTATAGTGTTTTCTGGTGATCGGAGCAAATTCCGTGAATTTAAAAACGCATGTCAATTGTTTTTTTTGTTAAAACCTCTAACCTACACCACTGACCAAATTAAGGTTTGTACCATCATCTCCTATTTAACGGGTGAACCCCGGGCCTGGGCAGATGCTCTCTTTGAAAAGGATGATCCACTCCTTAATTCTTATCCCTTATTTCTAACACAACTTGCTACTTTATATGAAGACCCCAACAAGCAGAGTACCGCTGACACCCAGTTATGGGCCCTAAAACAAGGAAGGAGACCTGTTGAAGATTTTGTGGCGAATTTTAAAAGATGGTCCCCTGATTCAGGGTGGAACGACACATCTTTGCGAACGCAGTTTAGACTCGGCCTATCTGAGGCCGTTAAAGACGAGCTCGCCCGAGCGGATTTACCTGGCACTCTAGAGGGACTGATCCAGACCAGTATCAATATTGACAGACGACTACGAGAAAGAAAGGCTGAGAAGATGGGCTCACCATTTTTCAGTCCTTCTCGGATGTTGCCTGCTGACCCTACTCCTATGGAAGTAGGAATGATACGTCCACCTCTGACCCTTTCTGAACGTGCCAGGAGGAAAACCGAACATCTTTGCATGTACTGCGCATCCCCGAATCATCTGGTAAACGACTGTCCTCTTGTCCGCAGAAAAGAGGGTGAGTGTTCAAATGTCTTGCTAGGGGGACTCACAACTTCCTTTCCTAATCCTTATCTTTTTGTTCAATTAACATTGCAGTGGGACCAAACTAGGATCACCACCAAGGCTATGATTGACACAGGATCTTGTGGAAACTACATTGACATTTGTTTTGTCTCCCTTAATAAAATACCTATTGTTTCAAAACCCAAACCTGTCTCCGTTAGTTTTATTAACGGTACACCTTTATCCTCTGGTCCTATCACCAGTCAGACACAGGCACTTCTAGTAACTGCTGACGAGTCTCATGTGGAGACCACCACCTTTGATGTATTAACTTCGCCACATTTTCCAATCATTTTGGGACTTCCCTGGTTACACATACATCAACCAATCATCGATTGGAAAACAAGAACGTTAGCCTTCTCTTCTCACTATTGCGAGACGACGTGTAACCTCCCCACACATGATAGGATCCTGTCTGTACTGCCAGATGACATTATTCCTAAGTGTTATCAAGATTTATCGGAGGTTTTCCTCGAGAAAAACGCTCAAATGTTACCTCCTCACAGGGACTATGATTGTTGTATCGATCTGCTCCCTAATAGCAAGTTGCCTTACGGACATGTATATCCTCTCTCACAGGATGAACTCTCTCACCTTAAAGAGTATCTGGATGAAAACTTGGCAAAAGGATTCATCCGACCTTCTACTTCCTCCACTGCTGCTGGGCTTTTCTGTGTCCACAATAAGGACTCTAGCCTTAGGCCTATCATTGATTTCAGACAATTAAATGCCATCACAATAAAGGATCGTTATCCTTTACCTCTTATTCCTGAACTTATCGAACAGGTGCGTGGGGCTTCTTTCTTTTCAAAATTGGACCTAAAAGGGGCATACAATTTAATTTGAATCAGTAAAGGGGATGAATGGAAGACGGCATTCAGAACCAGATACGGACTGTTTGAGTACCTTGTAATGCCATTTGGGCTATGTAATGCCCCCGCAGCCTTCCAACGTTTTATAAACGAGATATTCCGAGACTTGCTTGATGTTTGTGTGGTAGTAAATTTGGACGATATACTTATCTATTCTCATTCCTTACCTGAGCACATAAAACATGTGAGACTTGTGTTGTCAAGACTACTTGCACATAACTTATATGTTAAATCAAAGAAATGTCTCTTTCATAAAGAGGAGGTACTATTCCTAGGATATATTATATCTAAAAGTGGAATCAAAATGGACATGAGCAAAATATCCTGCATTCTGGATTGGCCTGTGCCAACCACTCGCAAAGCATTACAAAGGTTCCTAGGATTCTCTAATTACTATAGGAAATTCATTAAAAACATCTCCTCGATTGTGAAACCTCTCACACAACTTACAAGCACGAAGAGACCATTTAATTGGTCAAAGGAAGCAAATGGAGCATTCTCTCTGCTGAAATCAAGCTTTACTACTGCCCCCATACTATGCCATCCAGACCCATCCCTTCAATACATCTTGGAGGTAGATGCATCTAATATGGCAGTAGGAGCAGTTCTCTCACAACGACCAACAAACACCTCACCTCTTCACCCAGTTGCTTTCTTTTCAAAGTCATTAAGTAGCCCCGAGGTGAACTACCCAGTAGGTGAGAAGGAGTTATTAGCCATAAAACTGGCATTAGAGAATTGGAGACATCTACTTGAGGGCACTCAATTGCCAATTCTGATATATACTGATCACAAAAACCTCCAATACCTTCAGACTAATAGAACTCTTTCCCACCGGCAGGTACGGTGGTCGTTATTCTTTCTGAGATTTAATTTTTTAGTAACTTACACGCCCGCAGACAAAAATAAAAAAGCGGATGCACTCTCACGACTAGCCGAGAAAGATTGCACTGAGGTTCCCTCAGTTCCTATAATACCACTTGAACGTATTATCGGAGTCGTTCGCTCACTGAAGGAGGAGATTTTGCACAGCATAGGGTTGGATTCACCTCCACCACAACTAACTACTGACGCAGAAGGCTTCCTCTACTACATACCGATAAATTATACATACCCCCTACTATGCGAACCAAGATCTTAGAATTGTCGCATGATGTACCTATGGCAGGACATATGGGTATGACTAAAACTCTCAATCTACTCACTAGGCAATTTTGGTGGCCAGACATGAAGACAACCGTAAAAAAGTTTGTTTCATCTTGTGATATCTGTGCAAGGTCTAAAATTGACAACACGAAACCATCAGGATTACTTTGTAGTTTACCGATACCCCAGGTTCCGTGGGAAGTGGTATCCTTGGATTTCATAGTGGAACTACCACCTTCCAAAGGATTCAACACCATCTTGGTATCAGTGGACCATCTGACCAAGATGGCACATTTCACCCCTATCCGAAAACTACCTTCATCCAAACAAACAGCAGAATTACTTGTGAAACATGTCTTTAAGTTACATGGTATTCCAAAAACACTGCTGTCTGACCGTGGTTCACAATTCATCTCAAAATTTTGGCTAGCTCTATGTCAGATACTGCGAAAAGAGCGTAACCTTACTTCTGCCTACCACCCTCAGACCAACGGACAGACAGAGAGAGTTAACCAGTGCATTGAACAGTACCTGCGTTGCTATACTTCGTATCTACAGGACGATTGGGCAGATCTCCTCCCACTGGCGGAATTTGCCTATAACAACGCTACTCATAGCACTACTAAGCAAAGTCCGTTTTACCTGAATTATGGGTTTCATCCCACACTCCTTCCTCCACGTATTTTACCATCAAGTAATCCAGTAGCATCTGATTATCTTGCCCAGATAAAGGATTCTCTGGGATTACTCAACAATACAATATCTCATGCTCATAGCCAACAAAAAAAATACTACGACCTCCGTAGGAAACCCTCTCCCCAATATGCCATTGGGGATCTTGTTTGGCTTTCTACAAAAAATCTGAGACTAAAGATCCCTAGTAAAAAACTTGGACCTCTATTTCTGGGACCTTTTCCAATAGAGAAGCTTATTGGAAAAGCTGCAGTACAACTCACATTGCCAGTAGACCTCAAGATACATCCTGTCTTCCATGTGTCTCTACTGAAGCCCCATGTTCCTAACCAAGGAATAAGGCCTACTATCTCACCTCCACCTCCTGTACAAGTGGAGGGTGGAGAAGAATTTGAGATAAAAGAAATTTTGGATTCCCGTTTCAATAGAAGAAGACTCCAGTATCTTGTACGATGGAAGAATTATGGGCCCCAAGATGACACCTGGCTGGATACCTCCGATATCCATGCCCCTAGACTGATTCGCAATTTCCACTCGAAATATCCGGAAAAAACTGTTCTAGAGGCCTTCCGGAGCCGGCCTTAAGGGGGGGGGTACTGTAATGTTCCGGTACCTATGGTACCCTTGTTCCTATATTTCTCCTCTCTTTGCGTCCCATCTTGTATATACAAAGGACGCATACACCTTTAAGACCGGATGACATCACTGCCGAGCGCCGCTATGAGCGGCTATTTCAATCGCCGGTTTGCTCTCACTCATCGCTCGATTAAACCCACATGTTCATCGCACCTACGCCTGAGAAGTCGGAGCTGCTGACATACCTTCCTTGCTGAACTAAGTCGGAAACCTCGCTGGTGATCCGTATCCCGCTACGGGATCACCCCTCTCCTCTGGACATTGTATTTCCTAAACCTATCTAAGTGATAAGTACCCCGCAGGGGATTCTTACTAACCAATCTCCTACTGTCATCTACTGCAATTACCAAGACTATCTGTATCTATCTATTCACTATCATCTGCATAAGACTGTTAGCTCTTGGGACTACCTTCAACTATCCTTGCACTAGGTTACTCTGTCTAAAGTATACTCCATCTGTGTCCTCTTACCATCTGCACTATACTTGACATCAGAACCTATCTGCTTACCATCACCTGCAACTCTCCTATACTACTTCTAGTGCTCACCATCCAATAGCCTGTCTCTCATCTATATATCCTCATATACTCTATCCCTCCATTAAACATCTATTAATATATATATAGTATATAACAGGCTGTACACGGTGATGAAGTCCTGAGAGTTGGATATGCTGTTCAACAGATTCTCTACAAGGCTACTGAGTGTAATAATTCTGCAGCTGTAAATCCATCCGCAAACAAAAACGCATGAACGTTACAGGCTGCTGCTAGAGGAGTCAAGTTTAAGAGACTACTCTCCCTTTTTTGTTTGGCATTTTGCAGTATCCTTCACCCCATCCCTTTTTCCTATTGACTTCAGCAATAAATTTACTGAAAAGAGAACCCCTAGACTGAGCATGTGTTGTCAGTGTGTGTGGAACTTGTGTATGGGCCTGGCAGCCTCTGAAATGATATGAAGGAGACCTGGATTGTATTAAGCTGCTCCTCCAGGGTTAAGCACTACATATATATTATATATATATATATATATATATATATATATATATATATATATATATATATATATATATACATTAGATATAATATGCAAACACTGAAATAAATCAAGCACCAAATGCATTCTTAAATCTATGACATAAACTAGGCAAAAATAAGCAGGATTATGAACCTATGATTGGTTAGGTGCATTTTCATTGCCAGCACACTTTATTAATTTACCTATGGTACAACAGAATCTTGGAGCACTTCTAGCTGCAAGCATGGCTCTGCTCTGTCTCTTCTTCTCCATCTCCCTTTTTGACCTGTCACTGTAATGGGTGAACTCACTATCCATTAATGAGACATAGAGGCAGGAGGAAGTGGGCCAGGAAAGGCTGATGAAAATTAGATTATTCTGAGATTCATGGGTTCTGTGGCAACTAGTAAGGAAAATTTAGTGGAGAAGTCTGATTTTTTATGACAGCTGTACTTTATCAAAGTAAAACTTACATTTGTTTCTCTTTGAATACATGCACCTGCAAAAAAAATGAAATACAATAGGTTATGAATTAATACAGTGCAACAATGCTGCGCTAATAAAAAAATTAATAGGATGTAAATCAATCCTTAAATCCTAAATGTATTGCAAGTGAAATGACTTTCCATCAACCCAAAAAATTAAAAATAATCTGTTAATAGTTTCATAGTTTCTAAAATAATACAACTAATCATTAATAGATAATACGTTCATCTACATGCCACAAATAAGTGAACAGAGAAATCTTCAATCAAACATTCTGTGATTCCCACAGTGAAAAATGAAACAGGAACTCCACCACAAATTAGGCAATGTATGCTCACCTTCAAATATGGAACTTCAAATAAAAAAGGTCACACACTCCTGTTCCCTTTATTCATAGCTAACGCTTGCTTCGATGAAGACAGCTCCAAAAGTCACATATACTGTAAAATCTGTAAAGAATAAGAAAGAAAGAAAAAACTGATAGTGCTCTCTATTTTAAAACTCACACAAAAGTTTTATTGTCTCTGTAGAAACTGAACTCACAATGTTAATCTGAGACAGGCTTATCAGTATACAGAGCAGGATTGATTCCTACCGCACACTATTCCCAGCTGTTGCTGGCTGACAGCTCAGATACTGGGATGGGTTGGGGGGAACTAAAGATGCCTACAGGTGAGCTCCACTCTACGTGTTACGTCAAATTATGGCTTATACATTAGACAATGCATAAGTCACTTAAATAACAGAGAGCAATAGTAAAGCAGCCCAAACAGCAGAGTCGCAAAATAGTTCAGTTTTAAAGGAATAAGAAGGTGAAAAATGCTTAAATGTTTACATGCTAAATATAGTGACAGTGGGGGCCTAGTCTGATTGGGAAAAGGGTAAATATCCTAAATATTGAGAGGTAAATTGAAATTGCAAGTTCTGTGTATCCATATTTAAGTCTAGGAAATAAAAAATTTGTTTGCTTTGCTGATTTAACATCCCATGTCTGGCTAGAAAAGAAGCATACTAAGATTTTTAAAATAGATTTGGAGACATACATTTTAAGCTGAAATCTAGGGAGGAATAAAAGGCACAAATTAATAAAGCTCTGTATCCATTTATGTAGAAATAGTATACAGGCTCTAAGCAGAGAATGTCCTTGGTGGGAGTCAGACAGAGTCAGACCAAGGGATGTGGAATATTGTACCAGGTTTTACTTGAAGCATCAGTGCTGGAACAAACGCCACTGATACACTGTATGCAGGAGCCTGTTTTTGGAATTAATTGCCTTTTAATATAGACGATCTTAACATCAAACACCATCTGATTTACACAGTTTTATGTGATCTAATAATCTCACATCTTTAAAAAGATTTCTCACTTCTTTTTGTATAAATAGACATCTAAGTATAACGTTCTGTCCTCACCATCTATGCTGCCTAACACAAGGAGTTACCCGAACCTGACTCCATGACCTAAATTCACCCTACATAATCACCAACAAGACAAATATCTTTTTTTCCCTTCACAGGTATGAGTGTTTCTCATTTCGCAAATTGGAAATATTTTAACTGCAATTAGGCCCATATAATATTCAAGGCCATATTTAGAAATAACACTGCCCTAGGAACAAGCATGTGATGGCATCCTTTTATACAGACCCAACCTTATTGCCATAACAAAGAAAAGGCTCATAGAGTTTCAACCAGCCATGGGACAATGGGGGCCCCACCAGGGCCTTTTCTAGTGCCTTTCCTTAATTACAGGGACTGCACTGATCCTCAGTGAAGTTTGCAAGCATCCTTCTCTTCCATATAAGAATACAGTTGTGCACTTTTATCCAGATTTCTCATCTGAATTACAGAAAAAGTGCAAAGCTTTTACAAATATCCAACAGAGACTTCTGGAACATGAAAGCAAGTACAGTATGCTGAGGTGGCTGGGATCTGTGTTGTCTCTATTGTGGAGAAACTGGCATTATACGCTGATGATTTAATTATTTTTTAATATGATCTTGGTCCCTCACTTTTGGAGACACCGCAGATCCTTGCTTGCTTGGCAGCATTCTTGTGCCTGCAAACTCACAGTATCCTGCCCTACCTCTACAGTGGGCTATAACAGAACCGTGACCCCACAATGCGCTTGTGGGCTTCCGTCAATATACCGCTTCCTCCAGTCTGAACATATATATCAGATATTACAGCTGCTCCCATACCAAAATAGCCTGAACTTAGCTTGTTTAGATCTGGAACAACAACCTTTATTGAACAGACTCACACACAATATATTGTATATCACAAAGAAGGATATCCCCCTCCTGATCAAATCACCCCACCAGGTCAGGTGCCTGATTACGTTATCCTATGCAGATGAAATTGTGTACAGAAATATAATTATCCTGAACTAATTACCTAGCCATATGGACAGAAACAATAGGTGAATGGGAATCCACATCTAGACAATGTTATAATTAACATGTTAATTAACTCAGCACTGCAACAAAGCTAAAACAAAATACTTACACATTACCCTAAGTATAAACACAGAAAACACAGTAGACAATAGGTGAGTAAATCAGCATAATCAACAATGTGTGAAAGACAGGTGGTTGAGCTGATGATATTAGCATCTGCTATGAGTCTGACTATGTGAAGCAGTCTCTTCTTGGCAATAGGCAGCTAGGCCTTTAACATGGATCCTAGGCCTAGAGTCTTCATATATTCCGTGACATATATTGTTGACAAATAATACTGTCCCATTTGAGTAATCCAAACCATATTCTCAGTGTCCATTAAGTAGCTGTCCATCATTTCCTTGGTCACCCTGTGCCCCTAATAGACACAGGGTGACTTAAAGCGGAGTTCCAGCCATTTACTCACCTGTCCAACGGTCCAGCGATGCGGCCGCCGGAAGCCTCGATCCTCTCCCTCGGCGCCGGCATCACTGCTGTGGGCACCCGGCTGTTACAGTTTGCGGCTTCACAGCCGGGTACCCACTGCGCATGCGCGAGTCGCGCTGCGCGCCGTGATTGGCCGGCAATCTTCTGGGACCTCTGACGTGTCCCAGAAGATTGCAGGGAGGGAGGGGGAGAGGAGAACTTCCGCTCAGGGCGCCGCGGCGCTCCGAGCGGAAGTGGGAGCGGGTACCTGTCAAAACTAGGTACCCGCTCCCCCCCCCCAAAAAATGACATGCCAAATGTGGCATGTCGGGGGGTCAGGACTCCCTAAAGCGGAAGTTCCACTTTTGGGTGGAACTCCGCTTTAAACATAAGAGGGGCCTAGGGAGCTCAAAGAGGAATTTCCCAACCTCTCTGAGGTACTGGGTTCCACGCCCCCCCCCCCCCAACCAACGTGACTCCCATCACATGGGCGAATACCATTTGCTACCTTGGTGTCACTATTTCCCCAAATGTTAAAGATTTTAGTAAACTCAATTTGCTCCCCGCATTGCAGTGGTATAAGCAGAGGTTGAAGGCCTGGTCTCATTTACTCTTATCTCTTATTGGAAGAATTAAATAAAAAAATGAAAACTCTCCCAGTTTTGCTATATAGTCTAAGACATGGGTGTCCAACCTTTTGGCTTCTCTGGGCCACATTGAGTGTAGAGAAATTTTCTCGGGCCGCATATAAAATATATACTATAGTTAAGGTATAGAAGTAATAAAACGTTGCAGCGCCCTTCCCGTGCTGCTGCGCCCCCCCTCCCCAGCACTAATTTAACACTGTTAGTGGATGATCCCCTCCGAGGCAGCCTCTGCCTACAGTTAGTTGGAAGCGGCCGTGGCCGTGCCCCCGACTCGACTTCCTTCCTCCCCAGCAAAAAAATAAATAAATTGTCAGGGGGCAGTGGGCCGCATTGCCTGTGGTTCTGGGCCGCATGCGGCCCCTGGGCCGCAGGTTGGACATGCCTGGTCTAAGACATTGCCCTGTCTGGATCCCAAGATCATTTTTCCTTGTTAAAGAGTTTTATTAAGTTTAGAGATTAAAAAAAAACACATAATAGTAGAGATGTTGAATGGAAACCTAGAGACAAAGAAAATGAACCTCTAAAGAACGCTGGCTAATTGTTAGCCAGAGTTTACAAAAAATAACCACTTGTACTTCTATATTGTTACTGGAGTAACAATTCACGATAAGCAATAACACAAAAGACATTGCGTAGATAAGTTAGTTCTTTCTTTGATTCTCACCTTAACTCATTTCTCTGGCAATCCCATCCTGCTAGATTTAGTAAGAAAATATTGCCCAGACCTTGGACATGGTCGGGCCTGGTCTGTTTGGACCTATATACAGTACTTACTGTTTAGCGGCTATGCTAACTCACGCCCACTGGTTAATTTCAGATGACACAAATGCCTTGGTAGTCTTAGAACCGGCATACTTGGGCTCCTACGAGACGCTATGCAACCTCCTCTACAGAGGACTGCGGGCTTCGCATCCATAACCCCTGAAATGCGAGCTGTTATCAGAGCTTGGAATATTACTTTGAACAAACCCAATAGCTCTCACAATCACTGGTCCCCCAATATCCTGCTTTGGTTCAATCTGGTCCTCCCGGAATTTCAGTCGCTATCAGATCCTTGCTTATGGGCCACTAAGGGTATTAAGTGCTTGGCACACTTATGTGATGGGGCACACTGGCTATGTTTGACACGTTGAAACGTAAATTTGACTTTCTGAATTCCTTTTTGTTTAGGTTCGTGCAGCTTGGTCACTCTTTTAGGTTTGACTCCACTGGGGTTCTTTTGGATGCACTGAATGCCTTGTGGTGGGCGTAGGAGCAGAACCTAGATGGAGCAGGCCTGGAGGATATATGGAAATTAGGGATAGACCGATATATTGGGGGCCGATATGCACTTTCCCAAATATATCGTTATCGGCCCCGGAACTGGCCGATGTTGCCAATATTTTTGTGACGTCATTCTGCCTTCTTAGACCGCCTCCCTCACCTTGGACAGCCTCGCCTGGAGTCGGAACTAGTCTCGCGGGAGTGTATCACAGCCATACACCCACCCACAGCAGCCCGGTGCCAGCCAGCCACCCACATCCACAGGCCCTGTACCAGCCAGCCACAGCCACTGTACCAGCAAGCCAGCCACCCACAGGCCCTGTACCAGCAAGCCAGCCACCCACAGGCCCTGTACCAGCCAGCCACCCACAGGCCCTGTACCAGCCAGCCACAGGCACTGTACCAGCAAGCTAGCCAGCCACCCACAGGCCCTGTACCAGCCAGCCAGCACCCACAGGCCCTGTACCAGCCAGTCACAGGAACTGTACCAGCCAGCCTCCCACAGGCCCTGTACCAGCCAGCTACCCACAGCCCCTGTGCCAGCCACCCACCTACCACAGGGTGCCAGCCAGCCAGCCACCCACCACAGGGTGCCAGACAGCCAGCCAGCCACCACAGGGTGCCAGACAGCCAGCCACCCACCACAGGGTGCCAGGCAGCCAGCCACCCACTACAGGGTGCCAGCCAGCCAGCCACCCACCACAGGGAGCCAGTAAGCCAGCCATTAAGCATTAAACAAAAATTAACATGTTCAGTACCAGATTTGTGTAAAAAATTGTCTTTATTTTTCAAAACTTTAAATCTACAAAATATCAGCCCATAACGGCCTATACCGATACGTTGTGACAAAAATATCGGTATCTGCCCTGAAAAACCATATCGGTCTATTCCTAGTGGAAATACCCCTTTCAACATTTGATAGCAACCAGGGATAGAATAATCCAATTCAAGATTTTGCATAGAATTTATTTTACACTGCAAAGATTGGATCATAATTAGCCAGACACTCCTTCCTGCTGCTGTGATCCATCTTCAGTTATTTATTCTGGGACTGTACACAGATACACATTTATTGGCTAGAAGTGACGGTTTATAACTACCCTGACTACCGTTTCTGTTCTCTTAACAATTAGTGTATGCTTATTAGGGCTGGTGAATTCTGGGTTTGCTATTATTTTACACCAGAAAGCCTATAGTACTTAAGTGGAAATCAGACAGGGCACCCACTTTACCTTTCTGAAAAAGCCTGCTTAACTCAGCAGTTCCTACTTTATAAAGCAACCTACTTGTCTCTGGGCTGCCCCAAAAAATTTGAGAAAGTGTGGAATCTTTGGTTATACTCTGACTCTATTATCGATACCCAAGGCGATGGGGGCCTGACTCCTCATCCCACGGCAATAGCTAGTTAGATCTTAGTTTGGGATAGGCTTCTGAAAGTTGCTACTTAAACTATATACATCCACGAGTATTATTTTAATATCATTGTGACTTATTTGTCGTACTGTATTTCTCTCTACTGGTGTAGACCTGAGCAATAGATCTATAGTATGTAGTAGTTTTGTTTTCTTTTAGTTTTGTAATATGTTTATTGTACCTATGAACCAGGGAATGCCCCAAAGGCCCAGTTTTATACTTGACTTAAAAAAAAAAACAACTGCAGGATCAATAGATAAAAAAGTAGGTTACGTGGGGGATTCAGAGACTGCTTTGTTAAGGCCTCATGCACACTGAAAGGTGCATGCTGCTATTTAGGGTGTTTGATTTTTTTTCTGCCACTAAGCGCCCTTCCATGGTAACCTATGCATCCATGCACACATAGGAGTTTAGAGGCCAGGGCATTTAGAGCAGATATAGAGAAGAAAATACATCACTTGCGAGTTTAGGAGAAGAGTGTTTAGACAGAAAAACTGCCCAACGTGCCTAAATACATCTAAGCACACCTAAACGGTAGGCGTGTTTAGAGCTTGCGTGTTCATTAATTTTAATAGAATAAATTAATATTCTGTCCAATGGAATAAATGAACACCCGAATGCTTGACACAACTAAACACACTGGCAAAACGCAGCTTTAGGCACACTGCTTTTCTCCTATCACAAGAGCAGGGCAAATGCCTAGTGTGCATGAGGCCTAATGCTACTGACTTACCAGACAACCTGCAACATACTGAATTGACCCTGTCTAACAGTTCACATTAAAAACAAGGGGTTTTGTCTGCACACATATGCAAAATATATGTGTAAGCTGCAGCGACCATGTCACAACACCCCAGTGTGCTGCAGTCACAACTCTATAATTTTGAGAGTCTCCTGAGTTGGAGCACATTAAAAATGAGGGCAGGTATGCCTGGAGGAAGCCCACCCCTCCTTAAAGGGTAACTCCACATTTGTGGAGAAAAAATCAGCAAATAAAGAAAAAACAATATAGCTTATACAAGCTATATGGGTATATACCCATATTCAATGTGGTGTAGAAAAGAAGAGGTGTTGTTTATTGTGTATAATTATGTAAAATATGCATAATATATATATATTCATTAAGAAACATAAAATGTTAGAATGCTTCATATTGTAAAAAGGGGGGAGATAGGGTTAGGTGATAGGGTACTAGAAGTCGCTTCAAAAAACGTTGAGGTCGAATTCTATGTTTAAACCAGAGGGATGGAGAGTGTTCATTAAGTAAATCCATTTTGATTTGAGTTGACTGAGGGTTCTAATTTTATGGTCTCCTCTCCAGTGTTTAATATAGGGTATTATCCCCCAAAATTTGAAGTGTGTGGGATCTCTCTTATGTATTAGATCAAAGTGCTTAGATACGTTATGTTTGTCATAGCCCTTGCATATATTCTGTATATGTTCTTCCGCATCAAAGAACATATACAGAATATATGCAAGGGGATATATATATAATACCCATTAGTGCCCATCAGTGCCCAGCAGTACCACCTCATCAGTGCCCCCTCATCAGTGTCTATGAATGGAGCCTATCATTGCCCATCAGTGCAGCCTATCAGTACCCATCCGTGAAAGAGAAATTTTATAACAAACTATGACAAAGTTTTTTTTTTTTTCAAAATTTTCGGTCTTTATTCTTTATTTAGCAAAAAAAAAAAAAACAGTGGTGATTAAATACCACCAAAAGAAATCTCTATTTGGGTGAAAAAATTATATAAATGTAATTTGGGTATAGTGTTGCATGACCGCGCAATTGTCATTCAAAGTCCGACAGAAAACTGCAAATTGGCCTGGTTTGTTGTTTTTTGACATATCTCACCATTCTATGTCCTCCTTGCTGCAAAGGCCAATTATAGGTTAGGCTGGTTGCCATTTGTTTGCACTAATGCAACTGACAAACTGCATAATATATATAATTTTTTTATTTTGCATTTAGTAACACTTAAAAGCGGTAACAAACTCCTTTTTTTATATTTTACCTACAGGTAAGCTTATAATAATGCTTGTGTGCTGAGATATTCACATCTGCTCCTACTGATTATATCACTGCCCATGTGCAGTGCGCTCTGCAATCAGGGCACACAGAGTGCCATCAATGTATTGAGCACAATGCTGTGATAGTGACTCCCATGCACATGTTCGGGATTGCAAAATCATCGCGGCCCAGCTATTCAAATGGCAAGAGAGCATGAACCTGGAAGGAAGACTGGGTGACAATAAAAGTGCCTGTAGTGGTAACAGCACTTTACTGGAGGGCTTCATTTAAATGGTAAGTCTGTCATGTGCTTTGTATATTTGCACATTATGGTATTAACCTGCGGGGAGGCCATTTGTTTTACATTGGGTTTACTATCAGTTTAAGCTCCCAGATACAGGACATTCTCCTATATGATCATCTGTAAATGAAACTGCTACTAGGGACAATGGCAGATTTCTGGATAGCCAACACTGGCTTTGGCCTAGAGCAACTTAAAGCCACCCACACATTTTGTCACAGATGGTCTTTCCAATTCTTCGATTTCTTGCCGGACGGCATGCACCTTGTTGTCGCACAGAGGTATTCAGTGCTGGAAAATCGTATAAAATAGCCCTGTGGGAGTCGATTCTCTGTGTCTGCCGGAGCTCTCTCAGGAAGCCTCCGTCTCACATCGCCCAGCGCATGCGCTCCCCCTGTCTTTCGATTTCTAACAGAAACCCACCTTTTAGGCAAACCATTTGCCTTATAGGACATGGAACCCACCTACTGGATGTAGATATACTGTATTATGGTAAAAAATGTTTTTGCCTGTTCAGATCTGCCTGAGACCTTTCAACCCCAGTAGTTGTCTAGTTGTCCATAAATGAGGCACTGAAGAGCCTAGAAGAGCAAGAAAGGGATGAGTGTTTGTATTCTTAGCATCGCTTTAAAATGTCTTCTACAAAATGGTGCTGTTGATCATACATGTTTGTATTATATGAATAGTACCAGGCAGTGGCTAAAGGAGAGAGGAGCAGTTGATTAATGTTGGAAGACTGTTTCATATTTTCAGACCCATCAGGCACACAGGAAAGCTGGATCATTTAATTTGTTGTATCTTAGTGATCAATAGAGCCATTTACCATTGGTTATTCTGCAGACTCACTGAGATGCCACTTTACCTAATAGATTTAGTTTCCTCACTTATCAAAAACTGCAAAGTCTGTATTGCTTATGAAGGAGCAGAATAAAAGAGAAATCTCGCTGCTTCAGTGACTCTATAGGAGAAAAAGAGCAGACTCAGGAAATCTGGAGCTCTTAAATTGTCAGTAGTGTAAGCCGTGTGGATACCAAAAGCAGAAACAGTCTAATAGAGGTATCAGTAGAAGTATAACAGAGGTCTTTTTTAATGTGGATATGGTATCTGATGCATTTTTTTCTTCACATTGCACCTGGATTTTATAAATCGTTCATAAAATGCAGACCATGATGTAAAGACTGTGGTGACGCATGGGGAATACAAAGGGTATTGAGCTCAGTGGTTCAATACATGCAGCTGGCCAAGATGTCACTTCCTGTTGAACTAATTTAAAAGGATTGTAGATTTTAGCATCTGGATGCATTTGGTGATGCTGTCCAGTTCAACTGAATTGCAGTTTTTTGCAGTCTTTTTCTCCCAGGAGGGTGTCTGATGGTGGGGCTGAAGTGATAGCAACGTGTGAATATACATTATACATATCAGAGCTGATTTTGCTTGTTTCTTAAGGTTTAAAAGGTCATCCTGATCCCAGTTTTACTATGTAACTGGAACAAACATAAGGAGAGCAGACTTCAAACTTCATTGGATGCATGCTTATTCCATGTCAGTAACTTCGTGAGTAGTGAAGGATCAGGTTGATAGCCCCAAAGCTTGTACCATGTAACTTGTACCAAACAAATGAGTAATGGCAGCTTCCATATTCTATTCTCACGGGCTCACTTTATTTAATGCCCACACATGAGCTTCCAATGTCTAACAATGCACTAAAATACGTTTCCAGCTTCACTATACTAAAAAATAGTGTCTGTTCCCATCTCTGAGCTACAGTGCAAAGCAATTGGAAAAATATATGTCCATATTTTTCTGCATTTGTTGCATTGGGAGGCCCCTTAGAAGTCAAGTGCAATTCAACAAAACACAAATTTCCTCCATGTCAGCACAGCTGGGTATAGGCCCTGCCTCACCTATGCTTCCAGGACCTTAAATCATAAATTTGAGTCCACCTGTAGCCTCAGCATTCCTCTATTTTCCTCTTACATGCAGGACCTAGGTGTGCTCCCCTACGTGGCTGGTCTAAAGAGCTGGCTGTCCATCCATGCATGTGGATTTAAGATTGACGCAAGCCAGGGCACCCCACTGCTGGTCCTCAGGGCAGCTTTTATCATTGCTAACAGCCTTATCTGGAGGCCGCTGGGTCCATGTGAAGTGGGCAGTGGTGTCAGGAGAGTCTCCTCTTGGAACGTGCACCCGCACAGTGCCATTGTTTACAGTTGGATGTTGGACTTTGAGTGAGCTAAATCTAAAAATGCTTTGTATCCAAATGAATGTTGCATTGTTAAGTATTGTTGTGCCTTGAACCCTGCAGCCACTGTGCATTCCCTGAGCTCCTCCACAGGTAGTACTCTGCAAGGTTTACAATGTAATACTTTGTCTGTTCACACATGGCATTAAGTATAAGATATCCTTATATATTTCTTTGTTCTCTCCAGTTTTGTGAGGAAAAAAAGTGAAAAGCATGCTTTTACGATGTCGACATTTTCCTTCATGGTTTGTGTACATTGCAGAATATTGTTGTAATTCTGTTGCAAATTCCTACCTTTTTGCTGCTGTTCTGAACAAAACTTTTTCATTATGTCCTGATTCCTGGTAGGACAAGGTTTAGTTCATTAACCACCTGTTGATTCTCCTTTTAGGAGTAGTTAACCCTATTTTGAATTTTTTTTTTGTTGGCTGCTTTGTTAAGCGGCAGGCAAAACCCTGTGAAAGGATTATCTGTTTTGGCAATGAGCAGTCTCAGAGCTTTCCCAAGCAAAACAACCTTCAGACTCTTCAAAAAAGAAGATATGGATGAATATGACTGTATGTATCATGCCTTGTTCAAGCAACCAGCAATGAGTATGATGATACCAAATAGGTTGTCACATTCATTAAACATGTGGCCTATACACTCATAAGGAGTGTTTCCACTCACCCTGTGAAGGGATTATATGTTCTAGCAATGAGCAGTCTCATAGCCTATCCAGGGAAAACAGCCCTCTTCAGACTCAATAAAGAGGAAGATGCGGATGAGCATCCCAGTATGTATCCTGCTGGTTCAAGCAGCCAGGGATAGAGATGATGATACCTAACATGATGTCACATTCAATAAGCATGTTGTCATTGCACTCTAAAGGAGTGGTTTCTGCTCACCCTTTGAAAGGGTTATCTGCTCTAGCAATGAGAAGTCACCTAGCCATACCATACGAAAAAGCCCTCTTCAGAGTTTCTGAAGAGGGCGATGCGGGTGGATATGACCACATGAATATTGCTTTGTTCAAGCAACCAAGGATAAGACACCTAACAGATTGTCACATGAGGCTAAAACACTCTAAAGGAGTATTTCCACTCACCCTGTTAAAGGGTTATCTATTCTATCAGTGAGCCGTCTCCTAGCCTTCCAGGCAAACAATCCTCTTCAGACTCTTCCAAAAAGAAGATACGAATGAGCATGACTGTATAAGCCCTTCTGGTTCAAGCAGCCAGGAATAAAGCTGTCAACACCTAACAACAGGTTGTCACATTCATTAAACACATAGTCAATACATTTAAAAGGAGTTGCTTCCACTTACTCTGTGAAGAGGTCACATATTGTGCCAATATGCAGTCCCAGATTGTTCAGCCTTAGTCAAATTCTTCCCTAAAAGATGTTGATGAACATGACTGCATGATTCTACTTTGTTCAAGCAGACAGAAAAAAAAAAAGATGATGGTGACCAGGTTATCACAATTAATTAAACATGTGGTCAAAACACTCTAAAAGAAATTGCTGAATTCACCTTTGGCAAGGGCCATCTATTCTGGCAGAGTCCATTCTTCCTTTCAGGGCCAATAAAACTGGTCTTATAACCTTCTCAAGCCAATCAATCCTTTTCAGTCTCTTCTGAACAGGAAGATGAGGACGATCTTTGTCCAGATTTTTTTATTCCTCCTTTTGTAAAGGGTTGAGAAAATGGCTTTAAATAGAAGCAAAGCTGTGGAAGTATTTCAAGTGTCTCTAGAGGACGGCTTGAAAATCTCCATATGGTAACTGAATCAAGTGCTCATTCTAAAAGATTGGAGCATGTTGTCATAGCAGGGTGTCAAAGTTATGCCCTTTTAAACAGGAAGGTGTCCAGGGTTGGGAATCATCCCTTTGGTCGGCGTGTCCCTTGTGGGATTGGCCAGTTATATGACCTTTCCATGAGAAGATGCTGTGGCCTTCAAAGACGTACCAAATCACTGCATTGTGTTTGATCTTAGAAGGTGAAGCCTAAATTAATAGCGGTCAGTTTGGCTTCCTGCCTCAAGATGAACGTCTGTTGAGTTAAAGGAGACCAAAGTTCAAGAGTCAGTTTCCACGCTCACTCCAAAGAGGTTAGCTTCTGCATTTCTGGCTGGGAGTCCAGAAAAAAATGGTAAGCCAGCAAATAATCCAAGAAATCAACGAAGAGCACCATGGCAGGATGCTTTCTGGTAGCTTGGGTATTGTGCCATCGATACATGTCTTTTGGGCACTTTGTGGCTCCTGTTTGGACATACTGTAGGTACAGCTTTGGTGACGGACATGTGGTCCCTTAAGGGAACCATTTAGGCCATATTTGCTTGAGGCGATTGTAGCTGTATTTGTGCACTTGCAACAGAAACAATTGAGTACGGTCTGCACAACAGACAGTACTCAATTGTTTCTGTAGGCAATATTTAGAGATCTTTCATCCTTCATGACAGCTTATGCCTTTCTGCTGCTCCCTCTGAGTCTCAGTTCTCCTGAGGCTGTGGCGGGGGAAGGTGACAGTTCTGGTGATGACCTCAGGTTGGCCGAAGGGGCCATGGTACCCTCTGCTCCTCCTAATAAGTGTCAAGGATGGACTCCCTCTGCCGGTAAGATCAAATCTTCTCCAAAGTCCCATTCTTCCAGCACCCGACAGGCTCAAGCTGAGGGCTTGGGTCATGAGAGGCAGAGGCTAATAGATCTTGAAAGCGCTGTACAGGTTGTCAATACTCTTACAAAAGCAAGAAAGGATAGCGCTAACAGTGCCTATAGTAGAATATTGCATACATTTGCAGGATTGCTGCTGATCAAGCTTTTACACTGGACTCTTCAGAAGTCTGCCACATTCTAAAGTTTCTACAGGTGGGGCTTGAATTTGGGCTATTCTTAAGTACGCTATAGGCCCACATTTCGGCCTTCTCTGCTTTCACCGGCATATAGCAGGCATTTAACACTTAATTATATGGTTTTCAAGCTGCAATTTGGTTGAAACCTCCCTAAGGGATGGTTGTTCCTGAAGTGGGATCTTCCATTGGTGTTGGATGTTTTTGCATCAGATACCTTTAATCAAAAGTCCCCCTGTGGTACCTCTCGCTGATAACTGCTTTCCTGCTTTCCTGGGGGCAATTCCATCAGCCAGAAGAGAGTCAGTATTAGTGGCCTTGGAGTTTAAAGAACCCTTTCTCACGTTCATACCGGACAGAAAGGTATTAATGCTGATGTTTGAGATCATAGCTAAGTGGCCTTCAGAGTCCATACCACACAAGAAGTTGTCCTTCCTATGTCCCTTTTGGGGAGTACCCAGGTAGTTAGCCCTTTAGATGTGAGCCAAGTTTTAAATGTTCCATCAAGGCAACTTCTGGCATCAGGAAATCGGAGCATCTATTTGTCATTCCAGGTAGAGTGCATAATGATTTTATCGCTTCCAACAAGATTATTGCCTCTTGGTTGGTGAAACTCATTTCCTTGGCCCACAAGTTGAAAGGGTTGGATGTGCCAGGGGGATCATGTCACTCTCCACTAGAAGGGTCTCCACCTTGTGAGTGACAATAGGCCGAGTGTGGCTAGTTAGTTCCCAGCTGTGCTGACATGGAGCCATCAGGAAAACGGAAAATTGAATGACAGATACTTACCGTAATTTTCCTTTCCTGAGGAGCTTCATGGCAGCACAGATCCCACTAGGACTAGTTACAGAACGTTGAGGCTGCAGATGGGCTCAAATGAATAGGGGGGGGGGGGGGACTACAATCAGCAGGGCTGCCATGGAGCTTGTCAGGAACAGAAAATATTGGTAAGTTTCTATCATTTAATTTTCCATTATTGTGCTATTTGATACTTGTATTAACAAGCCCTGCCCTTGGATACTAGCCATGGGCTTTAACAAATAAAACTTCTGAAAGCATTATTGCTACAGCCAAATCTGTTTTTGATAGGGACATCCTAATAAGGGAATTTCAGAGGCAACCCCCCTCCATGTCTGCTTCCATGAGTTCTACAAGGACTGTGAAAACCACAGTTGGACATGTGATGACATTTGCAGTTCAATCTTTCCAGAGCGTCCTGCTTTACCTGGAGCACATAAAAAGTGAAAAGTTAAGTTGCACTTTACTACTGATCCACTAGAGGGCCAAACATTGTATTCTTATGGCTGCATGTTTTTAGCATTTGTATGATTGATATGGTTTTGTACACAAGTAACCACACATTTCCCCACATGTCCTGACATTTTTGTAGCTTATCCATACATTTTTTTTCAAATGCTGGGGTGTGTTCCTGACAATCATTAGAAGTGAAAAAGTGGCATGGATAAGCTTTCGAACATTACAGAACAAATCCAGTTGAATGGGGCTAACCATGACTTGTATAAATGAGAATCTGGTAAATCTAGTAAAGAACCAACACTGCTAATTAAAGGTTTTCAGAATAATATAATTTTAAGATGTGCTTGCATCTGATGCTATATTGGTGTTTAGTTCCAATGTACATTCTCAATTATGAAGTTGTCATGTACCTCCACAGCAAGCCTGGTTACATACTTTCCATTTAGGCCTACTCCAATGATCTTGTCATACTTGGCATTTTCAGGTTTTTTACCCTGTATGAGCTGCTAAAAACATCCTTCCCACCATTTTTCATTTAAACTTAGTTCCCTTCCCAGAGTTATTTTATTGTCATAGCTGCAATTATATGTCTTAGTGCAAAACATACAGCTCATTTTAGTACAGGTATTTGACTTGCCCTTTGTTTTTCAATGAACCTTGTTACAAGCTTGCAAACATCATGGTTAGGGTTAGGGTTATGATTAGGGTTGACTCTAACCCTTCCAAGTGTGCTGTCTAGCATTGTTGTGCAGATCTCCTCAAGAAAATGACTTCCCTTACCACCCTCCTGGTAACGATTTGATTTCAGGTACAGTACAGTCATACTGTAAAAAAAAAAATTACAAAAGTGGGTGTTAGGTAATTTCTTTTTTAACGGATGAATGGGCAAAGTCCAGGCAGGGGAGACCGCTCCAGGTGAGACTGGGATCAGGTGCTGGTCGGATCCGCAATCCAGGATAACTTCAAACAAAAAGGAATGACCGCACTTCCGATGAATTTTCAGAAAAAGGAGTGTCTTTATTCCACATCAATCAAAATGGCAGATACAGGTACACACTGTGAGTGCAGGACAATCGGTGGACGCGTTTTACGACTGGATATGTCGCTTATTCATCACCAAGTTCACTCTGGATGTGCACCGGCCATATATACACCCCATACATACAGCTGGCAACAATTGGAGTCATCAAAGTAGTTGTTCCTCCCATCGGTCAGCTGTTGGGAATCTACGGCCAGATTGCACAGACAGAGTGACCCCAACAAAATCCAAACTTGAACACACTTGTGCAAAAAACATATTACATGTGTATAAATATAAGTCAGATAAATATCCTAGTGATAAGTGTTGAAGTAAAGAAACAATCAAGAATAAAAACCATATTCAATATTTGTGGTACGTTTATTATATATATAGTAAAAATACATATATATAAAGTATAAATAAAGAGAATATGTGTGGGAAACTTTATGAAAGTGACTTTAAAGTGAAGAAAAATGTGAGGAAATAATAAAAGTGAAAAATATATTGTTAAAAAATTATGTAAGTGTCACGAAAAAAATTCTTGATTTCTAAAAAAACGCTTTGACCGGCTGCAAAAAAACGATGTGATGTATTCAGAATAGGAGCAATATAGAAAAACTCCAGTCTGTATTTTCTGCCCAACAATCATATGTGAAACAATATGATGATATATATGTGGAAATGGAAAATTATTAGTATATAAATTACCATATGAATATCTCAAAAATACATTTTCCATAAAACACTTGTAAGTGATGAAACACAGATAAAATTACATGAGAGAAAGTCACATATATGTGATCCGTGCATATTTGGGGAACAAAGAGTAGTTATTTCCGTATATAAATGAATATGCCTGGTTCATAATAGTCAAATGTTACATATATGAAAAAATGTGCAGTGCATAGTGATATAGCTAATGTTCTTCCATACTTATATAAACAGCAATGAGTTTCAATCAATGTAAACACACTTCGTAGCAACCCCTTGCTGTGTTAAAAAAAATACAAATATCAGTATGCACATGCTTTCTCATGGACTGAATTTCCTATATAGTGTTTTTTTTTTTTTTTTTTTTTTTTTCGTGACACTTACATAATTTTTTAACAATATATTTTTCACTTTTATTATTTCCTCACATTTTTCTTCACTTTAAAGTCACTTTCATAAAGTTTCCCACACATATTCTCTTTATTTATACTTTATATATATGTATTTTTACTATATATATGATAAACGTACCACAAATATTGAATATGGTTTTTATTCTTGATTGTTTCTTTACTTTAACACTTATCACTAGGATATTTATCTGACTTATATTTATACACATGTAATATGTTTTTTGCACAAGTGTGTTCAAGTTTGGATTTTGTTGGGGTCACTCTGTCTGTGCAATCTGGCCGTAGATTCCCAACAGCTGCCCGATGGGAGGAACAACTAGTTTGATGACTCCAATTGTTGCCAGCTGTATGTATGGGGTGTATATATGGCCGGTGCACATCCAGAGTGAACTTGGTGATGAATAAGCGACATATCCAGTCGTGAAACGCGTCCACCGATTGTCCTGCACTCACAGTGTGTACCTGTATCTGCCATTTTGATTGATGTGGAATAAAGACACTCCTTTTTCTGAAAATTCATCGGAAGTGCGGTCATTCCTTTTTGTTTGAAGGTATCCTGGATTGCGGATCCGACCAGCACCTGATCCCAGTCTCACCTGGAGCGGTCTCCCCTGCCTGGACTTTGCCCATTCATCCGTGATTTCAGACCAGCTCGGTGAGTGTTGTTTTATGATACGTTCATTTGGAGTTTATATTCCTACACATCACTGTTCACCGAACAAAGGCACTTTAATAAATCATTACACCTGTGAGTTGCATATATGGACATGGAAGAACCATCCACAAGTAGAACTCTAAGAGACTTGAATACAAATCCCCTCAGAAGCAATGCACATGCAACTTTAAAGCAAACAAGGGAGGACAGCTCAGTCTCTATAAAACCATTGTTCTACAAATTAGAAAAACTTATGGTGAAAGAAATAAAAGCATATTGGGAAAAAACCACTATCAATGAGTATCTGGACTTGGAGCGTATCCCGAGAGGTTTACGAATAAAGAAGTTTCCCACATTCGATCTCTTCAATGAAGAACTAAAAAAGCAGTGGACCGATACACTTTCCACCTGTTCCTTTAAACTTATGAAGCTCATAGTAGACTCCAAAACACTGGAATTAAAAAGGTTACAAGATGAAATCTCAAAACTACAAGAAGAAATCACTCCGCTAAAAAGTAACCCTTTGTTTACGGATCTAGATCTCAAATTAAACGACAAAATAAATAAATTAAAAACCAATACGATCAACGGTAAAAAGGAAAAGTTATCAAGAGATAAAGTGGACTATGAGACAAATAATGTGTATATTTGGAAAAAAACGAACACCTGGAATCGCCACTACCAAAAGAAAAAAGTCAGCTTTTCAGATCCGGTGGCTACAGGTACTGATACATCAGTAGCCTACACATCGTCCGATACGTCCATTGATTATACACAGACACCTAGACCATATTCCGGTTCCTTTAGTGAGTCAAAAAACGAGCCAAGAAGGGGCAGAAATGCAACAAAAAAGAAAAAAACATCAAGAAAGCCAAAACAAGGAGAGGAGGAAAGAAAAAACGGCGATCCCTCAAATGGCCAATACAATCTGAGGACACATCGCAAGTGATGCATAATAATGTAGTAAATTTATCTCAGCGGAGCCTTACATTAGATGAAATATCTTTACTATCTAAAGGACTTAACTTTTGTCCCCATACTCACTTTGACCCGTTTGATACTACACTACACATCAACAAATTTATACGAAATTTAACTTTAAAGAGACATTTCTTTGTGGACACAGAGGACAATATGATTGAGGAAATCGATTTGGAATCTAATCCTCCCGACAACAACCAGATACATTCTCCAATTTTGTCGTTCCGCGAACAATGTGCTGTTTCGGAACTAGAGGAACTAACTCATGAATCATATTCATCATACCCCGACAGGGATGAGGGAACACAACGGGTTAATTTAAACATACCATCATCCTTTTATCCCATACAATCCCGGTCGGCTGAAATGGATAAGTTCCAAAAACTAGTCGAAAAGGACATTTTTAAGCTGGCTTCAAACCTATCTACACATGTAAACATTAATGCAGACAATTTGTCCATGAATGAAAGGAAATCGTTGAAATCACTACAAGAAGATGATTCTATCATCATTAAAAATGCGGACAAGGGGGGAGCCGTAGTTGTTCTCGATAAAACACACTATAAAGCGGAAGCTATGAGACAACTAATGGACACAAATACATACCAACCTTTAAAAAGTGATCCGACCAACAAGTTTAAAAATGTCCTAAAACAGCTTGTCAAGAAAGGGGCAGCCATAGGTGCTTTTTCCATCAAGGAATTTGAAAACATGATCCCAGAGTTCCCAATAATACCAATTTTCCATCATTTGCCAAAGATACATAAGGGATTGGATCCAGTACATGGACGCCCAATTGTATCAGGCATTGGCTCCCTTAACGAACGACTAGGAGAATGGCTGGATGGACAACTCCAACATATAGTACAAGTTCTTCCAAGCTATTTGAAAGACTCAAACCATTTGCTAAAAATTATGGACTCCTTTGTGTGGTCCGAGGAGTACAGCTGGGTCACGTGCGACGAATCCAGCTTGTACTCCTCTATTCCACACACTCTAGCTTTGGAAGCAGTTGGTTATAATCTAGAAACATATACGGAGATGTCACCTGTTTTACAAGCTTTTTTGATTGAAATTCTTGATTATCTATTAACACATAACTATTTTGCTTTTGATGGTGTGTTCTACCTCCAAAGATGCGGGGCAGCGATGGGAGCCAAGTTCTCACCTTCCCTAGCCAATCTTTACATGGGTTGGTGGGAGAGGTCCCGCATCTTTGGAGGTGGAAACCCATATAGGGACAATACTTTTTTATACCGTCGCTACATTGACGATTTACTATTTATCTGTCATAGGTCCGTTGATCTTGAATCATTTATATAGTTTTTGAACAAAAACGACCTGAACCTCTCTTTTACGGGTGTTTCCAGTTCAGACAAAATTATGTTCCTGGACATAACTTTGAGCTATACAGGTGACAAAGTTGTTTCCTCCCTATACAGAAAGCCCCAGGCGGGTAACAGCTTATTGCATGCTAAGTCGGGACATCCTCTCCACACAATAAAAGGGATTCCTGTGGGGCAGTTTTTGAGGCTCAGAAGGATTTGCAGTGACAGTGACACCTTTAAAGAGGAATCATATTCCCTATACCAGCGCTTTCTCCAGAGAGGCTATTCTAGGTGGATGTTGGACAGAGCCTATCGATTAGCCCTTGGGAGAAATCGCACTGACCTCCTGCAACTCACTGCACCTAATTATACTGCACCCACAAACCAGGAATCTGATTCCAATACTGCACAAGCGACAAAAGGTCCCTCTAGTGACAAATATATAAGAAGAAATAAAAGAGATAAATTTACACCTTTTGTCACATTGGCATTACCATACAGTCTAGAATTTAATAGCATAAAATCTATAATAAAAAAACATCTACCCATTTTACATCTAGACCATGCATGTAATGAAATTCTGGGGAAGGGATTTAACATTGTGGCGAAAAGGGCGGCCACTTTGGGAAATGTATTGTCCCCCAGCATGTACCAAACCAAAACCCCCCCCCCCCCCATCGTTAACGTGGTTACACTGTAGAGGAAATCACAGATGTGGGGCACGGGACTGTGTTACCTGTCCCCATATTCTAAAAAGTCCCCATTTTCAATCCACCGTTAGTGGCAGGATCTACAAAATAGAAAAGTTTTTTAATTGCAATTCTGAATACATTATATATTTGATTACCTGCAAAAAGTGTTTAACCCAATATGTGGGCAGAACAACTAGGAGACTCAAGTACAGATTCAGAGAACATCTAAGCGACATTCGTTGTCTCAAATCAACCAATGTCGCTCGTCATTTCAATGACCTACATGAAGGAGACATTTCTCTGGTCATGGTTCAGGTCATTGAAAAAACCTTAAAACCTAAAAGAGGAGGAGATATTTTCCAGATACTTTGCAAACGTGAAGTTTTCTGGATATTTAAACTCCGTACAAGATTACCTGAAGGTATGAATTTTGAGTGGGGCGTGACACACTTTTACACCTAATATTTATTAGTTAAATTTGGTCCAGAAGAATGATCATTAAAATTCACATATTTCCCTGTCCTGGTAACATTATAACAGATATCCTGTGATAACAAATTTTTCACATAGGAATATCCGAGGCTTTTTTCCATTCAGCCAGGATTTGCATATATATACACAAGAGCTTTAATGGCACCTATAAAGTTTTTCTTAGGATCTATGGCAATCAAAGAAATGACTCTGGACTCTATATACTCGTGTAGGACATGTATGTATATGTGATATAACATTTGATATATTCGATTATGAGTCCTGAAGTCATCTGTATTGCCATAGATCCTCAGCATTAAAATATTAAAACAAAATATATAACTATAACATCATATTGGAGGTTCGTTCCTAAATTTTCTTTCCCCTGCCTCTGGGATCTGTGGGTGATGTCAATATTCACAGCAATGATACAATAACTATTTGGTTTTGATTGCCTAGACTGAATTGGATGAGACAAATTCCCACATTTACCCATAGACCGGCCGATTTTAACACATCGTGTTTCCTATAACAATGGTTGACCACCCTAATATAAATGGAGAGTGATGTTTAGCCAAATTTAGTCAACAGATATATAGGGATCCATACCCGATTTTTGTTTTTGTTTTTGTATTCCTTTTTCTTCCCAAACGATTCCTTTCTTTTTTGAAAGCCTTCCCCGAGGGTTTTTTCTAAAGAGAGGTCTTTGTAGTTTTAAAACACTATATAGGAAATTCAGTCCATGAGAAAGCATGTGCATACTGATATTTGTATTTTTTTAACACAGCAAGGGGTTGCTACAATGTGTTTACATTGATTGAAACTCATTGCTGTTTATATAAGTATGGAAGAACATTAGCTATATCACTATGCACTGCACATTTTTTCATATATGTAACATTTGACTATTATGAACCAGGCATATTCATTTATATACGGAAATAACTACTCTTTGTTCCCCAAATATGCACGGATCACATATATGTGACTTTCTCTCATGTAATTTTATCTGTGTTTCATCACTTACAAGTGTTTTATGGAAAATGTATTTTTGAGATATTCATATGGTAATTTATATACTAATAATTTTCCATTTCCACATATATATCATCATATTGTTTCACATATGATTGTTGGGCAGAAAATACAGACTGGAGTTTTTCTATATTGCTCCTATTCTGAATACATCACATCGTTTTTTTGCAGCCGGTCAAAACGTTTTTTTAGAAATCAAGAATTTTTTTCGTGACACTTACATAATTTTTTAACAATATATTTTTCACTTTTATTATTTCCTCACATTTTTCTTCACTTTAAAGTCACTTTCATAAAGTTTGCCACACATATCCTCTTTATTTATACTTTATATATATGTATTTTTACTATATATATATATAATAAACTTACCACAAATATTGAATATGGTTTTTATTCTTGATTGTTTCTTTACTTCAACACTTATCACTAGGATATTTATCTGACTTATATTTATACACATGTAATATGTTTTTTGCACAAGTGTGTTCAAGTTTGGATTTTGTTGGGGTCACTCTGTCTGTGCAATCTGGCCGTAGATTCCCAACAGCTGACCAATGGGAGGAACAACTAGTTTGATGACTCCAATTGTTGCCAGCTGTATGTATGGGGTGTATATATGGCCGCGGTGCACATCCAGAGTGAACTTGGTGATGAATAAGCGACATATCCAGTCGTGAAACGCGTCCACTGATTGTCCTGCACTCACAGTGTGTACCTGTATCTGCCATTTTGATTGATGTGGAATAAAGACACTCCTTTTTCTGAAAATTCATCGGAAGTGCGGTCATTCCTTTTTGTTTGAAATTTCTTTTTTAAAACACAGCAAATGACAATGTGTCTATACAGAACATGCTTAAAATATAAGCATAAAAGGTCCTCAGACAATGCAAATGCCTCATCCGCTATAAAAACTATTGGCAGAGATGCTCAGTTGTTCCAGCAAGTGGATGGTTGTTGGGTGGAAGATCAAAGCTATTATTGCAGTTTTTACCAACTCTGGATAAGTAAGAACTGCTGCCGCATGTTCCAGCATCAATATACCTGAAGCAATAATTAGTATCAGCAACAGCTAGGATAATAGACAAACACTTTGTGTAGTTAATAAACTTGCTGTCACTAGCTTGTAGTATAATCAGGCAGGAACTTGCAAAGGAGATCAGAATTGTTGTCCCATTTCTCTCTAGTTTGCTTTATTATCACCCTCCCAGATAATACATCCAAAATAACTTTACAGGTGTCAGACACTATGCAGCATGCCGTCGTTCCCCCATGAGAAAATCATAGTACAAACTTGTAATCAATTGTCCTGTTGTCAGGTACCTGTTAAAGAAAAAATTAAATCAAATGATTACCATGTGGAGCATCAAAGACAATTATACTTGTTACAATTGTTAGCAGAGAAAGAAATGTAGTGGATCCTTGGGAGTGGGGGGGGGGGGGGTGCAAGCAAATTCCACCATGCCAGGGAGATGTCCTTTTTTGGTACCAGCATTGAAATGTGAAAGTAGAGAGCAAGATATCTGCCTCACTTTTTGTGTACTGAAAATATTTTCCTATGTTATAGATGTCAGATATATTATTACTTTAACATAGTACTAAATGCAGTTTGGAGGTCTCTGTAGGGGATGGCAAAGAAACTGAGATCCCAACACTAAAGAATTCAATACAGAAGGGGCAAACTCCAATCAGCTGCCCTAAGCCACTCTGGCCATAGTTGGAGCTCATTGGCAAAGCTAGCTGAAGATATCTTTCAGATTCTAAGGAATATGGCTGAAAAAGATCAGCCCTAATGCCCGTTATTTACTATGCATTTTGGCCCTAGTGGACAAGGTTCCACTGGAGAAACAGCTCTCACTAAAAATATTGATCTTGCAAACAATTGTAAGGAAAATCCTCTCATCCATTTATTATGATTCAACCCATAAGTACACAAACATAAACCCAGTTACTGCCACCCTAAAATCCTATCACTCAATGTCAATAGCCACCCACTCTTCTTCACTTTCATACAGTACCGCAAACTCTTTCCTCAGATACATGTTCCCCCACCACCACACACACACACACACACCTATCAGCATTCTGCACCCCCCACTCCCCCTGCTTCCTCAGGCTACACCTCCAGCCAACACTAGTGGCAACCATGCTGAGAGCCCATGAAAAGGAAATACATCATAAAAACACACCTACCTATGTGGAGTGTTGCTATCTGATAAGATTTGGATCCACCACTGTTTGGTCCATGTTTGTGTAGCACCCTCCTAGGTAGGTGCTAGAGAAAGAGTATAGTTTTTGGGCCTTTTTGCTTACTAGAGAGATTGCCAGATAAATGCATGTTGCTCTCTGCCTACCATTGAGCAGGATCCATTAGTGAGGTCTGCTCATGGTGCTCAGGTGCAGCTCAGCTTGTCTGAAATGTTTCACACTGGTCCAATAGGGAGGCATATTGGACACTGGGAGAAAACCTAACAAAGTGATTGCATAGGCATTTGTTACCGCCCTGGTGATTAGCAGAGGAAAGTGCCTCGGTGCATGCAGGGTGACTGTATAAATGCCAACTGCACATGTGCTCTGTGTCTTTCAACTTAAGAGCGGGGTCCCAGAGGGAGGAGGTGGCTGCCCCTCCTCTGTAGAAGCTGCCATGGTTAAGATCCTTTGGGCCATTTGCCAGTACCCCTGCTAAAGCAGTACTGCGAAAGGACACTTTGCGAAGATACTTAATTTTAAGGACACTTTGCAAAGATTCCTTTGAGACAGTGGGCCAGTGTAATGTTGAAGGGAAATTTGTGCGACTTGCTACCTTGTGAGGAAAATAGTAGTGGCTCATTGTTTCTTCAGACAGAGGGGTGCCAGAGTGAAAGGACCCCTTGGAGAGTAAAATGATTGGCGTTAGGCGCCAATATACCTGCGCAAATGGGTAAAAGTGTAGCTTCAAATTAAGTGTAAATGTGCATATAGAGCACATAAACTAACGTATATGTAAATGCACATATGTTGGTGTGAACCAAAGAATGGGTGTGAACCAAAAAATGGGAGCATAAGAGCGCAATCACGCTGTTTTTCTGCCATTTGCGGGACCGATTGATGCGGTTTTGAATAACGCGGAAGCGTGAACCATCCGTGTCAATTTCGGATCCTGTGTTGTATGCCCGTATATCTATCTATGATGTAAGTGTGTCCACTTTATTTCTAAATAAACTGCTTTAACGTACTTCACCATTTTGGCCATTCCTTCATTTTTTATATCACTGAGGAGCGTGAGGTGGTGGAGGAGTGTGAAGTTTAATTGTTATACAAGTGTTTGTGGAGTGGATACTCGAGGAGGGCTTGATCTTTCATTTTGGATTCTGGTCACTCTGATATCAGTCTGCTTGCATTGACCCCCTGTAATTAAGGGGTCGGTGCTTTCCGGTAAGCAATCTCACACACCGGGTGCCTATGTGGTGAAGGGAGTGAAGATTTGTTTCATGAGGAAGAATCATCCCTTGGAGACTGCACCATTTATATATATATATATTTGTTCATTTATTTATTGGTGCATGGGACTTTACGACCCACCTATTCACTGATTATTGATGCACTTTATATTGGCTATATGTAATTTTTTAAGACCATTTGATGCAATATCTGGCTAAGCACTTTATAGTCATAATTTGTGTTTTTATCTTCTAAAAATTGGTTTTGCACTTATTGATGCACTTTTTACTATAAGCACCTTATTATTAAGAGGTTGTTGTTATTTATTGCACATTGCACTTTTAGGTGAGCGCGGCTTAGTACACCTTAGGTGTATCATTTATTATTCCCCTTGGAGAGTGTTTACAGACATTCACAAGTAGGCAAGCTTTTGCTAAGGCTCCAGCAATGACAGCATGCCGCTGGGAGAAGATGTGCTGCTTTGGTATTGCAGAGAGAAGAACACTGTGAACACCAGTCGGATGGACTCCGCACCTCTTTATACTAACTTGTGGGTCTGACTAGGATAGGAAAGAGTCAGTGCCCTGGTAATTGAGAGGAACTTTGCCTATTACTATTCATATGGTTCCCAAATGGAACAAGTAATGAAAATGCTTAGTTAGATTGGCAGGTTGTTCTGTTTGTCTATTACAGGAACACAACAGGACGACGAAAAAAGCGTGTCCTTAAGGGGCAGGATGCATCAGCTGTCTCAACGTGAATGCTAATGTTAGGCATTCCTTAGATGAGAAGGTTGCCTCTGCGGAGAGGACAGTCTCACTGTGAGTACATAGAATGTAAAGTTGCTACATGCTCACCCATTCTTTGCAGGTTTCCAAGGGATCTTCATGCCTTTTGAGAGACTGTCCATTGCCTATTTTTGTAAATATGTGTGTAGCACCCTCCTAGTCAGGTGCTACATAGGTAGCATAGCCTTGGTTCTGGCTGCTTATCAGCAGAATGACAGGTTAAAGTTATGTGCTTCCTGCTTATTAGGAAGCAGGTTTTGTGGTTAGGCCTGTTGCATGTGTCCAGGGTGTGATTTATCTGGGCTGAGGGATTGTCCTCACAGTATCCAATGGGGAGGCCTATTGGACAGTGGAGGAAACCCAGCCAGTGACACATAGGGTTTCATGGCTTTCTCAGTGGGTTAACACAGGAATGTTGTGCATGCTGGGATACATTATAAAAGCCAAGGACACATGTGGCAGGGGGTCTTTGGGCAGGAAGCCAAGTCCCAGAAGGAGGGTGACGGCTGTCTCCTCTTCTGAAGCTGTGGAAGGTGGTCACGGACAGTCGGCCTAGTGAACCAGAAACTGTGGCTGAACCCAGAGGTCCAGTGGAAGCTGACTAGTGGAGTTGGAGGCAACGGGGGTTCTGGAAAAACAATGTCCGTGAGTACAGAACAACTTGCCCAGGGGTCTGCCAGGAAGGGGATCACTCCAGTGGCTAGAATCAGCGGACGGGTGTCAGCACACAGGCAGTGAGATTAAAGGTGGTGCTGAGTTTATAACCCTGAAGAGAATCTTCAAGTGGGAACATTTAATATATCTTCACTTCATAGGCAGGGTGAAGCAGTGGCCTTGCCGCATTCTACAGTCAGTTGTCCTCAAGATTGTGCATAGTTACTAGTTGGAGTATCCCACTCATTCCTTCTCCTATCCAAGTTCTCAATAAAACCACAAAAACAACATCCCTGAACTGATTATTGACTGAGCCAAGAACTTTCATTGCCGTTTATCTGCTGTCAGTTGCTAAGGGTAACCCAGGGGAATCCAGAAATTGTAATTCTCAGCAGTCCCCTAGGGGGCAGTGCTATATGTGTATAAATTGTATTTGTAGTATAGTTAGTCAGGATGTTTAACCTTTTCCTGTCAAGCTGATTTTTGTTTGGCGAGGGGTGCATTAATATAATGCACTTGGTGGAAACTTGTGTGTGAATTTGTAGATTTTTGTAGCAGATGCCTATATTTTTTCATGTAAAACATTTTATCTACTGGCCACATATGGGGTATGCCTCAAGGCCCTGTGCATATGTTAATTCCTTTTTTCCTCTTTTCTAAGTTTGTGGGATACTCCTTGTAAATTTTTGTACAGGTATTTTTGTAGCGGAGGATGCCCAGAGCCAGTAAGGACATGGCTCAGTTTCATGGGGGGGGGGTGGATGTAGCACCCTTCTAGGTAGGTGCTTGCCAGAAAGATTGCCAGGTAAATGTATGTTGCTCCCTGCCTACCAAGGAGCAGGATCCATTAGTGAGGTCTACTCATGTTCCTCAGGTGCAGCTCAACTTGTCTGAAATGTTTCACACTGGTCCAATAGGGAGGCATATTGGACACTGGGAGGAAACCTGACAAGTGAGTGCATAGGCATTTTTTACAGCCCTGGTGATTGGCAGAGGAAAGTGCCTCAGTGCATGCAGGGTGACTGTATAAATGCCAGGGGCAAATGTGCTCGGGGTCTTTCAGTTGGAGAGCGGGGTCCTGGAGAGAGGGGGCGGCTACTCCTTCTCTGTAGAAGCTGCCATGCTGCCTCAGGGGGTTGACCTGAGGGCCTCAGAGTCAGAGAAAAATTTAACCCAGAGGTCCTGCAGAGCTGATTGGAAGAGAGACACTGGAGAGGATCTGATTCTGCCTACAGTGAGTATAGATCGGTGTTCTGGGGCCTGTCCTGAGAGGGCCATCCCTTCAGCTAGAAGAGTCAGTGGATGGGTGTCAGTCAAGGGGATGCTAGAGGGTATCCTGGAGATAATGTAGTTGCATCAAGTCTACTGCTATAGAGAGTAAAACCCCGTACATACGCACAGATTGTTGGCCAACTGATCGGCCGTCTTTTGTCCAGTGTTGTTTGTTGGTTGAAATGTGCTCTAGACTTGCACTGGACTTTTGTTGGCCAACAAAAACCAACTTCAGAAGTGATGTCATGTGATGGTTGACTTTCCGTGTGTTTTTTCTTCTCTGAGCATGCCCAGTCTTGCTCATCTGATTTTTGTCTGACAAAATCTGTACTGACTGAGGAACAATCGGCCGTTCTTTGTTGGCCAACAAAAATTTTATAGTATGCACACCATATTTTTTTCGGCTGAAAATTCGCAGTTGGTTGTCGGAAGCATCATACTAACAAGCCTACAATCGGCAGATCGGACGTTGGCTGACAATTTACGGCCAACAATCTGTGCGTGTGTACGGGGCTTAAGAATGGATGTGTGAAATGTCCCTTAGTGACTGTCTGCAGGTAATCAAAGGAAGATCTAAGAAGTCATCATACAGCAAGCCCTACGGGGACAGTGCTACATTTGGATCACCCATTGTTTGACCCATGTCAAATGTGTTGTTTTCTGAAGACACAATTTTGCACTTTTTTCCTGGGTACAAGGTATACAAATACAAACATGTTTTGGATGGCAGCATCTAAGAAAATTAAAAATTAAATTTTTTAAGCAATATTTGGTTCATATTTTGGTATTGTGTTGGACACAACTCGAAAAGCTTATCAAAGTTAGAAAAAAAGAGAGAAGGGTACAAAGAAACAATATATACAAGATAAACAAGGGCTATAACATTAACAACATTGGAAATTATTATGTTAGGGTGTGACACCAAAAGCATTGATTAGGAAAAAAGTGAAAAAAGAGCAACACACAGAGTAAAACATAATGCAGGTCACATAAACAGGCACACTCTAGAGAGTAACTTATCCCAACTCGTGCAACTAAGAAACCATTGCATTTTTAATAACACAAACAAACTTACTATCTAACAGATACGCATGCAAAATCTGCAAATTTCTCCTTATGTTGCTACAGCTCACCATAGTTAATCCAGAATCCTCTATTCCCTGTTGACAATAACAGGTTCCCTATTCCTCACATGCTCTTCCTCCAGAACAAATGCAGAACAAGCAGAAGCCAAACCAAAACTTACGGATCTTCTATAACTGCTGGAACAGTAAGGTCTGCCTTCTATTTAATGACTTCCAAATTACACATCAGTTGCTGGGTCAGTGGCTGGTAACTCTATCCACTTTTAAACGAAACAAAACAAAAAGCATGCTGGAAACACGTGTCAACTTGCAGCAACAATGTGTAATGCACAAAGGAAATGTACAAACGTGCATGTCAACATGTTTGATAACTTGTATTCATGCATAACAATGTATAGGGGTAACACACACTGTAAAAGTCAAGTGTGCTGGGCACACAATGGGCTATGTGTCTGGCAGCCATGTTGTTCCAAATACACCCATTACATTGTATTTGTCACTGTCTTTTCTGTGTTGATTCAGAGACACCGCTGCAGTGACCTTCCCCCTCTCTTCTCCTCCAGTTCATGAAATACACAACTGTTAGCCATACCAGAACGTTCTTATCAGATCCTTGAGAGGAAAAATGCAGACCCTCTCATGCCTATTACATGAATCCACATTTCCATCTGAAAACCCTAATAAAGTGTCTGACGTAGCCACTTCAGGGACTAGAAGGTTAAAGAGGCTGTAAACCCCCCAAAAAAAATAAATGAAAAAAAAAAAAACCCTGTAAGACAAAGGCATAATGAGCTAGTATGCATCGCATACTAGCTCATTATGAAATACTTACCTTAGAACGAAGCCCCCGCAGTGCCGTCCGCTCAGCAGGGACACGGCTGACATGTTCGGCCGTCCTGCTTCCTGGTTCGCGTCCTCCGCCCATCTGATTGGCCGAAGGCGCAATGACATTATTCCCACGCATGCATGCGGGAGCCGCCATTCATGGCACAGGGCTCTGAAGGAACAGCACGGTGGCTGTTCCTTCAGAGCACATGTGCCGATGACGTCATCGGCTGCGTTAAAAGTAGGTAAATATCTCCTAAACGGTCCAAGTCTTTTTAAAGGCTTACCTATAGGTACAAGTTGTAAGAGTGGGTTACAACCTCTTTAACCTCTTCCGGACCACCCGCAGCATATATACTGCGGCAGGCTGGCCCTCCTGCGCGAACCGACATAGCCCTACGTCAATCGCGTGCCTGCAGCTAGGGGGCGAGCGCACCACCGCCGGCGCGCTTCCGCTCCTACTCGGCAGCGGGGACTCCAATGCACGGGGCTGGTGGCTCCGATTGCCGCCAGCCATCTGCGATCGCTCCCCGCTGAGAGAGAAGGACGGGCAGCTGTTGTATACACAGCTGACTGTTCTTCTCTCTGGAATAATCACAGAGCGCCTGTGATTCTGCTATATAGGATCGCAGGTCTCTGTGATCATTTCAAAAGCCCAACCCCCATACGGTTAGAAACATGCCCCTAGGTACACATTTAACCCCTTGATCACTCACAGTGTTAACCCCTTCCCTGCCAGTGTCATTATTACAGTAACAGTACATATTTTTAGCACTGATTACTGTAGTAATGTCACTGGTCCTCTCAAAAGTGTCAAAAATGTCAGTTAGGGGTCCAGTCTGTCCGCCGCAATGTTCCAGTCCCGCTAGTAAGAAAAAAAAAACAATAAAAAGACATAAATCTTTCCCGTAGTTAGTAGATGCAATAACTTTTGCGCAAACCAATCAAAATACGCGTATTGCGATTTTTTTTTTTTTACCAAAAATATGTAGCAGAAAACAAATTGGCCTAAAATGTTAAAGAAATTAGATTTTCCAATTTTTTTGGGGAATGTTATATAGCAGAACGTGAAAAATATTGTTTTTTTTTTTTCAGAATTGTCGCTCTTTTTTTGTTTATAGCGCAAAAAATCGCAGAGGTGATCAAATACCACCAAAAGAAAGCTCCATTTGTGGGGAAAAAAAGTACATCAATTCTATTTAGGTACAGTCTGGCATGACCGCTCAATTGTCCGTTAACGTAACGCAGTGCCGATTCACAAAAAATGGTCTGGTCATTAAGGGGGCAAATCCTTCCGGTCCAGAAGTGGTTAACAGACATTGGGCTATAAATACCTTAGAACACGCATATCAGTCTCTCGGTAGAATCCATCATTCCAGTATATTCCATAACTTCTAAAATCATGACAGCACAGCCAGGATTTAGACATATTTACCTCTCAGTTAATTAGCATTTTGAGCCCAAACATTGTTAACCTGGGACAGAGATGTATAGTAACTAAGTAGAACTACTTCACTACTGTACTTAAGTACCGAAAGGCGGTATCTGTACTTTCCTAGAGTAGAATGTTTTTCTCCTACTTCCACTTTTACTTCACTACATTTTTTCGATGATTTCAATACTTCTACTCCAATATTTTTTTTTTGTGCTGCATAGTTACTCGTTACTATTATAAAAATTACCACTGCCAGAACAGTAGATGGCAGGTTTCATGAAGCTCAAAACATGTGTATTATCAGCGCATACGAAAATAAATGCTACTGTATGTATAAATAAAAGCTGCATTTGAAATAATAGAAAACAATATGATGTTCAAACTTTTGACTTCTTTCTTTAATAACTACATAAGACAGTACTAGTACTTTTACTTTCAATACTTGAGTAGCAATTTTTTTTTCAAAACTACTGGTACTTTTACTTTCAATACTTGAGTAGCAACATTTTTTAAAAAACTACTTGCAATACTTAAGTACAAAAAATGTTGAATACTTTAGTACTTCTACTCAAGTCTCTTTTTGATCGAGCACTTCCACTTCTACTCAAGTCACTTTTTGATCGAGCACTTGTACTTTTACTCAAGTATGGGTTTCGAGTACTTTATACAACTCTGACCTGGGAGTACCGGGAGCAGAATCGGCCCGATTCCTAACCTAGGTGAATTGGGCATTCGAGACCTAATATATTTATAGCCATTTCATGCTGGACAATAATATTCATGTTAGCTGACTGTAAGCGGTAGGTATTCAGAGATATGAATACCTTCAAAAAACTGTATCTGGGACCTGGTCATAAATGTGGTCACATCCCAGCAATCCTCCTCAGATGCTTAATTGGTTAGATGGCCTCTGTTAACAACTTTGACACCAGAGAAAAGGGGAAGGCCAACACATTGTGGTAGCTCCTGGGTATCATCGAGAAAAAAAAGACCTGTCAAGTTATGAGAGCCAATTGATCACTTTGCTCACAGACTGATATCTGCTGAAGCTAGGACATTGACAAGTATTCTTCATGTTCAGCTCCTTTTTATTTCCCTGTTAACTAATTGTCTCTATTTCTTTGTAACACCCTTTTTCTGTAATAATTCTATTTGCATCACTTTGACCTTTTCATTATTAAAACATAAAAAGTGTTAAAACTGTCTCTAAGGCTTGTAATGCAAACTAAAAGAATCCCTGTCTCTAAAAGAGTGCTACTGTAGTATAAATCTCTGAACATACTGTGGTGACAGTGTGTCTTACAGACATTTATTTTAAAATGATAATTGTCACTGCTGATATTGTGAAGGGTTATTAGACCTAAAGCTATCTGGTGGCAGTTTGGGGTACATAGGGTTAATTGATTAGGTAACTTAACCCAGTAATAATCGCTTTCAGGCTGCTGGCACCTAGATTGTGGTCCTGCGAGATGGAAAACCTTTGTGCAGGGATCAGCTGAGAGTGGCATTGTTACGTACAGTAAGTGACAGCGCGATGTGAGATTGGCCAGTCCTTTGTCATGAGTTGGTGAAAAGGTCAGGGGACTGATACCTCATTTTATCACACACCGATGCATAAAAAACACACCTCACTAACACTACAGAAAAAACAAACCTCCACATACACACAGGTATAGATCTAAATGGGCCCTAAAAATCAAAGAGGACATTATCCCAATTGAATGGTTTAGTTTTAGCACCAGTTTTTAGATACAGAACCTTTTGCAGCACCTCCAAAAATTCCAGGCCTAAATATGCATGAAAAGGTAAAACCTCTCTATGTTTTAATATGAAAAGGTGAGAAGCAATGGTCGGCATTATTCTGGCTTAGAAAACGTACATTTTTTATTGTGGATAGGAATATTCTCTCTATTATGTTGCTCTTGAACAAGATCTCATTTATGGAGATGTCTCAGACCGGGAAGAGGAGAGAGAAGTACCAAGACCATGATAATTTTTCATTCTGCCACAGTGGTTTATTTCAATGAAATCTCTCTTAGAGAAACTGTTTTTCTACTTAATCATTCATGCCTTGTCCAGTTAGCCTGACAGACATTTTTATTTCAGGAGCCAAGCTTTTAAAGGAACATTATTCAGTGCTGTTGGCACTAGTTATACTTTGCTGCTCAAGAACCTGAACATGTGGAAATATCTCAACAGTAAAACAAAATGTACATGTGAGATTGAATCTGTTCTCAGGTCTGATGGGTACAGCACCAAAAAGCACAAAGTTTACAGATTGCATAACCAACAAGTTTTAAAGACGAACTCTGGTCAAGATCGAAAAAATGAATAAGGCAGGGCCCCCAGCCCCCCACCCCCTGCACGGCAGTTGTTAGTTGCTCAATTTGTCTAGGGTGTAAGAAATAGGCACCAACATTTCCCATATTCCTCGCTCTCACAGGCTTCCTCCCTAATGTATGACCAGTCCTATAGTGCAAACAGAGAGTTCAGTGCTGTTACCCATAGAGTCCACCATCAACAGAGCTCACAGGTGCCTGATCCACAGTTGCCCATGTAAGCGTAATGATCCATAAAAATGATCTGCACAACCGCTGTTGCTCTAAAATGTTGCTTTTCTTCAGGAAACCACAGTGTCCAATCATAAAGGATTAAAGCCGTGTAGGCTGAAATGCGTCAACTGACTGTACCTGCGTGCTGTAAACTGTGGATTCCTGAATAAAAGCAAGTTTTTAGAGCACTAGAGGTTGTGTGAATCATGTTTATGGATGACCAGTCCTATGAAGCAGTTCCTCCTTGCCTCTTCTTCAATTGTCTCCCCAACATTTACTAAAACAGGTTCACACAGAATCTTTTGCAGCTCTGCATAGTAACCAATCAGCTTCTAACTTCAGCTTGTTCAAGTAACCACTTAAGCCCCGGGAGATTTTACCCCCTTCCTGACCAGGGCCTATTTTGCGATTCGGCACTGCGTGATTTTAACGGACAATTGCGCGGTCGTGCGACGCTGTACTTAAACAAATTTGACGTCCTTTTTTCCCCACAAACAGAGCTTTCTTTTGGTGGTATTTGATCACCTGTGCAATTTTTTGATCATGCGCTATAAACAAAAAAAGAGCGTCAACTTTGCAAAAATAACAATATTTTTCACATTTTTTATATGAAATTCCCCCCCAAAAAATGTAAAAATCTAAATTTTTTAATATTTTCGGCCAATTTGTTTTATGCTACATATGTTTGGTAAAAAAAATTGCAAAAAGCGTATTTTGATTGGTTTGCGCAAAAGTTATTGCATTTACTAACAAAGGGAAAGATTTTTGTCATTTTTGTTGTTTTTTTTTTAAACGAGTAATGGCGGCGATCTGCGATTTTTTTTTTGCGGGACTGCGACATTGCGGCAGACCGATCGGACCCTTGACTGACATTTTTGACACTATTTGGGTTACCAGTGACATTACTGCAGTAATCAGTGCTATACATATGCACTGTTACTGTAAAAATGACACTGGCAGTGAAGGAGTTAACTGTATTGGCGAGGGAGGAGTTAAGTGTGTCCTAGGGGCGTGTTTCTAACTGTGATTGGCTGTGGCTACTAGTGTAAGAACAGAGATCAACGGTCCTACATAGTAGAACCGTCTGATCTCCATTCTTACACAGGGAAGAATGACAGGCGGCTTTGTTTACATCAGTCCGGCTTTGTTTACATCAGACATCGGGTCCGCCGGGCACACGCGCGGGGGGGGGGTGCGTGACCACACGGGAGCGCGGCACCGGCGGCGCGCGCTCGCTCCCTAGAGCCTCACAGGCTAGCGACGTAGCCCTACGTCGCTTTGCCTGTGAGGGGCTGACCGCCGCAGTAAATAGTCGTGCTGCGGTCGCAAGCGGTTAAGCTTTGCCAATAAAACCTAGAAGCTGATTGGTTACTACGCAGAGCTGCACCGGATTCTGTGTGCACAAGTTTTAGTAAACTTCCCTCTATGTCTGACAGGAATTCAGCTTTAAAGGCTTGTTCACAATGATGCGCACTTGTTTACTCATGTGATGACAGATGCATTTTTGGCTCTGCGCTTTTAGCTGCTGCTTTGAGCGTGCCTATTTGTTTTCAGAAGGCCATCAACACATTTCCATAGGCAAAACAAACTTTCCTGCCTCATTTTTTTTTTTTTTAATATGGCACTCTGCAAAGCAATGCCTGTTCTCTTTATTACATGTGTTCTGTTGTGCTGAGGGGCAGATGCATTTGTTTTTTCCATGTATACATATTGAGGTTGCCATTAAAAATAAAGGATTAGTCTACAAATAACTAATATTTCACTACTGTGTAGAAACGTGTACACTGTAGCACTCACTTGTTTATCCCCAATTCCCACAGCCATTTCTAATTTGGCATTGGAAAACTCAGCAGGGAAACATTTAAGAAAAAGGAAATATTACCGCTTGCTGACTCAGTAGCAAAGTTTCCCCGGAATGATTTGAAAAATTTTGCAACTATATAACAAACCTGTGTACATGATTTTTTTTATTTTTTATTAAAGGGATATTAACCACTTAAGCCCCGGAAGATTTTACCCCCTTCCTGACCAGGGGGTATTTTGCGATTCGGCACTGCGTGACTTTAACGGACAATTGCGCGGTTGTGCGACGCTGTACCTAAACGAATTTGACGTCCTTTTTTTCCCACAAACAGAGCTTTCTTTTGGTGGTATTTGATCACCTGTGCGATTTTTTGATCACGCGCTATAAACAAAAAAAGAGCGTCAAGTTTTCAAAAATAACAATATTTTTCACATTTTTTTATATGAAATTCCCCCCCCAAAAAAAAGTAAAAATCAAAATTTTTTTAAATTTTCGGCCAATTTGTTTCATGCTACCTATGTTTGGTAAAAAAAATCGCAAAAAGCGTATTTTGATTGGTTTGCGCAAAAGTTATCGCGTTTACTAACAAAGGGAAAGATTTTTGTCATTTTTGTTGTTTTTTTTTTAACGCGTAATGGCGGCGATCTGCGATTTTTTTGCGGTACTGCGACATTGGGGCGGACAGATCGGACCCTTGACTGACATTTGTGATACTTTTGGGGTTACCAGTGACATTTCTACAGTAATCAGTGCTATACATATGCACTGTTACTGTAAAAATACACTGGTTGTGAAGGGGTTAACTTTATTTGGAAGGGAAGGGCTGTGTGTATCTACTGTGATTGGCTGTGGCTTGAGCTGTAAGGACACTGATCAACGGATCTACATACTAGATTTTTTTATCAGTGTCTTTACAGCGAGGAGAATGACAGGCAGCTTGTTTACACAAGCTGCCTGACATTCTCCCTCTCCCCCGCCGATCGCCGAGTGACCGGCGGACATCTGGTCCGCTGGTCACACGCGCGGGGGGGTCCGTGACCACGCGGGAGCGGGAGCGCGCCTCCGGGGGCGCGCGCTCGCTCCCTAGACCCTCACAAGCTAGTGACGTAGCCCTACGTCACTTTGCCTGTGAGGGGCTGACTGCCGACGTAGATCGGTGTTAGGCAGTCGGCAAGTGGTTAAAGTCTTGTTTTCTTTTTCTTTAACCAGTTACCCACCAGGCCTATTTCGGACACTTTTTGTTTACAAGTTAAAATCAGTATTTTTTCCTAGAAAACTACTTAGAACCCCCAAACATTATATATATATTTTTAGCAAAGACTCTGGAGAATAAAATGGCGGTCATTGCAATATTTTTTGTCACGCGGTATTTGCGCAGCGGTCTTTAAAACGCCATTTTATTGGAAAAATTTTGAAAAATCACATTTCACTGCATTTAAAAAATACTAAACAGTAAAGTTAGCCCATTTTTTTGTATATTGTGAAAGATGATGTCACACGGTTTAAAATTGCGCCCCCCCCCCCCCCCCCGTGGGATGGCGACAAACTTCGGTCAATAGAGATCTCAATAGGCGACGCTTTAAATTTATTTAACGGTTACCAGTTTAAAGTTAGAGTGTAGCTCTTTTTTTAAATTATTGCTCACGCTCTGGTGATTGCGGCGATACCTCACATGTGTGGTTTGAACAGCGATTTAATTTGCGGCTCGACTTGCGTATACATTTTTTTTTGTGCGCGAGCTAACGGTGACGGGGGCGGCTAAATTTTATTTTTTTTCCCATTTATTTTATTTATTTTTTTAACTTTATTACAGTTTTTAAAAAAATCTGATCACTTTTATTGCTGTCACAAGCAATGTAAACATCCTTTGTGACAGCAATATGCAGTGACAGATACACTTTATGGAGGGATCGAGGGTCTAAAAGACCCTAGACCCCTCCACTACACTTCCCTGTATGCAAAACGCCGAAAACTGCGTTTTTGCATACAGCCGTTTTTCAAATTTGCCGCCTTTTTGCAGCACACTAACCCGGAAGTGACGTCATGGACGCCGCCTCCGAGTTACGTCATCGGAGACCTGATCGAAGCCGTTTCCGGCATTGATCGGGACTCCATCCAGCCGGTGGACGCGCCGGCTGGGTGCTCGGGGCTCCCGGTGGGACGGGAGCCCCGGTAAAAGCCACGGAAGGCGGCGGGAGGGGGGGGGTTGTCCCCTCCCGCTCACCCGGGTAACGATCGAGCGGCTCCCGAGCCGCATCGGTCGGTACCGACGGAAAGCCAACCGTCGGCTCTAAACCACGGTACCGGGATGATGCCTCTAGCTAGAGGCATCATCCCGGTATACCCCCGCAAAGTTTACGGACGTCATATGACATCCACCCAGGGAGAAGTGGTTAAAACAACAAACATGTTATACTTTTCTGCCCTGTTGCAGTCGTTTTGCACAGAGCAGCCCGGATCCTCCTCTTTTAGGGTTCCACGCCGGCGCTCCTGGCCTCTTCCTTCTGCCAGGTGCTTGCTCTGGGGGCACCCAAGCAGGCGTGCTTCAGACCCACAGCTCTGTATGTCCATTCACACATGGAGCCTGTGACTCAGCCCCACCTCATATTTTTTCCTATTTATTTTAGTTTTATTTTTTTCACTGTTCCTCTCTTTATGGAGGGATCTGGGGTCTAAAAGACCCCTCCAGTGCACTTAAAAGTATTCAAAACACCACAATCGTCATTTTTGAATTGTGACATTTTTTTAAAATAGGCACCATTGGCAGTCGAGTAAGCCAGAAGTGACGTTGTGACGTCGCTTCCGAGTTACTTCATCTGGCACCCGATTGAAGTCAAATTCGGCTTTGTTCGGGGCTCTGACCAGCTGGCGGACATGCAGGCTAGTTGCTCGGGTCTCCCAGTGGAATGTGGGGGGGAAGGGGGAAGAGACATTTCCTACCGCTGCCTGTGATAATGGCTGAGCGGCTGCTGAGCCGCATCGGTTGTTAAAATTAGCAGGCTGATCGTCGGCTCTAAAAAACGGTACCGGGGTGATGCCTAAAGCTGCAGGCAATATGAAAAACGTTTTTTTTTCAAAATTTTCTGTCTTTTTTCTTTTTTTTTGTAAGAAATAAAAAACCCAGAGATGATTAAATACCACCAAAAGAAAGCTCTATTTGTGTGAAAAAAATGATAAGAATGTCATATGGGTGCTGTGTAGCATGACCGCGCAATTGTCATTCAAAGCGTGAGAGCGCTGAAAGCTGAAAATTGGCCTGGGCAGGAAGGGAGTGAAAGTGCCCTGTAGGCAAGTGGTTAAAGATATTTTGTAACTACATCGGTACTGGACCTCTGTCACTTCCACTATAAACAGAGTTCTGGGCTTGGTGATCCCTGTGGATCCCAAGCACTGCCTCTTGGGTATTCTGGATCACATTATAGATGATAGATACTTACGAGAGGCAGCTGCGCGAGCTCTGTTTCAGGCTTGGCTGCTTATTCTTCGACATTGGGTTGATCGGGATCCTCCCACATATAGGCTATGGCTGGAGCAGCTGGGCGCCACCCTTCGCATGGAAAAATATATTTACCTGTATAGAGGTGCGCCGGCTAAGATCCAGAAAGTTTGGGGAGTCTGGCTGGGCTCTCCGGGGATAGCTCCTACGGACTTGGTCCTCGACCGTCTGCCGATTTAGTTGGTGGGAGGGGGGGGGTTGGGCCTTTGGTGGCCTGTTTTGGGGGAGCTGATTTGATCTTTGGCGCATAACTGTTCTGCTGTGCTACGATTTTTGGTTCAGGCTGCTCTCTGATTTGTACGGTATAAAGGTTCGGTGGCTGAGATCTTTAACACATTATGTGCCTTACCTTGTGGATGTTTTTGGTTTTTCTTTTTCTTGTTGCACTGTTTGTTTATGTATGCGATTTCTCAATAAACGTTTTTCTTGATTTAAAAAAAAAAAGATATTTTGTATTTACTTAAAGTAGATATAAACCCCATTCATGAAATCTGACCTGGATACATATATCTGTAGTGTTAACTTATCTCTCTCCAAAGCCCTAAGTCCTGTGTCTTTCTGCTGCTCCGTTCCTCTGTTATCAGCATGATAACGTCTGACAAGTAGGGTTGAGCGGACACCTAGATGTCCGTGTTCGACGGGTTCGGCCGAACTTTAAAAAAAAGTCCGGGTCCGTGTCCCGGACTTTTACCGAACTTTTCCCGGACACCGAACCCCATTGAAGTCAATGGGGACCCGAACTTTAAGGCACTAAAATGGCTCTAAAACACCAAAGGAAAGGGCTAGAGTGCTGCAAATGGCAGCAAAACGTAATTAAGAGCATGGCAAGTGCTCTGCAAACAAATGTGGATAGGGAAATAACTTAAAACAACAAAAAAAAACAGAAAAATAAAACAATGTTCTTCTTCATCTCTGAAGGACGAGGCCCATATGGAGTAGGAGGGAGGTTGAGGTGGTGGTGGATGTGGCGGTGACATAGGCGTGCGCACAGGGTGTGCTGGGTGTGCCTGGGCACACCCTAATCACCTAGGGCACATAGCATTGCCAGTGAGGAGATGGGAAAGATCTCCCTGGGACCTGCTCTGCTCTATTTCTCCTTGCCTACAGGTACATGGCCCCGATACATTACTCTCCCTGCTGGCAAACACATGCATGTGTATTTCAACTTTGGGGTGCACACCTTAATGCAATAGGCTGCGCACACCTATGGGCGGTGTAGGTGGAAGCGGCGGTGGAGGAGGACCAGGGCCGGATTAACAGCATCATGGGCTTGGTGCTGAGGATTTTGAAGGGCCTTAAGGGCCGTGCCTTGCCATGCACCCAGAGGAGGAAGGGTGCAGCCATGCATGCCTAATTCAACATGGGATGCTGTCTCTGAAGCCCATAAACACATCCATGCATCGCCAACTGTCCCTCCTTGTCCGGCCTTCACGCTGTGTGGGGAGGTTCTGAGGGTGCTGCCTGGGGAAGCGAGCATAGAAGCCAGACTTCTGTGTTTACAAGTGACAGAAGAGCGGTAACAGTGAATATGGCCAACCCGGGGCCTATATAAAAGGTAGGGGCCTGGAGCTGCAGCTCCAATAGCCCCTACATTAATCTGGCCCTGAGGAGGAGGACGAGGTAGCCAACACTGCTTCTTTTCAAAAATTTTAAATGAGGGTACACCCCAAAAGAGTGAGAAAGAGCAAAAATGGAACAATGGGTGGGTAAGGTCGGTATCCATTGCTATTCTGCATAAGGTACGGAAAAGTCCCGTGGGATCCATGCCTGGTTCATTTTAATGAACGTGAGCTTGTCCACATTGTCTCTGGACAGGCGGCTGCGCTTGTCTGTTATAACGCCCCCAGCCGTGCTAAATACCCGTTCAGATAATACACTGGCTGCAGGGCACGCCAGCACCTCCAAGGCGTAAAGGGCAAGCTCAGGCCATGTGCCCAATTTGGAGACCCAGAAGTTGAAGGGGGCAGACCCGTCATTCACTACATGTAGGCGTGTGCACACATACTGCTCCACCATGTTGGTAAAATGCTGCCTCCTGCTAAGACGTTCCATCTGAGCTGCTGGTGCTGCTGTTTGTTGTGGCGTGCTGACAAAGCTTTTCCACATTTCGGCCATGCTAACCCTGCCTTCTGAGGTGCTGGCGGTGCCCTGGTTGCGTTGGCGACCTCCTCCTCCTCCTCCTCTGCCTTGTGCTTCCACTGTGGCCCCGCTGTCAGATGGGAATGCCAGCAGCATGGCGTCTACCAGCGTGCGCTTGTACTCGTGCATCTTGCGATCGCGCTCCAGTGAGTGAATTAAGGACGGTACGTTGTCCTTGTAACGGGGATCCAGCAGCGTGGCCACCCAGTAATCAGCACAAGTTAGAATGTGGGCAACTCGGCGGTCGTTGTGGAGACACTGCAGCATGTAATCGCTCATGTGTGCCAGGCTGCCCAGAGGCAACGAAAGGCTGTCCTCTGTGGGAGGTGTATGGTCCGTGTCCTCTGTATCCCCCCAGCCACGCACCAGTGATGGCCATGAGCTGGCCTGGGTGCCACCCTGCTGTGAACATGGTTCCATCTCCTCCTCCAGCTCCTCCTCCTCCTCATCCTCCTCATCCTCCAGAACTGTGCCCCTGCTGGACAATTGCGTCCCTGGCGTTTGCGTGTGCAGGAACCCACCCTCGGAGCCCCTTGCGAATGACTGCCCTGAAAGCCTTGGAAATGTTACCTCTTCATCCTCCTCCTCCTCCTCATCCTGTGCCACATCCTCTTCCATCATCGCCCGAATTGTTTTTTCAAGGAGGCATAGAAGTGGGATAGTTAAGCTGAGAACGGCGTCATTGCCACTGGCCATGTTGGTGGAGTACTCAAAACAGCGCAACAAGGCACACAGGTCTCGCATGGAGGCCCAGTTAAATTAAATAGCGGAATAGAAAATATGATCCAAAAAAAGTGTATGTATATCACACGTACACAACCACACTGGGCCCCAATTACTATTGTTTGTACCCCTAAAAGGCTAGATGAGGAGTAGGGGGAGTATGGAACAGGCAGCACCCTCAAACCTTCAGAAGTATGAGATGAACCCCAACAACTTGGAAAGGTGGATCTCTCTCACACGTACCAACACAGACTATCCCCCAATTTAACTGATCCCCAAAGGGTTTTGATTAAATAGCGGAATAGAAAATATGATCCAAAAAAAGTGTATGTATATCACACGTACACAACCACACTAGGCCCCAATTACTATTGTTTGTACCCCTAAAAGGCTAGGAGTAGGGGGAGTATGGAACAGGCAGCACCCTCAAACCTTCAGAAGTATGAGATGAACCCCAACAACTTGGAAAGGTGGATCTCTCTCACACGTACCAACACAGACTATCCCCCAATTTAACTGATCCCCAAAGGTTTTTGATTAAATAGCGGAATAGAAAATATGATCCAAAAAAAGTGTATGTATATCACACGTACACAACCACACTAGGCCCCAATTACTATTGTTTGTACCCCTAAAAGGCTAGATGAGGAGTAGGGGGGGTATGGAACAGGCAGCACCCTCAAATCTTCAGAAGTATGAGATGAACCCCAAAAACTTGGAAAGGTGGATCTCTCTCACACGTACCAACACAGACTATCCCCCAATTTAACTGATCCACAAAGGTTTTTGATTAAATAGCGGAATAGAAAATATGATCCAAAAAAGTGTATGTATATCACACGTACACAACCACACTAGGCCCCAATTACTATTGTTTGTACCCCTAAAAGGCTAGATGAGGAGTAGGGGGGGTATGGAACAGGCAGCACCCTCAAACCTTCAGAAGTATGAGATGAACCCCAACAACTTGGAAAGGTGGATCTCTCTCACACGTACCAACACAGACTATCCCCCAATTTAACTGATCCCCAAAGGTTTTTGATTAAATAGCGGAATAGAAAATATGATCCAAAAAAAGTGTATGTATATCACACGTACACAACCACACTAGGCCCCAATTACTATTGTTTGTACCCCTAAAAGGCTAGATGAGGAGTAGGGGGGGTATGGAACAGGCAGCACCCTCAAATCTTCAGAAGTATGAGATGAACCCCAAAAACTTGGAAAGGTGGATCTCTCTCACACGTACCAACACAGACTATCCCCCAATTTAACTGATCCCCAAAGGTTTTTGATTAAATAGCGGAATAGAAAATATGATCCAAAAAAAGTGTATGTATATCACACGTACACAACCACACTAGGCCCCAATTACTATTGTTTGTACCCCTAAAAGGCTAGATGAGGAGTAGGGGGGGTATGGAACAGGCAGCACCCTCAAACCTTCAGAAGTATGAGATGAACCCCAACAACTTGGAAAGGTGGATCTCTCTCACACGTACCAACACAGACTATCCCCCAATTTAACTGATCCCCAAAGGTTTTTGATTAAATAGCGGAATAGAAAATATGATCCAAAAAAAGTGTATGTATATCACACGTACACAACCACACTAGGCCCCAATTACTATTGTTTGTACCCCTAAAAGGCTAGATGAGGAGTAGGGGGGGTATGGAACAGGCAGCACCCTCAAACCTTCAGAAGTATGAGATGAACCCCAACAACTTGGAAAGGTGGATCTCTCTCACACGTACCAACACAGACTATCCCCCAATTTAACTGATCCCCAAAGGTTTTTGATTAAATAGCGGAATAGAAAATATGATCCAAAAAAAGTGTATGTATATCACACGTACACAACCACACTAGGCCCCAATTACTATTGTTTGTACCCCTAAAAGGCTAGATGAGGAGTAGGGGGGGTATGGAACAGGCAGCACCCTCAAATCTTCAGAAGTATGAGATGAACCCCAAAAACTTGGAAAGGTGGATCTCTCTCACACGTACCAACACAGACTATCCCCCAATTTAACTGATCCCCAAAGGATTTTGATTAAATAGCGGAATAGAAAATATGATCCAAAAAAAGTGTATGTATATCACACGTACACAACCACACTAGGCCCCAATTACTATTGTTTGTACCCCTAAAAGGCTAGATGAGGAGTAGGGGGGGTATGGAACAGGCAGCACCCTCAAACCTTCAGAAGTATGAGATGAACCCCAACAACTTGGAAAGGTGGATCTCTCTCACACGTACCAACACAGACTATCCCCCAATTTAACTGATCCCCAAAGGTTTTTGATTAAATAGCGGAATAGAAAATATGATCCAAAAAAAGTGTATGTATATCACACGTACACAACCACACTAGGCCCCAATTACTATTGTTTGTACCCCTAAAAGGCTAGATGAGGAGTAGGGGGGGTATGGAACAGGCAGCACCCTCAAATCTTCAGAAGTATGAGATGAACCCCAAAAACTTGGAAAGGTGGATCTCTCTCACACGTACCAACACAGACTATCCCCCAATTTAACTGATCCCCAAAGGTTTTTGATTAAATAGCGGAATAGAAAATATGATCCAAAAAAAGTGTATGTATATCACACGTACACAACCACACTAGGCCCCAATTACTATTGTTTGTACCCCTAAAAGGCTAGATGAGGAGTAGGGGGGGTATGGAACAGGCAGCACCCTCAAACCTTCAGAAGTATGAGATGAACCCCAACAACTTGGAAAGGTGGATCTCTCTCACACGTACCAACACAGACTATCCCCCAATTTAACTGATCCCCAAAGGTTTTTGATTAAATAGCGGAATAGAAAATATGATCCAAAAAAAGTGTATGTATATCACACGTACACAACCACACTAGGCCCCAATTACTATTGTTTGTACCCCTAAAAGGCTAGATGAGGAGTAGGGGGGGTATGGAACAGGCAGCACCCTCAAATCTTCAGAAGTATGAGATGAACCCCAAAAACTTGGAAAGGTGGATCTCTCTCACACGTACCAACACAGACTATCCCCCAATTTAACTGATCCCCAAAGGTTTTTGATTAAATAGCGGAATAGAAAATATGATCCAAAAAAAGTGTATGTATATCACACGTACACAACCACACTAGGCCCCAATTACTATTGTTTGTACCCCTAAAAGGCTAGATGAGGAGTAGGGGGGGTATGGAACAGGCAGCACCCTCAAACCTTCAGAAGTATGAGATGAACCCCAACAACTTGGAAAGGTGGATCTCTCTCACACGTACCAACACAGACTATCCCCCAATTTAACTGATCCCCAAAGGTTTTTGATTAAATAGCGGAATAGAAAATATGATCCAAAAAAAGTGTATGTATATCACACGTACACAACCACACTAGGCCCCAATTACTATTGTTTGTACCCCTAAAAGGCTAGATGAGGAGTAGGGGGGGTATGGAACAGGCAGCACCCTCAAACCTTCAGAAGTATGAGATGAACCCCAACAACTTGGAAAGGTGGATCTCTCTCACACGTACCAACACAGACTATCCCCCAATTTAACTGATCCCCAAAGGTTTTTGATTAAATAGCGGAATAGAAAATATGATCCAAAAAAAGTGTATGTATATCACACGTACACAACCACACTGGGCCCCAATTACTATTGTTTGTACCCCTAAAAGGCTAGATGAGGAGTAGGGGGGGTATGGAACAGGCAGCACCCTCAAACCTTCAGAAGTATGAGATGAACCCCAACAACTTGGAAAGGTGGATCTCTCTCACACGTACCAACACAGACTATCCCCCAATTTAACTGATCCCCAAAGGTTTTTGATTAAATAGCGGAATAGAAAATATGATCCAAAAAAAGTGTATGTATATCACACGTACACAACCACACTAGGCCCCAATTACTATTGTTTGTACCCCTAAAAGGCTAGATGAGGAGTAGGGGGGGTATGGAACAGGCAGCACCCTCAAACCTTCAGAAGTATGAGATGAACCCCAACAACTTGGAAAGGTGGATCTCTCTCACACGTACCAACACAGACTATCCCCCAATTTAACTGATCCCCAAAGGTTTTTGATTAAATAGCGGAATAGAAAATATGATCCAAAAAAAGTGTATGTATATCACACGTACACAACCACACTAGGCCCCAATTACTATTGTTTGTACCCCTAAAAGGCTAGGAGTAGGGGGAGTATGGAACAGGCAGCACCCTCAAACCTTCAGAAGTATGAGATGAACCCCAACAACTTGGAAAGGTGGATCTCTCTCACACGTACCAACACAGACTATCCCCCAATTTAACTGATCCCCAAAGGTTTTTGATTAAATAGCGGAATAGAAAATATGATCCAAAAAAAGTGTATGTATATCACACGTACACAACCACACTAGGCCCCAATTACTATTGTTTGTACCCCTAAAAGGCTAGATGAGGAGTAGGGGGAGTATGGAACAGGCAGCACCCTCAAATCTTCAGAAGTATGAGATTGTGTTCACTGTACCCCACAAAGATTGAGTTCACTGCACCCCACAATGATTGTGTTCACTGCACCCCACAAAGATTGTGTTCACTGCACCTCACAAAGATTGTGTTCACTGTACCCCCCAAAGATTGTGTTCACTGCACCCCACAAAGATTCTGTTCACTGTACCCCACAAAGATTGTGTTCACTGCACCCTAAAAGGATGTTGTTCACTGCACCCCACAAAGATTGTGTTCACTGCACCCTAAAAGGATGTTGTTCACTGCACCCCAAAAAGATTGTGTTCACTGTACCCCCCCAAAGATTGTGTTCACTGCACCCCACAAAGATTGTGTTCACTGCACCCCAAAAAGATTGTGTTCACTGTACCCCCCAAAGATTGTGTTCACTGCACCCCAAAAAGATTGTGTTCACTGTACCCCCCAAAGATTGTGTTCACTGCACCCCACAAAGATTCTGTTCACTGTACCCCACAAAGATTGTGTTCACTGCACCCCAAAAAGATTGTGTTCACTGTACCCCCCCAAAGATTGTGTTCACTGCACCCCACAAAGATTCTGTTCACTGCACCCCACAAAGGATTTTGTTCACTGCACCCCAAAAAGATTGTGTTCACTGCACCCCAAAAAGGATTTTGATCACTGCACCCCAAAAAGGATGTTGTTCACTGCACCCCAAAAATGATTTTGTTCACTCCACCCCAAAAAGATTGTGTTCACTGCACCCCACAAAGATTGTGTTCACTGCACCCCAAAAAGATTGTGTTCACTGTACCCCCCAAAGATTGTGTTCACTGCACCCCACAAAGATTCTGTTCACTGTACCCCACAAAGATTGTGTTCACTGCACCCCAAAAAGATTGTGTTCACTGCACCCCAAAAAGGATGTTGTTCACTGCACCCCAAAAAGGATGTTGTTCACTCCACCCCAAAAAGATTGTGTTCACTGCACCCCACAAAGATTGTGTTCACTGCACCCCAAAAAGATTGTGTTCACTGCACCCCAAAAATGATTTTGTTCACTGCACCCCAAAAAGGATTTTGTTCACTGCACCCCAAAAAGGATGTTGTTCACTCCACCCCAAAAAGATTGTGTTCACTGCACCCCAAAAAGATTGTGTTCACTGCACCCCACAAAGGATTTTGTTCACTGCACCCCAAAAAGATTGTGTTCACTGCACCCCAAAAAGGATGTTGTTCACTGCACCCCAAAAAGGATTTTGTTCACTGCACCCCAAAAAGATTGTGTTCACTGCACCCCACAAAGGATTTTGTTCACTGCACCCCACAAAGATTGTGTTCACTGCACACCAAAAAGGATTGTGTTCACTGCACCCCAAAAAGATTTTGTTCACTGCACCCCAAAAAGATTGTGTTCACTGCAGCCCAAAAAGATTGTGTTCACTGCAGCCCAAAAAGATTGTGTTCACTGCAGCCCAAAAAGATTGTGTTCACTGCAGCCCAAAAAGATTGTGTTCACTGCAGCTCACACACAGAAAAATGGATGTGGATCACTGACACCTGCCTATCTCCAATCCCACACCACACAGCAATATCGATTGTAGTTTGTAGAACACAGTTTCCCTAAAATTCAGCAGACTCTGTCCCTAACAGGATTGAGAAGAGATCGTAGATCAGGATTGAGTGCAGATTCACCCCACCCCCCACACAGCAATATCGATTGTAGTTTGTAGAAGACACTGACCCTATAATTCAGCAGACTCTATCCCTAAAATGCCTACAACTCGCCCTGCCTAAACACTCCGACCTGTCCCTCAATTCTATCCGGACACAAATGGTTTTTTCCTGCCTATCTTTCCCTAATCAGCAGCCAGCACATTGATGTGTGCTCTGTCCCTTAGCTAAGCAGCAGAATGACGCTGCTGCGGCGGCTGCCTCGAACTTATAAAGACTTGGTCACATGCTTCAGACGGCCAATCACAGCTACTAAGACATTTGCAGGCATGGCTGGGATGGCTTAAGGCACACCAGTTAAACGATTTGATTGGCTGTTGAAAGCCCGCCATGAAAAGAGCGCCAAAGCATGCAAAACCCGGAAATAAAACGACCGAACACGGATTTTTACCCGAACATACAGTAAAGTGTCCGTGTCCGTGTTCGGGTAAAAAAAATCCAATTATTCGGTACGAACACGAATAATACAGTCCGTGTTCGCTCAACACTACTGACAAGTTCTATGTGGAGGGAGGGTGTGTGCCTTTCCTCCAATCAGCTCACACACAGTGTACGCCAAGACTGCCCTCGAACTGCTGAAACAGAAAGAAAAAAAATCTAACACGATGTGCACTTTTATATTTTGAATAAATACCGCATGTGGTATTTTAGTAGTGTTTTTTTCTGAATTGAAAAAATATTTTTGAAAAATGCTATTTTACTGCAAATTTTAAAGACAAAATACTGCTTTTTGAATGGAGCCCATTATGTTACATAAGTTTAAAAATGCAAAAAAAATCAAATTAGTAATACAATCAGAAATATTCCCATGGAGGTGAGAAGGTAACGATGTATAGAACTGCTTAGGCTCACATCATAGCTAAGGTATTGCGAGCTTCGGTGGTAATCAGGGCGAAACTGTATATTTTAGATTTAATTGGTGAATGTAAGAAAGTACAGTAATATAGTGTCATCGCCTGAATACAATCAATCTTTTACCCAAAAAGAAGGGGGAAATGATTAGTGAGACTAGGCATCAAGGCTAGGAAAAGGTGTGTAAGTAGTGGGGGGGGGGAGAAAATAGGGGGGGGATAAGGAACAAGTTGACTGACTGACTGCACCAGATGGGGGGGAGCATGGAATACACCACATTCTATTAGAACTGCAATGTTATGTTGGAGGTGGCACTAGGTGAGAAAAAAGATGGTGGGGGGGGGGGGGTGGGGAGGGTAGAAATGGGTAATTATGTTCCAGTCAAGAGAGGGGTTGATTCAGCAAATAGTTGTTTATTCTCATCAAAATAGAAAAAGTCCCACCGATAATCAAGCTAGTGAGGTCTTCCATGCGCTTGATATCTGCAACTCGACAGAGCCTTTGCTGTATAATGGATGTCAAGGGGTATTAGAAAGGACTAACTTTAATGAAACTCTAAACCATGAGGATAAAACCATGTGTAGCAGTGTCCCCGTAGGGCTTGCTGTATGATGACTTGTTGGGCCTCCTCGGATTACCAGCACACAGTCACTTAGGGTACAGTTCACACAGGGGCGTTGCTAGGTGGGAAAAAGACCAGGGGCTTCAGCCCGAAGGTAAATTTGATAACCCCGCCCACATTTTAAAGGAAGTCCCACCCAAGCTCCTCCCACATTTAAAAGTAACGCCCAAGCTCCACCCAATGCCCCCCTCAGTCAAGGGGTGGTATGGAGAGGAGTACAGGGGGTCAGATATGGAGAGGAGAGGAGAGGGTCAGACACGGAGAGGAGAGGGTCAGACACGGAGAGGAGAGGAGAGGGTCAGACACGGAGAGGAGAAGGGAGGAGAGGGTCAGACATGGAGAGGAGAGGAGAGGAGAGGGTCAGACATGGAGAGGAGAGGAGAAGGGAGGAGAGGGTCAGACATGGAGAGGAGAGGAGACGGGAGGAGAGGGTCAGACATGGAGAGGAGAGGGTCAGACATGGAGAAGAGAGGGTCAGACATGGAGAGGAGAGGGTCAGACATGGAGAGGAGAGAGTCAGACATGGAGAGGAGAGAGTCAGACATGGAGAGGAGAGGGTCAGACATGGAGAGGAGAGGGTCAGACATGGAGAGGAGAGGGTCAGACATGGAGAGGAGAGGGTCAGACATGGAGAGGAGAGGGTCAGACATGGAGAGGAAAGGGTCAGACATGGAGAGGAAAGGGTCAGACATGGAGAGGAAAGGGTCAGACATGGAGAGGAGAGGGTCAGACATGGAGAGGAGAGGGTCAGACATGGAGAGGAAAGGGTCAGACATGGAGAGGAGAGGGTCAGACATGGAGAGGAGAGGGTCAGACATGGAGAGGAGAGGGTCAGACATGGAGAGGAGAGGGTCAGACATGGAGAGGAGAGGGTCAGACATGGAGAGGAAAGGGTCAGACATGGAGAGGAGAGGGTCAGACATGGAGAGGAGAGGGTCAGACATGGAGAGGAGAGGGTCAGACATGGAGAGGAGAGGGTCAGACATGGAGAGGAGAGGGTCAGACATGGAGAGGAAAGGGTCAGACATGGAGAGGAGAGGGTCAGACATGGAGAGGAAAGGGTCAGACATGGAGAGGAAAGGGTCAGACATGGAGAGGAGAGGGTCAGACATGGAGAGGAGAGGGTCAGACATGGAGAGGAAAGGGTCAGACATGGAGAGGAGAGGGTCAGACATGGAGAGGAGAGGGTCAGACATGGAGAGGAGAGGGTCAGACATGGAGAGGAGAGGGTCAGACATGGAGAGGAGAGGGTCAGACATGGAGAGGAAAGGGTCAGACATGGAGAGGAGAGGGTCAGACATGGAGAGGAGAGGGTCAGACATGGAGAGGAGAGGGTCAGACATGGAGAGGAGAGGGTCAGACATGGAGAGGAGAGGGTCAGACATGGAGAGGAGAGGGTCAGACATGGAGAGGAGAGGGTCAGACATGGAGAGGAGAGGGTCAGACATGGAGAGGAGAGGGTCAGACATGGAGAGGAAAGGGTCAGACATGGAGAGGAGAGGGTCAGACATGGAGAGGAGAGGGTCAGACATGGAGAGGAGAGGGTCAGACATGGAGAGGAAAGGGTCAGACATGGAGAGGAAAGGGTCAGACATGGAGAGGAAAGGGTCAGACATGGAGAGGAGAGGGTCAGACATGGAGAGGAGAGGGTCAGACATGGAGAGGAGAGGGTCAGACATGGAGAGGAGAGGGTCAGACATGGAGAGGAGAGGGTCAGACATGGAGAGGAAAGGGTCAGACATGGAGAGGAAAGGGTCAGACATGGAGAGGAAAGGGTCAGACATGGAGAGGAAAGGGTCAGACATGGAGAGGAAAGGGTCAGACATGGAGAGGAAAGGGTCAGACATGGAGAGGAGAGGGTCAGACATGGAGAGGAAAGGGTCAGACATGGAGAGGAGAGGGTCAGACATGGAGAGGAAAGGGTCAGACATGGAGAGGAGAGTGCATCAAAGCTCTTTTTCTTCATTTTAACGACTTAAGGACAGTTTTACCCCCTTGAGGACCAGGTAATTTTTTGTGATATGGCACTGCGCTCATTTACCTGACAATTGCGTGGTTGTGCGGCGCTGTACCCAAATAAAATTGATGTCCTTTCTGTCCCCACAAATAGAGCTTTCTTTTGGTGGTATTTGATCACCTCTGATGAATTTTTTTTTTTTTTTTTTGTGTTATAAACACACAAAAAAGAACGACCATTCTGAAAAAAAAAACAATATTTTTACTTTCTGCTGTAAAACATTGAATTTTTTCATCATTTTAGGCCAATATGCATTCTGCTACATATTTTTGTTAAAAACAATCCCAATAAGTGTATATTGATTGGTTTGTGCAACAGTTATCGCATCTACAAACTAGGGGATAGATTTGTCATTTTTATTTATTTATTTTTACTAGTAATGGCGGTGATCTGCGTTTTTTTGCGGGACTGCGACATTGCGGCGGACAGATCGAACCCCTAACTGACATTTTTGACACTTTTGGGGGTACCAGTGACATTACTACAGTAATCAGTGCTAAAAATATCCACTGTTACTGTAATAATGACACTGGCAGGGAAGGGGTTAACACCAGGGGCAATCAAAGGGTTAAGTGTGTCCCCAGGGAGTGCTCTCTAACTGTGTGGGGGATGGACTTACTAGATGAACACAGAAACCTGTGTTCCTAAATAGCAGGAACACAGGATCCTTGTGTTCATTACTGACAGAATGGCGTACTGCCTTGTTTACATAGGCAGCCCGCAGTTCTGTCTCCATGGGGAGCGATTGTGGGTTTCTGGCACACATTGCGTCCGAAGTACCTGCTGATTGGCTTCCCCTCTGGCCAATTGGCACATGTCCCTGCTGTCTATTACACGAAACGACATACAGGTACGCCATTGTGTGTAATAGAGTAAGGGCTCTGTCACACGGGCGATCAGATCAGATCCGCCTGTCAGTTTTTTAGGCGGATCTGATCGGATCCTCCATGCAGCTCTATGGGGCAGCGGATGTCAGCGGAGACACCTCCGCTGACACCCGCTGCCATCCGTATCCGATCCTGTGCGTGAAATCTGGACGGATGGAAACCCTATCCGTTCTGTAATCGGATCGAATGAGAGTGGACAGGCGGTCCGCTCTCATCCGATCCCCCATAGAGGGCAGCGGGGGCTGAGACACCTCCCTCTCCGCTCTGCAAGCAGAGACGGAGCTGTCATCCGCCGGCTCAGCGGGGATCGCGGATCGATCCCTGCTGAGCAATACGGATCCACCTACGGAGGCGGACTGTGTGAAAGAGCCCTAAAACTGCGTGGCTGGTAAGCAAGCAGTTAAATGTACAGCCTAATAGAAGTCTATGGGACTGGGGGTAACATGCAGGAAGACTGTGGGGACATCAGCAGCACTGCAGCCAAATCACGCTACATAGGGGCAGATCACTGCACACAATGCTGAAATAGAACTCCTTAGCTTCAGATAAGGTAATAGGGGAAAGAAGAGGAATTTGGGAGAGAGCAGGAAGGGGGGAGGAGGAGAGGCTGGTGAGTGGGGACAGTTCACTTACTTGAAAAGGCAATGCAGGCTTCAGGCTTAGGATGTGACTGTCAGTTCAAACTTTCCCGCCCACACAATCCTCTTCACAGACCTCAGAGACACAGGCTTCCTGTGTGGGCGGGCACATTGAGAGAGGGGCGGGAGGAGGCAGAGCATTTCTGGAGGGGGCTGTGCAGTGTATGGAAGACAGAGACACTCAGCCCTGTGACTGGTGCAGCCGACCTCCCTGTCACAGGACACAAAGCAACTCGCAGCAGGAGTGTGTATGCTTTTCTAACATTACACAGCTCTATCTCGTCTCTTCAGGGGGGCGGGGTCAAGGAGGCGGTGCCATGGTGGAGCTCTTTTGAGTCCCTGGCTCTCAGGCTGCCTGCAAAAGGGAAACCGAACAAGGGGGCGGAGCCCCACGTTTCGGCCTCGCCCACCCCGACATCAATTCTTCGTTTTGACAGCTCCAGCCTTTTGCAGCTGCCCCACCAATCACTGGATGGACATTATGCTGAGTATTTAGCCCCGACCAACCCCACGCCTTGGGAGTGATTCGGGGCTAATCATTTTAAAATGGAATATGAGACTCAGGGCTTTTTGGGGGCCAACTCGGGGCTATAGCCCCTGTCAGCCCCCCCCCTGCCGACGCCACTGAGTTCACACATTCATCCTTACTCTCAATGGCTCATTGCTCAAAACACAGTCCAGTGGTGTTGGTTTTTAGTATCTATTGTGGAACTTGGGTGGGAGAAGGGAATAGTGGGATACTCCAAGTGGAACTATGTACATTGGATAAGGACAACTCTCACTTGCCCTCACAAGATTGCTTGTGGAAGGCAGTCACACTGCTTAAACCATACTGCCACATGTATAGAAAGGGTTATGTCTCCTTGCTCTCTCTCTCCAGCAATAGACTTGATGAACTACATTCTCTTCAGGATACTCTCTAGCATCCCCTTTACTGACATCTGTCCACTGACTCTTCTAGCTTCAGGGGTGGCCCCCTTCATGTCAGGCCCCTTGACACAGATCTGTACTCACTGTACTGCAGAATCAGATCCTCCAGTGTTTCCCCTCTCAGTCAACTCCACAGAACCTCCGGGTTCAGTTCCTCTCTAGCCCTCAGATGGACTACCTGAGGCTGCATGGCCCCTCTACAGAGGAGGAGGCAGCCCTCCCCTCTCTCCGAGACATCGCTAGAGAGACTAAAGACACATGTGCTCCTGGCTTTTATACAGTATCCAAACATGCACCGAGGCACTTTCCTCTTCCAAATCACAGGGGCTGTATTAAACGCCTGTGCACTCGTTTGTCAGGTTTCCTCTCAATGTCCAATATGCCTCCCTATTGAACCAGTGTGAAACACTGCAGAAAGACTGAGTTGCACCTGAGAACATTGAGCAGGCCTCACTAACAGATCCTGCTCTCTGGTAGGCATAGAAAAATATAGATTTAGCTGCAATCCCTCTGGTAAGCAGACAGGATTCAAAACTATACTCTCTCTAGCATCTACCTAGGGGGGTGCTACACATGCATTGCTCTTGAACATCTGCAACAACATAAAAATGAAGTTTGCCCATCTGGTAAAGTTTAAGAGCAATACGATAAATATGATAGAGCTATCTTGAAGTTAATTGAATCAACTGATCTCTGGAGGAGATTACTACATTTAAATGATGCACAATAACAGTTTCTCATTCGTTGTATTAAGGGTGAAACGTCTTTCTACTATATTATTTGCATAAGGTAGGCCTAGACTGTCAGTGTAGTCACCTTCCACCTGCCTACACTGACAGTTGAAACCAGCGTGGAGGTGGTGAGACTGGGATGAGTTGCTGCCTATCTGATACCTACCCATTTACATGCAATGTTCAAGATGATTTTAAATTGATTTTCTTAAGATCCTTTTTAACCGTCTACACTATGAGAAGCCTTCTTTCTTCTACATCCTGAGAACATCCAGGTACAAGCTGTGGACCCTCACCTACCACCAGGGAACCGGAACCACCGTGATTATGCCTGTACAAATTCCTGCTGGCGCATGCCGACCGGAATCCATTCCATCTGGTAAGTGGGATATCTTACCATTTGTCACCAAGGTGAAGCGGAGGGTCACACCACTATTGCATATACGTATGCACCTGCACTGGCACTTACCATAGCTGCACTGAAGGATTTTGGTTTTGCAGTTTGCACTGTCCAGTATCAGCACCACTGCACTACGGACTATATGAACTTCTTTTATGTGAATATATTTTTTTTATGTGAATATTTTTGTGACATTTTTTGCTGGTTTTTATTGCACTTTATCCGTTGATTTAATCAAGGTTCTCATCAATACTATTGCACATTACACTTTATGAAGGCACTTTATAATACTTTGTGGCACCATATTGATAATTCCTTGCACTTTATTAATTGAGTAGCACATTGATGGTATTTATGAATATTTATTATTTAATATAATTTTTATAGCACGAGGTAGAAATACCTTCACAGTTTGTTACTTCTACTTTGCACGGTAAGATATATTTTGCCATTTAATCACCATAAGTGGCACTATTTCACATTTCCATTACAGGGTTAGCACAGTTTTTTATCCTTACTATTTCGTAACAATTACCCATTGTTTGAACTAGCAGCTCCCCTTTTTACATATTTTATAACCATATTTATAGTAGATATTCCAGTGGCGCGAGTGATTTAAACTACCTCGACTAGTCTAAAATTAGTCTAAAAATGTTTAACTTTAAGGCCTTGATGTAGAAGTGATAAATTCCACTAGAGCTGGCCAAACACTATAAGATTTATTCCATCCAGCCCAATAGGCTGAATGAAAGAAATCACTTGATTCCCTCTTGTACACCAAACACTAAAGAGTGCAGGTGGATGAATTTCTCTTCCCGGCCGTTGTATTCTGACAGCCAACACTCATAGTTTCTCATGACAGGTGTTCATTTCTGTTATAGATCCTGACTTGAATTTCTGACCAAGATTCTACTTGTTGACTCAATACCCTACTGTTTGTTCCTAAAGATTTGGTGCTTTTCTGCTCACTGGTGACTGACCCAAGCTTGTGACCTGACTCTGCTCATACCTGAACATACCTGGTACATCTTCAGCACATTGCCAGCTTTAAATCTGCACATTGAGTTCCAGTCACCAGTTTCTGCACCAAAATACTTGTGCCTTTCTGTTACCCTTGTAGGCCTTGTCTCAATTTCCAGGGGTACTCAGACGGGAACTGTACAAGAGGCCATGTCAGGCTCCTCATACAGGCACATGCCCCTAACTCCTTGTGAGATGCTCTGGTGAAGGTCTGATGTGTGTGTATAGACATTGTGCCTCATACCTTGTTAATGCTCACACCCTCTTCAAACATACAGATAGCACAGAGGGCCCACTATCCAGTTGAACAATGACGGTTCAATTAAAAGTGCAAAGATAAGGAATGATAGGGGGCAGCCTTGTCTTGTACCTTCATAAGTGAGGAGGGGGTCTGTAACAGTATTGCTATTTTGGAAACAGGCAACATGATCTTCAAAATGTTAATACATTTCATAAAACAAGTCGACAAATCAAAACCAACAGAAAACATGATTATTTACAGCCAGTCCGTAGAGTCATAGGAATTGTGAGTATCCAAGGCTATAATTACTCTAGTGTCTCTATTATAGTAGTATCACAAACAGTTGTCTGATGTTCATATTTGTGGCTATGCCAAGTAAGAAACAACCTTGATTGTATCTGACAAGGAAGGTAATGGCAGTGTTTTGTCTATTTGCTATGACGAGTAGTTTTATGTCTGTGTTAATTAAATTGAATGATGAAATTCACAGTGTAATAAGCCTTTGTTTGTATTTAAAATGAGAATTAGTTAGGTCTCACACGTGGATGAGAGCAGCCTGTCAGACATATGGCCCTGTACTGATTTATTTAAAGATTTTTACCTGATTTTTGCCTGGAATTACCCTAACATACTCTTGTCTCCGAGTGGAAAGTCACTTCCATCTCTTCCACTCCAGTGGTCTTTGCTGGCATAGCTAACTACCAACCAGACCCCCCTTCACAAGCTTCTTCACAGAGACGTATAGTGTGGAGGAAAACTGGAGGGTTTGCCTGAGCAGTACAGACTGCACTACATCAAAATCTGGTGTCTTGTGAATGCACAGTGATATTTCATACATTGTGCCAATACTATAGCAGGACATCAGTAAGACTAGAAAATAAAGGCTAATATTACCATGTCTCTCTAACTGAATATTTCTGTGGCTTCAAGTGGGCTTTTACACCTTCCCACAGAAGTAAGACATAAGTGAGACATATACAGTATGTGGTGTCATGGAGGTGGGCTTTCTTCCGTAATGCTGCATATATGCTGTATGTTCTTGTGGTGGGAGTGCACTCAATCACACACTCCCAGCACAAAGACCGAGCTGTGGCTGAGCTTTGGTCTTGATCTTGCAATCGGGGGTCAGGAGCCAATTAGAGGGGTCATCTGATTTATACACTTTCCCTGCATCTCTTTCGCTTTGTGGGCTTGATCTAGGTTAGAGTTAGTATCAGTTTAGTATCAGTGTATTTTAGGTAGGATAACATAAAAACCAAATGTACACTATTGTTACACCCTACTATTAACACACACAACAAATAGTGCACGCATATGTGGGATACCCATGCACATAAGAAGTAGGAAGGAAGTTTTTTGGGTTATTCTTTGGTGGTGGGTCATGGCAAGAAACATACAGGTAAAGTTTAAAAACTATATTTTTTTACTATATTAGGACAGTTTTTCTTTGATAATAAAAAATCCAATAATACTTACCACCAAATGAAGGTCCAATTTGTCCTGAAAAAAGACAAGGTATAATTTTCCAGGTACACTAAGTTGTGGCAAAGATATGTACAGGTTTATTAACACATGGCAAAGTTTCAAAATTGTTTTTTTGGATTATTGGATTTTTTTATTATCAAAGAAAAAATGTCCCAATATAGTAAAAAAATAGAATTTGTTTTTCTTTTATCATGAAGGGCTTTAGTGTGGGACAATAGGATCTTTATAAACCAGCTCCCTTTTTTTGAACAACCATCTAATCCTGGTGTTTTGTTCCCTATGAAAAAAGCCTCTTCCATCCCTTCTGAAGTAAAGGTAAAGCCAAGTAATGATCTTTCTGGAATTGTTAAGGTTGAAAGAGGGACCTTAGAAAATGTTTAGGGAGTTACTTGCCGTTTAAATCGGTAAAAGTCTCTATAGAAACTAGAAAGACCTCAGCTTTATTAATTCTGGGTGCAAAGAAAAAGTCAGAGCAGGTTACTCAAGCTAGTATTCCATTATTTTTATCCCAAGAGTCAAAAACCTTTTGAGATTGAGGAAGCTTCCAATAAGTACCTTCAAAAGAACGAATTCATAATGCGTCCAATGTTTCCTCCATAGTGAATGACTTTCAGATGTCGGATTTTTAATGTACTCCAGCTCTGCTTTGGTGCTCTAGGTTTCAGAAGATGCCGTCTTGGCCTTAGCATGGTTTTAAAATATCCCTACTGCCCACACAAAGTGCCTCACATTAAAGTTTTGAAAGCCTCCCAACACCAACATATCTCCGAGTTAGAGCTAAGGGCATTTTTGGAACAGTAGCTGATAATACCCTGAGCACATTCCTCTCTAATCAAAGCATTCTCCAGCCAAAGCATGCCTACTACCTGTAACTACACAAAGGAGAAAATTACCTAATCTCCTGCAGTCTAGGTAGAATATCTAGGATAGTAAAGCTTAGTACACATGCGCCAAATGTCGGGCGGACCAGCAGACATTTGGCCCGTATGTACTGCTGCCAGTCCGACAGTGTTCGGCTGGGTTCTGTCAATGGGGCATGACCAAAATAGGTCTGCCGATCAGCTTCCGATCTGCGCTCTCAGCCAATGGCCAGATTGTTCTGGCAGAGGCAGTCCCTCTTGTCAGAACACAATAGCACAGCAGGGGAGATTGCTATACTAACATCAGATAGTTAGTACAGCAGCATCTCCTGAGCTTTCAGGTTTTTTTTTTTTTCATTCAGTCCTGCTGGGTTGAATGAAAAAACAAAAAAAAACTACTAGTGTGTACCAGGTTTAAGAATCATATCTATACAAAGACAAGATGTGATGAGAGTCCAAATGGTAGAAATATTCTACTGTGTTCAGGTATTTCCATCAAGACCTCCAGAAAGTTGTATTTTATTATTTAGCTGGCTAGAAATTGGGAATTATGTATAGAATTGCCAAATCAAATTACAGCTGCTGAAGAACTGTATTGATCGTGGTGACTACATTGAAAGAACGTGAATAAATTAGCTTTCTGGAGGTTGAAAAAATTCTGTGCTATATTTTTCCTTGACAGGCCCAGAACTTTTTAAATACCTCTTGTATTCCAATCCTTAGTTAACATCAGGAAGACAGAAATACTCTTGGTCCCAAGTTAGTGGGCAAGCTTGTCAATGGTCATTCTGGGTTCTTCTTTCCCAGCTGCTTTGACTGCCATCACATTCTGGTCATCTGTGGCAGTTCTGAAGAACTCTTTGTGTTCACTATTCTTAACACCAAAATGGCCAGACAAAAATTTGTCAAACCATCTTTTCACATTTGCAGAAATCAGAATTTTGTCTTTCAGCATGGCTGACATTTCTGATTCAAATTTAGCAGCAGTTTTTTTGCTTTGGTGGAAAAAAAAAAAGAATCACACTCCGAATTTACTTATTATAAAAGCTTTGAAATTCACTTCCTGCACCATAGGCACCTGAACTCTTCTTTCCCACATTGCGCCATGACTTCCTGTGGGAATGTTTTTTCCAAAACTATTTAGTTACATGTGGAGTTGTGGTTAATTGTTTATTGCATGCACTTTGTTTTTGTTTTTTCAAATACAAAATTGTACCATTCATCCATATCACTAAAAAACTATGGATGACCAAGACAATAGAATTTTGGTGAAGGCTGTAGGAAAGTCATACAACTAAATGTTTTCAACTAATTTCGCACACAGCAATACAATAAATCATCCAGGTGATTTATTTTGTGATTGATCTTGTCAGAGCAATCAATCAACTCTTCTGACTGACACTGAGAAATGTATGTCCTATAAAGGCTACAAACTTATATAAAAATACAAAAAAAAAACAATACTAAATAATGACAATGTCATAGGAATGTTAAGATAAACTTTGAATGATAAATATTTAGAGAATATATTGTAGCAGAGAAAGCATACCTGTTTAAACATAACTCTCCATTTAAAGTAAATGTGTCCTAATTCCTTAAGTGCCTGTTCACACTAGAATGTTTTGTGCATGTTTCCTGCAGCACGTTCAAAATGCACTGTAATTGCGACCTGCAGCAGGTGTCAGTGTTAATAACACCCTAAACTGAGGTAGCTAAGGCGGTGCTTTTGCCTGCACCAGATGGCATGATACAAAAGTACCATGCAATCTGGTTACAGTGCGCTTTTTAATGTAGTGCATTCACTATTTTTGGTGTGATCCAGTGTTATTCAGTTTATTCAAAATGATCGGGCTCCAATTGCACCACGCTGCACTGCATGTGAATCGCACAAAAACATGCTGCACATTTCTGTGCGATTCTCAGTGTAAACCTGCCCTCGATGTGATGGTAGACCTTAATGTCCAAAAAGGAAAAAGTCCAAAAGCAAGAGGAGGGGAGGCCAAGATTCATATTAAGATTTTATATGAAGCTGAGATGCAATCACCTACAGTCAGGTCCATAAATATTGGGACATGGACACAATTCTAATCTTTTTGGCTCTATACACCACCACAATGGATTTGAAATGAAACACACATGATGTGCTTTAACTGCAGACTTTCAGCTTTAATTTGAGTGTATTTACATCCAAATCAGGTGAAAGGTGTAGGAATTACAACAGTTTGTATATGTGCCTCACACTTTTTAAGGGACCAAAAGTAATGGGACAATTGGCTGCTCAGCTGTTCCATGGCCAGGTGTGTGTTATTCCCTCATTATCCTATTTACAAGGAGCAGATAAAAGGCCCAGAGTTCATTTCAAGTGTGCTATTTGCATTTGGAATCTGTTGCTGTCAACTCTCAATATGAGATCCAAAGAGCTGTCACTATCAGTGAAGCAAGCCATCATTAGGCTGAAAAAACAAAACAAACCCATCAGAGAGATAGCAAAAACATTAGGTGTGGCCAAATCAACTGTTTGGAACACCCTTAAAAAGAAAGAATGCACCGGTGAGCTCAGCAACACCAAAAGACCCGGAAGACCACGGAAAACAACTGTGGTGGATGACCGAAGAATTCTTTCCCTGGTGAAGAAAACACCCTTCACAACAGTTGGCCAGATCAAGAAGACTCTCCAGGAGGTAGGTGTATGTGTGTCAAAGTCAACAATCAAGAGAAGACTTCACCACAGAGTGGAGTGAACACAGAGGGTTCACCACAATATGTAAACCATTGGTGAGCCTCAAAAACAGGATAGCCAGATTAGAGTTTGCCAAGCAACATCTAAAAAAGCCTTCACAGTTCTGGAACAACATCCTATGGACAGATGAGACCAAGATCAACTTGTACCAGAGTGATGGGAAGAGAAGAGTATGGAAAGGAAAGGAACTGCTCATGATCCAAAGCATACCACCTCATCAGTGAAGCATGGTGGTGGTAAAGTCATGGCGTGGGCATGTATGGCTGCCAATGGAACTGGTTCTCTTGTATTTATTGATTATGTGACTGCTGACAAAAGCAGCAGGATGAATCCTGAAGTATTTCGAGCAATATTATCTGCTCATATTCAGCCAAATGCTTCAGAACTCATTGGACGGCGCTTCACAGTGCAGATGGACCATGACCCGAAGCATACTGCGAAAGCAACCAAAGAGTTTTTTAAGGGAAAGAAGTGGAATGTTATGCAATGGCCAAGTCAATCACCTGACCTGAATCTGATTGAGCATGCATTTCACTTGCTGAAGACAAAACTGAAGGGAAAATGCCCCAAGAACAAGCAGGAAATGAAGACAGATGCAGTAGAGGCCGGGCAGAGCATCACCAGGGATGAAACCCAGCGTCTGGTGATGTCTATGTGTTCCAGACTTCAGGCTGTGATTGATTGCAAAGGATTTGCAACCAAGTATTAAAAAGTGAAAGTTTGATTTAGGATTGTTAATCTGTCCCATTACTTTTGGTCCCTTAAAAAGTGGGAGGCACATATACAAACTGTTGTAATTCCTACACCGTTGCCCTGATTTGGATGTAAATACCCTCAAATTAAAGCTTAAAGTCTGCATTTAAAGCACATCTTGTTTGTTTTATTTCAAATCCATTGTGGTTTTGTATAGAGACAAAAAGATTAGAATTGTGTCGATGTCCCAATATTTATGGACCTGACTGTATATCTTGGATTTACTGATAATTTTGACATTAAGGTTTTCACCGAAATCAACCTCTGCTTATACATTTTTTATATTGTATGCTCAGTTTGAATTGGTCAGGTAAGGATAATTGGTATCACACTAACAATACAGGTACAAAATGTATTATTAGCACAATATGTTTTCAGTTAAGAATATCTGAAAAATATATATTATTTACATGCATGTGTAGCGCTAACCCCATTGGAGCCGCTTAGTAGTTTGCCTGCATCCTTTTCCCAGTATTTTTGTCACGGCAAAACAAACAGTTCCAATCACTCTTCAGGCTCATTAACCAGTCAACAGGTTTGCTTTTTCTGATGCTTTAATGAGAACTTGGATAGGTAGTGGGTAATGGTAGGATACTCCAGTAACCCTTAGTAACAATTTGAGGACACTAAACTTTCTCTTGTAGAACTTTAAGTCCTTGTAGACGTACAGAGTGGACAGGGCTTTGTAGTAGCATCTCGAGGAAATTTATTTTCCTCTCTGGACTATCCAGGCAAAGTCCTTATACTAAATAGACTAAGCTCTACATTCTACTATACACTATACATATCTACTTTGGGGTTGGTTTACTAAGGGCAAATCTACTGTCTACTACAGTGCACTTGGAAGTGCAGTCACTGTAGAACTGAGGGGAAGAACTGAGGGGATGAAGGAAGCTCTGCTGATTTCTATAATCCAATCATGTGCTAGCAAAAATGCTGTTTTTTTATTTCCCTTGCATGTCCCCCTCAGATCTAATAGTGCACAGTGGATTTGCCTTTAGTAAATAATCCCCAATGTCCCCTTTAAACATGCTGACTCTAGCAAAAGACGGATGGCAACTGCTCACAGTCTCTAGGATCTCTCTCACCAGTCTGTATTCACTAATGTCCTTGGAAAATGTATTGCCTCCTTCCAATATCCTCAAGACACTTTCATCCCTTGGTACCAGACTAGATCCTCAGATGATAGACCCTCATTCAGCTTTCAGCAACTCTCAGCAGCATAGGGCCTCAGTTAGCCCAGCTGAGGCCTCAACACCCTGCAGGCACATGGCAGCAAGGTCTAGGGGGCTACCAGCCCCCCTTGGCTGTAAACTACTCCTCAGGGAAAAAGACCAGGCAGCCCTCAGTCCTAGAGTATTCATACAGACTCCCAGTCACCTTCTAGGCACCTCTTCCTAGGAATTGGCCAGGTAGCTGTATGAATATTCAGCTGCTGATTAGACTCTTCCTGCCCACCAACTTCCAGAAAATTTCTGGAGCAGCCAGGAGAAAGCAGTAAATTCTGGAGCCACTGAAACATAGAACAGGCCAGATCAATAAACACAGATACACTGATTACAGTGAGCAAAAACCAAATGGGCATAATAATGAAATGCAGCTCCACGGAATACAGTGAGCCAGAAATACATAAAAATCCTAGCACCTATCTAGGAGGGCACTACACATGCTTTCATGTGTACACTATAAACATGCAATCTGAAAAACTGCATTTTAAAACTGAAAATTAAAAAAAACACTAATGAATGCAGTAATGTATTTATTAAGAAATATTGAAATTAACTTTTAAAGCAAACCAGATCTACTATAATCCTCAGAGCAGTAGTATTCAGCCTGAGAGAGAAAGGGATACAACTGTCTGCCAATTGGACGTGCTGTAGCGCACATGTGCTGAAAATGAACAGGCTGACAGTCAGAGTAGAGAGGTGACTGTTTTACCTGTTGCTCCTTAACTTTATATTCACAGGCTGGAGGTGGATTGGGAGGTGAGTGGTTCAAGATGTATTTCCTTAAGTGGAAGAAAAACCTAAGTATATATTTTTTAGTTATAGAATAGATATACAATGGGGTTGATTAGTCTGTGCACTTCAAGTGCACTGCAAGTGCAGTTCCTCTAGTTCTAAGGGTACCATGCAAGGGAAATAAAAAACTGCATTTTTGCTTGCACATGATTGGTCGATAGAGCCCGGCAGAACTTCCCCTCATTTCAGATCTTCCCCTCAGATCTAGAGCAACTGCACTTCCAGTGCACTTCTAGCGCACAGTATATTTGCCTTTAGTAAATCAACCTCCCTATTTATTGTTTATCTGCTTTGGTCTGGTCACGTGATCTTGCAGCTATGTGTAAGGGAGCCTTTAACAGCTGCTCTGAATTCTGGAATCTGTGACATCATCCATAGTCTCCCATAGCCCAGCCCTTGTTGGCACTCCCTCCTCCTCCCTGCAGCAGCTATTTAGCACAGGGCAGCTGGAGCTGCAGGATCACCTGACCAGACAGAATCCGATTAAAAATAATTAAGTGCACAGACTAGCGTGGCACCAATAACAGTATTGTAGCGTTGTTGATACTAATCATGAGTACATACTCGTACTCATGCAAATGCTCCGATACTAAAACCGATACTTTCAGGTCTGCAGACTGTCGCCTTTAGTTCAATCTTATTTTATTGAAAGAGAAGGGTTTTACAGAGTTAGGGGAGAAGCATGGGGCACGAAACATACATTAAAATAAGTTGTTCAGGAATGACATAAAGTAAACCGTGAGTAAGTGCATACAACAATCAACATCAATAAGTGCCAATATGGAACCTAAATCGCCAGGTCCATTAGAACCTGGCAGCAGCACAAGGACAAGATAACAGCAACTTGGGGTGTCAGGAGTTAACATAAATAAGAGAAAAATCAAGGAAAGGCCAACACCGGTGTAAACACTTTCATGGCTGGCGTCACTTGGGAAGAATGTGGAAAGTGTGGTAGGCATTGTTAAATATCTCGGATTTCCAGTAAGAAACGCCTAAAAACAACAAATAAGCAAAGAGGATTGCCTTATGGTGTCAATGGTATAGCCAGAGAGGGGAATAGAACTTAGAGGATGGGATAAAGCAGGAGAATGTAAAGAGGTATGCCAAGGGGGCAAAGAAGGTGGAGGAAATAAGGAGGGGCCGCCCACGTCCCACTACTGCCCCCCAGCACCGGGCAGCACAGATGTCTCGAGCCAGGACTGAAAGGCATCCGAACACCAAAACATGTCCCAGGACCTCCAAGCAGCAGAGAATCGGTCCTCCCTGCCCCCCTCCCGCGCCAACAGGTTTTCCATGTCCCTAAGCCGGTCCAGTTCCAGAGCCCACTCAAGTTTAGAGGGTACGTGCTTGGTCCTCCAGTGTCTGGGTATCACCGTCCGAACAGCCGCCAAGAAAAACCTCAGAACGTCTCTCTTGATCGACCGGAAGGAACCGGGTAACAAAGACAACAAGGCCAGTTTCGGTGTCGCAGGAACAATGGTTGCCTGGAGCCTGCAATACAGAGCTATGATTCCTGTCCACAATTCATGGATCTGGGGACATTCCCACCAGATATGGATAAGTGTTCCCCTCGAGGACGAGCACCGCCAACATTGGTCCAACTGGATTGGGTCAATGTAGGCAATCGAGGAAGGGCACCTGTACCATCTGCTTAAGAGTTTGAACCCCTTCTCCTGAACTTGGGTAGCAGGAGACAGCGAGTGGGTCATCGCAAAACATTTGTGCCAGCCGGTAGATGAAAGGGTTCGGCCCAGGTCCTTGTCCGACTGTCGCCTTTATAGAGAAACACAGGAAGGCATCACGCGAGGAAGCGGCAGTGTGAGACATGAAATCCTGACTGCAGAAGTTCTGGCAAGTGCTCTACCACTACACTACCAGGGCAGAGGCAGGTGAACTGGGCAATATGTGTGAAAAAATAAATGCATCTAAGGTCAATGATTGATTGATTTTATGTTTGCTGGCCTACCACTACACAGTTTGTATCCGTGTAACTGGTTTGTCCCGGGCTCTCCACCAACACACAGTTATTGCACTGTATACTCTTTTATTAACCACAGCGCATTTTTTGGTGGACCGCATACAGATGTATATATTGATGCTCCACCAATATATGTAATATTTCTCTTTCAATGGTTTGTCACTGTTTTTCATAATGTACCAGTTTACTGTATGTACTGTTTGCCTGTTTATCATATATACAGGTATGCTTCATAAGGAGCCTGTGGACTGTCATACCCCGTGAGGAAGACTTTTTTTTTAAAGTCGAAACGTGTAGGGGTCCAAGTCCTCAATCAGCAAATTTCCTCTGCTCCACATGTGCTATCCAATATCCACCTTGTGGACATTGTGTAAAATGTGAAATGTTTTTAGAGATGTATGTGTTGTAATACCATAATTGTGGATTATGATGTTTTGTACCACTATTAGGACATTGTCTTTTTTATTGATGTGTCAATTAAATATTACATTTTTTTGACACAACTAGATTGTCCCTTACCCTCTACGGTTATTACACCTTTCTTGGCATCACAACATCCCTTTCCGCGCCTCTTTGCAAAATCCCTATTTGGGACTTGCTTGTGTATTTAACGTTGTCGGGATTGATGCCACAAGTGGTTGCATGTGAGTGGGAATGAGCAATTTAAGTTATTCTTCAACTTTAAAACTTAATTGGCCATAGTCAACTCCATGAATGCATACCCTAAACAGTGTGAACAGCATATAACCCTTCTTAGAAATAACTAAGAGATACTTCTGCTAATTGGCATAGAAAATATATCCCTCAAACACTGTTTACACAGAACTGTTCTGTGGGCTGTAAAATAACGATTGTGATTTACAGCAAAAAGCAAATGTAATATTCATCAGTAAAAAGCATCTTGAATGCATAAACTGTAAATTTACATCTGATGCAAAAATACAGACAGAGTGTGTACATGAGGAAGTTAGTTTTTTTAGTTAACGAAGAGCTGGAGAAGTCTGTGCAAGCAGCTGCTGCATCAGATGGCCTTGTGCAAAAATGCAAGGGCAGAAAAATAATCTGGTAAACTGTTGGAGGACAGCAAACAAGGACTCTATCTGTATTACTGTATTTCACCATAAGGAAAGTAAACCTGTGTATTGGAAAGAATGTCAAAGTTTTAGGAGAAAACACTGCTGCTGAATACCCTGCTTATAAATTTATTATATTTATGTTCTTCGTTCCTCAACTATCATAAGCAATGCTTAAGCATGAATACACTACAGAACTAGTAAAACATGATCCTTTAAAAAAGGAAAACAAAACAAGTTTTGTATAGATAGACAAGGGTTAGAACCCCTTGTCATGTTTTTATTGCTTCCCCTGTCCCCGCTGAAGAAATTTACCCTCTCAATTTATTAACCACTTCTGGATCGGAAGGTTTTCCCCCCTAATGACCAGGCCATTTTTTTTTTATTCGGCACTGCGTTATTTTAACTGACAATTGCGCAGTCATGCAATGCTGTACCCTAATAAAATTGATATCCTTTTTTCCCACAAATAGAGCTTTCTTTTGATGGTATTTGATCACCTCTGCAATTTTTATTTTTTGCACTATAAACAAAAAAAGAGCGACAGTTCTGAAAAAAAAAATGCATTTTTTACTTTCTGCTATAAATCATTCCCAATAAAAAAAAAATTAAAATCAAATTTTTTCATCTTTAGGCAAATATGTATTTTGTTACATATTTTTGTTAAAAAAAATTCCAATAAGTGTATATTGATTGGTTTGCGCAAAAGTTATCGTGTCTACAAACTAGGGAAAGTTTTCTGTCATTTTTATTTTTTAACTAGTAATGGCGGCGATCAGCGATTTTTAGCGGGACTGCGACCTTGCGGCCGACAGATCGGCCACCTAACTGAAATTTTTGACACTTTTGGGGGGACCAGTGACATTACTACAATAATCAGTGCTAAAAATCTGCACTGTTATGGTACTAATTACACTGGCAGAGAAGGGGTTAACACCAGGGGCGATCAGAGGGTTAAATGTGTTCCTAGGGGGTGCTTTCTAACTGTGTGGGGGATGGGCTTGCTGAATGAACACTTATTCCTTATTCCTTATTATGAACACTTATTAACACTTATTCCTAAATAAGGGGAACACAGGATCCCTGTGTTCATTACTGACAGAACAGCGGTCTGCTGTGTTTACAATGGCAGACCGCCATTCTGTCTCCATAGGGAGCTATCGCGGGTACGACGCGGACATCACGGCTGCCGAACCCGCTGATTGGCTCCACCTGTAGCCAATTTTCGCACGCTCGCCCCCATTAGCAGTCCTGCAAAATGAAATACAGGTACTTCATTTTGCGGGACAGAGTTGACCTGCCCCAGTACAGTGGCTGGTTGGCAAGCGGTTAAAGAAAGTCATAGGAAATCCAGCATTTTACAGTTGTCACCAGAGTAGAGAATGAGGAGAAATCCTGATGTTCCTAACAAAGCAAGATCCATTCACTACCTATGAAATGCACTGGAAGCAAAAACTTTGTTATTTTTCTTGGGTAAAGTTATTGTTCAGCCTTGATGGCAACTGTGGTTCACCTAATAGCTATAGTGGAGGAGGGAGCATAACCATCCATGGATAGGAAGTGTGTTATGTAAAGTTAAAGGCCCAAAAGCATAAAAAATTACAACTAATCTACCACATATAAGGACTTAAAGTGGTATTAAAGCTTAGTTTAAGAAAAAAATAGCAAACATGTTTCACTTACCTGCTCTGTGCAGTAGTTTTGCACTGAACAACTCCAATCCTTTTCTTTTTGGGTCCCCCGCCTACGCTCCTGGCTCCTTCCCCTCGAGCAGTACCCCCAGAGAAAGCCACTTGCCCTGGGGGCATCGCTGCATGCTCGTTCCATAGAGCCTCTACTCTATGTGTCCATAAGACACATAGGGGTCAATTCACAAAACATACTACAGGCAATAAGGGTATCATGTTACTCATTTGCATAAATGATTGCATGTGGTAAATAAAGTCCAATTCATTAACCTCCTACGCGGTAATCCCGAGCGTGACTCGGGGTTGATTTTTCATATCAGGAGCGGTAACCCCGAGTCACGCTCGGGGTAGATGTGCAGAGAGCGCAGCGGTGTTCTCTTACCTTATCCTGGCGATCCAGCGATGATCTCTCATTGCTGAGATCGCCAGCCGAGAGTCCCGCCGCTCCTCCGTCCCTCCGTCGGTCTGATCACTTCCTAGTTCCGTTCCCTGCAGCAGCAATGCTGCATGGGAGCGGAACTAGGGAGGGAAATTCAAAAAAAAAAAAAAAAAAACGTTGCACAAAACACAAAACATATTTTATATTATATATATATATGCATATATATATATATATATATATATATATATATATATATATATGCATATACATATATATATATATATGCGCATATATATATATATACCGGTGTGTGTATGTATATATATATATATATATATATATATATGTATATATATATATATATATATATGCACACACACACATATATATATATATAAAATTATATTATTGATTCAATTATAATTCATGCGTTATATATTATATATATATATACACACATATATCTATATATAATATATAATGCATGAATTATAATCTAATCAATAATATAATTTTATTATATATATTATATATTAAATAATAAAATAATATTATTAATTAGATTATAATTCATGCGTTTGTGTTTCAAATTTATCACATCTGGGACGTCTACTAGACTCTTGTTTTGGCCAGGTTTAAGTCAGTAATTACTAAGAATTGTAGGCCTATAATACATAACGCCAAATTTCCATGAAAAGAATTGTACCGCTTTTGGTATGTAATTCCTGACATAATCATACCGCCAGGGAGGTTAAAAAAAAACAAAAAACTATTTTGCGGTAAACAACGAGAAAAAAAATTTGATGGTAAATATTGCAAAAAATTGTGCGGTATGCTGTTAAGTCCAATTCACAAATGGAATAGGATGGGTGTTGTGATGATGGCTCCATGACATTTTGTGGAAGGGACCCTGCTGGACGAGTCACAGAGCGTGAAGCTTAAAGGAAGTTCCAGCTTACTAAGGAGCTGATCCTGATGCTCTACGTGAGGCTGCGTCTAGTTTTGAAGAACACCACCCAGAGGAGTCATGCGATCCTGGGCATGACGAAGTTGCAATCAGTGCTACATTTTCTTGGGAAGGCATTGTATCAAATTGTGGCTGGTGTCTCAGGGGTCCTTTTTCCATGTCCTCGTACGAGTGCTGCAGGGATTCCGTGCCATTGTGCCCACCTACCTATACATGCCATCATCTCGCTAGGAGTGGAATCGGATCAAAGGTGGTTTCTATGACATGACATCCTTCCCCAATGTAATGAGCACTATAGATTGCACCCATGTCCCTCTCTTTCCATCCAGCAACAAGGAGCATTGTTATAGGAATTGAAAGGGCTACCATTCCATGAATATCCAGGTGGTGTGTGGCAGCCAGATGTTAATCCGTGATGTGGTGACTTGATTCCCCGGGTCAGTACATGATGCCCATATCCTCCACCAGTCTCAGCTCTTTGAGAATTTTAAAAAGGGATCATTCCATCATAGCTTGCTACTCGGTAAGTAGTTTAAAATCCTCATACAGTATATGTTTTCTTGCATGCATGTTTACTGTTTACCTGCCTGTAAGATATTTATGTCTCACCTCTGCAACGCTCTTGCCTGTGACTCTTCAGAAATGTGCTCCTCTTTCCAAATCACCCAAACTCTATTTTTTTTCCTCCTATGCTATATATGTGTTTTGGCAAAATTAAATACAACTTAAAACTTTTTTTTTACAGGTAAATCCAGTATACCCGTGCTTGCCCTGGCTATTTACACCTGTTAACTATTGCGCCTGTTCAACCCAGTTGTGTTACAACGCAGCCCACTCCAGAACCCAGATTGTCATTGAGCAGACCTTTAGTGTCCTAAAGAGTAGGTGGTGGTAGCAACGCCTGACTCGGCCCACAGCAAATTACCTTAAACAACCCTTAACCACTGACATGTGCGATAAATTACCGCATGAAAATATGTGGTAATTACCCAATAATCGAAAAAAATACCGCTTTTGTTATTTAACGCAAAATTCTTAGTGAATTGTACTTTCACGGGTGATTTACTGCATGCAATATTTTACCGCATTTTGACGTAATTTATCTCTTAGTGAATGGAACCCATAGAGCAATTGCTCTCCCCGCTCTCTCCTCATTGGCTCACTGGCTGTGATTGTTTCAGCGAATGAGGAGGGTGAGTCCCGGGAGAGCCGAGGCTTTCGTGAACATCACTGGATCAGAAGTAGCTCAGGTAAGCATTGGGGGGGGGGGGGGCGGGGGAGCTGCACACAAAAGGTTTTTTATCTTCATGCATAGATGCATAGAATCCTTGTAATCCTCAATCCTTGTTATGTGCCCATGGTTAAGAGACATCCTGTGACCATCAGATCAGTGAAGATATGGTCTGAGGAGTCTTTTAACCACTTCAGCCCTGGAAGGATTTACCCTCTTAATGACCAGGCTATATTTTGCGATACCGCACTGCATTACTTTAACTAACAATTGAGAGGTCGAGCGACGCTGTACCCAATTAAAATTTACGTCCTTTTTTTCCCCCACAAATAGAGCTTTCTTTTGGTGGTATTTGATCTCCACAATATTTTATACTTTCTGCTATAAAACATATCCAATAAAAAAATGTAAAGAAATTTAATATTAATTTTGGCCAATATGTATTCAGCTACATATTTTTGGTAAAAAAATATCCCAATAAGCGTGTATTGATTGGTTTGCAGAAAAGTTATAGCATTTACAAACAATGGGATATTTTTATGGAATTTTTATTTTTTTTTTTTTCAGTAATAGTGGCGATCAGTGATTTTTAGCGGGACTGCGACATTGTGGTGGACAAATCGGACATCTAACTGACACTTTTTTGGGGACCAGTGACACCAATACAATGATCAGTGCTAAAAATATGCACTGTTACTATTGACACTGGCAGGGAAGGGGTTAACATCAGGGTTGATCAAAGGGTTTAGCGTGTGCCTAGATGTGCAAGCACCTAGTGCATTACCCTTGGACACCTTTAAAATGTTTATTAAAATGCCAAAAACATACAGACATGAAGAGCAAAAATCACATTGCAATGAGTCTACCACAATGTGGAAATGGACAGGTCCCTGTATTAGGACCACTGACGCATTTTGGGGGACATGCTCCCTTCCTAAGAGCTGGTCCATCTTTCACCAGGCCCAAATGTATACTGAATGTACTTGCACAAATGAGGTTCACATGAGCGATTACACATTTAATCTATGCCAGACATGGGTCTGGTCTAACCATAGAGTCTCATTTTATAAGTGACGAAAAGACATCTCCATGTTGGTTTCAAGGTAATTTTCTGGAGGGGATTATATACTCCATACAGATTGAGTTTTACATACCTTTCTGTAAACTATTTTATCACTTAATTATTTATACCTTTTTTAGATATTCCCCTCTGCATCTGCTCCTGAAGAAGTAGCAATTGGTCTACGAAACGCGTCAAGAAATTTTGATGCCATTTTCATGTTCAATATTTCAGATTCATTTGGACAGTACTCACCATCCATGTTTCATTACCTTCACATTCATCAGTGTTTTTATGCTTATTATGTGTAATCATTTATTGCATGTGTATGTTTTGTGACCTTCCTATTGACTATCATATGAGTTTCATATGTTTTTGTATTACTTATGATTTAAGATGTTATATGCTATGATAGCCGGAATAAATTAGAGCGTGTGACGAAACGCGCGTCAGGTGGAACGCACGCTGCACTGGGAGCCTGGTGGAACGCAAGCCGGTAGTTACCGCTCTCCACTTATAGGCACCATTCTCAGCAGACGCAACCTTTAATTTTTAAACTATTTGTACTGTGCGATTAGCTCTATTCAATAAAGGCTACTTTTTAATGGTACTGCACTATCTGGAGCACTTTATTTTTTCCCCAAAAAACGGACCCTGAGGATCGATATCCAGGAGAGGGATCCCGGACCACGGAGGGACTACAAGGCCCAGCAGATACCTCTTTTAGGCCCAGGAGGCCATAAAGCCCTGAAGGTCTTTTTGCCATATGGTAGTTAAGACCCACTACATCTGGTGAGTGCACACCCCCTTTAATCCATACCTATCAGCCCAAGTACCAGCAGTTGGACTACTGGAGGATTCGCACCAAGCACCTGCACTTTATTTATTTGGCACCAAATTTATACATGCACTAAAGTCACTTATGAACTCTGCATTTGGACATTCCTTGGCACATTTTATCCATATTTATTTACTGGCACTAATATGCACTTTGTAACTAAATAGTATTTAGTGTGCACAATATGTGCAAATATTTATTGTGAATATTATTGTTTATATTTATTTTTGTGCAGATTAATTTTATTATATTTATTGTGCAAATTATATAACACATCCACTTGTCATACACACTATTTATTTTATTCACACCATTTTGATGACTTACATTGCATATTTTAGAGTAATATTAGCAAGCGCTATATAAATCCCACTATTGGGGTTTTTCTTCTTTCAAATTCTATAGCAGCTGCTATCTCCTCAATAACCCACCCCTTATCACCCCCTCACAATAGGACCATCATAGGCGCGAAGGATATACACCATCTTGGGGTATATAATTCTCGCTGCCTTCCTTTTACCCTTTGCAGTTTGCCTACCAGCCGAGATTGGGAGTTGAGGATGTTATCATTTTCATGCCAGTAAGGGTCATGTTTTTTTATTTCTCTAGTGCTTTGATACTATCAGGCCAGATCTCTTGGGTGAGAAGCTAGTAGCGATACAGGTTGATGTTTCCCTTGTGTCATGGATTGTAGAGTTTTTGACAGAAAGACCACAGTATGTGCGTTTTTAAGATTGTGTGTCAGATAGGGCGATCAGCAATATTGGGGTTCCACAGAAGACGGTTCTTTCCCTTTCTTTTTACTGTATACTACTATACTGTATACTATTTCTACTATACTACTGATTTTAGTTACCAGACAGAGTCTTGCCCTATTCAGAAGCTTTCTGATGACTCTGCAGTAGTGGGATGTATCAGGGATGGGGAAGAGACTGAGTATAGGACTGTGGCGGAGAACTTAAAGCGGAGTTCCACCCAAAAGTGGAACTTCCGCTTTAGGGAGTCCTGACCCCCCGACATGCCACATTTGGCATGTCATTTTTTTGGGGGGGGAGCGGGTACCTAGTTTTGACATGTACCTGCTCCCACTTCCGCTCGGAGCGCCGCGGCGCCCTGAGCGGAAGTTCTCCTCTCCCCCTCCCTCCCTGCAATCTTCTGGGACACGTCAGAGGTCCCAGAAGATTGCCAGCCAATCACGGCGCGCAGCGCGACTCGCGCATGCGCAGTGGGTACCCGGCTGTGAAGCCGCAAACTGTAACAGCCGTGTGCCCACAGCAGTGATGCTGGCGCCGAGGGAGAGGATTGAGGCTTCGGGCGGCCGCATCGCTGGACCGTTGGACAGGTGAGTAAATGGCTGGAACTCCGCTTTAAAAACATGGAGTGAGGATAATAATCTAAATGTGACAAAGACAAAGGAGCTGTTTGTGGATTTGAGAAGCAGAAAGGCACCAGTGAGCCCATTATCCATCCAAGGAGTGGATGTGGTGTAGTAGAGAGTTTCAAGTATCTGGGGGTGCACATAGATAATAAGCTGGACAGGAGCATGAACACTCTATAAGGTGCTCTTTAAGGAAGGGCCAGAGCTGCCTCTATTTTTGGAGGTCTTTTAACATCTGCCAAACAATGCTGAAAATGTTTTATGAGTCTGTTGTGGCCAGTGCTCTCCTGTATGCATCAGCATGCTGGGGAAGCAGGCCTGGCAGACACTATGCCTTTTTTACCATCAGCTCCGGTCAGAGCTGCTGTACTAATGATCTGACATTGGTACTGCCATCTCCCCCGCTGAGCTGTTGCGTTCTGACAGGGGGACGCCCCCCACTAGAACACTCTGACCAATGGCTGAGAGTGCTGATCAGGAGCCGGTTGCCTACTGGTTTTCCAGCATGCACGTCCAGCAGAAGCTGGCCAAGTGGCCGGCTTTCGTCGGACTGGCTGGCATAAACACAGGCCGGTTTTATTGAACCAACCGATGACTCAACAAACTGATTCTCAAGGCCAGTGATACTGTTGAATTGCAGCTGGAGTCTTTAAAGTGATTGTAAAGTCTTGTTTTTTTTTTTTAAACAAGCATGTTATACTTACCTCGTCTGTGCAGCTGTTTTTGCAGAGAGCAGCCCGGATCCTCTTCTTTTTGGGCCTTCCCTCCTGTCAAGTGCCCCCACAGCAAGCAGCTTGCTATGGGGGCACCCGGGCTGAGCTGCAGCTCCCTGTGTCCATTCAGACACAGAGCTGTCGTTTAGCCCCACCCCCTCTCTCTTAGTTGGCTTACTGACTTTGATTGTCAGCCATGGGAGCCAATGGCACCACGGCTGTGTCTTAGCCTATAAGCAGTGAGAGTCCCCAGCGGCCGGAGAGACTCGTGGACATCCCTGGACAGAGAAGGACCTCAGGTAAGTATGAGGGGGTGCTGGGGAGGCTGCTACATACAGGAGGCTTTTTATTCAAATGCAAAGAAGAAATTAAGATAAAAAACCTTCTGACTTTACAGATCCTTGAACAACAGTGTTGGAAAGGAGAATGTTGTTCAAGGTACATTCAAACTTGGACAACTCCTCCCACCCACCCCACAATACGCTTGTCAGTCTGCAGAGTACCTTCAGTGACAGATTGTTAAAACCAGGATGCACCTCAAAGCGACATAGGAAATTATTTTTGCCTGTGGCGATCAAGGTATATTGTTCTTCCCTGTAAGGGCTGGACGTGAGGATTTAATTATGGTTTACATTTAGGCTTTTTATATGGTTTTGTATTATATTGGTATTATGTTAATTATTATTTGGGGTAATGCCAGAGAAAGTGGTGTATTATTTGCATTTTGGTAGTTTGATTTTCTGTTATTTATTAGTCTGTGTTATTTATTTTATGTTGTATTTTAATTTTATGGATGGTTTAGCGGAGTGTAGTTTTAATTTTTTTTAATTGGTGCTAATGGCTGTTATTAGGAATTTTGTTATGTCTTTGTGTCTTGTTCTGTTTATTGTTGTGATTCTGTGTTGTCTTTGTTGAGTGTGGCATGTGTTGCAATAATTTCTTTGGGATTAATGAAGTATTCTGAATCTGAATGCATGAAGGTAAAAAACCTTCAGCCTTTAGAACCATTTTAAAATCTGCAAGATATTACATACATTTTTGTTTTTTAAATCTTTACACGCACATGAACTTTAATAGCATCCAAGTCTTAGTCCGTAGGATTCAATATTGAGTTGGCCAACCCTTTGCAGCTATAGCAGCTTCAACTCTTCTGGGAAGGTTTTCCACAAGGTTTAGAAGTGTGCCTATGGGAATGTTTGACGATTCTTCCAGAAGCGCATTTGTGAGGTGAGGCACTGATGTTGAACGAGAAGGCCTGGCTTGCATTCTCTGCTCTAATTTATCCCAAAGGTGTTCTATCGAGTTGAAGTCAGGACTGTCAGGTTTCTCTACCCCAAATTCGCTCATCCATGTCTTTATGGACCTTGTTTGTGAACTAGTGCACAGTCTGGTTGGAAGGAAGGTCATGTCACAGGAAGATGCCATTCCCAAACTGTTCCCACAAAGTTGGGAGCATGAAATTGTCTTGGTATGCTGACGTATGCTTGGTATGCTGATGCTTTAAGAGTTCCCTTTACTGGAACTAAGGGGCCAAGCCCAAACCCTGATAAATAAACCCACACCATAATCCCCCCTCCACCAAACGATTTGGACCAGTGCATAAAGCAAGGTCTATAAAGGATGAGCGAGTTTGGGGTGTAGGAACTTGACTGGCCTGCACAGAGTTCTAACTTCAACTGGACAGAAAACCTAAACCTTTGGGATGAATTAGAGCAGAGACAGCGAGCCAGGCCTTCTTGTCCAACATCAGTGCTTGGCCTCACAAATGCACTTCTGGAAGAATGGTCAGACATTCCCATAGACACACTCTTAACCTTGTGGACAGCCTTCCCAGAAGAATTGAAGCTGTTATAGCTGCAAAGGATGGGCCAACTAAAGGCAGGTGTCCCAATACTTTTGACAATATAGTGTGTGTGTGTGTGTGTGTGTGTGTGTGTGTGTGTGTGTGTGTGTGTGTGTGTGTGTTTCTATATAGGGTATTTAAGTGACTATGAACGTGGCATGGTTGTTGGCGCCAGACGGGCCGGTCATTGGTGATTTGGGATTGACCAGGATATGTTTCTCTTTATTCTTAGTTCCACCTCTGTTGGATGCTGGTACTGGTTATTAATCACACCTATTTACCCCTTATAAAGCAATATATTAATTTGGATCTGCCTCACCAATTAAAGGATTTATGTGTGAGTAAGTTTACTAAAAATATGTTTCAACTTAGAGGCCTAGCTAACCCTTGAGTCAAACTAACTATAGAATATTTCTATACATATAGAACTGTCACTTTGGCCATCTCTATCCGTGCGTTTTTTGAGGGGTATATTGCCTGTGATACTCCTATGCCCATCCGGGGAGGTAATGGGCAGATGTTTGGCTGGTTGTGATAACCGGTAGGAACATGCACTGTTCATATACACAAGTGTTATCTATCTGTGTTATATTGTTTTGTTTATTTCACTATGTATTACGGTACTAACAATATGTTTGTAGCACTACCCCCGTAGGGGCTGCTGAGTATGGATCTATCTTGGGTCCCCCTCTGATTATCCTGTTGCCAGATACCGGTTATTTTCACACGCTGCCAGGTAGACACACACACACTTTCGCTCGTTGTCTCCAATGACCAGTCTACGGGATTTGTTTTTGGTGTTTTATTTGAAAAACTTGGATAGGAGAAGATAATAGAGGGAAACTCTCATTTGGCCTCACTAAGTGGAACTGAAAAGCAGATATCGTGCTGAACCATACAGCACTTGCATGGAAAGAACAAGTAATTTGGTTGTGTTAGCAGCAGACTCAGTGAACTCTATATTTCAGGACACTAGCCAGTATCCCCTTTAGCTTACACTGAGCCCACTGACTTTCTAACACCAAGAGGGGGATTTTAACAGCAATAGTCTCTAGGATCCCTGTGGGAAGTCTGTACTTACAAGGCCCTGTCCACAAGTCACCTTCCTCCGTGAAATCAAATAAAATCCAAAGACATCCTCACTCAGTCAGCCCTCAAAATATTCTCTGGGTTTCAGCATCTCTGTTTCTTGCCCTCAGGTCGACCACCTGAGGCCACATGGCAGCCTGTGCTGGGGAGAGGCGACAGCCCCCACTGCAGCGGAAGACCAGGAGCCACATGTGCACCTCAGATATAAGTACAGTCACCCAGCATGCATCGGGGCACCTCCCATGCTTATTGGCCAGGCCTGTACAGATATTCCCTGCTCTCATTCGTATGGCTTCCTCCCACTGTCCAAAACACTGTGTCACTATTTGATCAGTGTGAAACATCAAGCCAGGATGAGCAGCATCAGAGCACATTGAGCAGGTCCTATTTACCAATCACAGCTCTCTGTTAAGCAGACAGCCCCTAGATTTACCTGGCTGTCTCCCTGTTAAGCAGAGAAATAGAAAACTATATACGACTATACTAGCACCTACCTAGGAGGGTGCTACATGTTAATGTAGGCAATCTGCTTTCTTCTTGTCTGGGTCCTGAGGAAGACAAATGTTTGCTGAAACGTTGACCTTACAGACAGCAGTTCATCATGCACACCATCAGTTGTCATTGCAATTTTTTAGGATGTATATATATGTTTGTATTGATCACTTCTGAACTACATATAATTAATAGATAGTAGCAATATTCCCCAGAGGTCTGCGGTTGGTACTTCTATTTTAATGTACTTTTTTTAACTTTGTATAGTAAAGATAATGTTTTTTGACTCAACCTCATCTCCACCATGTTGCTGTTATAGTCCATGATTGTAGGTTACCGGAGTTGAGTTTCCAGTTTGCTTTCCTGTTCTGTTTTGAATGAATACATGGCTCGAATTTCTGCCAATTCCTGCTGAATCTGCTGAGATCCATGTTGTGGGTCTCAGCACCACCTGGCTTAACAAACATTGATTAAAAAATTGAAGGAGTTTGGTGGAAAATTATTGGGCAAACTACAACTGCATTCAATCAGATGCAGTCACTATTTGGGTATTTAGTCTAGGGATCGACCGATTATCGGCAATGCCAATATATTGGGACCCGATATGCACTTTCCCCAATATATCGGAATCGGTCCCTGAGGCTACCGATATTGCCGATATTTCGGGAAATCGCTTGTATCGGAGTGATGCCTGCAGCTAGAGGCATCCCCATGGTATCGTCCATAGCCGACGGTCGGCTGTCTTGTAATGACAACTGATGCGGCTGAGAAGGCGCTCAGCTGTCATTACAAAGAGCGGAAGGGGACGTCTCCCCCCTCCCGCCGCCTTCCGTGGCTCGCCCGGGTCTCCCGTCCCACTGGGAGACCTGGGCATCCTACCTGCATGGCCGCCAAAGAGAAGATTCGATCAAAGACGCATTTGGCTCTGATCGGGTCTCCATGTAAAAAACCCGGAAGTAATGTCATGACATCACTTCCAGGTACTCTGCGGCAAATTCAAAAAAATTTGAGCATTCAAAACAGCCAAACTTGGCGTTTTGAATGCTTTCAAGTGCAGAGGAGGGGTTTGGGGTCTTTTAGATGCAGTCACTATTCGGGTATTTAGTCTAGGGATCGACCGATTATCGGCAATGCCAATATATTGGGACCCGATATGCACTTTCCCCAATATATTGGAATCGGTCCCTGAGGCTACCGATATTGCCGATATTTCGGGAAAGTGCTTGTATCGGAGTGATGCCTGCAGCTAGAGGCATCACCCCGGTATCGTCCATAGCCGACGGTCGGCTGTCTTGTAATGACAACGGATGCGGCTGAGAAGCCACTCAGCTGTCATTACAAAGAGCGGAAGGGGATGTCTCCCCCCTCCCGCCGCCTTCCGTGGCTCGCCCGGGTCTCCCGTCCCACTGGGAGACCTGGGCATCCTACCTGCACGGCCGCCAAAGAGAAGACTCGATCAAAGCCGCATTCGGCTCTGATCGGGTCTCCATGTAAAAAACCCGGAAGTGATGTCATGACATCAATTCCGGGTACTCGGCATCAAATTCAAAAAAATTTGAGCATTTAAAACAGCCAAACATGGCGTTTTGAATGCTTTCAAGTGCAGAGGAGGGGTTTGGGGTCTTTTGGACCCCCAGATCCCTCCACCAGAGTACCTGTGAAAAAATATATTTTTTTTAAATGTTTGAAAATATCGGCCAATATCGGCTGATACCTATATCCGATGACCAAAAAATCGGTATCGGCACTAAAAAAACGATATCGGTCGATCACTAATTTATACAGCTGCTGGTGCTGCAGTTGTCAGAATGTAATAGCCGGCTGTCAGTGTTGCCAACCTCCCGCAGCATTTTTTACTGACAAAACGTGGATAATTTTTTGATGGAGCCCATTTTTTTACTGACAACCTGAAAAATGACAGAACTCCTATTAACTGCAAAGATAGTAAATACACTGAACAAAATTATAAACTCAACACTTTTGTTTTTGCCCCCATTTTTCATGAGCTGAAGTCAAAGATCTAAGACTTTTTCTATGTACACAAAAGGCCTATTTCTCTCAAATATTGTTCACAAATCTGCCTAAATCTGTGTTAGTGAGCATTTCTCCTTTGCCGAGATAATACATCCACCTCACAGGTGTGGCATATCAAGATCCTGATTAGACATGATTATTGCACAGATGTGCCTTAGGCTGGCCACAATAAAGGCCACTCTAAAATGTGCAGTTTTATCACACAGCACAATGCCACAGATACGCAAGTTTTGAGGGAGCGTGCAGTTGGCATGCTGACTGCAGGAATGTCCACCAGAGCTGTTGCCTGTAAATTGAATGTTAATTTCTCTACCATAAGCAGTCTTCAAAGGCGTTTTTAAAGAATTTGGCTGTACATCCAATCGCCCTCACAACCGCAGACCACGTGGAACCACACCAGCCCAGGACCTCCACCTCCAAGATCGTCCGAGACCAGCCACCCGGACAGCTGCTGCAACAATCGGTTTGCATAACCAAAGAATTTCTGCACAAACTGTAAGAAACCATCTCAGGGAAGCTCATCTGCATGCCCGTTGTCCCTATCGGGGGTCTCGACCTGACTGCAGTTTATCATCGTAACCGACTTGAGTGGGCAAATGCTCACATTCGATGATGTCTGCCACTTTGGAGAGGTGTTCCCTTCATGGATGAATCCCGGTTTTATTAGATCTTTGAGTTCAACTCATGAAAAATGGGGCAAAAACAAGTGTTGCGTTTATAAATTTGTTCAGTATATTTAAACAGTAGAAACACAATATGGAAATACTGACAATATCCATAACAAGTAATTTCCTGGTGTGCACTTAAAGAGTCAACACAGCATGACAAATTATCAGCCCCTGATATTTACAGACAGTTGTAAAAAAATCACAGATTTTTACAAACTGTCTGTACATTTACTAATGGTTGGCAACTCTGCCGGCAGCGCAGATTCCTCTTTCCTTGCTATTTGTCATGGATGGCGAAATCAAGTGATTTTCTCATTCGACCTGCAGAGCTAAAGGAGAGAAATCTACAAATGTATGGCTAGCAATAGACAGCTTTATCTAAGGAATGTTCTTTTGACAGCTTTTATTGCATAAATGCCAATCATCATTCCCTTCACACAGCTGTAATGACATATAGTGTATTTACAGAATCCTCAAACGTGTATTCTATATTTTTACATTAATTATTTTTGTCATTGGTGTCCCATTGAGGACATTTCCCTTCATTTCTTGTCCCAGAGCCAAATTGGGAAGTGAGGACAAATCCCTCCAAATTGAGGGAACCCCTGGTTGCAACCAGAAACAGTGGAGTGGAATCACTAAATGCAAATAAACTGTGCACTTTGCAAGTGCAGTTGCCCTAGAGTTTAGTAAATGAGAGGAAACTCTGCTGACTTCCATTATCTAATCATGTGCAAGCAAAATACTGTTGTTTTTTTTTTTTGTTTCTTTTGCCATGCATGTGATTGGGTATTCATTTCAAAATAAAGCTTCACCTCATTCACTAAGCTCTGGAGCAACTGCTCTTGCAAAGTCCACAGTCTTTTTGCCTTTAATCTTATTTTCCAGTCCAGTGTTTCCATTGGAAGAATCACTTTCTATTCCTGTTCTAATGACAACCCAAAATTTGGGATATATTATGTATACATATATTATATATATATATATATATATATACATACGTATATATATATATATAAAATGTATACAGTTGGTTTGGGCTGCTCATTCACAAGACTTACACATATATATATATATATATATATATGTGTGTATATATATATATATATATATATATATATATACGTGTGTATATATATATATATATATATATATATTTATTTACATAAAAAGTACAGTAAAACTGCAGGAAAGGGCACTGGGGGGCAATGTAATGTGTATTTTTTTATTTTGAATGGTATCAGTGTGTTTGGTGTGTTTTACATTTGCATTTGCCGCCGGTTCCACCCCCCCCTGCGAACGTCACGTCGCCGGAGACGGAAGCCGGGGCTCGCAGACAATCGGGAGGAAGCTCCGCCGCCGCATACCGCCTGCATTCTTCGCTGGATCCTGGAGAAAAGGTATGTAAAACCTCTACCAGGATCCAGTGATCTTCCTAACGGTACCCCGAGTGTGGCTCGGGGTTACCGCTTTTGGCTCTAAAATCTAACCCCGAGTCACGCTCGGGAATACCGCTAGGAAGGTTAAATGTATTTAATAAAATGTTTGCCTGGAATTTAAACTTTAAAAACCTGCGCAAGAATAGGAAGTCTTTGTGGGTAATGAATGGTGTTTACACAGTTTATTAGTTTATTGTCTTTCTCTATAATATCAAACTTGAAAACTGAGAGACAGAGCTAAAGCTGCGTGAGACAGCGGTGTATATAATCCGTAAGTTTTAGTGTGTTTCTGTCAGAGAACAATATCAAGGAGACCTGCATGCAGGTGATTTCTCTTCCACATTCCCGTAGAATAATTCAACCTTGACTGCGTGTCACAGTCACACAAACAGCTGTTCCTGGCTCTCCCTAATGGATTCTGTCAGCAGCCCTGATGGCTCCCACAAAACAAAAACTCTGCAGCCAGGAGAACTGCGATATTACTTCAACAGTCAATATTGTACCGCAGCCAGCTCTTGCAGAGCGCATATTACAAATTTAATAGGGAACACTGAATAATCCTGTAATCTTAGGTGTCCTGACAACATAAGGCGTTCATCACATTTAATACATATTGAAATGGGGAAGAAATATGAAAATGAATTAAAGGTGCAGACAAAGCCATCTCTGTTAAAAAAAAAAAAAAAAAGGCACACATGTAAAGGAAAGTATCAAAAATATTAGTCAATGCTTATTTTTTGCTTAAATGTATTTTTTTATGTATAATTTTTAAAAAATACAATTCATTAGGGGACCTGATAATTAGCTTGCACATACGGGATTACAGAATTCCATAACAATGCTCCACATACTCATAAAGGTGGGCTTGTACAGGTATAATAACCTTAAACAGCAGGGTACACAGCAGTCAACAGGAGGCGCCATCGTCTAGAGTAGGGGTAACCAACCTTACTGAGACCAAGGCCTGTTAATTCCTGCCACAACAGTAAAACATACATACATTACTAACACAATGCAAGCATGGGAATGCCAACTGCCAAAAGTTGGCAGACTCTGGATTGGGATGGGTGCTACAGCGGGGGGGGGGGGGGTGATGGGGGGTTGTTGAGTGGGTTAGGAGACTCTGCAGCAAACTTGGTGGCTCTTTAGGGGATTTCCTGATGGAGCTTGGAGCTTTGAAACAGGATGGAAGACAACGTGGAGGCAAAAGGCTCTGTCAGTGGGCCTTGGGGCACTGGGGGCTACTATGGAAGATTTCAGGGCACAATAGAAGCTGGGAGGCACTGTGAGAGGTTATGGGATCTACAGCTGGCTGGAAGCCCTGGAGGAGGGAGGCAGTGGCTTGGCAGTGGGACACAGCCAGGAGGTTTAGAGCCACTGATCTAGAGGATAGGCAACCCTTTGTTTTTCTGGATCAATAGTCTTTTAGTTCCTCTGTCAGGCCATAGTGAGGGCACTTCATTGAGAGGCAGTTACCTGGGAGGTGAGAAGCTAGATTCTATGTCTTAACATTGTAACTAAAAAGACACCCCAACTGAATGGTTTGCTGTCTCCCTGGTGCCAGGGTTTGGCATCTGGCGAACCAGATTGATAAATTACTGGGAGGGCCAGCTGTCTTGGTCCATGTTGGAACTAATGACAGAATTCATGGAAGTTCTTAAGAATCAATTTAGACCCTGTTCACACCTGGTCATTTTCAGCTCGTAAAACGCTTATCTCTGAAGTCTCAAAATGTCCAACAAGCAAAATGCCATTCATTTCAATGGCCCTTGTTCACATATGAGCATTTTGTCGTCTGAAGCAGAACACCTGAAGCTCAAAGACGTACATGAGCTTCTTTTTGGCAGATCCCAAGCATTTTTGTTAGATGTCAATGCCTGCCTCCAAACACCTGCAAAAAATGCCTGAAAAAAACGCCTAAAAAAACACCCGAAAAAATGCCTGAAAAATGCCCAAATAAACACCTGAAAATTATATGTTCAGGTGGGAATGGAGCCTTAAAGAACTAGGCTACAAGTTGAAGGGAAGGACCTCCAAGGTGATATTCTCTGAAATATTGCCTGTGCCATGCTCAACACAGGAAAAACAGGGGGAGACTAGAGAACTGAATGCATGGCTAAAGACCTAGTATACAAAGGAGGAATTTGGGTTTCTAGATCACTGGGCTGACCTGACTTTCCATTGGAGTACAACCTAATTACTGAAGATGGTTTGCACCTAAATAGAAGAGGGTCTGCTGTGCTTGGGGAGAGGTTTATGGAAAGGCTGGAGGAGCATTTAAGCTAGGATTGAGGGGAGAGAGTGAATTAGAATTTATTTAGTCAGACAGGGAAGTTAGAGGTTTGGACATGAATGGAGGGAAGAATGGGGATAGATGGAGGAAGAGTTATGGCAGGTTCCCATGTTTCAAACAATCATTGGAAATGATAGTACCATTTGTACTGCTAAAGATATGCAAAACACAAGAGCAAAATGTGAAAATGAATTTAAGTGTTTGTTCACCAATGCTAGAAAGCTGCCAAGCAAAAAAGGAGAGTTGGAAGCTTTGGTGCAGGAAGAGAACTATGATTTATTAAGTATTTCTAAATCCTGGCTTCATTCTTCACATGACTGGGCTATTAATATTCCTGGCTATGCTCTCTTTTGGAGAGACAGGGTAAACCGGAAAGGTGACAGTGCCTGTCTCTATGTAAAAAGTGATCTCAAAGCGAGTGTGAAAGAGGACCTTGTTGATGGAAAGTGTGATCAGGCTGAAGCATTATGGGTGGAACTGCATATGGATGTACATAGTTCAAAGTTAATCATTGGAGTTTGTTAATAAGAGACAAAATCTGGGCTGTGCTTAAATAAAGTATCAAGGTAGCTAACACAAAGGTAGTATAGCAAACCTTAATCCAGGGAGATTTCCATTATTGCTGAAAGGGGCGCATGCTGCTGTGACGGCAGCTATTTATTCCGTTAAGTTTGCAATTCACTCGATGGTGATGGATAATTATCTGGACAAACTTTGAGTAACATCTTCACATTCACTGGAATGGTTGCATCAGATTCATTTTCTTCATTTTTCTATATCTGCCTTTTGACTATGCAATGCACTGATATTTTTTGTATTTTATTTATCAGTGTTTATTAAAATTTATTTTTGAGCTTTCCACACATATTTTAAAAGTTATAGGACTATGATTTAAATAATATCACATATATGTTTTGGCACTACACTATATATTAATCATTGGCATTTGTTATAGGCCACCTGATTTTAAGGAGGAGGTTGATAGAAAGGGCTGCAAGGGCTAAGACAGTGCTAATAAGGGGGGTTTTAACTACCCTGATATTGACTGGCATAATGGCTCTGCTGGAACAGTTAAGGCTTCTTTCACACTTGTGCGACTTGTCCTGTGACTTGGGACTGCAAAGTCACATGACAAGTCATACCCAATGATTTCCAATTAGTACCCTTCATTCAAGTCGCAACGACTTCAAAGTATTCCCTTTACTACTTTGGTTGGACTTTGATGCGGTTTGAGGTCCAAAGACCTCAAGATTACACAGGCATTGCTTCAAATCCAGTCAAAATTGCGTCAAAATCGCAGCAAAAAAATTGAGTGAATTTTAAGTCGCACAAGTGTGAAAGGGGGCTAAAATGTATACAAGACAATTTTATGGTACAGTTCATAGAGGCCCCACTTAGATATGTTGCTCTGTGGGACCTGATAATCTCAAACCATGCAGAGCTTATTACTAATATTTATATAAAAGAACATTTGGGTAGCAGTGACCATAACATGATTTCAATTAATGTACCGTAAGTAATAAGCAACAAGCACATACTGGAAAGATAAAAACACTTAACCTTAGGAGAGAAAATTTTCCAAGGCTGAGGGCTGATCTCCAAAACTTAAACTTGGAGGTTATATTGGCATCCATGAACACAGAACAGAAATGGGAATTCTTCAAAAATAAATAAACTGTATGTGAACACTACAAAGTATATTCCCATGGGCAATACATCTAAAAGGCTAAAAATAAAGCCTATGTGGCTCACGGCCAAATTTAAAAAAGGCGCTTTTAAAAAATATAAAAATTAAGGAAGACTATCATCATTTAAATGTTACAAAGAATATAACTGAATACGTGAAAAGGAAATCAAGAAGAACAAAGAAATTCATCAAATATATTAATAGTAAAAAGGTCAGGTCTGAGCATGTAGACCCTTAACAAAACAATCTAGAGTGGGTGACTGGGGACAAAGAGAAGGGAAATGTATTAAATACCTTCTTTAGCTGTGTATACAAAGGAGCATGGGGGAGCTCATTTCCATAATTGGGATGGTAGTACACAGCCCCAAATGAACCATTATGGCCTAAAATTGATATGGTCCATAAAATATTTAGACAGCATAAAGGTTAATAAAGCACCAGGACCAGATGACATCCCCCCCATGTGTCCTAAAAGAATTGAGCTCTGTCATTTTAAAGCCATTGTTTCTAATTTTTTGGGACTCTTTATTGACTGGCCAGTACTACTGGACTGGCATAAGGCCAATGTGGTGCCTATATTTACCCTCCTCCCACCCAGCCAATCTACATATACGGCTGGGTGGGAGCTTCATCCTTCTGAGTGAACATTCAGGAACGTCCTTCAGAAGGAGGGAGATCGCGCAGCCACGTGCATGCGCAGCTGCGTGATCTCAGCGTGCCTGTGTCCACAGGACACAGCGCAACATAGTTCGGCAGGAGGGCCCTATGATTGACCCTCCTGATCACATTACGGCTGTGTCCAATCACAGCCATCATGTGATGTCAATAGAGCCTTTGTCACGGCGATTGGCTCTGCTTCTTCTTACATAGTGAGGAGAAGGAGAGCGGATCAGTGCTGGCAGGCGACGATCAGTGAGTATAGAGCTGTATTACTGCTCTTTACTCACTGATCACCCTGCTAGTGTCCCCAGTTACAGTGCTACAGGTTCAGTAAACATCTGTCCATGATCATTTGCCACATCTGTCCATGATTATTTGCCACATCTGTTCATGATCATTTGCCACATTTGTCCACGCACATCTGGAGCACATCATCTGCCACATTTGCCAGTGATCATCTGGCGCATCTGTCCGTGATCATTTACCACATCTGTCCGTGATCATTTGCCACATCTGTCCGTGATCATTTGCCACATCTGTCTGTGATCATTTGCCACATCTGTCCATAAACATTTGCCACATCTGTCCATAAACATTTGCCACATCTGTCCATGATCATTTTCCACATCTGTCCGTGATCTTCTGGTGCACATCATTTGCCACATCTGTCCATGATCATCTGTCGCATCTGTCAGTGATCATTTACCACATCTGTCCACGATCATCTGCCGCATCTGTACATGATCAATTACCACATCTGTCTGTGATCATCTGCCACATCTGTCCGTGATCATCTGGCGCACATCATCTGCCACATCTGTCCGTGATCATCTGGTGCACATCTGCTACATCTGTCTGTGATCATTGGCGGCATCTTCCGTGATCATCTGGCACACATGATCACGCACGTCTGGCACACATCTGCTGCATCTGTCCATAATCATCTGGCGCACATCATCTGCCACATCTGGCGCATCTGTCCGTAGGGATCTGCCACATCTGTCCATGATAATCTGCCACATTTGTCTGTGATAATCTGCCACATCTGTCCGTGATCATCTGGCGCACATCTGGTGCACATCATCTGCCACATCTGCCAGTGATCATCTGGCACATCTGTCCATGATAATCTTCCACATCTGTCCATGATAATCTGCCACATCTCTCCGTGATCTGCCACATCTCTCTGGATCTGCCACATCTGTCCGTGATCTGCCACATCTGTCCCAGTGAACATCTGCCACATCCCAGTGATCAACATCTGTCGCAGGGCCTTCAAAAATGTGATAGGTACCCAGGAAATTAAATGTGTAATTAGAAGGTGCTATTTGGATGTTGGGCCTCTCTATGAGGCCAAGCTGTGGAAAAGTGTCACACATGGAGTATCGCCATACTCAGGAGTGGTAGCAGAATTTATTTTGGGGTGTAATTTTTGCTATGTACATGCTATGTGTCAGAAATATCTTATAAATTAACAGCTTTGTGTAAAAAAAAAATATGTTTTCATTTTCTTTCCACATTTTCCAAAAACGTGTGGAAAAAATGACATGTTCAAAAGACTCATTATGCCTCGTAGAATATACATTGGGGTGTTTTCTTTCCAAAATGGGGTCATTTTGTGGATAATTCTATTGTCCTGGAGCTCCAGGGCCTTCAAAAATATGATAGGTACTCAGGAAGTGAAATGTGTAATTTATGCCTTTAGAATGCCTGACGGCGCTACTTGGATGTTGGGCCTCTGTATGTGGCCAGGCTGTGGAAAAGTCTCACACATGTGGTATTGCAATACTCAGGAGGAGTAGCAGAATATATTTTGGGGTGTAATTGTAAGTTTATCTATGCTATGTGTAAGAAATAACTTGTTAATATCACAATTTTGTGAAAAAAAATCTTCATTACCCAAACTATTGTGGGCAAAAAAGTGCAACTTTAAAAAACTCACTATGCTTCTTACTAAATACCTAATTGTCCTCTTTACAAAAAGGGGTCATTTGGGGGTATTTGTACTGTCCTGACATTAAGAGCCTCAAGAAATGAGATAGGTAGTCAGTACATCAGGATTGATCAATTTTCAATGATACATAGCCTAGTTTGTAGGCTCTATAACTTTCACACAAACCTATTTTTATACACGTATCAGGATTTTTTTTTACCAAAGACATGTAGCAGAATGCATTCTGGCCTAAATTTATGATGAAATTAGATTTTATTGGATTTCTTTTGAAACAGAAATTAGAAAATATTTTTTTTTCAAAATTATCGTTTTTTATTTTTCACTTATATCGCAAAAAATAAAAAACTCAGTGGTGAATAAATACCCCCAAAAGAAAGCTCTATTTGTGTGAACATATATATAAATATATTATAAAAATTTAATTTGGGTACAGTGTAGCATGACTGAGTAATTGTTATTTAAAATGCAAGAGCACTGAAAGCTGAAAATTGGTCTGGGAAGGAAGGGGGTGAAAGTGCCCAGTATTGAGATGGTTAAAAAAGTGATCAAAGTCTTTACCATGTAACTACAGACCAGTTAGTTTAACTTCTATAGTCAGGAAAATACTGGAGAGTTTAATAAAAGACCACAGACACAAGTTCTTGCTAGAAAAAGTATTTTAAACAACAGATCTGATATCTTTTTATGAGTTGATAAATAAAACCTTAGACAAAAGAGTGGCTGTGGACAAGGTATATTTGAATTTTGAAAAAGCATTTGACACAGTTCCCCACTTACAGCTATTGTGTAAGGTAAAGTCGAAAGGCTTGGGAAAACTCAGTTTGTAAATAGATAGATAACTGGCTAAAAGGCCAAATTCAGAGAGTTGTGGTTAATGATTCTTACTCTGAATGGTCTAAGATTATCAGTGGTGTGCCCAAAGTCCTTACAGGATGTCTCCAATTTACAAGCCGACCTCAATGCACTGTTGCAATGGGCAACTATGTGGCAAATTAAGTTCAATGTAAACAAATATAAATAGATAAATGAAAAGTTATGCATTTGGGTGACTAAGAAAATGTAGCATCTTACATACTGGGGGGAGAAAAGCTGGGGGAGTCTGTGGTGGAGAAGGATCTGGGTGTTCTAGTAGAACATAAGCTTAATAACAGCATGCAATGACAAGCAGTGGCTTCAAAAGTGAGCTAAATCCTTTCCTTTATTAAGAGAGGTATAGACTCCAGAGAGAGAGATATAATTTGCCCCTGCACAAACCAATAACAAGACTTCATCTGGAATATGCAGTTCAATTTTTGGCATCAGTTCACAAAAAGGATATTGGGGATCTGGAGAAAGTGTAGCAAAGGGCAACCAAACTGATAAGAGGTCTGGAGGAGCTCAGCTATGAGGGAAGATCAACTGAAATTAATTTATTCTCTCTGGAGAAGAGATTAAAGGGGGATATGATCAACATGTATAAATACATATGTGGTCCATATAGTGATCTTGGCGTTGAGTTATTCATTTTAAGGTCATCACAGAGGACAAGGGAGCACTCTTAACATCTAGAGGAAAAGAGATTTCATCTCCAAATATGGAAAGGGTTCTTCACAGTAAGAGCTGTGAAAATGTGGAATAGATTCCCTCAAAATTGAACCTCGGTGGGGTGTTTCATGCGCCACATGTCTATCCAGCCCACTTCTGCCAAAAAGCGAGAGAGGGCTGTGCCTCTAGCTAAAGAAGGAGTTAGGGCAGGAGGATGCCTATCCCTGCCAGGGTCCAGGACACCATTAAAATCTCCTATCACAAAAAGTGGGACATCTGACTTGTCAAGTAGAAAGGATATTCGGTCCCTTAGCACCATGGAGGAGAACGGAGGAGGAACATACACCACCGCTATTACACAAACAACAGTAAACAATTTGTAGTATAAAAATGCATATCTACCCTCCAAATCAACTTTGGCCTGCATCTTCCAGAAGGCAAGGGGACCTATGCACCAAAACACTCACCCCCCTTGAATATGAGGAGTGAGTAGAATGGTACGCCAGGCCCACCCAGGAGTATTGCAAGCACCGCACAGAGTCCCCCATAAGGTGCGTCTCCTGCATTCCAATAATGGCAGGGTGGTATTTGCGGATCAGTGTAGATACCATTGTTCTTTTTAAGGGGCTACCAAGTCCTCTAACGTTCCATGACCCTAACAGAACCTCAGCCATATTGAGGTGTGTAGATATGACCTGACAATGGTAGCAAGTAACCTGGCCATGTGCGGCCCACCTCCCGTGGCAAAGAAAGTCCCCCCAGGTAGACATCCCAGAGTACGAAGGGCAGGTGGAGTATTTGATGTGTGCAACTTCTCAAGACAAAACTCAATGAAAAAATGTTACTTAACCTCCCTGGCGATATTCCCGAGTGTGGCTCGGGGTGGAATTTCAGTGCCATTAGCAGTAACCCCGAGCCATACTCGGGGTACCGCCAGGGAGCATCGCTGGAACCTGGTAGAGGTTACTTACCTTGTCCCCGGGATCCCGCCATGTGTCCCTGCAGCATACAGTGGTCGGATCTTCCGCCTGATGCTGTGACCCCCGGCTTCCGTCTCCTGCGAGTGTCATGTCGCAGGGGCGTGGAACCGGATGCAAATTCAAATAGTAAAACACACAAACACACTGATATATTGTAATCCTATAAGAATCCTGGCCAACATAGGCCTGGGGGCATTGCCTGGCAGTGCTCTCGCAGGGACTTGATGAGCCCTTTCCACCGCAAAAATAGAGGAGAATGCATCTTTTCCAAAAGTATCACACAGCCATGTTTCAATGAATTCTGTAGGGTCTCTTCCCTCCACCTTCTCCGGCAGACCCACTACTCGAACCTTGTTGCATCTCAGCCTGTTTTCAATATCGGCAATTTTATCTTTATTTGCATGAGCCAGGCGGGTAGTGGAGCAGGATTCAGTAATCAGGATCTTTAGCTGATCCTCCAGGTCGCTAATGCGACACAAACACACTGATATATTGTAATCCTATTGGATTACATTACTAAATAAAATAAATTGACATTAGTTTGCCCCCCAGTGCCCTTTCCTTCAGTTTTACTGTACTTTATATATATATATATATATATATATATATATATATATGTATATATATATATATATATATATATGTATATATATATATATATATATATATATATATATACTTTAACTTATTTATAGTTATTTATTATATTATAATTTATGATTTTGTATTTCAAAACTTATCATACCCAAGATGTTATAAAGAAGAACGCACAGTAAAAAAAAATCATATGTAAATAGTTGGTTTGGGCTGCTCGTCCTTAAGAAGTACATGCAAAATAATTGTACCGCTTTCAGCACCTAAAATCTGAAACAATCATACCGCCAGGGAGGTTAACGGAAAGAAGCACAACGGTGCCTCAACCCAGTACAACAAACCTGTAGGAATCCAAACTCGTAAAAGCTTAGGGATATCTTTGACAGATTGTGTTGGCCATACATCCAGCCATGCACAACTGCGCTTGATAACAACTGTAATCCAAAAGAAGAGTTGAAAGCAGTTTGCTAAATCCATCCAAAATGTGCATGGCTAGGAGCATAGCATTCCAGTCACATGTAGATTGTTGTGCCCAGCTGGCCTTGTTGCAGCAACAGGAGAAGGAAATGTTGATAATCACCTCAGGCACCAGGGTCTTCCCGCATGCGTTGTCGAAGTGAAGGCTCATGGACATCCAGCCAATCCACTGCCTCCGCGGCTGTATCAAAGAAGTGCGCCCTACCCTCCGCCGTCACCCTCAGGCGAGCCGGGTAGAGCATGGTGTACACTAAGCCCATACGGTGAAGCCTCTGTTTGACATTAGTAAATTTAGAGCGTTGCTTTTACAGTTCAGCAGAAAAATCCGGATAGAAGGACACCCTCACTCCATTAAACCGAACATCAGATTTTTCTCTAGCCAGGCGTAACACTTTTTCCCTGTCTCTATAGTGAAGAATCCTGGCCAACATAGGCCTGGGGGCATTGCCTGGCAGTGCTCTCGCAGGACTTGATGAGCCCTTTCCACCGCAAAAATAGAGGAGAATGCATCTTTTCCAAAAGTATCACACAGCCATGATTCAATGAATTCTGTAGGGTCTCTTCCCTCCACCTTCTCCAGCAGACCCACTACTCGAACCTTGTTGCATCTGAGCCTGTTTTCAATATCAGTTTTATCTTTATTTGCATGAGCCAGGCGGGTAGTGGAGCAGGATTCAGTAATCAGGATCGGTAGCTGGTCCTCCAGGTCGCTAATGCGACTTTCTGCAGCCATGGTTCTTTCACAAAATTTTTGTATGTCTTGCCTCAGGAGTGCCACCTCTTCCATGAGTCCCCTCGGCCTGTCTTTCACAGTGTTCACTGAAGCAGTACATTTATGAACAGCCTGCAAAATTTGGCTTAACATGGGCTGATCATCCTCCATCAGCAGCTCTTCTGCTTTTGTAAGTGGGTCAGCCTGTGAAATTATGGAGTCAGCCCCCAGGCCTTGTGCAGCATTAGTACACGCATCCATACAGACAGAGCTTTCTCCCTCCGTGTCTTCCTGTCCCTGCATTTCAGAGAGCTTCCTGGCATACAGTAATATGTTCCCAGCATTGTCCTTACCTTGAGGACGCTGGGCTTTACTTTTGCCCCCCAGGCTCTTTAGGCTTCTCCACGCCTCGTGTGACACACTGTGGAGTGGCAGTCCCGGTGCCATCTTGGCCTGATGCAGCTGCCGAGTCCTTCTTATTCTTACTGCCGCGGGTCATGGCGGCACTAGATCGGAGCATGATGGGTACTGCTGTGATCAGGGAATGGAGCTGTATATGATTGCGGCGGTGGCAAAGCAGAATCCGGCCAGGGAAAGGATCAGCTGTGGGAACTCCATGAGAACGATTCGCTCACATGCCCCGTTCGGCCATGCCCCAATCTTTATTATTATTATTATTATTGTAATTTATAACTATTTTTCAAATATCTTTATTCAATGTTATCGAACTGTTATTCAATTTTCTGTTTTTCTTCTTTTTTTTTTAATTTTTATAAACTCTATGACATTTAACTGTTTCAAACGTATTACAGTAAGTAAATGAAAATAACATTTCCCATCTGCTCAGCTCAGATGGGGCAATGACCCAGTAAGGTTCTAAATAGGTTTAATGCTTAAAGTATAACTAAGGGCAAAACTTTTTTTTTTCTTTTTCGTTTTGGACAGAGTGGAGAGGGATTGGAATGATTGTCAGTTTTTATTTATTCCCATTAGGAGATTCACCCTCTCTATTTGTCCTGTTTTCCATTATTATTGAAAATGAAAGTAAATGAAAATCCCAAATTTTGGGTTGTCCCCAGAAATATAATAGAGAGGAAATCTTCCAATGGAGACACTAGTTCAAGTGACCTGGGGGTTCCTCAATGAATTCTCTTAATTTGCAGGGATTTCTTTTCACTTCCTGTTTGGTTATGGGAAAGGAAATTAAAGGAAATCTTTGTAGTAGGATTCAGATGGCGAAAAAAATTCGGGCAGGGGTTATAAACCCTATCCAAAATGAAAAATAAAGTTTTGCCTATAGTTCTACTTTAATATTGATCCTTGCTTTGAGGAATGCCATCAGCTCCAAAACACACTTTTTTGCTGTTTGTATTGCTGTGACTACATTGGCCTTGATTGACCTCTAGTGAATCCAGCATACCAACATACCATAGGCTTAGTCATTTATTCTTCAACGGAGAATTGCTGGTACTTTGTATTCATTAAATAGTTAATTCATAAATATGACAGTTGTGACCAGGGCTCATGAAAAATACAAGGTTTTGGGATGGGGTAGCATAATACTTTCATATGCAAATAGCCCTAAAGAATAATTTAACATTTGTTGAGAGAAAAAAAAGTCCCCTCTGGGTAATCTATGTATATTGCAAGTATGTTAACAAACTTTGTACTGTAGCAGAGTCCTACCTGTTCTTAAAGCCAAACTACACTGCATTCGAGCACCACAAACCAAAAATCCTAAACAATTAATTTTTAATATTCAAAGCAAACTCACCTATCCATCCATCTATCCATTCATCCATGTCTTCGTGCTGTTTTTTGATAAGAAAACACTCCCTAGCATTTTTGACCATAGCCATCTTGAGTAAGGGCAGATGATGCATGTAGCATTTACTTCCTGGAATCCATCTGCTCTTAGCTCAGGCATGCAGGCAGGAGGGTGTGCTTAGCTGAGAAAACCCCTCCTCCCCTCCTGAAGGCTTCTGGGATGCAAGAATTGGCATGAATAGGTATTACAAGCACTGCATCCCTAGAAAGAATGTGAAAAAGAACAAGTAAGAAAATGTGGGACTTAAGCGGTGCGTATAGCCTTAAGAATGTACACAAATGACAACAGTATTAAAATTCTATATATTTTATTGCATTAGAACTATTAAAATCAAGCTAAAAATACAATTGTGTATCAATTCATACAAATTCCAATTATATCTCCAGACAACTTCAGCATCATACCAACAACATATACAGTAAATTAGTCATGAGGGCATACATAATGCAAAAAAAAAAAAACTCCAGTGTTACAGAAGAATTTGATTATTATAAGGGGTGATTCTTTTCTATACCCACTGTACATTGTAACTCTTCTTGGCACTGCAAACACTGTTCTGCTATTGTCAATTTACACAGAAGGTGCAAAATCTGCTTCTGTAACAGTAAACAAGTCCTGGCTGTCAAAATGACAGCCTTGATGTGCTGTTAAATGCGGCCAGATGTTGCAGGGGTGAAGGAGGGGCAGGGCATACCACACACACAAAGTAATTACAAATAGTTTTTTGAGGTGTGTGTGGCATGCCCAAAGTCCAAAGTAAGAATTTAAAATAATGTGAAGGTAAAAAAAAAAAAAGAAAAACATTTTAGGACAATCAACATTCAGAACAATATAAATATAATGGGGTTAATGTGGTAAATGCAAATACGATTTTCAATTTGTCCCAGGACTTAGTGAATGTGTTGAAGTTTTAATGTTGCAAAGAATACCCAATCATGTGCAAGCAAATTTAAAAGACTGTATTTTTGCTTGTACATGGTTGGATGATGGAAGTTAGCAGAGCTTCACCTAATTCACTATGCTCTGTGGAAAATGTCCTTGCAAAGTGCAACTTCCCTTGTAAATTGAACAGCTTATTTCCTAAATCAACCCAGTTGTTTGTAGCAGAATATGACAATAATCAATTTTAGTGGTACAAGCAGTATACAGAAACATTTTTATTCTTCTATATCAGGGGTAATGAATTAAAATTCATGAAGGTCCAGTAGGTAAAATGTTCCCCTTTATAGCACCCCCTTCACATAACTGTCCTTACAACCTTTATAGCACCCCCTTCACATAACTGTCCTCACCCCCTTTATAGCACCCCTTTCACATAACTGTCCTTACCCCCTTTATAGCACCCCCCTTCACATAATTGCCCTTACCCCCTTTATAGCACCCTGCTTCACATAACTGTCCTCACCCCCTTTATAGCATCCCGCTTCACATAACTGCCCTTACTCCCTTTATAGCACCCCCTTCACATAACTGTCCTTACCCCCTTTATAGCACCCCCCCTTCACTTAACTGCCCTTACCCACTTTATAGCACCCCGCTTTACCTAACTGTCCTCACCCCCTTTATAGCACCCCACTTCACATAACTGTCCTTACTCCCTTTATAGCACCCCCTTCACATAACTGTCCTCCCCCATTTTATCGCACCCTCTTCACATAACTGTCCTCCCCCATTTTATTGTGCCCCTCCTTCACACTGCAGTCCCCAGCCCCCGATTAACATTCCTGTCCTCACCCCTTATAGCACCCCCCGACATTCCTGTGCTCATCCCCTTTTTTTAAAACCCCCCTTCATACTGCCATCTCCAGCCCCCCTTCACATTTTAGTCCTCACCACCTTGTAGAACCCCATCCCCCTTCATATCACTCCCTTTATATTTCTGCCCTGCCTCTTTGATATCACCCCTCTTTCCCCCTTTACATTAGCAGTGCCCTCTTCACTGTCCTACCTTAAACAGGGCAGCGTGCGCTCCGATGTCAGCTCTGTAAAGACAGAGCTGCAATGGCGGCGGCAGAGGGAAAATAAACAGATCCTAAATGGCGCGACCGCTGCGGGGCCGGACAAAACATTGATTGGGTCCGGACTTGGCCCGCGGTCCGGCATTTAGTGATGCCTGTTCTATATCCTCTTGACCTTCGCTCATTCCTCTCAATAGGATTTAATATGTTAGCCCAATTGCATAGGTGGCTCTCTAATTAGGCAATTTAGGCGGTCGCCTAAGGCCTCGCACCTACAGGGGCCTCACGGCCAGTGGCGGAGCGACAAAATTTAGAAGGACGTAGTCAGGGAAATCTCCCAAGTAAAAGATTTTTTTTAATCCTCGGAAATAAAAGTTGCAGCAGTGTGCTGCAGTCCCTTCACTGCGGCTGCCAGTTGTCTGTTGTCCACTGACACTTACCCCGCCTTCTCTGCCTGGGGATTGGCTGTCTGATCATGTAATCCCAAGATGTGGAGGAATCGGTGGGCGTGTACCTGCATCAGTAGGAAGTGACTGCCCGGTCAGCTCACGCTGCTATCATCGGTTGTTGCTCTGGGAGGAGAGCTCTGCCCTGGCCCAGGAACATACAGGTAACCAGGCCCCAACTTGTCACTCTGCAGGCTGGTCATAGATTTGTGGTGTCTACTACGCAAAGGGGGTGAGTAGCCCCAGGGAAGTTGGAAGAGTCTTAAAATGGTTGGTAGAGGAGGAGAAGAAGAAGGCCCTGGGTGGCTAGGGGAAAAAAGGAGAGGGCCCCTGGGTGGCTAGGGGAAAAAGGAGAGGGCCCCTGGGTGGCTAGGGGAAAAAAGGAGAGGGCCCCTGGATGGCTAGGGGAAAAAAAGGAGAGGGCCCCTGAGTGGCTAGGGAAAAAAAGGAGAGGGCCCCTTGGTGGCTGGAGGAAAAGAAGAGAGGCACCTGGTTGGCTGGAGGAGGAGAAGGAGAGGGACCCTGGGTGGCTGAAGGAGGAGAAGGGACCCTGGGTGGCTGGAGGAGGAGAAGGAGAGGGCCCCTGTGTGGCTGGAGGAGGAGAAGGAGAGGGACCCTGGGTGGCTAGAGGAGGAGAAGGAGAGGGCCCCTGGGTGGCTGGAGGAGGAGAAGGAGAGGGACCCTGGGTGGCTGGAGGAGGAGAAGGAGAGGGACCCTTGGTGGCTGGAGGAGAAGGAGAGGGACCCTGGGTGGCTGGAGGAGAAGAAGGAGAGGGCCCCTGGGTGGCTGGAGGAGAAGAAGGAGAGGGCCCCTGGGTTGCTGGAGGAGAAGGAAAGGACCCCTGGGTGGCTGGAGGAGAAGAAGGAGAGGGCCCCTGGGTGGCTGGAGGAGAAGAAGGAGAGGGCCCCTGGGTTGCTGAAGGAGAAAGAAGGAGAGGGCCCCTGGGTGGCTGGGGGAGAAGGAGAGGGCTCCTGGGTGGCTGGGGGAGAAGAAGAGGCCCCCCGTGATGCCAGAGTCAGTTGCCAGGGAAGAGAGTGGAGCTGAGCCAGTCCTACATATCTGACATTAAAGCCAAACGTGGTGGAGCTGGAGCCCTTTGCCCTACACAATGACTGCACCAGAGGTGGAAGGTGAGGGGTAGCGGGGCTGTGACATATATAGCATATGGACTCTGTACATTATTGGTAGTTTTGGTTGGAGTTGTCCTTTAGATGTTGAGGGACTGAGGGGACTGAGGAATGACAGCCCACTATGCTAGGACTTATAGTGCCCTAGAATGTGGAGGACTGAGGAATCCTCAGTCCCCCACAGAGGGCACTACAAGTTCCAGAATAGCAGGCTGCCATGTCTGAGTCCCCACAGAGGGCACTACAAGTCTTAGCATAGCAGGCAGTAGTTCCTCAGTCCCCTACAGAGAGCAGTACAAGTCCAAGCATAGCAGGCTTCCATTCCTCAGGGAGGAATGGGCTTCCATTCCTCAGGGAGGAATGGCAGTGCACTATATTGGAATTTACAGTGCCCTCTGTGGGGACTCAGGTATGGCAGCCTTCTGCAGTGGGACTTGTCGTGCCCTAGACTGTGGTGGACTGAGGAAGGGAAGTGTAAGGGGGTCTCTGGAAACTCTGATGCAAGGGGGAGCTTTGGTGACCACAGAGTTTCCTTTTACACCAGAGTCCCCAGCTTTCCCCTCCCAAATCAGGGTTCCCAGAACTCTCCTTACATCAGAGTCTCCAGCATTCCCCCTTAAATCGGGGTTCCCAGAACTCCCCTTACTTCAGAGTCCCCAACATTCCCCCTAAATCAGGGTTTACAGTGTAAGGGGGAAACTCTGGAAACTCTGTAAAGGGGGCTCTGTGAAATTTGATTTAAGAGGGGGACTCTAATGTAAAGAGGAATTCTGTGGACTCTGATGTAAGGAGGAGATGCTGGGGGGAATCTGATTTAAAGGAGAACTCTTATATAAGGGGGGACACTGAACTCTGATGTAAGGAGGGACTCAGGGAATCATGACCTATAGGGAAATGCTGGGGACTGTGATGTAAGCAGACATATATATATATATATATACATACATACATACATACCCGATGTTTAATGATCTTTGATTAAAGAAGAATTGGTTAGAGAAAATTCTAGAAACTGTGAATTCATAGTACAAAGGTTAAGGCTCTTAATATATGCAATTTATACAGTTAATTTTTATCGCTTGAACTATTTTTCCCCATTATGGGCGTGAGTGGGGCCTCATGTCCAAGTTTTGCCTTAGGCCTCACAAAGCCTAGAGCCGCCTCTGCCCAATTGTTTTTAGAGATTTACTCAACACATTTTCTAATTTATTTCAGTGCTGCTATATACCTCTGATAGTATGGATCTAGTCGTAAATCTGAGTGTGCAAAAAGAGCGAGATTGTCTAACTTGCTATTTTGATCTTTAATTTTCTCATTCATTATCACTACTCCCTCTTTTGCCAACAAAATAACTCACGTTCCAAAACCTATATATATATATCGCCCTTCTTGTCTCTAAAAATATTGCCATGTTTTAAGTGTATCTCTGAAGTACACAGTCTTCACCATCTTAAGCAGCTTATTTCTTCTAACATGCGGCAAAAGAGACATCAAGAACCCCCCTGCAAAGTGTTGTTCTAGCTTTGTTGTGGAAAAGTATTTATTTCCCAGCAATTATGCCACAGGGAATCCAAATAATGATTCAATATTATGGGAAAAGATGACAGGGAATTTCAAGCTTTCCACTTTTGAAAGAAATTAAATATTTTTTGAAAGTAATGAAGAATATTCAAAATTTCTTACCTTTACATATAACTTATTGTAGCACCCTACAAATAGGTGCTAGGTAAAACTATAGTGGGCCTTGTCTGCCTAACAGCAGGACTGTGATTTATCTAGTCAGGGTGTCACGGCTTCCAGATGTGCCTGCTGAGGGGAGAAGTATCCCCACTGGCTCCTGTGAGAGGCTTCTCATAGGGTAGTGTGGGAAGCCCAATCAGGGGACACATCCCAGCTTGTAACTACCCCAGAAGGCAGATTACGCTGCAAGGTATTCTGGGAGTGATGATAAGTTTTGGGGGAAGTGCGTGGCACGGTGTCTTCGGCGGGAGCAGAGTCCCAGGAAGGAGAGTGCAGCTGTCTCTCCTCCTGCCTGAGGAAGGTAGATGTCTCGGGGTGTCGCCTGAGAGTCCAGAGAGCGCTGAGTTGAGCTGAGAGGGATCCGGTGTGCCGAGAGCCTGTGGAGAGAGAGAGGGGTTCAGTCCCAGGAAAGCCTACACAGGTCGTGAGTACTGAGGATTGCCCCTGGGGGTCTGCCTAGAGTCAGAGGGGACCACTCCCGAAGAGGTTCGGGGATCCAAGGTAAGCTAGCTGTAAAGGGGGTACCTTGGTTGAGGACCCTGAAGTGTAAAGGGGGTACATAGTCAGTGGACCCTGAAGAGTTCAAGGAGCAAAGGGGGCACCTGAAGCCTGGGCCCTGAATTGTATTGCATGTGACAGTTACAGTGTTAGCTATTTGGAGTTCTACACAATACTACCTCAAGCTGTGCCAGGCAGGGGAAAGGTATTCAGAGACTTACACAGTGAAGCAGTGTCAGGAGTTCTACAGTTCTCAGTCTTGGATCTACTGGACTATAGGTTGGGGATTCAACACTTCCTCTGTTGTACAGAGTGCTCTCAGAGTCAGTGAGCGTTGGCTGACACTGGCTAGCGCCAAGGAAGCGCCAACGGGCATTTTTCCAAGCTCAAAGTCCCAATTGTAATTAGTTCAAGCCAAGAGGAGTATCCCACTCATTCCCTTCTCCCATTCCCCTTAATTTATAATAAAAACCACAAACAACGATGCCGGAGTTGTCACTGTTTCAATTGTCACACCTGGGGATTTAGCTCACACGGGCTGGAGAGGATTCCGGTACTAATGGCAGACCCACATCAGGCCACAGGGCTGGAAACCTTGCTACATTATATTATTACTTTATTTAATCTTTTCCAATCTCTTGGGGATATTATAAAGATTCTAGAGGAGATGCAGTACATAACTATCTGTATGTGCTGATTTTGTAGTCCAACTCTTCTACTGAGAGACCGTAGGGAGGCCCTCCTATTGTAGCATTCTTAATACTGCATCAATTCTCATGGTATAATCTCCCCTATTTAATGTATGCTGTTGACATCCCATCAATATACAGAAGATATACTGTATACAGTCAGTGACTAAATAAGTGTTTCACTTATCTAAAATAGGAGATAACAGCTTTGAGTTTTGATTTTTTAATAGTTTTGGATGTTTCTAGCAAGGCTTGCATTACTCATTAAAAACATAAAAAAAAATTCCATACTGAAGTTTTAAAAAAGTTAAAACCATTTATTAGGAGCTGGGACTTTATTTGATTTCCAATATGTTATAATTAGTCATTTAGAAATTACTAATATGAAATGAAAAATAAAACAAAATCAGCAGGGCTGTGTTCTTTGTTTTGGCTATGAAAAAAAAAAAATTATGACCACATTTTTGTATCTTTGGGATTTTTTTCAATGACATTAATTCAACATCTGCTAAGCATAGGGAAGGTAAATCCTATACACTATATTACCAAAAGTATTGGGACGCTTGCCGTTACACACACATGAACTTTAATGACATCCCAGTCTTAGTGCATAGGGTTCAGTATTTAGTTGGCCCACCCTTTGCAGCTTTAAAAAACTTCAGCTCTTCTAGGAAGGCTCTCCACAAGGTTTAGGAGTGTGTCTATGGGGAATGTTTGACCATTCGTCCAGAAGCGCATTTTTGAGATCAGGCATTGATGTTGGACAAGAAGGCCTGGCTCGCAGTCTCCACTCTGATTCATCCCAAAGGAGTTCTATTGGATTGAAGTCAGGACTCTGTGCAGGCCAGTCAAAGTCCTCCACCCCAAACTTGCTCATCCATGTCTTTATCAATCTTGCCTTCCCAGAAGAGTTGAAGCTGTTATAGCTGTAAAAGGTGCGCCAACTCAATATTGAACCCTATGTACTAAGACTGGGATGGGATTAAGCAATTGCCGCCCACCCACCGCCAAATGATAGCAGAGCAGTTTGGCTCTCGTTCTGGGACAACGTCATATGACTGTGCCCCAGAACTGCCGCTCTCGCGTGATCGCTGGCGCGCCGTTTTCCTAGGACAGGCGCGACCCTGATATTAATAAAGAGCCAATGGCGTAAATGTGTAAGTGCCATTTATTGGCATTCTTAACCTCAGAGTGTGTGGGGAGGAGAGCCAATCAGCGGCTCCTCCTTGAAGGGGAGTCTAGGACAAGTAATCAGAGCACTGATCATCAGGAAGAGCAGCCCCCATCAGTGACACCAAACAGTGCACATCAGTGACACCAAACAATGCCCATCAGTGACACCAAATAGTGCCCATCAGTGACCCCAATCAGTGACCCCAATCAGTGCCCATTAGTGATGCCAGTCAGTGCCATCAGTGCCTGCTCATCTGTGCTGCCCACCAGTACTGCCCACCAGTGCTGCCAATCAGTGCCCATTAGTGCCGCCCATCAGTTCCAATCAGTGCCACTCATTAGTGCCCATCAGTGCCGCCCACCATTGCGGCCTATCGTTGCGGCCTATCAGTGCCCATGATTGCCAACTATCAGTGCCACATATCAGTGCCCATCAGTGCAGCATATTAGTGCCTCCTCATCAGTGTCACTTAATCAGTGCCCTTCAGTGCTACCTCATCAGTGCCCATAAGTGCCACCTAATCAGTGCCCATCAGTGCAGCCTTTCCGTGCTTATCAGTTCCGCCTCATCAGCGCAAATTAGTGAAGGGGAAAAACTACTTATTTACAAAATTTACTGGCAGAAACTAAGAAAAACTTTTTTTTTTAACTTTTCTGTTTTTTTTCTTTTTTTTGTAAAAAATGTAAAACTCAGCAGTAAATAAATACCACCAAAAGAAAGCTCTATTTGTGTGAAACAATATGATAACATTTTAATTTGGGTATAGCATTGCATGACCACGCAATTGTCATTAAAAATGTGACAGCGCTGAAAGCTGAAAATTGGCCTAGGCAGGAAGGGGGTGAAAGTGCCCTGTAGTGAAGTGGTTAAAGTTCATGTGCATGTAAAGGCTGGCTTTCCAATACTTTTGGTAATATAGAGTATGTTTAAATGAACCTTGGTTTGAACATCCACTTCAACATGTTGATACACTATATTTTTGGTAGCTTGTTCTTTGGGATAAAAATAACTATGAAGGATTTAAAAAAGTAATAAAATAATCGGCAGGACTGGGTTCTTTGTCTTGGATATGAAAAAATATTTTCATTTATAACCACATTTTTGTATCTTTGAAACGTTTTTCAATAACATGATTTCAATATCTGCTAAGCTTAGGGCAAGCCAATCATATATGTTTAAATTAACCTTTGTTTGAACATCCACTTCAACATGTTCATATGCCATTCTTATGGTAGGATATCATGCCAAAGGTAGGACTGTGCAGGGGAGGCAGAGAATAAAGGGGGGCACTGTGATTAGCCACTTGTCTCCTAAGCCATAGTTACATAGGGCCTAAAGCCCCGTACACACGCACCGATTGTTGGCCGTAAATTTCGGCCAACGTCCGATCGGCCGATTGTCGGCTTGTTAGTATGATGCTTCCGACAACCGACTACGACTTTTTCGGCCGAACAAAATCTGGTGTGCAGACAATAACATTTTTGTTGGCCGTCAGCAGAACGGCCAATTGTTCCTCAGTCAGTACAGATTTCGGCCGACAAAAAATGTGATGATCAAGACTGGGCATGCTCAGTGAAGAAAAAACACACGAAAAGTAGACCAGAACATGACATCACTTCTGCAGTTGGTTGTTGTTGGCCGACAAAATTCGTGTGCAGTCTAGAGCACATTTCAACCAACACAACAACACTGGACAAAAGACGGCCGATCGGTCGGCCGACAATCGGTGCGTGTGTACAGGGCTTAAGTTTGGAGTAGAGCTGCTAACTTCTCCAGAAATAACTCCAGCCTAAACTCATTAGCATCCTAATTAGGTAAGTGGCTGGAGTTAAACCTTCAACTAGGTGCTTTAGTGAATTCGGAGTTGGAGTTAACTTAGACTGAATTCGGGTTTGAAGTTAACTTAGGCTGAATTCGAGTTTGGAGTTAACCAAATTCCCTTTGTGTTTTTCACAAAAGGAAATTTGTCTATTCTGAATCACTATTACACAGCAATGTCATCTATTATGGTTTATTTTAATTTTAAGGTATAGTTATGTATCTTATGTGTTTTAACCTTTAGATTTACTAATAGCAGACTACACAGCTGTCTAATTAGCAATCTTCATTCTTTATTCATCTGAAACTTTCAGGCATATCTGATTGTATTCAGCACTTTGGTGTAGTGGGCTAAGCTCATAGCCAAAGATTGCTAGGTCATGAGTTCAAGGCCCAACCATGATAACACCTTGTGTACTTTTTTTTGGCCACATAGTAATACATTGGCTACATCACCTAAAATTGCATGTCAATGGGCATATATATTCAAGAAACAGACATGCATATGTGCAGGGTGCAATTATGCATTTGCCAAGTTTCAGTATTTATTTACAGTTGTCTAAAATTTAAGGAGGTGATGGCACACTTGGGATTTGTATACTGTTGCATTTTGAATGACAATTGCGCGGTCATGCAACCCTGTACCTAACACAAATGTATGACATTATTTTCACACAAATATTGCTTTCTTTTGGATGGTATTTCATTAGCCTTAGGTAGTTAAGTGGTTAGCACCGCTGCCTTGCAACAGTGTATTTGGGTGTTCGCATCCCTGAACTACCTACAACTGTCTGTTGTTATATATGACAAGCAACACTAATATGGCTTCTCCCCAAAAATGAAACATTGTATATGTGTGAAATTAATATATTTTTGGGTTGGTTAGATATAGGAAGTAACAATAATATATTGTTTTTTGCATAAATATATATATATATATATATATAGATCTCTCCCTATTTAATAGCCCACGAGGCGAGCACGCCGACAGCAGCGGCAAACTGTGCCGCAGGCGTCGGCACTCGGACCTCCATGCGGTATCTACCTCTAATATAGGTGAGCAACAACAACAAAGGAACTTTAATTTGCTACATTTTACTTATAGTAAAAATTTTTTTGGCTGTTTAGCCACAATATTTTCCTAATATTGTCCTTTTTTCATATTTTGTTCCTATACCAGCTTTGCAGAGCTATCTGGGCTGATACATTTTACCCTTTACTACCGTGCCAATTTTTGTCAGCACCTCCATATTAATATATGGGGGGCATCCATCTGCACTGAATAATGAGATAAATAATCATTGGGGTATACTTGGAAGAGGTCCGATCCACCCTATATCATCAGAGGGACCCTGATCCCTCTGTAGGATCTGTTGGAGGAAAGCTCTGTTTGTCCCGGCTCGCATTGGACGATTTGGGCATCTTGAACCCTTTTTCCAGCTAACCTACAATATGACCTAGGTGAGCAAGTTAACATATTAATATATCCTTGTATACCTGCCTTGATACTAACTGTCAAAGGCATAGTTTGTTGACTATATGTATACATGATGTGTTCCTTTATAATTTTTGTTTTTTCTTCCTTTCTGTTAATATCTATATCAGAGGCCATTGTTGCCTAGAACTTTTTGGTTCCTGAAGAAGCTAATTGTTTCAATCAGGCGAAACGCGTCGAACCAACCATAGCCACATCTCAATGTTACTACATGGATAAGTCAATTTTGTGATACATATGCCAAATATGTCCATGTATTTCTGTGTATGTTTTTAATGATGTACTGTCTTTTTGAATAAAATATTATATTTTTAATCCCTTTGTTGTTCACTACTATACCAGCCCTTTAAAGTCCACTTCCCCCTCCTACTGGGAGTATCACCTGGGTCTCTATCCCACAACCCGGTGATTGCATGGTAATTCCATCTCCTTGTTCCTTACTCTTTGATACATTTCACAATTAGGATGCGGGCTTGGTAGTAAGGTCTATGATCAACTGTATTTTTCTGTTTTCCCAAATTGATATATATATATATATATATATACACATAGGCAAATCAATAACTAAAACATATATACATACAATTATTTTTTGGGCATCTATATATATATATATATATATATATATATATATATATATATATATATTTGTGATTCATATATATATGAATAGCGCCGTTTTACCACGAATTTGCTGCGGTATTTGCCGCAAATTCACTATAACTCCCACTAACGTTTTCAAAAACGTTATTTTCAGCATAATTTTTGGTTTGGAGCATGCTCACATGGGCTATCTGCCAGAAATTGACTCTGGAGCTATTTTTGCATTTTACACTTTTATTAATATCTTTTTTTCTACTTAATTTTTTCACACAGTTTAAAAGCAGTTTAGCTCAAAATCATATAGCACATCTTTCCCACGCATTTTTTATTTTTTTCCTGCCATATCTTGTGATTTTGAAAAAATTAGTCCACCTTTTAGCTGGACTGTTTTTAAGTCCAGTCCTGATGTTATTTGATCTTAATGAATTTGATGCTGCTCATAACGTTTCTGATGGTGTTATAGTGAATTGCATTTGCACCTAAAAATAGTCAAAATGGAGGTAAAATAGAACAAAATCAGCGTTGGAGCTACAATGAATTAGGCCCATAGTTACTGCACATAGTTAGTGAGGTTGAAAAAAGACACCAGTCCATCCAGTTCAACCTATGATGTGTGTGTGTATGTGTTTGCTGTTAATCGTACATTGTATACCCCTGTATGTAATGGTCTTTAAAGAGGAAGTAAACCCTCCTCTGCACCTTATACCTATAGGTAAGCCTATATTAAGGCTTACCTATAGGTACTGTAAATATCTCCTAAACATGTACCGTTTAGGAGATATTTACTTTGCATGAAGCCAGTGACATCACTGGCGCATGAGCTCTGAAGGAACGGGCGCTCATGCCGTTCCTTCAGAGCCCCGTGCCGTGACCGTCGGCTCCCGTGCGCATGCCAATCAGATGGCTGGATGCCGCAAACCTGGAAGAAGGGCGACACAACATGTCAACATTGAGACAGGTGAGCGGTCGGCACTTCGGGGCTTCGTTCTAAGGTAAGTATTTCATAATGAGTTAGTATGCGATGCATACTAGCTCATTATGTAGTTGTTTTTCAAGTGTTCGTTTTTTCAAAAAAAAAAAAAGGTTTACAACCTCTTTAAGGTTCCCATCTAATAGTTTTTTGAAACTATCGATGCTCCCCACTGATACCACTACTGGAGGAAGAGAATTCCACATCCTTACCGCTCTGACGGTATAGAACCCTTTACGTAGTTTAAGGTTAAACTGCTTCTCTTCTAATTTTAGCGAATGGCAACGAGTCCTTTTATATTCACTTTCACTAAAAAGTTTGTTCCCTATGCTAAGGTCACCAGTACAGTATTTGTACATTGACGTCTTAAGCGTCTCTTCTCCAGAAAGAATAAGTTCAATCCTTGCAGTCTTTACTCATAGCTGAGATCCTCCAGTCCCTTTATTAGCTTTGTTGCCCTTCTCTGGACTCTCTCCAGTTCCAGCATGTCCTTCCTGAGGACCGGTGCTCAGAACTGGACGGCATACTCAAGATGCAGCCGGACCAGAGTATTGTAGAGTTGGAGAATTATCGTTTTATCTCTGGAGTGAATCCCCTTTTTAATACATGCCAATATTCTGTTGGCTTTGCTTGCAGCAGCTTGACAAAGCATGCCATTGCTGAGCTTGTCGTCTACTAGGACCCCCAAGTCCTTTTGAATCTTAGATTCCCCCAAAGGCTCTCCCCCTAGTAAGTAACTTGCATTCGTATTTCTGGCAACCAAATGCATTACCTTACATTTTTCAACATTAAACCTCATTTGCCATGTAGATGCCCACCCCATTATTTTGTTCAGGTCTTCTTGTAAGGTTTCTACATCCTGCGTAGAAATTTTTTTTTTTGCCCTGCTTAATTTAGTATCGTCCGCAAATACGGAAATTGTGCTGTTTATCCCATCCTCTAGGTTGTTTATGTATAAATTAAATAATAGTGGTCCCAGGAAAGATCCTTGGGGGACCCCACTTTCCACACCAGACCGTTCCGCATTTATCGCTCCCCATTTATCACCACCCTTTGGACTCGCCCTTGAAGCCAGCTTTTGATCCAGGTACTCACTCTATGGTCCATACCTACGTACCTTAGTTTGTACAGTAAACATTTGTGGGGAACTGTATCAAATGCCTTTGCAAAATCCAGATACACCACATCTCCAGAGAGCTTCCTTTATCTAGATGGCAGCTCACTTCTTCATTGAAAGTTAGTAGATTGGTCCGGCAAGAACGATTCTTCATGAATCCATGCTGATTTCTACTAATGATACCGTTTTCATTACTAAAGTCTTGTATATAGTCCCTTATCATCCCTTCCAATATTTTACAGACTACTGATGTTAGGCTAACTGGCCTGTAGTTCCCCGGGATATATCTCGGCCCTTTTTTAAATATTGATACGACGTTGGCTTTTTTCCAATCAGCTGGTTCCATTCCCATCAGTAGACTATGCATAAAAATTAGGAACAATGGTCTGGCTATAACCTGGCTGAGTTCTTTAAGGGCCCTTGGGTGTAAGCCATCTGGTCCCAGTGACTTATTTATGTTAAGTTTTTCACGTCTAGTTCTGAGTCTGTCTTCTGTTACCCAGGGGGTGCTTCCTGTGACGTGCTATTAAATGTAACATTATAAGCTGGGTTAATGTAGCCCCCCAATTCTTTTCTGAAGACTGAGAAGAATTTATTTAGCACCTTTGCCTTCTCTCTGTCCTTTGTAGCCAGATTCCCTTCGTCGTTCTTTATGGGGCCAAAGTGTTCTGGCCTCACTTTCTTACTAAGCAAATTATGACACTTCTCCACTACATGTAAAAATCATATTTTTTTTGCTAGAAAATTACTCAGGACCATCAAACATTATATATATTTTTTAACAGAAACCCTAGGAAATAAAATAGCGGTCCTTGCAACTTTTTATGTCATACTGTATTTGCGCAGCAATTTTTCAAATGCGATTTTTTGGGGAAATTGAATTAAAAAAAAACACAATATTTACCCCAATTTTTTTATAAAATGTGAAAGAGGATGTTACGCTGAGTAAATAATTACCTAACATGTCATGCTTTGAATTGCTTTCATGGAATGGCGCCAAACATTGGGATTTAAAAAACTCCATAGGCTTCGGTTTAAGAATTTTTATAGGTTACCAGTTTAGAGCTACAGAATAGGTCTAGTGGTAGAAATATTGCTCTCACTCTAATGTTCACTGGGATACCTCACATGTGTGGTTTAAATGTTGTTTACGTATGCGGGCGCGACCTACATATATGTTTGCTTCTGCGTGCAAGTACGCAGGGACGGGGACGCTTTAAAAAAAAATTTTCTTATTGTTTATTTTGTTTGAATTTTTTTATTTTTACACTTTCCCTTTACATTTTTACTTTTTGATCACTTTTATTCCTATAACAAGGAATGTAAACATCCCTTGTAGAAGGAATAGGGTATGGCAGGTCCTCTTTATGGGGAGATCTGGGGTCTATAAGTCCCCAGATCTCTCTATGCTGAAAAGCCTGAGTTAACAAAAAATAGTCTATCTCAGACTCTTCAAAAAAAAACGGCAGTGTTTTCATCTGCCGGTGCTGAAAGTGGCGTCATTCCTGCCTCCGAGGGTCATAGAGAGGGCAAGTGACCATCTGGTCCTCGGTTAGCTCTATGGTAAACTCCTGCTGCTGGCGGGTTCATTCTCCAGCTCACAGATCGCACGGGCAAGACGGGAGAAGCACCAGAGGCTGGCGGGTGGGAACGTCCCCTCCTGCCGCCTGTAAAAGCAGTCAAGCGATGAAACAGCCACTATGATTGTTTTTACTGTGCAGGGAATCGCCTGCTGAGAACAAAGATCTGGATGATTCCAGATATCATATGACGATGTCATATAACGGCAACCCGGGGGAAGTGGTAAGAGAGAAAAGGGGGGAGGGGGGTGCATGGCTGCAAGGGACACTGTGATAGGGGGCTGTGGTTTCTAGGGGCATTGTAATTTAAGGGGCACTGTGATATAAAGGGGACTGCACTGTAAATGGCACTGTTATCATTATAGTGCCTCTTTACAGTCCATTCTCCTTTATATTACAGTGCCCTATTACATCACGGTGCAGAGGACTGACTCTGTGAATATCCCATCACCAACCGCTCCCACATATGCCCGCCCCCACTCCTTCTCCCCTGGTCCGGTCCCTGGACAAATTGGCTGCTCAGTCTAAAATGCCCAGGAATAGTTTTTGTCCAAGTCTGGGCCTGGACCCAACCCCCAGGGGTGCTTCATCTCTCACCCTGGGTTCAAAAATATTCTGCACAGAATGGCCCTCACATGTCACAACTTGAGCACCGTTCTATGCAGCACTGATAGCCATCCACCACGGACATTGGAAAGAAAGAGGAAAAAACCCACTAGTACAGTGACCAGCCAGGCGGCACGTAAAATCTAGGTATGTGCAGTGTATTAAAAATGTTTTGACAATTTTACTGCAAGGGGGACTCTGGGGGAGAGGGGACAAGTGTGGGGATGTTCTAAATTTGATGTTTAGTATATGTAGACTTTTTGCAGTATAGGCCATAGCTGAGATAGATTTAGTCTTCAATAAGAGAATCACAAAGTTTTTTGAAATGAGTACAGTCTAAGGGAATTTTTCATTTTTTTTTGTGTAAATATCACATTTAGAGAAAGTTATTTTTAGGAAATCAAGTCCCAGATTGCAATTCAAGTTTGCCCCTTTTTGATGGAAGGTAGCTAAGAGTGCTTATGACTTACATTTAAAGAATGCGTAGCACCTCTCAGAAGAAAAAATACTGCTTCTCCATTAGATGGAATTCTTCTTTAAAATTGAATTGCATTCAGAACTATCGGGAGAGATTGTCTTGTAGTTTCTCATTTTTCTGCCCGATGCACTTTGGGAGAAGGGGGAGGATATTCACAGCCTATACATTTTTAATTTAAAAAAAAAAAAAGAGAGAGAGACTGCAGAATTTTAGTGCTAATACCAGCTGTGTTATAGGCTGCAGCAGAAGATGAATTACCTGTGCAATGGTGGATAGCTCTATCCTTCACTAACATTCGCTACCTTAGGCTTATAAAGCACCTTCATTATTAGATAAATTGAGAAAGATGACAGCTGGGTAATGTTGTCAATTTATTGGCACTGGTCCTAAACATCTTTCTGGACTTCGAGGGGTCTATTCAATTTTTTTACTCCTTTTCCAATATACTGGAAAATAAATAAAAAGCCTGTTCTGCAGCCCTGGGATTATTTTTACCTTGAACACAGACAGATATGCAGCCCATGTGGCCATAGCAAGTCATGTAAAGTCATTAGTGCGTCTTGTATTTTCCTGTGCGGCCTTTAGAAATCACAGGGGGGAGATAGCTACAAGACATAGTAATGTGTTTGTTAAATATATAGTCGCTGTATTATTCAGATAGTATTATTATTGTTTGATGGATGGCAGGAATATTGGGAAATGTAATATTGTCTTTAAAATGGAAAACTGGCATTGTGCTATAGAAGCCTTCAAAACCAATATAAAATCCACATTTATCTATCTATCTATCTATCTATCTATCTATCTATCTATCTATCTATCTATCTATCTATCTATCTATCTATCTATCTATCTATCTATCTATCTATCTATCTATCTATCTATCTATCTATCTATCTATCTATCTATCTATCTATCTATCTATCTATCTATCTCTCATTTTACTTTCCTCAAATTAGCTGTAACTTAAAGCCCAGGTAAACTTTCAGTTTATATTAGCTGAATACATTCCAAGTGCATCATAACAAAAGGTGTGCAATGCCTAACAGTTAGTTTACTCCAGCTACATTCTGAGTAGATACGACTGTTCCCTGTCAGCATGCTGCAGAGACTGACACCTGCTCTGTGTGGAATCAGTAGTCTCTCTGCAGAGATCTGACACACCTCCTGCAGAGTCACAGCTAGAGCTCTCCAGTATGCGTTTCCACACAGTGAACATGAGTACTTCTCTGGAGCATGCTGGCAGTGGAGAAGGTTTCTACTCAAGCTGTGGATTCTTTATGAAAAAAAAATGAACTGTAAAGCCCCGTACACACGTACCGATTGTCGGCCGTAAATATTCAGCCGCCGACCGATCGGCCGATTGTAGGCTTGTTAGTATGATGCTTCCGACAGCCGACAGCGCATTTTCGGCCGAACAGAATCTGTCGTGCAGACTTTAAAATATTTGTTGGCCGTCACCTGAACGGCCGATTGTTCGCCAGTCAGTACAGATTTCGGCCGACAGACAGCAGATTAGCAAGACTGGGCATGCTCAGAAAAGAAAAAAGACAAGGAAAGTTAACCATCACATGACATCACTTCTGCAGTCGGCTGTTGTTGGCCGACAAAATTCGTGTGCAGTCTTTTGCAGTTTTCAACAGACTGGACAAAAGACGGCCGATCGTTCGGCCAACGATCGCTACGTGTGTACGGGGCTTTAGTCTAGGTTTGCATCTATGTGGCTGCGCTTAATGCGTTTTTCAGGCACGTTTTGCAGTGCCTTTTTGCATTTTTAATGCGTTTTTACATTTTTTTTTCTCTATAACCACTTCTGGACCAGAATGTTTTACCCCCTTAATGACCCCCCCCTTAATGACCAGGCCATTTTTTTGCGATACGGCACTGCGTTCCTTTAACTGACAATTGCGCGGCTGTGCGATGCTGTACCTAAATAAAATGAATATCCTTTTTTCCCCATAAATTGAGCTTTTTTTGGTGGTATTTGATTACCTCTGCGGTTTTTATTGTTTGCACTAGCAACCAAAAAAGAGTGACAATTTTGAAAAAAAAAAAAAACAATATGTTTTACTTACTGTTATAAAACATTCCCAATAATAAAAAATGTAAAAAATCAAATTTCTTCATCAATTTAGACAAATGTGTATTCTGCTACATGATTTTGGTAAAAAAAAAATCCCAATAAGCGTATATTGGTTGGTTTGCGCAAAAGTTATTGCTTCTACAAACAATGACATTTTTATTTTTTTACTAGTAATGCCGATGATCAGCAATTTTTAGTGGGACTGCAACATTGCGGCGGACAAATCAGACACCTAAAGCCCCGTACACACGTACCGATGGTCGGCTTACAAATGTTCCTCTTTTCTCCCCGGGATGTCGGTGTCTGCTGAAAAGTGCAAAGACAGCACAAGGACAGCACAAGAATTTTGTCCGCCGACTGCAGAAGTGATGTCATGTAATGGTTAACTTTCCCTGTGTTTTCTATTTTCTGAGCATGCCCAGTCTTGCAAATCTGCGGTCTGTCGGCCGAATTGTGTACTGACAGGCGAACAATCGTCCGTTCTGGTGTCGGCATACAAATATTTTCATGTTTGCAAGAAAGACTTTTGTCCGCGGATTGTGCGCAGACATCTGTCGGAGGCACCATACTAACACGCGTACAATCGGCAGATCCTTCGTCCACCGACGTTTGTATGCCGACGATCGGTACGTGTGTACGGGCCTTAACTGACACTTTTGACACGTTTTTTGGGAACCAGCAACATTATTACAGTAATCAGTGCTAAAAATATGCACAGTTACTTTACTAATGACACTGGCAAGGAAGGGGTGATCAAAGGGTTAAGTGTGTCCCTAGGGGATGCTTTCTAACTGTGTGGGGGATGGACTCACTGGATGAACACAGAGATCCCTATTCCTGCTTAGCAGGAACACAAGATCACTGTGTTCATTCCTGACAGAATGGTAGTCTGCCTTGTTTACATCCGCAGATCGCTGTTCTACCTCTCTGGGAAGCGATTGCGGGTGGCCAGCGGGCATCGCTTCCACCTGATAGGTTCCCACTGTGGCCAATCAGTGCATGAGTGCGCCTCCGCTGGCTATTGCACAAAACAACATACAGGTACATGGTTTTGTGCGATAGAGCCCACCTGCCACAGTATATATACTGTGGCTGGCTGGCCGGCAAGTGGTTAAACACACTGTAAACACAGTGTACATTGCTGGTTGTTAAGCAGCAGACCCGGAACCTGGCCACTGCGTCCTTAACAGCTGATGAGTCATCAGCTGTCAGCAGGGTTCCCTGCTAACAGCTGAATGTAAAAAAAAAAAAAAAAAAAAATCTTTAAAAAAAACGCCACTTGTGATGTCACGTGTTATCACAAGGGGCAGGTTCTCCGTGTGACGTCATCGGATGGCCACTGCCCCATGGGGGGGAACACGGCTGACAGCTGATGACTCACTGGTTGTTTAGGATGCGGCAGCCGGCTTCCCAGCCCGTTCCTTAGCAATCAGCTATATACAGTGTTTAAACTGAAAAATACCGCAAAACTAAACACATAAAAAAATCGCATCACAAACACAACACTTGCGTTTCTGGTGCAATTCCAATGAAGTTTATTATATGCAACAAAAAGTCCCCTTTCCTAAAACGCACAGGCTGCAAAACACATGGATGTGAACGTGTACCATAGGAAATCATGATAAATGGACTGTAGTGCGTTTCTGCAAAACGCTCTAAAAAATGCATAGGTGTGAACCTAGGGTTGGACTTTACACACATGCTGTTTAATTGCACCTAGAATGTATTTATACATATATAAGTATAGTTAGGCGTACAGTTTTATATAATCTAGTCCAGAATTAGCAGGCATTTCACAGGCTTTCTACAGTGTTCCAATGTCAGGCTTGTAATGTGATTCTCTTTGAGCGCTAAAGAGGGTTTTGTGCCATATAGGGAAACACTTGGATTTTAACCAACTTAGTAGCTGCATTATTCACCCCATTTATTACCAGGACATTTTTTTTTAGTTTTCAGCGACGTGATACTTTGACTGTCTGTAACTCGGTCGTGCAGCACTGTACCAAAATTATTTTCTTATCATTTTTTTTTGGGGGGGGGGGGGGGGGCTTGAAAGAGCTTTCATTAGTGATATTTTATAACCACAAGGTCTGTTTCTATATAAAGGAACAGGGATCATAGAATTGGAAAAAACTGTTTCCCTTACAGTATGTTTTGAAACAGAGCAAGAAAGAAATGCCAAGACAGTGCCAAGTTCTTGGAAGTTTGAAAAGATATGGGAAAAATGGATAGATGTCCCATGTCCCAATCTAAGTTGACAATAAACTGCAGGTAAAGCTTACTTTTCTTTGCTTCATTTCTTCCTCCCCTGGATAGGTAAGCCTCTTATAGAACATTTTTTCTCATATTAAATTTACTGCTAACGATATAGCATAGCGGATGCCTGGGATATATTTTTTCTTCCTTTTTTCCTTTTTTTCCTTCTCTAAAACACTTCTGGAAGGCTAGATGATCACGAACTAAGAGTACTATTGATGTTATTGTCTTATCTCCTTTTTTTTTTTTTACTGTATGTTTTGTTTTCTTTTTTCTTTTATTTGTTATAAAAAAAAATTCAAAATAAAATCTGATATAAAAAAAATCACAGAGGCATCTTCATTTGGTTTATCTCACTATACTGCCAGCTAATATGTGACAGGCGTAGGGTTAGATAACATGTCTGCCACCAGTATGTGAAAAAAGCAGGGTCAGATCACAACCACTGCCATCAGTATACTGGGATTAGTTAACTCCACAGTAACACAAGCAATTCTAACCTTAGTACAAAAAAAAATTATAACAGAGACAATAATACAATAATTACATGAATGGGTATAAAAAAGTAGTTATGCACTTGAACCCCGGAAGGTTTTACCCCCTTAATGACTAGGCCATTTTTTGTAATTTGGCACTGCGTTACTTTAATGGGAAATTGCGCGGTTGTGCAATGATGTACCAAATACAGTTGATGTCCCTTTTTTCCCACAAATAGAGCTTTCTTTTGGTGGTATTTGATCACCTCTGCGGTTTTTAGATTTTGCACTATAAACAAAAAAAAAGCGACAATTTTGAAAAAAAAAACGCCATTATTTTTGTATAAAATATTCCTAAAAAAAAAAGTTTTAAAAATTTTATTTTTTGATCAGTTTAGGCCAATTTTTATTCTGCTACATATTTTTGGTAAAAAAAAAAAATCCCAAAAAGCTTATTTTAATTGGTTTGCGCAAAAGTTATAGCATTTACAATTTACGGGATAGATTTTTGGACTTTTTATTTATTTTTTATTTTTATTAGTAATGGCGGCGATCTGCGATTTTTAGCGGGACTGCGACATTTCGTCAGACAGCTCGGACCCCTAACTGACATTTTTGACCCTTTTTTTCGGGACCAGTGACACTAATACAGTAATCAGTGCTAAATAATATGCACTGTTACTGTATAAATGACACTGGCAGGGAAGGGGTTAATACTGGGGGTGATCAAAGGGGTAAATGTATGCCTGTATGCTTACTGACTGTGTGTGGGGGGGCAAACCCAAATTTGATTCTTGCCAGGCAATTTGGCTGGAAACCTATCAGGGTTCCTGAATTTAGGACCTTTCTGGGCCTATCCCTCAACATAGGCATTACTAAAAAGAGTGAGTTGCGGTCATATTGGTCCACAGACCCAATTCATCATATGCCCGTGTTCTCTGCTGGCATGGCCAGGGCTAGATACGAGCAAATATTGCGGTTCATGCACTGTAACGACAGCAAACTGTCGCCCTCAGGGTGATCCTGGATATGATTGGCTACACAAAATTCCGTCCCTGGTAAACCACTTCAACCAAAAATTTGCAGCCTTGTTTATCCACCAACAAGATGTCTGCAATGATGAATCCCTGATTAAGCAAGCATGCCAGACATGGGTTCAAGATGTATAAACTCTGTGACAGTGCAACAGGCTATACATATAGTTTCCTGGTTTATGAGGGAAGGATAGCAGTGTGGAGCTCCTCAACTGCCCAGACTACATAGGGAGCAATGACAAGATTGTTTGGGAATTGGTGTCATGCTTATTTGGAAAGGGGGACAATTTTTACACAAGCGTGCTACTTTTTAGACATCTCTTTCAATTAGGAATAGGTGCATGTGGCACCGTGCGATCTAATCGCCAGGGCTTCCCCCAACTGCTTGTAAATGCCCCACTTAGTCAGGGGGAGAGAGCCTGCTTGAGGTGCAATTAATTGTTTGCAGTGAGGTGGAAGGACAAATGGAACGTTTTCGTTCTGTCTTCCATTCATGCAGATACAGCAGTCCAAATTACAATGGCGACTGGTGTTGTTGAGAACCGTTCTGTGTCCACGATTACAACCGTAAAATGGGATGGGGCCATACTTAGTTGCCCGTAAGACCAGACAATGGTACAAAAAAAGTGTCTGTATACTCATTCCAGTTGGCTCTTTTCAACGCTTATGTACTATACAAAGCTTCAGGCAGAGCTTAATTCTTCCTAAAATTCCAGGAAGAGATCATCACAGCCCTTCTGTATTCAGAAGGTACTGTGACCCAATTTCCCAATCAAGATGCAGTGAGCCGGCTGCATGAGAGCCATTTTCTGGATGTCCTCCCTGGTACCCACAAATTACGAGTGGAGCTAAGGAGTTAGAATCCCTATAAGTAGAACTTCAAAGGGAAGGTAATATGGGGAAAGTAATATTGGGTGTATGCTATAGGCCCCCTAACCAGAGGGAGGGGGGGGGGGGTTGGACCTCCTATCACAGCTTGGAATGGCAGCAAGGATGGCAAATGTCATTATAAAGGGGGATTTTAATTATCCATATATAGATTGGGCAGAAGGAACTGCGCATTCGTCTAAGGGTCGCCATTACCTAAATGTTACTAGACCTACTGATTACTACAATACAGGCCTGATCACGGGTGTAGAAATACAGGGCAACTTAGGAAACAGTGACCATAGGTCACTTAGTTTCAGTATAAATCATAGAAATAGGAAACACAAGGGTAAAACAAGGACACTGAATTTCAAAAGAGCCAAATTCCCTAAACTGCGCTCTTTACTAGACAATATAAAATAGGATAGAACCCTAGGAACAAAGAACACGGAGGAAAAATGGGTGTATTTCAAGAACATACTAAATAAAGGGATTGGCCAGTGCATTCCAAAGGGGAATACGTTTAAAAGAGCTAAAATAAACCCTGGGTGACGAAACTCCAACATAAAAATGCATATTAAAAGCAACAAAAAGGCCTTCATAAAATACAAGGCTGAGGAGTCATTGGCAGCATTCCAACATTACAGATAGTGCAATAAGAAATGTAAGGGTGCAATTAAGATGGCTAAAATAGAACACAAAAGGCACATACCGGAAGAGAGTAAAGAAAACCCCAGGAAATTCTTTAACCACTTGCCGACCGCCGCAAGTACATAAACTGCGGCGGTCAGCCCTGTGCAGGCAAAGTGACGTACCAATAATTCACGGACACCTCTGCGCGAGTGACCGGCGGACCCGATGTCCGCCGGTCACTCGCGATCATCAGTTACAGAGGGGGAAAGGCAGGCAGCTAATGTAAACAAAGCCACCTGTCATTCTCCCTTGTGTAACAGCAGAGATCATACGGTCCTGCTATGTAGGACCGTAGATCTCTGCCGTTACATGAACAGCCACATCCCTGCACAGTTAGAAACATGCCCCTAGGGGCACACGTCCACCCACGCATTCATACACAGGAGCAGCAGCATTAAGCCTGTTAGATTCCATTCGGCGTACGCCATTGGAATCCACACCATCTGGTAAGTGTGCTACCTTACCCCATTTGGCACAGAGTGATAGAACCTTAAGAATCACCGTTCTGCACGAACCAACCCAGCACTTCAGAGACTTTATGAGCACGTTTTTTTGGCACTTAAAGTATAATCATTCACGGACTATCATTTATGTTATTTATGCTATTTATTGTTATTTATTCTTGCTTATCTAAAATCACACATATATTTATTGTATTTATTTATTTATTTATTTTAGTCATTGATACACAGAGTTGTATGTGCACTTCACAGTGGATAATATATCACAATTGAATATGGTTTAAATAGTTTATTACAATATATTTTCAGCAATAATTACTCATTTAAGGAGTGGGTACACGTTTGCACGTGCACTTTTTCTTGATCTTTCAATATTAAGGTTAGCGCAGTATATATTACCCGTTCCAAAGTGACATACCGGTACGTCACTCGTCTGTGAGCCAATAATTCACGGACACCTCTGCGCGAGTGACCGGCGGACCCGATGTCCGCCGGTCACTCGCGATCATCAGTTACAGAGGGGGAAAGGCAGGCAGCTAATGTAAACAAAGCCGCCTGTCATTCTCCCTTGTGTAACAGCAGAGATCATACGGTCCTGCTATGTAGGACCGTAGATCTCTGCCGTTACATGAACAGCCACATCCCTGCACAGTTAGAAACACGCCCCTAGGGGCACACTTAACCCCTCCTTCCCCAATAAAGTTAACCCCTTCCCTGCCAGTGTCATTTTTACAGTAACAGTGCATATGTATAGCACTGATCACTGTAGTAATGCCACTGGTACCCCCAAAAGTGTCAAAAATGTCAGTTAAGGGTCCGATCTGTCCGCTGCAATGTCGCAGTCCCGCAAAAAAAATCGCAGATCGCCGCCATTACTCGTTAAAAAAAAAACAACAAAAATGACAAAAATCTTTCCCGTAGTTAGTAAACGCAATAACTTTTGTGCAAACCAATCAAAATACACCTTTTGCGACTTTTTTTTACCAAACATATGTAGCAGAAAACAAATTGGCCAAAAATGTTAAAAAATTTTGATTTTTACATTTTTTTGGGGGGAATTTAATATAAAAAAATGTGAAAAATATTGTTATTTTTTCAAAATTTACGCTCTTTTTTTGTTTATAGCGCAGGATCAAAAAATCGCACAGGTGATTAAATACCACCAAAAGAAAGCGCTGTTTGTGGGAAAAAAAGGACGTCAAATTAGTTTAGGTACAGCGTCGCACAACCGCGCAATTGTTCGTTAAAGTCACGCAGTGACGAATCGCAAAATAGGGCCTGGTCAGGAAGGGGGTAAAATCTTCCGGGGCTTAAGTGGTTAAGTATAAAAATATTAAGAAAGTGCGGCCAGAACACATTGGCTCCATAAATGATGACAAAGGGAATCTGGCTACAAAGGACAGAGAGAAGGCGAAGGTGCTAAATAAATTCTTCTCCTCAGTCTTCACAAAAGAATTGGGGGGCTACACTAACCTAGCTTGTAATGTTAAAATGAATAACACATCACAGGAAGCACCTAGACTTGAAAAACTTAACATAAATAAGTAACCGGGACCAGGTGGCTTACACCCAAGGGTCCTTAAAGAACTCAGCCAGGTGATAGCCAGAGCATTGTTGTTAATTTTTATGGATAGTCCACTTACGGGAATGGTGCCAGCTGATTTGAAAAAAGCCAACCTGGTACCAATATTTCAAAAAGGGCCAAGATATATCCTGGGGAACTATAGGCTGGTTAGCCTAACATCAGTAGTGTGCAAGATATTGGTGGGGATATTAAGGGACTATATACAAGACTTTAGTAATGAAAACGGTATCATTGGTAGTAAGCAGCATGGATTCATGAATATTCGTTCTTGCCAGACCAATATACTAACCTTCTATGAAGAAGTAGTCTGCCATCTAGATAAAGGAAGGCCTGTGGATGTGGTGTATCTGGATTTTGCAAAGGCATTTGAAACAGTCCCCCACAAACGCTTACTGTACAAACTAAGGTACGTAGGTATGGACCATAGGGTGAGTAACTGGATTTAAAACTGGCTTCAGGGGCGAGTCCAGAGGGTTTTGATAAATGAGGAGTACTCGAGTTGGTCGGGTGAGGAAAGTGGGGTCCCCCAAGGATCTGTCCAGGAACCAATCCTGTTTATTTATTCATAAACGACCTAGAGGATGGGATAACCAGTACAATCTCGGTAATTGAGGACAATTCTGAGCTAATCAGGCCAATATCTTCTATACAGGACGTGGTAACCTTACAAGCATAAATGGGGAGAGATAAATGCGGAACAGTCTGGTGTGGAAAGTGGGGTCCCCCAAGGATCTGTCCTGGGACCACTATTATTTAATTTATACATAAACAACCTAGAGGATGGGATAAACAGCACAATTTCCGTATTTGCGGACGATACTAAATTAAGCAGGGCAAAAAAAAATTTCTACGCAGGATGTAGAAACCTTACAAGAAGACCTGAACAAAATAATGGGGTGGGCAACTACATGGCAGATGAGGTTTAATGTTGAAAAATGAAAGGTAATGCATTTGGGTGTCAGAAATACGAACGCAAGTTACTCGCTAGGGGGTGAACCTCTGGGGGAATCTAAGATAGAAAAGGACCTGGGGGTCCTAGTAGACAACAGGCTTAGCAATGGCATGCAATGCCAAGCTGCTTAAAGCAAAGCCAACAGAATACTGGCATGTATAAAAAAGGGGATTCACTCCAGAGATAAAACGATTATTCTCCCACTCTACAAGACTCTGGTCCGGCCACATCTTGAGTATGCTGTCCAGTTCTGGCCACCGGTCCTCAGAAAGGATGTGCTGGAACTATACAGAGTACAGAGAAGGGCAACAAAGATAATTGGGGGAATGGAGGACATCAGTCATTAGGAAAGACTACAAGCATTGAACTTATTCTCTCTAGAGAAGAGATGCTTGAGAGGGGATATGATATCAATATACAAATTCCAAAATGGTGACACTAGTCTTGGGGACAAACTTTTCAGAGAAAGGGAATTCAATAAGACACAGGCCACTCACTAAAACTAGAAGAAAAGCGGTTTAACCCTAAACTGCGTAAAGGGTTCTTTACTGTCAGATCGGTAAGGATGTGGAATTCTCTTTCACAAGCAGTCGTATCAGCAGGGAGTATTCAAAAAACGATTAGATGGGCACCTTTAAAGACCACAACATACCCGGGTATACAATGTATGGTTAACAGAAAACACGCACACACATCATAGGTTGAACTGGATGGACTGGTGTCTTTTTTCAACCTTGCTAACTATGTAACTATGTACCCCTACCCAAAAAGCACCCCAAAAAAGATGTTGTGTCAGTAGCAAGCACTTTCACACAGGGTCTCGAAAGATGTTAGATGGATTTTGCTATCGTTCCTTAACTTGGAACATTTATAATTACAACAAAAGTGTAAAAAAAAAAAAAAAAAGAAAAAAAAATTAAAAACCTAAAAATAGTTGTCATTTTATTGTTTTTGCTGTTTTACTGTATTTTATGCTATACTGTAATGTTTTATTGATACTGTGTTTTATTGTTAACCAATGTTTGCTTCGCATGTACACCATTCAGCTGCAGCACTGATTTGTTTATTTTGACAGTAACAGGTTTTGCTCTCACAATATGTAAAATCAGCGACTCCAACGCTGTAGGAGGTGATTTCACCACCACATTTAAAAATAGAGCATATATGGCAAACCATAGGGACTGGGGTGGACAAAGGGGCAGATTGCCCCTATGCTTTGCCATATAGTTTTTACTCTTTTTTTTTGGGCAAAGATTGCAATAAAAAAAGTTGTTTTATTGAGTTAATGTTTTATCGATACTGTGTTTTATCGTTAACCGCTGTTTGCTTTGCAGGTACGCCGTTCAGCTGCAGCCCTGTTTTTTTATTTTGGGTTTGCTCTCACAATACGATACGCAAATCGGTGACTCCAGTGCTGTAGGAGGTGGGGTGGACACAGAGGGCGGATCTCCCCTATGCTTCGGCATATATCTTTATTCACTTTTCTTGGCAGAGATTTCTTCATCCACATAGATCGATGTGAATGGAGGAATCTGTTAGGTCCTTTTTTTTTTCGTTCAGCCCAAAAAAAGAACAGTGCATGTATGTCCATCATTAGAAGTGGGTGGATGCAGGGCAGTATTCTAATGATGGGCATTTCACTGATCAAATTGAGGAATCTGTTAGATTCTCCTTTTTCATTCAGCCCACAGGCTGCATGAAAAAAAGAACATTACAATATATGCCCAACAAGGACCAGCAACGTACTGGTATGTTGCTGGACTTTGAGTGGTTATACCGGAATGATGAGGTTTAGACATCATCTTGGTATCGTTTTTTTCAGCCGGCGGTAGGCGGTATGTAAAAGCAATCCTCGCGGCTAAGTAGCCTCTAGACTGCTGACCAAAGAGTTGATCATAACGTCTCCAATCATCTCTAGGGCCTAAGAAACCGGAGCTACGAGCATTTCATGACTTCGGTTTTGCCGGATATAAACAGCGCCATTGGGAAAGCATCTTATCACACTGATCTTGGTGTGGTCAGATGCTTTAAGGGCAGAGGAGAGATCTAGAGTCTAACAGACCCCAAATTTTTCAAAAAAGAGTACCTGTCACTATTGCTATCATAGGGGAAGTTTACATTCCCTGTGATAAAAAATTAAAGGAACAGTGTAAAAATAAAATAAAAAAACTAAAGCACTCCTGTCCCCCCGTGCTCGCGCGCAAAGGTGTACACAAGCATCGGTCTCATGTCATATGTAAATAGCGATTGCACCCTGCATGTGAGTTATCACCATGAACAACAGATCAAGGGCAGTAATTCTACCAGTGGACCTCCTCTGTTAAATCTAAAGTGGTTACCTCTAAAGGCTTTTATGCCTTTTGTCGCTGCTGCATGGGCGAGCGCAATTTTAAAGCATGTCCTGTTTGGCATCTATGTAATCAGCAAAGAATAATCTTTTATATTGTACTAAACATTTGGGAAATATAGTGTGCCATTTTAATCTGTAGGGCCTCTGATTTAAAAATCATATAAAGTTTGGGGGTTCAAAGTAATTTTCTAACAAAATAAAACATTTTTTTTATGTAAACAAAAAGTGTCAGAAAGAGCTTAGTCTTCAAGTGGTTAGAAGAGTGGATAATGTGTGGCATAAGCTTCTAATATTTGGCATAAAATGCCAGGACAGCTCAAAACCCCTTCCCCAAATGACCCCTTTTTGGAAAGTAGACACCCCAAGATGTTTGCTGAGAGGCATGTTGAGTCCATGGAATATTTTATATTTTGCCACAAGTTTCGGGAAAATTATTATTATTTTTAATACAAAGTTGTTACTAAATGATATTGCTCACACATGCCATGGGTATATATGGAATTACACCCCTGCTTCTCCTGAGTATGGGGATATCACATGTGTGAGACTTTTTGGCAGTCTAGCCACGCAAAGGACCCTGAAAACCAATCACTGCCTTCAGGCTTTCTAAAGGGCATAAAAGGGTTGATTTCACTCCTCACTACCTGTCACAGTTTCGGAGGCCATGAAATGCCAAGGTAGCCCAACCCACTCTTCGGAAAATAGACACCCCAAGGTATTTGCTAAGAGGAATGACTAGAGGAAGTGTCATACTTCACCCTCCTGCATGGAACACCTGAAGATGGCCTTTTGCACTGGTGTACGAAACAGTACACCCATGTGAATGAGAGCTTTAATGTGGTTGCAAGCCTCAGACATGAAATATAAACACATATTCCTCTATAGTGTGTACTTGTCTCAAGCCAGGGCACTAAGTGTCATTTCTGCCTGCTGCTTTGTTCCTCTAATACCAGCATGAATCACTTATGACAATTTTTCCTGACACCAAGAGAAAAAAGGTGACAGGGGAGGGATTTCCAGCTGATTGACAGCCTCAGCTATGTTCCTGTGTGCTGTGTGAATGGAGATGTGTCCCTTCCCTCCATTCAGCGCTCAGAGCTCTCTTCACTGAGCTCTACAGAGAGTGATTTCAGCTCTTCACCCCCTGTTTTCTGACAGCTCAGACAAGCTTTACAATTCTGTACTTTGAACAGATGTAGAGAAGAGAAGACTGCAGATAAGCAGGTACAACTTATGCAGGAGGATTTGTTTCATTTCTGTGTATCACCTGAGAACAATTATTTTACTAGGTATTGTGACGGACGTGTGTATCAGATCCCTGCCCTTTTCACTAACTCGTGACAAAGGACCAGCCAATCTCACACCTCACTGTCACTTACGTAACAATGCCACTCTCAGCTGGACCCTGCACAAAGATTTTTCAGATTTTTCAGCTTGCGGGACCACAATCTAAGGTGCCAGCAGGCTGAGAGCGATTGTCACTGGGCTAACCCTTTCATTGTCACCACCTCCGTGTTTCCAGACAAGGGGAAGCTCTTAATTTTAGAAATACCAGTTATGATTTTAGAATAATCGTCTGTAACACGCACTGTCACCACAGACAGGTATGTTCAGAGGATTTATCCTATACAGTAGCACTCTTCAAGAGACAGGTTCTTTGTTAGCTTGCATTAAGAGCTTAGGGACAAGGTTAACACTTTTTCAAAATAAAGTTTTAATAACGAAAAGGTCAAAGTTGGTGCAAATAAAATATTTACTGAAAAAAGGTGTTTCAAAGAAATAGAGACACAATTCAGCAATTGGAAAAATAAGGTAGAATTGAGGAGGAAGAATACTTGCAGTCAATGTCCTGGGTGTTATCATAGTCCATTCGATGAGCCAGGTGTGATCGGTTCTCAAACTTGATAGATGTTCCTTCTTTGATGTTACCATGAGAACTTATCACTGGTTAGGGGTCGTCCTTTTTCTCTGGGATTAAAGGGGTGTTGAGAGATGCCCCTGACCAACCAAAATGGAGTGGCAATTGGCTGTCCTGGGGGTTTATGACCATATCGGGACCCTCCTCTTTGGACGGTTATATACCACTATTCATATCTTGGTTACATTCTTTCAACTAATAGTTTTCATTCAGCATGTCACTTTGCATCCAGGGATACCAAACACAGAATATCTCAGATAAACTTGTCACCCAGGGAATATGGTAATGCTTGGTCTTAATTCGATCAGTGTGACATTTCTCCTCCAAATATATAGTTATTGTTAATGTGTCATGTTCCTGTCTGCATTTATGAATCGTGTGTGTATGTGTGAAGTTTTTAATGGGCAGAGCTCGCTGATTGCTATTTATGATGCCCATTACTCCTGGTTATCCTGAAGGCTGCATTCACACCTGAGCGTATAGTTTTAAGGCATTTTTTGGGCGTTTTTGTAGGCGTTTTTTCGAGCGTTTTTTGGGCATTTCTCTGGCATTTGGTGTTTTATGAGCGTTTTTAGGGCGTTCTATGAGCGTTTTTTGGGCGTTTTTTAAAAAAATGGGTGTGTGTGTTAAAAGGGGTGGAGACCACCTGTGTGTTTGAAAAACGCCAGTGAAACGCCGATAACGGCGTTTTAATGCATTGCTATGGGACCAGAACAGCTCTTGATCAGCCCAAAAATAAGCTCCTGTACTTTTTTGAGCTACAGGCGTTTTGCTTCAGGGGACAAAAGGCTCAGATGTGAACAGATTCATTGAAATGAATGTGATTTTGATTGTTGGGCATTTTGGATTTTCACAGATGAGCGTTTTATGGGCTGAAAAACGCTCAGGTGTGAACAGGGCCTAATGGATTTGTTCAAAGTTTTACGACAAGCTTGGACAGAAGAAACTGCCAGGATTCAATTAAGATAAGGCTCTTTTGAAGTGTAACCCCTATGCATTCCATGAATTACATGAGGTGGGGAGGGGGGAGAATTTAGCTGCATGTATAACTGTTCTGAAGGACTGTCATGACTGACCTATAATGACTGAACAACATGGCCGCTTGCGACAGATTTTCGTATATCCAGTGCAGGATATCATTACTGGTATATGTAGGGTTTTACAACCACTTAAGGGAATAAATACTTACCTTACTTCTCACTTCAGCAGGCCTTCTACAGGGCTAAAACCAGTCCAACACAGCCTGCTCTTCAAGCTACAACCTGCTTCAACTCCAACCTCCTCAGCCTACAATATATATACGTTTCTGTATTGAACATGATAATGCTGAGGCTCCCCACCACAGACCGCAGTTTCACGAAGAGGAGGAGGACACTGGAATATGCAGTGGCTGTAAGGTGTGTAACCCTTGCTATGCGGGGGGAGCAACGGCAGATGTGGAGCGCAAAAGGGTGACCTCTACCAATGCCTCATCCCAAAACATACACTATAGACAGAACAACACAGATCCCAGTCCTGCAACAGGTGGACTTTACTGGCAATAGCGTGTGACAGACTCAATTTTTTGTATAAAAGTATCAAATATTTTATTAATACATATATTTATAAAACAGGATGTTAGCATGACATCCAAAAATACTGCAAAGAAGACAATAAAATCATACAAAGAGCATGCAAATGCAAAATGTGACCCTTATACAGCACCTCCCTTGCTAAACACATCCTGGGTTACAACTGGATCGCCTCCACCGGTCAACGCGTTTCACTTTATTAGTGTGTAGCTTCCTCAGGACAAATGTTGGAGGAAATCAAATTCGGCTAGACACAATGAACATAGGTTACATATATATACATAAGTGCAGTTGAAAGATTTATTTAAATACAGACACATGTTCAATATAAGATATATCAATGCGTTGACATTCCCCAGAGAGAATTTACAGAAAAATCAACTGGATCCGCTATAGGTCATCATAATGCATGTCTTTTGGGCAGACACAGGGACCACAAAATATCCCACCTACAGAAGCTCCATTGCCTGAAGGCAACTTAAAGTTCTGACATCTCAATAACCAATATAAAAAGAAGAGAAAAGAGAATATTTTGTAAAATAACGCTCCAAAAAAAACATAAAAACAGTTCTGTACATTAAACATATTTTATAATCTGTTACTATGGTGTATATATTGTGTAGTATGGGGTGCGCTAAACAACAATATAAATGTGAATATAATTAACATATATCAATCTGTGAATATACAAAATATTCTTGCAAATCAAATTGTGCATTAACATAAAAGTTCATAAATGTCCATAAATGGTTGATGCAGGTGAGTAGAAAACTGTATTCTATCCAAATAATACGTGTATCCACCACCGAGTGAAATTCGTCCTTACCAAACGGAAATAAATAAGGTGCAATTATATATTCATGTGCTGAAAAAATCCAATCTCCTTGTGAACAAACACCACGTGCAAATCACCTAGAATTAGCCTCTTACCAGATGGTAATAGGTATACACTTATTCAGTGAAACCACAGCCTCGCTTCCTCTTTAAAATCCTGAAGTTGGATGTAGCAGCCACACTGGCATTCCTCCTCCACTAGATGGCAACCAGTTGCGCTTTACCAGCAAGAAACACTGCTTGCTCCTTCCTTACAAACTCACAGATCCACCGTGTAATAAAGGAAAGGGAGGACTGATAGTGTATTACCCTTGAGATTTATTCAAAACAATACAGTATTGCACTTACAATTAGATGTCTTGTATTCAGCATAAAATAAAGGCATACGAATTCCTGCAGAGGCTTGCGACCGGCTGCAGCACGGACCGCAAGTTGTATGTGACGTGTGCGCCTCCTAATCTGACCGGTTTCTTCCAATAGGACTTCTACTGAGACAGGAGTACTGGCGCAACGTCACTTCCGCTTTATTTATACAGGTGGAAGCAGACTGTCTAACTTCCGGTGTCTGCAAAGCAAGTATAATGTGGAACTTCTGGCTGATGGCAATTTGAAACAAATTTCTACGATATGGGTAACCTTCCTTATATTAAAAAGAAGTGTATATAAAAAAACACTTTATTCTTGTATTAAAAACAAATAAATATATAGAAATGGGATCAATCTATTTATCACATCCTGGTGACACCAATAGTAAACACTTTCCTTCCTGTCCTACCACACGCTAATTTAGGAGCGTAGTGGGAAAGGGGTGACACGTGAATGTAAATATATTAAAAGATTATATTGAACTTTTATTTAAAACCATATACTCAAATATGAAATTAAAAAATTAAAAATTAAAACTTTAAAAATAAAGATGGAAAGCCTGCCAGAGTTTTTGTGGGGATCAACAATTATTGATATGTGCGTTTATGTCCCACTCTATGTTGAGTCCCCGGGGTCTAGAGCATCCGAGTTCATATATCCAGAAGGTTTCCCTCCTATATATGGACCTCCTCAGATTGCTCCCCCTCCAGTGTGGTGTGTACTTCTCAATCACGATGATTTTTAATTTCTTAGGATTTTTTCTATGACATTGGGCAAAGTGTTGGGATACACTATGCCCAGGAAAAGCTTTGTATATATTTGTTAGATGTTCTCCAATACGTATGGCGGCAGTACGTATGGTGCTTCCAACATACTGATAGTTGCACTCACACTGTAAAAGGTATACGACCCCTTTTGTATGGCAGGAAATAAAATCTCTGATGGGGTACTCTTTACCAGTCACAGTTGAATGGAATTTATTGGTCCTGATGGTTTGAGCTTCCTTACACACCCTGCAACTCCTGCAGGGAAAGAAGCCCTTCATATCAGGAAAGAATTTTGGGATGGTAGGAGGATCAGTAGGATTAGGGGCTACCAGATCTCGTAAGTTCTGTGCCTTCCTATAAATGATTGGTGGAACTTCTGGTAGCATAGGTCCTAAAATTTTGTCTTTCTGTAGGACTCCCCAATGTTTCCGGAATACGTGGTTTAGCCACTTATAGTTTTGTGAGAATCTCGTAATGAAAGCAAATTCAAACTTAGAACTGTTTTTTCTTGGATTTTGAACTTCCTTAGGTTGTATCAAACTTCTTTGTTCTACTGACTCCAGGGTCTGAATTTCTTTCTCTAGTACTTCTGGTTTGTAGCCCTTTTCCAAAAAATTTTCCTTCAGGACCATTGCCTGTTTCTGGAATACTTGGCTATCGTACAATTTCTTCTGACTCGTCTGAACTGTGATTTTGGTACAGATCTGAGCCAGGCTGGATGGTGACAGCTGTCCAGAGCTATAAAGCCGTTCCTATCGGTGGGCTTATAGTAGGTGTGAGTAGAAAAACTGGAACCTTTCCTGGAGATGACTAGATCCAAGAAATTCACTGAAGTAGTACTATATTCATAGGAAAATCTGATCCCCCAGTTGTTACAATTCAGATTTCTCATGAACTCTCTTAGTGAATCTTCTTCTCCCTGCCATATTAACAGCGTGTCATCTATGTACCTTCTCCACATAACTAGTTGCCTAGGTCTGTTGGAATAAATATTTCTATCTTCCCACAGTGCCATGAATAAATTGGCTAAGCTGGGGGCAAATTTGGCCCCCATAGCTACGCCCATTTTCTGTAGGTAGAACTTCTCACCATAATAGAAATAATTATGTTCCATGCCAAAAATGAGTTGGTCCAGAATGAACCTCTTCTGGTCCATAGGTATTTCATAATTGGTGTCCAAGAAGGTGCATACCGCTTCATAGCCTATCTGGTGGGGTATCACGGTATATAAAGAAGTCACGTCCGCCGTGACTAACAATACATCTCCCTCCACTTCTAATTGTGTCACTTCTTGGATACATTGGGTCGTATCTTTAAGGTATGAAGGGGTTTCTTGGACCAAGGGCTGCAGAAAGTAGTCCACATATCTCCCAATATGGGCCTCCCGGGTGGTCTAGTAAGGCTTTTATGTACTTTGGGAAGATAATATATAGTCGGAATCCTGGGAGCCAAAGGCACCAAGAATTCCTTCTCCTTCTTGTTAATAATACCTTCCTCATAACCTTTAGCCACAATTTTCTCCAACTGTTTCTTATATTTGAAGGTGGGGTCTTTTTTCAAAACTTCATAGGTGTTATTATCAGATAACAATCTTTCCATTTCTTCCGTGTATTGTTCCTTGTTGAGAAAAACAATACCCCCACCTTTGTCCGCCGGTCTTATTACAAGATTTTTATTCTCACAAAGGGATTTCACTCCTTTTTTCAGATCTCTCTGCGGTTGTGATTTAAATTCTTTATCTTCCAATTCCTTTAAAACTAGGTCTTTAAAATGGTCACATGGTGACTCTGTACTCCTGGGGGATTAAATAAATAAACATTCCTAAGGCCTGTTGGAATGGAAGTGGTGGATGTATAAGAAACATGATTTCTTTTGTTGGCATTGGACAAAAAGTGTCGCTTGACATTAAGTTTTCTCATATACTTGTGAATGTCGATAAAGGTTTCAAATTTATTCAATTGTTTTTTTGGAGCGTACTTAAGCCCTTTATTGAGGGTATGCTTTTCGGAATTCGTCAATGTGATCCCACTGAGATTAAAAATTCCATTGGTTTCTACATTGGACTTCCGATTAGATCCCCCTCTGCAGCCTCTTTTCACTTTTTTCGGTTCCCTTTTTTGGGACCCTGGCCTAAAAAATTCTTCTTTTTGGCACTAATAGGAGTCTTCTGTGGAGGTATTTCTCTCCAATCATCTCTCTCCTCATATCTCTCATGTCTAAGAGGTTCATACCTGTTATGGGAGCTGGTGGGATATGGTCTAGGGGTATGTGGTGTGTCCGAGTAATTTCCCATATAGTCTACTTGTACTCTTTATGGAGATCTTGATCTAGAACGTCTCCAAGTCCTTTCAAATGAAGGATGACGATATCCTTGATCCCTTGACCTTGAACGTCTCCGCGTCCTATCAGATGAGGGATGGCGATATTCCTGTTCCCTCCTATAATCTTGTACTTTAGGGCGTCCTTTTTCATTGTCACCTTTACCTTTATTTTTGGTTCTTTTCTGGTGATTAGATACGTTCTCTCTCAAAGGCTTGAGCTTTGTATTCTCTTTTGGCGTTTCTTGGGAATTCTCATTTCTTTTGGCTGACCTAGTAGGTTCTCCAGAGACAGAAGCTATAGCTCCTGCTTCACTGACTCCTTCCTCCATGGGAGCCTGTTCAAAATTAGGGATTTCTCCTCCCTCTAGAGCATTTTGCCACTTAAATACTCTAGAGGTTTTATAGTCCTCAAGATCTCTAAAAAACTTTTTCCTCTTCTTGATCTTTTGTTCTTCTTCCTCCATCGCCATAATTTCTTTCAACTCGTGATTGTAAATTTTATACGCCTCCTCCTGCATGGAGGGCGATAATTTTTCTTTTATTTCCAAAATCTCCTTGTTTAGTTTCAGTACCTTTTTCCTCTTCTTGTCTATTAAAAAATTTAGGAGGCTCACGCCGGCCCCATTGAAAAATTGTGACCACTCTAGTAGGTCCGGGTCTCCTTGGTCTGGATAGACATTCCATCTCAGACTCCTTGGGACCATTTTTTCTTCCACATATTTTTCCAAAAAGGCAATATCCCATGAGGCATGTAATTCCACCACCATCACATTTTTTAACCTCATAAATACCTCTCTTAAATCAGAAACTTCTGATGGTTTTTTATCAAAAACCTCTTCTATTGCAAGTTCAATATAATCTTTAATATATTTACATTCACGTGTCACCCCTTTCCCACTACGCTCCTAAATTAGCGTGTTGTAGGACAGGAAGGAAAGTGTTTACTTCCGGTGTCACCAGGATGTGATAAATAGATTGATCCCATTTCTATATATTTATTTGTTTTTAATACAATAATAAAGTGTTTTTTTATATACACTTCTTTTTAATATAAGGAAGGTTACCCATATCGTAGAAATTTGTTTCAAATTGCCATCAGCCAGAAGTTCCACATTATACTTGCTTTGCAGACACCGGAAGTTAGACAGTCTGCTTCCACCTGTATAAATAAAGCGGAAGTGACGTTGCGCCTGTACTCCTGTCTCAGTAGAAGTCCTATTGGAAGAAACCGGTCAGATTAGGAGGCACACACGTCACATACTACTTGCGGTCCGTGCTGCAGCCGGTCGCAAGCCTCTGCAGGAATTTGTATGCCTTTATTTTATGCTGAATACAAGACATCTAATTGTAAGTGCAATACTGTATTGTTTTGAATAAATCTCAAGGGTAATACACTATCAGTCCTCCCTTTCCTTTATTCCACGGTGGATCTGTGAGTTTGTAAGGAAGGAGCAGGCGGTGTTTCTTGCTGGTACAAGCGCAACTGGCTGCCATCTAGTGGAGGAGGAATGTCAGTGTGGCTGCTACATCCAACTTCAGGATTTTAAAGAGGAAGCGAGGCTGTGGTTTCACTGAATAAGTGTATACCTATTACCATCTGGTAAGAGGCTAATTCTAGGTGATTTGCACGTGGTGTTTGTTCACAAGGAGATTGGATTTTTTCAGCACATGAATATATAATTGCACCTTATTTATTTCCGTTTGGTAAGGACGAATTTCACTCGGTGGTGGATACACGTATTATTTGGATAGAATACAGTTTTCTACTCACCTGCATCAACCATTTATGGACATTTATGAACTTTTATGTTAATGCACAATTTGATTTGCACGAATATTTTGTATATTCACAGATTGATATATGTTAATTATATTCACATTTATATTGCTGTTTAGCACACCCCATACTACACAATTTATTTATATTCAATAAGCACTGAATACCGGGAGCAGCTTCAACACACTATCAGCGCACCCATCCCCCCTTAACACATATGGTGTATATATACCTGCACATTGGATATGTCTCTACCCTTAAAACATAGTTTAAAGGTGTAGCATGAAAAGCAGTCCCTTGTGCAATAGCTCCAGGACGAAGGAGTGTGGATCCAATGCTCTGAACCACATTCAGGCAATGGGAACCTCCATCCTCCTGTCTCGTGGATCCCTATGACCAGTTCCTAGAGGGATCCCCCAGCTGAAAGAAGCCAAACACATCAGAGTGGAAGCTATATCAATGGTCCCTGTACCACAGCCATTTTCTCAACGTTAGATCAAATGCAGGTAAAGTATCTTACCCAAATGCTGCTGTCTCAAAGTCAGACCTCCATTCGCCACAACTCACCAGAGCATTTAAAGGGGGCAAGAAGAGAGAACAGAAAGACAAAGGGATGACAGACCTCATACCAGACCTATTGCAACAAAACGTCTATCCTACAAATAAGGTTTAAAACTCATGGCCTCATTGAGGACAGGTGCCATAGTGGCTTGTAGCATATAAATCCATCTTGCTTCCCGTTGGAGAATTTTTTATCTAAATCCCCTTCTCTTGTTTCTGGAAAAATACATTTGTGTTGTCCAATGGCAATGGGAGTAGATAGTTTGTTGCTTTTTGTCATGGTATATGTGGTCCTTCATTCTCTCCCACAATTGGCGTTTTGGGCAAACGAGAGAGATATTGGGACTTTGAATGAGACAAGTGGCATGCAGCTGATAAAATGGTGTAATACAATGACAATTTATTGATAGTTTGATGATAACAAGAGTAAACATTACATCTAACAGAAAGAAGAATGTGAGTTGTTAATATGAGCTGATATATATTCCTTGACAACAGGTAAACAGCAATACATAATTCAAACAATAGCACCATTTCATACCTTGGATCAAGGTAAAACATATATGTAGTATGGCTGCATCAGTAAAAGCTTGACACGTTTCATGCACTAAACCCACTTCCTCAGGAGCAGATGCAGGACATAGGTCTGCAAAAAAATGTATGTATAAGTGTCAAAAGAATCTCACAATTATCCCAGAAATAGGGATAGTTTACCCAATATATAGGGATGGAGATGCTTGATCTGTATGTACCAGGTGTCTTATTTAAAGTCCCAAACCCCCTCCTTCCTATTTACAAAATTGGCGTTTTGTCCTACCTATGTAGAATGCCCCACAGTTGCAGAACATTATATACACATTCTCTATGGTTTGACAATCGACATAATGAGGAAACTGTGTGGAGTTTACCGTTAGGAAAATACATTGTTTGATTTTCAAATATCCATGGACAGAATTTTAATTCTAATTTGCTGCTCCAGATTCGACCCATGAATGTCCCCAAAGAGTCTTTGGGTCACTATCTTTTAATGATCTAGCTCTCCAGTAGGTGATCTCTGGATTGTCCCTGATGTACTTTTAAGTATAGAATCATTGGTCAATAAGTACCAATGTTTCTGAAGAATTCCCCGGACATGGCCATGTTGTCTGTTAAATGTTGGGATTAATCTAACCATGTCTGAGGATGTCTTCATATGATTTTTAAAGAGCACCTCCTCACAGGTGGACTTTTTTTTATTGAAAGTCTTTTTAAGGCAACTCAGAGAGTAACTTCAATGTAGAAGTCTATCTCTTACAGCATTAGCCTGGATAAAGAAATCATCATTACTAGAGCATATCCATCTTAATTTAAGATATTTACTAAAAGGTATATTTTTTAACAGGGGTTCAGGGTGAAAGTTCTTGGCATGAAGCAAGGTGTTCCCCGCTGTGGGTTTACGGTACAATGTTGTCGTTTAATGATTTCAATATCTGGGAATGTTATCCTCTCAGAATTATGCTTCATGGTGAATTTTAAGTTGAATTGGTTGTCATCTAATATGGATCTAAAATCTTGTAAGTCCCCCAGGGACCCTGTCCAAAAAAGTATAACATCATCTATATACTTATACCATAACAGTATGTAGTCCCAAAATCTAGCATATTTGTCATCAGATAGTATTGACCGCTCCCACCCCCCAGGTTCAGGTTGGCGTAAGTGGGTGACAACATATGCCCATAGCAACCCCCTGTACCTGGAGGTAGTGGGAGCCATCAAACAAGAACACATTTCTGGTCAAGATGTGCTCTAATACCATGAGAATTAACTTACTATATGTCAAAGAGTCTTGATCTCTTTCTCCTAAAAATTCACTAACAGCCTCGATCCCTCTATAGTGCGGTATGCTGCTATACAGCGCCTAAATGTTCAGGGTAACTTATAGAGTATTTGCGGGTAAAATTAAACCCGACGGTCATTTGAGCAGGTCAGGGGTATCCTGAATATAGGACTTTAATGAGGTAACGTGTGGATGCACGTAACTGTCCACTAGTCGACTAGCTAAATCTGTATGGGATCCTATGCCTGATACCATAGTTTGCCCCGGGGGTTCATTCACGTCCTTATGTGTTTTTGGCAATGCATAAAATGTCAGTGTTTTAGGAAATTTAACAAGAATGGCCTCATATGTCTCTTTATCAATTATGGCTTGATGATGGACTTCTATTAACATTTGAACAAATTAATTTTGGAACCTGTCTCTCTCCCCCCCCCACTCTCTCTCTCCCCCTATCCCTCTCTCGTTCTTCCCCTATCCCTCTCTCCCCCCCTCTCTCTCTCTCTCTCTCTCTCTCCCCCTATCCCTCTCTCTCTTTCTCCCCCTATCCCTCTCTCTCCCAACTCCCCCTCTCTCTCCCTCTCTGGAAATAGCTATTTATTTTACATCCTTCTGTCCTTACTAGATGGATTCCTAAATGAGAGGGTCTGAATTGATTATAACTAGCTAGTGCACTTGCATTGTTCTAATGAAGTCGAATGCATCTAGTATCTCAATAAAAATGTAATTGCTATTGCCTAAAATATTGCTTTTATTTGTTTGCAAACTTCTTAAAAAAAATCAGAAGCCACAGAAGTAAAAAATCAAATTTCTGGTGGCTTTCTATACAATAGTGGTATACAGAACATGTCCAAATTACCATATTGCATTAAATTTTGTTTTTTGTTTTCAGTTTTAGAAAATTACAGTGACTGCAAAATAAAATATAAAGGTAACGTTTCATAACATTACATTTTAAAATGGCTTGTGTAGCAATCGTACATGCTATATTAACTTTGAAGATAGAGGAGTTTTCCTTTAAATAGTAAAGAATAAAGGATTCCCTGCCTTAATTCCTTCTTTCTCTTCTAGAAATCTGGGGTAGGGTGTAATTTTGTTTTATGACTTTGTTTTGATAATAATAAGCTGTTTTAATATCTCTACACTGGCATAAATGTAGATATATTTCTTTTGGTTCATTCAAGATAAAATCATATGTTTTAGTCCTAGAAGGGTCATTATATAAAGTATTCTTTATATAATAATGATATTTTAAAGCAGAAGCCTATCCAGTGTACATGATTTATATAGCCTCCTGATTAATTATGGAGGTTTTGTCACTTCATCATATTGGATCTCTGGGGTGACTGCTTCTTACAGCAATTTATTGAAGTCTCTGTTGTGTGCACATTTTGTCCTGGACAGTTCTGCTCTTCATTTACATTCAAGCAATGTCTGAAATTATTAAAATGTGCAGATCCCATGTAAGTTAAAGCATTCCTAATAACCCCATTCCCTGCTGGCTTCATTATTTCTGCTTCTTTGTGAGCCACATGACAGTGCCTTGTCACATTTTTACATAAAAAAAAAAAACTTCTGTGAAATCAGTCAAGTATAGGTAGCCCAATCTGCTGCAACAGTTTTCGGAAGAGTAGCATTTTACGAGAGGGTGTAGGCTTTTCTGGCAAATGTGTCATACAAATATAGGAAGATCCAACAGCAATCATAAGGGCTGACACAGGAACCGGGCATTGTTAAAGCCCAGTTGGAGATTTTTTTCCCCCTTAATTTTATGTTTAACATCAGGCTGCATAAAACAAAATTTTTTTGTCTTTTTTTAATACTCCAGCTCAATCCTTATCTAAACCTCCCTGGTACCATGTTTTGGATGTGGACTAATGCACTGTGTGAGAGCAGTGATCTGGACCTCCAGTGGTCCCACCATTACCTGCAATGTGCTCCAACGCTGCTTTAGGGAATTGTCAGCCTTCATGTTTGGAGCACTACACAGAGAAAGAGATGTACACTTCTCAGGCAGTTGGAACTTCACAGCCAGCCATGGGTGCAGGACCTCGGATCGCCACCGCAAACAGGATACAAGAGAAATGGCCGCACACCAAGTGATGGCTCACGATGAAAGGCTTTATTGAACAAGGATGCAAGGTACAGCAAAATGGATGGTAGACATGTTTCACATGACTCACAGTGTGCTTTTTCACTAGCAAGCACGCTGTGAGTCGTGTGAAACATTGTCTACCATCCATTTTGCTGTACCTTGCATCCTTATTCAATAAAGCCTTTCATCGTGAGCCATCGCTTGGTGTGTGCGCATTTCTTCTGTATCCTGGAGCACTACGCAGAAGACATGTGGGACGGCTGGAGATCCAGACCACCATCTAGTGAATTTCAAGCATAATCAGTGTTAGCTATGAATCACTGATGTTTAAAGTGCTTATTGATCTAGGCTCACTTGGTCTAACCCATGAATATTTGGAAAAGCAAACTTTCTGGGCAGCCAAGTGCCAGCCCTTTCATCTGGTCAAAAGCCTTGCTGTGGGCATCATATTTAACTTTTAGTCATTCTTTAATTATAAAAACAAAAATGTTTTCTGTGATATCACGTGGAGTATAGCAGAAAGCAGCTTCTATGGATTCCATAATGGCCAAATTATTATAAAAGCCTAGTTAAGTGACTTTTTTCCAGTCAATTTACACTTCATTAAACATCTTCAGGAAAGTAAAACTGCTTTCCAAATAAATATTTCCTCTTCATGGTACTCATGAATCATTGCTTTGTTCAGAGTTATCTCACTATACAACAAGTGCTTTGTCTCTGTTGAATAGTGCAGAAAGAAATCTTTTTTCTAAGTCTCATGATATTATCTACAGAGTTTTTAAAGGACATCACGTTTAAGGCCCAGAGCAATTTACGGGAAACATACACAGAGCTATTTATATGAAATATAGCATGGTTTAGTGTATATTCTCTTTATTAAAAAAAAAAAAGGACTAAATGACACCTTTTTTAAAGTAGTATCTTTTTATATTTTTCTTTGTCATGTGAATATGAGATATTGAATACGATGTGTTTCATCAGTTAAACCAGCAGATGGGACTTTAGTTTAGTTTTAGCTCAATATTTCAAGCTGAAATTTACGTACACAAGTCAAAGCAATGACTTATCTCTTATCAGATGGCCCTGTCCATGGTAGATACTGTACCTGAAAGGAACAACTTATGTTGTGCTCTTGCGTTAGCAATCCCTCTTGAAATCCTTTCTCATGTACTCAAAGTTTATTTATATTTAGATTCACTATATATATATATATATATATATATATATATATATATATATATTCACCAGCCACTTTATAAGGTACACATTGCTAGTACCGGGTTGGACCTCCTTTTGCCTTCAGAACTGCCTTAATTCTTCATGGCAAAGATTCAACTTTGGAAACATTCCTCAGAGATTTTGGTCCATATTGACATGATAGCATAACGCAGTCGCTGCAGATTTGTCGGCTGCACATTCATAATACAAATCTCCCATTCCACCACATCCCAAAGGTCATCACATGCCTGATGAAGGGGTCCTGCGTGGCTCAGAAACGTAGCACTTATCCTGATGTGATGTGATCCTTTGGCAATAAAACGTTTTTTGGACTGCTATGGTTTGCTGGCGAACATGTATACTTATCCTTTACTGGCAATGACTGCCTGAAGTCTGGAACTCATGAACATTACCAAAGACTGGGTTTCCTCCTTTATAACGGTAGCTGTCTTCAGTTGCTCTCTGTTTGTGGGTCTTTCTGCCTGAAGTTTTTCCTTCAGCAAGTGAAATGCATGCTCAATTGGGTTTAGATCAGGTGATTGACTCGGCCATTGTAGAATATTCCACTTCTTTTCCCTCAATAACTCCTAGGTTGGTTTTGCAGTGTGCTTTGGATCATTGTCCATCTGTACTGTAAAGCACCGTCCAATCAACTTTGCTGCATTTGGCTGAATCTGGGCCTAAACACATATATCTCTAAACACTGCAGAATTCATCCGGCTGCTCCTGTCTTCTGTCACATCATCAATAAACACAAATGATCCAGTGCCACTATAAGCCATTCATGCCCATGCCATCACACTGCCTCCACCATGTTCCCAGTGGCGGCTGATGAAGTTTTAAGATGGGGGGGGCGCAAGGCCCCGCCCTTCTAGTTTGACCACTCCCATTTCTCAGAAGCCCCACCCCTTATATACTCCACCCATTTTGTCCCCTGTATTTTGCTTGCGTGAACAAATTCTCCCAATATATCACATATTAAGGGGTCTCTTAGTACTAGTATATCCTATAATAGGGAGCAGGGGCCCTATTATGGGATACACTGACTGAGAGTGGCACAAACCCCACAGTACAGACCCCCTAGCACAAACCCCACAGTACAGACCCCCTAGCACAAACCCCACAGTACAGGCCCCCTAGCACAAACTCCACAGTACAGGCCCCCTAGCACAAACCCCACAGTACAGGCACCCTAGCACAAACCCCCCAGTACAGACCCCCTAGCACAAACCCCACAGTACAGACCCCCTAGCACAAACCCCACAGTACAGACCCCCTAGCACAAACTCCAGTACAGGCCCCCTAGCACAAACCCCACAGTACAGGCCCCCTAGCACTAATCCAACAGTGCAGGCCCCCTAGCATTAATCCAACAGTGCAGGCCCCCTAGCACTAATCCCACAGTACAGGCCCCCTAGCACTAACCCCACAGTACAGGCCCCCTAGCACAAACCCCACAGTACAGGCCCCCTAGCACAAACCCCACAGTACAGGCCCCCTTTCAATGCAGTGACAAGCGTACATGCCCCCTTTCAATGCAGTGACCAGCGTACATGCCCCCTTTCAATGTAGTGAACAGCATACATGACCCCTTTCAATGTAGTGACCAGCATACATGCCCCTTTCAATGTAGTGATCAGTATACATGCCCCTTTCAATGTAGTGACCAGCGTACATGCCCCCAATGCAGTGACCAGCGTACATGCCCCCTTCAATGCAGTGACCAGCGTACATGCCCCCAATGCAGTGACCAGCATACCATGCCCCCAATGCAGTGACCAACGTACATGCCCCAATGCAGTGACCAGCGTACATGTCCCCAATGCAGTGACCAGCGTGCGTGCCCCCTTCAATGCACTGAACAGTGTACATGTCCCCAATGCAGAGTTTAGCGTGCGTGCCCCCATCAATGCATTTAACAGTGTACATGTCATGATGTCCCCAATGCAATTTAGCGTGCGTGCCCCCTTCAATGCATTTAACAGTGTACATGTCATGATGTCCCCAATGCAGAGTTTAGCGTGCGTGCCCCCTTAAACGCATTTAACAGTGTAGATGTCATGATGTCCCCATTGCAGAGTTTAGCGTGCGTGCCCCCTTCAATGCATTTAACAGTGTACATGTCATGATGTCCCCAATGCAGAGTTTAGCGTGCGTGCCCCCTTCAATGCATTGATCAGTGTACATGTCCCCAATGCAGAGTTTAGCGTGGGTGCCCCCTTCAATGCATTGATCAGTGTACATGTCCCCAATGCAGAGTTTAGCATGCGTGCCCCTTTCAATGCATTGATCAGTGTACATGTCCACAATGCAGAGTTTAGCGTGCGTGCCCCCATCAATGCATTGATCAGTGTACATGTCCCCAATGCAGAGTTTAGCGTGCGTGCCCCCTTCAATGCATTGATCAGTGTACATGTCCCCAATGCAGAGTTTAGCGTGCGTGCCCGACTGAGAGCAGTGCACTTACCTGGAGGCTGGAGCCCTGTGAGTCATGGCGGCTTCTCCTCTCTCCAACTCCGTCCTCTTCGTTCTGCGGGAACCAGCGGGAAGGTGAGCGGCGTCTCGGCCTCTCCTCTTCTTCGTTCGGCGGCGGGCGGCGGGAAGGTGAGCGGCGCTTCTCCCTCTCGGCCTCTCCTCTTCTGCGGCGGGCGGCGGGAAGGTGAGCGGCGCCGGCTTCTTCTCGACTCCTCTTCGGCGGCGGGAAGGTGACCGGGCGGTGACGGTGAGTGACTGATGCACGCACCGGCACCCCCCCCCCCCAACGGGGTCAGCAGGGATGTCCTGAATCATGATTGGTCCAGGCTGGAGTCTAGACCAATCATGATCCAAGACATCACAAAAGGGGGGTGGTGTAGCGCAGTGCTCTGTGCCACAGTTACGCTCCAGAAGGCCGCCAATCGGCGCCTCTGCCGGGTGGAAAACCCCACCCCCCCATAGCCATCAATGAGGCGGGCGCCCCTGGTGGGCAAAAAAATTGTTTTTTTTTAATCTATTTTTTTAATCTTTTTTTTTTCTTTTCCTTTTTGGGGGGGGGGCGGTGCCCCTGTGCCCCCTATCGGCCGGCCGCCACTGCATGTTCCACAGATGACGTTGTGTGCTTTGGATCATGAGCTGTTCCAAACCTTTTCCACAATTTTTTCTTCCTGTCATTCTGGTACAAAATAATCTTAATTTCATCCATCCAAAGAATGCTTTTCCAGAACTGGTCTGACTTTTTTAAATGTTTTTTGACAAAGTCTAATCTGGCTTTTCTATTCTTCGGGCTTATGAATGGTTTGCACCTTGTGGTGAACCCTCTGTTTTTGCTCTCATGAAATCTTCTCTTGATTGCAGACTTTGACAATGATACGCCCTACTCCCGGAGAGTGTCCTTCACTTGTCTGAATGTTGTGAATGGGTTTTTCTTTATCATAGAGAGGATTCTGCGATCTTCCACCACTGTTGTCTTCCCTGGACGTCCAGGCCTTTTTATGTTGCTGAGGTCGCCAGTGCATTCTTCTTTCCTCAGAATGTACCAAACTGTTGATTTGGCCACTTCTAATGTTGCTGCTATCTCTCTGATGGATTTGTTTAGTTTTTGAAGCCTTACAATAGACTGTTTCACTTGCATGGACAGCTCCTTTGAATGCATGATGTAGGTTCACAGCAATAGATTCCAAATGCAAATACCACACTTAATATCAATTCCAGACCTTTTACCTGCTTAATTGATGAATAATTAAACAAAGGAGTAGCCCACACCTGTCCATGAAACAGGTTTTGATTCATTTACTTTTGGTCCCTTGAAAAAGGGGGTGGCTATTATTAAGAGCTGTTATTTCTAAACTCTTCCTCCGATTTAGATGTACTGTACATACCCTCAAATTAAACCTGAGAGTGTGCACTTTTAGCCCATATCCATTATATAACTATAGCTTGAATATGTTTTGATAAATACCTGGAAAAAAAAAAACTAAAATTGTGCCTGTGTCCAAATGTATATGGACCTAACTGTATATAAAATAGCTTCTTGCTTTATTTCACAAGTCTGACAGACTTCTTTTAGCAGCCTATTGTTTACAGAGCTCTATACCTCATGCTTTAATTTACGGTATATACACATCTGAATAGGAAAAGATATAACAACATCTTGTCATACCCCCCTTTCCATCCTTCCTCCATGATCCCTAAATTAATCTCCACATATCAGAATTTATTTTTGTTGTTTCTTTTTATATTTATTTTTATTTTTTACTTTTTGTTCTGCTACAATATTGTGTAATGTGCATGTAGAAAAATATCTTTACACCCATTGTTTGGTTTCATGTAACATTTGGTATCATGTACATAATGTGTATTGTCACGGCGATATTAACATTGGATTATTTGTTTCAGATCTGTCCATGTATGTCCCCGTGATAAATTGGTTGTGATATTTGCACATGCCAGGTCATACCTCTAGGGGGCCTTTATTCTCTTCCCCCCTTCCTCTCTCTATCTCTTGGTATATCTACTACTGTTGCTACAATTGTGCTACTAGTGGCTTATATGTACCATCACTATCAGGAATAATGAATATATATTGGATTTCTATCTGCATTGTTTGCTTTTTTCCATCGTTTATTTCAAATCTTTGTATTCTAGTGTCAATATTTTGACTGATCCTTTTTCTCCTCAATGCCTTTTGCCTGTTTTGTAAATAATACTGTTGTCATGGTATCGCTTGTTGAGGCCGATACAGGTGGTGCCAGCTTTTTTTTTTTTCCCATGCTGTTTTGACCGCGCCCCTGGAGGTGGGCGGTGGAAGTGCTCCACCCGGCGCACGTGGGCCACCGGTCCATGGGTGACTCTGCGGGCCGCTGGCGTGAGTGGCCGGGCTGACCAGCTTCTCCCAGTCACCATGGCCACCCTCCGTGCGTTGGTGGGCGTTTGATGCAAGCCCTGGCCCCGCCCCCTAGCGCACCACTACCTGGGAATGTATGAGGATGACGATGGCCCTGATGCTTTGGGGCATCACCTTGCTGTCATCTTTCCTGGTGTGGTGGGTGGGCTGGGGGTGGGGGGCCGCTCCTGTGCACCGCCCGCTCAGGGGGCCCGTCTAGGCCACAGGTGTCCACAATATGAAACAACCAATTAATCTAATCAAGCCAATTAGAGCTACACAAAATGGCTGGGATTTCAGAGCTGTTTGAGATCTGCAAGCAGTGAGGAGCTCCCTTCTGATGCTGTCCCAGAAATTATTATTTCAGGTACTTATATAGCGCTGTCAATTTACGCAGTGCTTTACATATACATTGTACATTCACATCAGTCCCTGCCCTCGAGGAGCTTACAATCTAAGGTCCCTAACATACATACACAGTAGGGCCAATTTTTTATTATTTTTTTTTTATACAGGATCCAATTAACCTACCAGCATGTCTTTGGAGTGTGGGAGGAAAGCAGAGTACCTGGAGGAAACCCACGCAGGCACAGGGAGAACATGCAAACTCCAGGCAGGTAGTGTCCTGGTTGGGATTCGAACCAGTGACCCTCTTGCTACTAGGTGAAAGTGCTAACCACTACACCACTGTGCCGCCCACAGAAATGGGGTATTGTGATAATACTGATAATGCTAACAACATATATATTGGATTCCTTTTTTCAATAATGGCATCCTTTCATTTTGGTCTGCCATTATGTTTTATACAGACCGTGAAGAACTTGATATTTTATCAAGAACTACCAATACAATCGGTATGCTACCTCATCCTGAGTACACATCACATTTTTAAGGAATCCTCCTTTGGTCCATGTAACATTGTAACCAAACCTAATTACTGTTTCATCCGGGTAGGTTTATTGAAATGATTTTCTCATGCACTCAAACCTTTTTTGTGTTCTGTTTTATTATGGAACCATATCACTGATATGCATATATACAGTGGGTACGGAAAGTATTCAGACCCCCTTAAATTTTTCACTCTTTGTTATATTGCAGCCATTTGCTAAAATCATTTAAGTTCATTCTTCTTCCTCATGAATGTACACATAGCACCCCATACTGACAGAAAAACACAGAATTGTTGACATTGTTGCAGATTTATTAAAAAAGAAAAACTGAAATATCACATGGTCCTAAGTATTCAGACCCTTTGCTCAGTATTTAGTAGAAGCCCCCTTTTGATCTAATACAGCCAGGAGTCTTTTTGGGAAAGATGCAACAAGTCTTTCACACCTGGATTTGGGGATCCTCTGCCATTCCTCCTTGCAGATCCTCTCCAGTTCTGTCAGGTTGGATGGTAAACGTTGGTGGACAGCCATTTTTAGGTCTCTCCAGAGATGCTCAATTGGGTTTAAGTCAGGGCTCTGGCTGGGCCATTCAAGAACAGTCACGGAGTTGTTGTGAAGCCACTCCTTCGTTATTTTAGCTGTGTGCTTAGGGTCATTGTCTTTTGGAAGGTAAACCTTCGGCCCAGTCTGAGGTCCAGAGCACTCTGGAGAAGGTTTTTGCTGCCACCACCATGCTTCACTGTTGGGACTGTATTGGACAGGTGATGAGCAGTGCCTGGTTTTCTCCACACATACCGCTTAGAATTAAGGCCAAAAAGTTCTATTTTGGTCTCATCAGACCAGAGAATCTTATTTCTCACCATCTTGGAGTCCTTCAGGTGTTTTTTAGCAAACTCCATGCGGGCTTTCATGTGTCTTACACTGAGGAGAGGCTTCTGTCGGGCCACTCTGCCATAAAGCCCCAACTGGTGGAGGGCTGCAGTGATGGTTGACTTTCTACAACTTTCTCCCATCTCCTGACTGCATCTCTGGAGCTCAGCCACAGTGATCTTTGGGTTCTTCTTTACCTCTCTCACCAAGGCTCTTCTCCCCCGATAGCTCAGTTTGGCCGGACGGCCAGCTCTAGGAAGGGTTCTGGTCGTCCCAAACGTCTTCCATTTGAGGATTATGGAGGCCACTGTGCTCTTAGGAACCTTAAGTGCAGCAGAAATCTTTTTGTAACCTTGGCCAGATCTGTGCCTTGCCACAATTCTATCTCTGAGCTCTTCAGGCAGTTCCTTTGACCTCATGATTCTCATTTGCTCTGACATGCATTGTGATCTGGAAGGTCTTATATAGACAGGTGTGTGGCTTTCCTAATCAAGTCCAATCAGTATAATCAAACACAGCTGGACTCAAATGAAGGTGTAGAACCATCTCAAGGATGATCAGAAGAAATGGAAAGCACCTGAGTTAAATATATGAGTGTCACAGCAAAGGGTCTGAATACTTAGGACCATGTGATATTTCAGTTTTTCTTTTTTAATAAATCTGCAACAATGTCAACAATTCTGTGTTTTTCTGTCAGTATGGAGTGCTATGTGTACATTCATGAGGAAGAAGAATGAACTTAAATGATTTTAGCAAATGGCTGCAATATAACAAAGAGTGAAAAATTTAAGGGGGTCTGAATACTTTCCGTACCCACTGTACATATATATATATAGACATGTATATTTATCTATCCATTTTCACACACACATCAGAATTGGTTGCCTCCAAGTTGGGTACCTTGTGGCCATTTTTGCGGACCCCTTGTGGAGCTCCTCCTATAGGCCTTTGGGGCCCCTCCCCACTCTTGCTTGAGGTGTGTGTCTCCACTGGTGAGAAGCGTCCAGCAAACATCCTGTTTGGTCCTGAACACTGTTTTTAAATTACGACTATATCTGTGAACCTGACCACATTTTGGTATGTGTGTGTCTTATTACAAAATGATGTTATCAACTTTGTTTGTTTAACAATTACCTAAATGTATGCATTTGTTTTTACCTCAGATACCTTTACTGGTTCTGTGTTAAAAGACCCCTGAAGAAGATTATGACATTGTATTACACCGAAACGCATTGGGTCTCCATAGCCCAATAGAGATTATCACACTCCAAACTGGTCATGTCTGTTATAAGTCGCTAAGATTTTATTTTTGTGTCACATGAATGTGTACCTATCCTTCCGGAACTTCCCGTTTTTTTCTGTTATTTTTAAAAAAATTATATTCTTTAACATTTATCCCAGTGTGATGCCCGTTTCAAGTCCCAACAAGAGGGTTCTTTGTTGCATGTTTTATACACATCTGAATGAGAAAGAACTCCTCTCCCACCCCTCCCAACAGAGTTTCAATCAGAGAGTGTCTGAAGGCCAACAGCATCTATTGGGCCCTCTCATCTGAAAAAACACGTAGTACGATGGGAATCCTGTTTAATGGAAAAAACCCTGTGTTTTTTTAAACAGCACATTATAATAAACCTTCATGACAAAACTTTTCCATCTAATCTTTTTCAGACCCTGTACTGTACACATAAAAGAATACACATGATGATAAAATGATATGCAATTTTTTTATATGGGGATGTATTACATGATATGTGTGCTAAGATTATACAGCCAACTATGAAATACATTAAAATTATACTTTATTCTATTCCATTGTTTTGCCATTATAAAACTACAGTAACTGAATACTGACATATGTTATTATTATAAAGGTGCAACATCCATGATAAGTATCATGAGAAGTAATGAGAAATGGCAAGTTCCACTCTGGCTCCAGGATATAAAGCCAGCTCCAAATTTTGGACGTGGAGCCTTGCCAGCCCTAGTGCACAAGTCTTTGTCAGAGTATTGTGCCAGTCTTTGCATAGGAACAGCATTTTCTCTTAAAGCGGAGTTCCACCCTGGATTTTTTTTTTTTTTTTTTAATACCCCCGGGACAGTCAGGGCTAGTACATTCCACAATGGCTAGCCTCTGATCTGTCCCGGGTTGCACTTACCTGTTAGGACAAATACTTACCTTGCAAACGTCTTGTCCAGCGCTGCCATCTCAGATGTGGGCAGCTTGAAGCCAGTGAGATCCCCTTCGGCGTCTTCTTCCGCCTTCTTTGGTCCCACGATGCTCTGCGCCGGCCCCGACGTCACTTCCAGGTCGCGCGCGTCATCCCTCTACAGCTTCGGGGCATGCCCAGAAGCTGTTTAGAAGGGGATGACGCGCGCGACCCGGAACTGACGTCGGGGCCGGTGCAGGCGCAATGATTCCTGGGAGCGATGACGTTCAGCTCCCAGGAATCATTGCAGAGCCAGGAAGTGACGACGGGCCGCGGCCGAGGAAGGAGGAAGAAGGAAGTAAGGTAAGTATTTTTTCTTCGCTACGAGGTAAGTAAAAAAAAAAAAAATATGCGATTATCCATTTCTTTTTCAGGTGACCCGGAGCGAGAAGATGGAGGTAAGTATAAAAATAGGGTGGAACTCCACTTTAAGTAAAGGCCTCTGATGTCAGCAAACTGGTTACTTCCTCTTCAGTTCCACACACAGAATGATTTTTGATCAGGTCAGGAATTGCCTAGGTCTGAGCTAATATCTAATTCTGTCCTCAACTTGGGGAAAAAATATTTTTGGCTCTCATAAGAAAGTAAAATAAAAAAGATCCACTATAAAGGCACACATTCTCCTACATGTTTTACCTGATTGGCACTTAGGTGTTCAGCATGATAACTGCGAGGGTCTGAGTAACAAAAAATAATGAATACCAGTAAAAGCAAATATATATATATATATATATATATATATATATATATATATATATATATATATATATATAGATATATATAGATATATATATAGATATCTATATATAAATATATGTACCTTTGATCACAGAAAACAGTGTGCTGGATTTTTTTGACATTTTAGCTTTATATATTTTAGAATAAAAGAGGTTTTAAAAATCCTATCAATATGCCAATATGCAAATATGTTGAAAAGAGAAGCTAACTTTTTCACTGAATTGGTCAGGGTCTAAATGAATGCCATTGCTGTTTCAAATAACTAGTTACAGTGTGAAAACATAAAGTAAAGTCTGGAGTTTCTGGCTCAATGTAGCTTTCTGCTAATAATTCTCACTGCTCAAAGCAAAAAGATAAAAAAAAACAAAAAAACAACGCAAAAGCTAGATATATTGCATGTCATTCTGCTCCACAACACAGAGATCTTGTGTGACTAGAACATTATAACAAAAGTAGACTCTATAGCTCACCCCTTTCTGAAACTGATAATTGCCTAGCTGTCATGCCAATCCAATGGCTTTAATACTCTGGGCCACTTCTTTGGAACAGGTATGTTACAAATGGCCACTGCTCCCACCTATAACTGGTCTTTGTTGCAAGGAGCAGATGGAAGGGTGACACATGTAAACAAAACAAAAGAAAAATCCAAGCTCAACTTACCAACCAGCCAGCAACCAACCAAATTATCCTTTGAAATTTGTGATTAGTTTTGACCAGGTGTGTGTGTATTTATGCCGTTAGCTAGTAATAAATTGTTATAAATTTGTACACCAATTTTATGCTAATTTATTTTGCGCTGATTATTCACATTACGTATATTTAAACCAAATTATCCTGTCTAACAGTATGCGTTAAAAACAGGAGTTTGGTTTGCCGACATTTGCAAACACATGCGTAAGCGGCAGAGCCACTTCATGACACCCCAGTATTATCTGCAGTCCTAACACCAGTTATAGGTGGGGGACAGTGTGCATTTGTTTGTTTCCCTGCTTTTAATGCATACTGTTAGACAGGATAATTTGGTTGATTGGAGGCTGGTTGATAAGTTGAGCTGGGAATTTTCTTTGCTTTTGTTGGACATGCATCGCCCTTCCCTATGCTCCTTGCTGCAAAGGCCAGTTAGAGGTGGGGGGCAGTGGTCATGTGTTTGTACTGTTGGAATACTGGTGAGGGGACACACTGGATACCTTTGTTGCCATTGTGGTATATGCTGGGTGTCTAGTGCACCCCTGTGCCTTTGAGGAGAGGTGGGCTCCCTCCAGGCTCACCTGCCCTCTCCTTATCCATTATAATGCATGTGCTTCCACTGTGGAGACTCTCAAAATTCTGAGTTTGGACTGCAGATATTACTGGGGTGTGGTGAAGTGGCTCTGCAGCTTACGCATATACACGATATTGCCAAAAATATTGGGACGTCTGCCTTTACACGCACATGAACTTTAACCACTTAAGCTCGGAAGATTTTACCCCCTTCCTGACCAGGGGGTTTTTTGCGATTTTTTACTGCGTGATTTTAACGGACAATTGCGCGGTCGTGCGACGCTGTACCTAAACGAATTTGACGTCCTTTTTTTCCCACAAACAGAGCTTTCTTTTGGTGGTATTTGATCACTTGTGTGATTTTTACTTTTTGCGCTATAAACAAAAAAAGAGCGTAAATTTTGAAAAAATAACAATATTTTTCACATTTTTTTATATGAAATTCCCCCCCAAAAAATTTTTAAAATCAATTTTTTAACATTTTTGGCCAACTTGTTTTCTGCTACCTATGTTTGGTAAAAAAAAAATCACAATAAGTGTATTTTGATTGGTTTGCGCAAAAGTTATTGCGTTTACTAACTAAGGGAAAGATTTTTGTCATTTTTGGTGTTTTTTTTTTTTGTAACGAGTAATGGCGGCGATTTTTTTTTGCAGGACTGCGACATTGCGGCGGACAGATCGGACCCGGACCCTTGACTGACATTTTTGACACTTTTGGGGGTACCAGTGACATTACTACAGTAATCAGTGCTATACAAATGCACTGTTACTGTAAAAATGACACTGGCAGGGAAGGGGTTAATTTTATTGGAGAGGGAGGGGTTAATGTATGCCTGGTGCTTACTGACATGTGTGGGGGGAGGTGACTGAGTGACACAAGGACAGATCGCAGGTTCAGCTACACAAGCGGGCGGATCTCCAGACTCGATTCCCAGACGATCGCCGCTGCTCCTCCCCTGGCCCGACTCCCGCTGTGACTGAATACAGTGGGAGCGAGCATCCGGCGGCGCGCGCGCGCCGCCGAGAAAGGGGAGTGTCTGGCGACGTAGGTCTACATCGCCAGACAATAACGAACCACTTTGCCGCAGTAGAGCTCTAGTGAGCAGTGGCAAAATGGTTAAAGTGATGTGACTTCTTGATAGTGAATATTCAAGTAAATAAATAAATAAAAGGTGCACAGTGAAAAGTGCTAAGTGCTGCTGTAATAGATCTTCCACTCTATCCCTGGTGTCAATCCTTGTGCTCCACTGTGACAAAATAGAGAGATTTCACAGTCACCAGATTGCGTGGGCCCTATGTGCCTTACGACACTAGGACCACCAGAGCTTTATGACCCCCAGGGTCTGGGTACGTTCCCTCCAAGTGGGTGCTTTCTCCTATAACAACGCTCCTCCTGCCGCCAACTTCAAGTCAGGGATGTTATGAGAGAAAGGAGAGTCTAGATAGTGTAGTACCGTTTTCCAAATGGTTTTATTGCACAAAATTCAGATGAGCCAGTAACAGAGTCCCAATAAAAGCAAAGACTATAAAAGCAATAAAATTCCCAAGGAAATCGGGGTAAAAATCAGATAAAATGCCATCACTGTTGTGAGCTACGGTGTGGAAAGCGGCACTTCCGGTTTGCGTTCCACCGGGCTCAAGTGACGTCAAGTCGTGCGCTCCACCTAACGCGTTTTGTCATTGGCTAGATGTCTTCATAATTGCCAACGTTTGAAAAAAATTTCCAGGGACACTTTGCAGCACAGCTATCAATTACTTACTTGAGAATGTACCACACTGTACCACACCTACTTCCCTGAAGCTCCGCCCACTCTGCATAATTACCCTCTGCCTGCTTATCATCAGAGTATACCTAATATATTTAATATATAAACTCTTTAAAGGCTACTTAAAGTTTTTTACTTGCAAACTCTGCATAGGTATTAATTCACCTTTTTACTTGTTCCTCCTCAAGTTAGCAGGGCAAATTAACATCCCTTAGTTACAGATGTCCCCTATACACAGCGCTTCACCTCCACTATACACGGCGCTACACCTCCCCTATACACATCGCTACACCTCTCCTATACACAGCGCTACACCTCCCCTATACACAGCACTACACCTCCCCTATACACGGCCCTACACATCCCCTATACATGGCACTACACCTCCTGTATACACAGCCCCACACCTCCCCTATACACAGCCGTACACCCCCCCTATACACAGCCCCACACCTCCCCTATACACAGCACTACACCTCCCCTATACACAGCGCTACACCTCCCCTATACACAGCGCTACATCTCCCCTATACACAGCGCTACACCTCCCCTATACACAGCCCTACACCTCCCCAATACACAGTGCAACACCTCCCCTATACACAGCCCTACACCTTCCCTATACACAGCCCTACACCTCCCCTATACACTGCCCTACACCTCCCCTATACACAGCGCTACACCTCCCCTATACACAGCGCTACACCTCCCCTATACACAGCCCTATACACAGCGCTACACCTCCCCTATAGACAGCCCTACATCTGCCCTATACACAGTGCTACACCTCACCTATACACAGCCCAACACCTCCCCTATACACAGCCCTACACCTCCCCTATACACAGCCCTATACACAACGCTACACTTCCCCAATACACAGCCCTACACCTCCCCAATACACAGTGCAACACCCCCCTATACACAGCCCTACACCTCCCCTATACACAGCACTACACCTCCCCTATACACAGCCCTACACCTCCCCTATACACTGCCCTACACCTCCCCTATACACAGCGCTACACCTCCCCTATACACAGCCCTATACACAGCGCGACACCTCCCCTATACACAGCCCTACACCTCCCCTATACACAGCGCTGCACCTCCCCTATACACAGCCCTACACCTGCCCTATACACAGCACTACACCTCCCCTATACACAGCGCTGCACCTCCCCTATACACAGCCCTACACCTGCCCTATACACAGCGCAACACCTTCCCTATACACAGCGCTACACCTCCCCTATACACAGCCCAACACCTCCCCTATACACAGCCCCACACCTCCCCTATACACAGCCCCACACCTCCCCTATACACAGCGCTACACCTCCCCTATACACAGCGCTACACCTCCCCTATACACAGCCCTACACCCCCCCTATACACAGCCCCACACCTCCCCTATACACCGCCCTACACCTCCCCTATACACAGCCCTACACCTCCCCTATACACAGCGCTACATCTCCCCTATACACAGCGCTACACCTCTCCTATACACAGCCCTACACCTCCCCAATACACAGTGCAACACCTCCCCTATACACAGCCCTACACCTTCTCTATACACAGCCCTACACCTCCCCTATACACTGCCCTACACCTCCCCTATACACAGCGCTACACCTCCCCTATACACAGCCCTATACACAGCGCTACACCTCCCCTATACACAGCCCTACATCTCCCCTATACACAGTGCTACACCTCACCTATACACAGCCCAACACCTCCCCTATACAGAGGCCTACACCTCCCCTATACACAGCGCTACACCTCCCCTATACACAGCCCTATACCTCCCCTATACACAGCCCTATACACAGTGCTACACTTCCCCAATACACAGCCCTACACCTCCCCAATACACAGTGCAACACCCCCCTATACACAGCCCTACACCTCCCCTATCCACAGCACGACACCTCCCCTATACACTGCCCTACACCTCCCCTATACACAGCCCTATACACAGCGTGACACCTCCCCTATACACAGCCCTACACCTCCCCTATACACAGCACTGCACCTCCCCTATACACAGCCCTACACCTGCCCTATACACAGCCCTACACCTGCCCTATACACAGCGCTACACCTCCCCTATACACAGCGCTACACCTCCCCTATACACAGCCCTACACCCCCCCTATACACAGCCCCACACCTCCCCTATACACTGCCCTACACCTCCCCTATACACAGCCCTACACCTCCCCTATACACAGCACTACATCTCCCCTATACACAGCGCTACACCTCTCCTATACACAGCCCTACACCTCCCCAATACACAGTGCAACACCTCCCCTATACACAGCCCTACACCTTCCCTATACACAGCCCTACACCTCCCCTATACACAGCCCTACACCCCCCCTATACACAGCCCCACACCTCCCCTATACACCGCCCTACACCTCCCCTATACACAGCCCTACACCTCCCCTATACACAGCGCTACATCTCCCCTATACACAGCGCTACACCTCTCCTATACACAGCCCTACACCTCCCCAATACACAGTGCAACACCTCCCCTATACACAGCCCTACACCTTCTCTATACACAGCCCTACACCTCCCCTATACACTGCCCTACACCTCCCCTATACACAGCGCTACACCTCCCCTATACACAGCCCTATACACAGCGCTACACCTCCCCTATACACAGCCCTACATCTCCCCTATACACAGTGCTACACCTCACCTATACACAGCCCAACACCTCCCCTATACAGAGGCCTACACCTCCCCTATACACAGCGCTACACCTCCCCTATACACAGCCCTATACCTCCCCTATACACAGCCCTATACACAGTGCTACACTTCCCCAATACACAGCCCTACACCTCCCCAATACACAGTGCAACACCCCCCTATACACAGCCCTACACCTCCCCTATCCACAGCACGACACCTCCCCTATACACTGCCCTACACCTCCCCTATACACAGCCCTATACACAGCGTGACACCTCCCCTATACACAGCCCTACACCTCCCCTATACACAGCACTGCACCTCCCCTATACACAGCCCTACACCTGCCCTATACACAGCCCTACACCTGCCCTATACACAGCGCTACACCTCCCCTATACACAGCGCTACACCTCCCCTATACACAGCCCTACACCCCCCCTATACACAGCCCCACACCTCCCCTATACACTGCCCTACACCTCCCCTATACACAGCCCTACACCTCCCCTATACACAGCACTACATCTCCCCTATACACAGCGCTACACCTCTCCTATACACAGCCCTACACCTCCCCTATACACAGCGCTACACCTCCCCTATACACAGCCCTATACCTCCCCTATACACAGCCCTATACACAGCGCTACACTTCCCCAATACACAGCCCTACACCTCCCCAATACACAGTGCAACACCCCCCTATACACAGCCCTACACCTCCCCTATCCACAGCGCGACACCTCCCCTATACACTGCCCTACACCTCCCCTATACACAGCGCTACACCTCCCCTATACACAGCCCTATACACAGTGTGACACCTCCCCTATACACAGCCCTACACCTCCCCTATACACAGCGCTGCACCTCCCCTATACACAGCCCTACACCTGCCCTATACACAGCCCTACACCTGCCCTATACACAGCGCTACACCTCCCCTATACACAGCGCTGCACCTCCCCTATACACAACGCTGCACCTCCCCTATACACAGCCCTACACCTGCCCTATACACAGCGCTACACCTCCCCTATACACAGTGCAACACCTTCCCTATACACAGCGCTATACCTCCCCTATACACAGCCACACACCTCCCCTATACACAGCGCTACACCTCCCCTATACACAGCGCTACACCTCCCCTATACACAGCCCTACACCTCCCCTATACACTGCCCTACACCTCTCCTATACACAGCACTACACCTCCCCTATACACAGCCCTACACCTCCCCTATACACAGCGGTATACCTCCCAGGTCTTCACACATCTTGCAGGCCGGCCAGTCACTCACGCGCTGCCCATGTAGATCCAGGGGAAGACCTCATTGAAGTGCTGGGAGGGGAGGCAGTTGAAGCCGCCATCATTGGCCAGCAGCTCATTGAGCGCCTGAACTGACGCCTCAGAGTCTGACATAACCACCGCCTCACACCGAGAACACCTGAGCGGGGTGGCCTAGACCCACCTTCCTCAGCCGGGGGAAGTGGACTCCGAACTCCGGGTTAACAGAGTCCATGCGTGCTCATGATATCCCTTCATTTATATTCAAACATGTCCAACGACAGTGCTGCGCCTTTCCCCCTTGCATGTTCCACACTCCGCTCCCCTTGCAGAGTGTACTAGGCTGGCTGCTGTTGCCGGCCGGAACACCCCGGGACAAAGATTTCCTGGGACAAGAGTCAGTTTCCCGTGAATGTCCCAGGAAATCTGTGACTGTTGGCACCTGTGCATTTTTGAATTATGGAGGTCAGCTTTAAGGAACGAGCTTGCAGAAATATAATCCAAAAGTCTGCTGGGTTTTAGCGCCGGTTCACATTGCAGCGACGCTACTTCGCACCGCGACCTCATAACATTGAAGTCTATGGCGGTCACCTCCTGGTCGCCCCAAAGAAGCTCCGGACCCTTTTTCTAGGTCGGAGCGACTTGTGTCGCTCCTATTAGAATGGGTCCGCAGCTTCCCTATGGGAGGCGACCTGTGAGGTGACCAGGTCGCCTCACAGGTTGCCCTAGTGTGAACCGGCACTTAAGGGCTTCCTGCCCATGTTTACTGGTAAGTTTTGCAACCAAAACAAGAAATTGCCTTGCAGAGGTAATAGTCACAGTCAAAACAAAGTCCAACAAAAATAATTAATGTGGATGTAAACCCTCTCCTATATCCAGTGAAGTGAACAGCCTCAGATGATACAAAGAGATAAAACAAATTTCCCTACATAAGTATTACTTGTATATCTGCAGTCTATATTCTTTAGAAAGTGCACAGTGCGTTACAAATATTTCTTTCTGTTTCAGCAGTGGGAGGGGAGTCTGGGCATACACTGTGTGAGAGATGATTGGAGGAAAGACACAGACCCCCACTCCACATAGGCAGAGCAACAAAGAGACTTGCAGAGCTGTACTGTGAATAGACAAGCTAATCTATCTCTAAGCACTCTCCCTGACACAAATTTCCAGCTGCTTTTATATTGTGTGTCGGAGGACTTCTTATGCCAATAACAGAGGAACGAACAGCAGAAAGCAACGGCCCCTAGGGCTTTGGAGAGCGATATGTATACACTACAGATAGATGTGCCCAAGTCAGATTTCATGAATGGGGTTTAAGCCTCCTGGGTAGTAGTGAGACCACATTGGGTCTGATTCAAACCTGCAGACATGTTTCATCACAGCCTGCCTGCATCCTTTCCCCAATAACTGATTAACCCAGGAAAAAGACAAATTTCTGTATACCCTAGGTGGGGAACAAGGTGTGCCCAGTGCTCAAACCCCTGCACAGACCTTACACTGCCACCCATTTATCTCATGAACCGCAAAATCCTACGTGGCAGATACATTACATCCACAACTAACAGAGGCTGTTTATAACAGAATGAACAATCAGTGCTGCCTGACTTTGTCATACATGGCACCAGCCAAACACCACTGATCCTTTATTTACAAGAGGGAAAGATCACTCATTAGTGCAGTGCTGTGTTATTCATTGGCCAAGGCTGTGTATGTGTAAAAGCAGCATGATCCTCTACACATACAGGGCACTGGCAGATATACTATACAGAGCCGCAGCACTAAGTGATCTTTTACTAATAAGAATACAAGCAGGGCTGATTGTTCATTAGTAATAGTAAAAGATCACTTAGCTCACAGGAACCCCCCATAGTTTGAGCTTTAAAAGGGAATGGACTTACCGCCAGCTTAGAGGTGTGTATAGGGGGCAATAGGGCCACCAACCACAGTGCTATATGCATTATATGGGAAATTAAATAGCACGAAAAAGATCTTCTTTAAAGATATACAGTTGTGCTGCATAATGGTAAAAAAAAAAAAAATAAATCTCAGTGTAAATAGCTTCTTTTTTTTTTTTTTCCTTTAGTGATCACATGATCGCACAGCTCTGACTCCTTTAAGTTAATTAATGGCTGCTAGGGCTGGTGGGAAAGAACTTACACCCCTGCCAACAACCAATATAGCAGTGAAAGCCCTATAGGTGACTTCACAGCTCCCATTGTCAGGTCTGCACAGCCACACAGAGCAGGAGCTGTGCAATCACGTGACAATGCTGAAGAAGAGTAAATACAAAGGTTTTTACACGAAGGGTCCATTCCCAATGTCTGCACACAAACGCTCTGGCAGGCACCTGTCAGTTTGGGCTGTAGTGAGGGGGCAGTGTGATTCAAATATCAATGTATTACACAGTTTCCTTTTTTTTTTTACACTTTTATTGTTAACTTCATTTGAAATTCACAAAGTGACACTTCATTTATGTCTTCACACAGCAGCACATTGCACTTCTGTACAGTGATGGAAAGTAAAAAAAAAAGTGCGCAAATCAATAAGTAGAAGCAGCACTAGAAAAATATGTAAATGAAGTGAAAGTGTTTAGTAATGCGCTTCAATAGTAAACTAACAATATTAATGTGTAAAACAATCAAATCTTGTAGGTGCAAAAATAGTGCACAAAATTGGAGGACTTCAGAATCATGTGTAAACAAAATACAGTTTATCAATTAAAGTCCATAATCAAACATGTGCAAATAACATGTTCAGTGGCGAGTCCACATTTAGATGGTGACTGTGTTCAAATTCCAATGTAGTGAATGGCCTCTTACCATGTGTTAGACAAAACAGAGCCTCCAAATAAACTTGACAATGTGATAATAAAATAACGCCCAGTGATAAAGATGGACTCTTACCAGAGATGATGGAGGTAAAAACTTCAAGCAAAGTAGGTAGATGATCCCGTGTTAGCAGGACTGAAGAGGTGGAGCACTCTCCTTGAGGATCCTCCAGATCACATCCACCCACAGCATCCAGAAAAAAACTTGGTGCGGCTCAAGATGAAATGGTCCAAAGATGCATTCCCAAAAGAAAGAAAAGGACTAATAGTGCATTATCCTTTAAAACCAAATTTAATAAAGGCAAATACACTTACAGCAATCCAAGTTAAAAAGATGCAACAAGCTGAAGAACGTCACGGCCGTCTGCAGAACGGTATCGTGACAAAATGACAGCGCGACCAGCTCCTTCCGACGCATTTCCACACAAGGGGTCGTCTACTGGGACTGAACAGTGACATGTGGTGCCTAAGTGTGCACTGCGGTAAAAAAACAGCTTGTCTGCATTTTACCGCAGCTCACTGCATAGCATCTCGGCGCTGTGTTGCAGTTTTAATGGAGCACATAGAAAATAATTGTTTTCTATGTGCCCTGGTGATAACTGGCATTTAACCAGTACAGAAAAATGCTAGTCACCACACTGTATGAGCAAGCTCCTAGCATGTGTATTGAGGGGGGGATGTTTTACACCTTGCCCAATTTATGGCTCAGGCTTGTTTGTGATCCTAGTCCCAACCCACCTGCCACTTCCCACCAGGAAGCCGACACGGCACACCGCTAATCACGGACAGTGAGATTTTCCCGGTCTGCAGCTGCACATACCAGGAAATGTCTCACTAACTGGGATTAACAGTGTGCTATAAGGGCTTCCTGGTGGGAAGTGGCAGGTGGGTTGGGACTAGGACCTGAACACACGTGAGCCCACCATTTTATATATATTGTGACAGGAAGTCAGGTAAATCTGGGAATGTAGTCACAGAGGAGACACATTCCCACCTGGTTTGGAAAGTTCACCAATTACTATAGGGTGTCGGCTGCCAAAGGCAGCAGGAAGGTGTAAAGAAGTTGAAAGGCCTTCAGCTGTTCGGAATGAGGAAATGAAGGCCTCTATAATTTGTCCAGAGGAAGTCTATGGATTGCTGCCTCCTGTCGCCGTGTGGGCTGGGAGAGAAGGACAGACAGATGTGTGCCTCCCGACGCTGAGGAAGCCTGGGAGAAGGACTGCTGCCTCCTGTCGCCGTGTGGGCTGGGAGAGGAGGACAGACAGATTAATGCCTCCTGACAAGCTGGTGAGCATGGGAGAAGACCCCCTAAAGTGATGTGCGCTAAGGAGGGTAAACAAGTGTGAAGACTACTCGAAGTGAGGTCTTGGATCGTTTCTAGGTGAAAAGAAACCAATGGACATTTCCTGGGTGAAGGGGAAATTAAGTAAGATTGAAGACTTCTCAGGTGAGGACATGGACTGTTTTTCTATGTGGAGAGAAAACAAAGGGACATGTTCCATATGAAGAGGAAAAGGGACATGTTAAATGAACTGTTTGCTGTGTGAAGAGATTATAAATGAACTATTGATGGTCTGCTGTAGGATCAGCAAAGTCTGCCCAACAGTAGGTTGGGGACAGACTCTTAGGTAGGTTCCAGTGTGAGAAGGTAGCCGCCCACAGAGGCAAGGATTTATTTTGGTGTTTTATTTTATTTTGCTGTTTTTGACGCTTGCAGTCTGGTGAAGAAAAATGCATTAATAAACCAAACTGTTGTTTGCAAGCATTTCTCGGCTATCTTCTTGTGAAAACGCACCCCCCAAGGGGTCATCCACACCCGCCACGAGCTAATCCCTTACAATATATATAATCAGTGGTGGGATTAAGCCGGTTCGCACCGGTTGGTTGGAACCTGTTACTAACATTTCACGAGTTCCCCGAACCGGTGCAAGCAAGAGATCGGGCCAGACGTTATTGCCACCCAGCCGTAATATATATTTTTTTCAGAATCTGTGCACTCCACTGGTTGCTATGATGGCCAGCCGACTGGCGTCTAGCAACCAGTGTCGTGCAGAGGAGGAGAACGGAGAAGACCCAGCATGCACATGAATGTCTGGCTCCACCCACCTCCTCCCTGCATCTTCACAGTGTGGCCACTGCAGAAGGAAAACTTGCCTAAAAGAAGACACAAACTGATGCTTCGGTGAGTCTCTCCCTCTCCCCCTCCTCCCTCTCCTCCTTCTCTCTCTCTCTCTCTCTCTCTCTCTCTCCCTCCCTTCATCCCTCTTTCCCTCTCTTTCTCTCTCTCCCTCTCCCTCTCTCTCCTCCTCCTCTCTCTCTCTCTCCCTCCTTTCATCCCTCTTTCTTTCCCTCCCTCCCTCTCTCTCTCTCTCTCTCTGTCTCTCCCTTCATCCCTCTTTCTTTCCCTCTCTCTCTTCCTTCATCCCTCTTTCTTTCCATCCCTCCCTCTCTCTCTCCCTTCATCCCTCTTTCTTTCCCTCTCTCTCCCTCCCTTCATCCCTCTTTCTTTCTTTCTCTCTCTCTCTCTCTCCCTCCCATCATCCCTCTGACTTTTGTTCTTTCTTTCTCCATCCCTCTTTCTCTTATACTCTCTTCCTCCCTCCCTCCATCTCTCTCCCTCTCCCTCTCTCTCTCTCTCTCCATATAGGGGAAGGGGGGAGGTTGCTGTGTCCACCACCACTCACTGATGTACTAACTCCCTGCTTTTAATTTAACCACTTCTAGACCGGAAGATTTCCCCCCTTAATGACCCGGCCATATTTTGCGATTCAGGCACTGCGTTACTTTAACTGACAATTGTGCGGTCGTGCGACGCTGTACCCAAATAAAATTGATGTCCTTTTTTCCCACAAATAGAACTTTCTTTTGGTGGTATTTGATCACCTGTGCGATTTTTATTTTTTGTGCTATAATCAAAAAAATAGCGACAAAAAAAATCCCAATAAGTGTATTTTGATTCGTTTGCGCAAAAGTTATTGCATCTACAAACTAGGGGAAAGATTTATGTATTTTTTTTTACTAATAATGATGGCGATCTGCGATTTTTAGCGGGCTGTGACATTGCGGCGGACAGATCGGACCCCTGACTGACATTAGATAAAAAAAAAATGACACCATGCTTGAAAGTCGGAACTGGTTACTAAAATTTTTGAATCCCCCCACTGTATATAATATATATATATATATATATATATATATATATATATATATAGCACTCTATGTTTAAAGTAAATGCCCGGGTGCTTACCCACAAAGCACAAAGAAATCCACATAAATGCAAATCTGGTTTAGAGGCACTCATGGGTCTTGCAGAGGAGGAAGATGAAAAACAGCAGCTTTTAATTGCCAACTTTTCGTTGAAGCTGAGTCCATCTTTCTCAAGAAATATATATATTTTTCTTTTTTTTAATATATAGATACAGTGGTGATCGAAAGTTTTGGCACCCCAGGTAAATATTTGTATTAATGTGCAAAAAGAAGCCAAGGAAAGATGGAAAAATATCCAAAAGGCATCAAATTACAGATTAGACATTCTTATAATATGTCAACAAAAGTTAGATTTTATTTCCATCATTTGCACTTTGAAAAATACAGAAAACCAAAAAATGGCATCTGCAAAAGTTTGGGCATCCTGCAGAATTTATAGCATGCACTGTCCCTTTGCAAGGCTGAGACCTGCCAGTGTCATGGATTGTTCTCAGTCATCATCTGGGAAGACCAATCTCTGTCAATCTCAAAGGTTTTAAATGCCCAGACTCATCTGACCTTGCCCCAACAATCAGCACCATGGGATCTTCTAAGCAGTTGTCTAGAAAACTGAAACTGAAAATAGTTGACGCTCACAGAGCTGGAGAAGGCTATAAGAAGATAGCAAAGCGTTTTCAGATGTCAATATCCTCTGTTCGGAATTTAATTAAGAAATAGCAGTCATCAGAAACAGTGGAAGTTAAAGCAAGATCTGGAAGACTAAGAAAAATATCAGACAGAACAACTCGCAGGATTGTGAGAAAAACAATTCAAAACCCACGTTTGACTGCACGATCCCTCCAGAAAGATCTGGCAGACACTGGAGTTGTGGTACACTATTCCACTATTAAGAGATACTTGTACAAATATGGTCTTCATGGAAGAGTCCTCAGAAGAAAACCTCTTCTACGTCCTCACCACCAGTTTTGTGGACCGATGAGGTTAAAATCGAAATTTTTGGCCAGAATGAGCAAAGGTACGCTTGGAGAAGAAGGGGCACAGAATTTAATGAAAAGAACCTCTGTCCAACTGTTAAGCATGGGGAAGGATCAATCATGCTTTGGGGTTGTATTGCACAGGGAACATCTCACGAGTAGAAGGAAAAATGGATTTAATAAAATTTCAGCAAATTTTGGATGGTAACTTGATGCCATCTGTGAAAAAGCTGAAGCTAAAGAGAGGATGGCTTCTACAAATGGATAATGATCCTAAACACACCTTGAAATCCACAGGGGATTACATCAAGAGGCGTAAACTGAAGGTTTTGCCATGGCCTTCACAATCTCCTGACCTCAACATAATTGAAAATCTATGGATAGACCTTAAAAGAGCAGTGCGAGACAGACAGCCCAGAAATTTCAAAGAACTGGAAGACTTTTGTAAGGAAGAATGGGCAAAGTTACCTCAAACAAGAATTGAAAGACTCTTGGCTGGCTATAAAAAGCTGTGATATTTGCCAAAGGGGGCAATACAAGATATTAACTCTGCAGGGTGCCCAAACTTTTGCAGATGCCATTTTTTTTGTTTTCTGTAATTTTGAAAATGTCAATGATGGAAATAAAATCTAACTTTTGTTGACATATTCTAAGAATGTCTAATCTGTAATTTGATGCCTTTTGGAGATTTTTCCATCTTTCCTTGGCTTCTTTATGCACATTAATACAAATGTTTACCTGGGGTGCCTAAACTTTGATCACCACTGTATATATATAAACATTTATTCATTTATTTTTTTTTTAAATACAGTTTAAGTACCTGACATTGACATGTTAACAGTCTCTGTACAGCAGAGGCAGGGGACAAGTAGTACAGTCCGCTGCTTCTCCTTTCACTGTCCATGACATGATGGGTGGTGGGTGGAGAGGAGGCCTGTAAGTGAAAGTGAAACTGCAGCACAAAACGATTAAGCCCCTCCCTTGACAAACAGGACTATGCTGTGTAGCAGAGCTGCAGAAATCCCAATAATGAATGGAAAGAAATACAAATCCTTTGGCAGCTTCCATATACAATTTGTATTTTTATTCTGTATATTTAGCTGCTTGCCTGGAGTTCAGCTTTAAAGAACGGTTGAATATTCAAAATTTGTACATTTTCAGCAAAAGCCTGTCTGTGTGTGGCGGCCATTATTCAGCTGCTTATCTAGGCATTGGAAACTGTCAACCCCAATCTTTCCCAACAGAAATGAAAACAGACAACATGTGTATACGGTTAATTGAAGATGTGCTTACTGGCGCAACAGGAAAATGAAACAATTAAAATATTTTCTTTCAGCACAGTGCTCTGTTTCTATCACGAGATAACCATATAAAACACTTGCAGGCTGTCAGCTTTTGCTTTCTTTTCAAGAATAGTCTGGCTGTCTTCCAGTTAGTGGAGATGACAAATATTCATAAACCAGGGCTTAGATCTTAATAGTCTTTTTATACAAGCTACAAACCAGCTCACATTTGGTACAGACTGACCCAGTTGGCTCCTGGTGCTTAAAGCAGTATAATAGAATCTGGAATGGAACCAATAGATAATGCTCTTTTTCCAACAACAAAAGCACAGTCGGCGAATTGCTTCCTCCTTATGAGAAGGTCTGCTATCTCTTAAATGAAAAAGGATAGTAGTAGCTTTCACATAGCACACTACGCAGGTTTCCCATTAAAGGTGTTGTATGATATTTTTCAAAGGTTTGGCGAATCCTTGTGAATAAAGTGATTACTTTGTTACCTAGCATCTGTAAAACCTTGAAAAAGATCCATCCATCCATAGCCAGGGATTTTATTTTAAGAGGCAAAGAAGGCATTTCCCCTAGGGTAGGGGGGCAACCAGCAAATTTTCACCTAAAGAAACCAATATTTTTTTATGTAAAGACTCTTGGTGGTCTAGGATTCCCACTTCCTCTTTTCTTTAAATAGGGATGTCTCCCAATAAATGTTAGGAGATTGTCTTTATGATGTTACTGGATTTAAAATGAAGTACTATATGTAATGAAATAGAAAGGTTTTACTTAACCACTTGCCGACTGGGCTATAGACAAATGTTTGTCATGTGAAAAATACCGGGGTAATGGCTGCAGCAATATGCAGCTGGCGATTCACTACCAGATAAAAGTGGTTCAAGTGGCAAACTTACTTTTAGAAGCAGTGCACCCCTCCCGCCACTTCCCGGTGGTTTCTGGGCTTACCTAAAGATCGGTAGAGCCCAGGATCCATCCTGTGATGCCAGTGGCTTGCAATAGAGGTGAGTAAAGGCAAGATAGCTTACGCTCATCTCTATGGCCTTGGAGGACCGGAGCGACGTCATGACATCACTTCCAGTTTCTCTGGCATGTATTCAAGGCTTTTTTTTTTGTTAAAGAAAAAATCAAGAAACATTATTTTTGATCTTTTGCTTTTAAAGGTAGAGGAGAGACCCCAGATCCCTTCATAAAGAGGTCCTGTCATGCTGTATTGCTATTGCAAGGGATGTTTAAATTTCTTGTGATAGCAATAAAAGTGAACACATTTTTTTTTTAAAAAGGAACAGTGCAAAAATACAAAAAAATATATTAAAATAAATAATAATAAAAAAATGTTTAAAGCGGCCCCGTACCCCCATACTCGCACACAGTAGTAAATGCATACATGCCCACATATGTAAACAGTGTTCAAACCACATATGTGAAGTATCCCAATGAACATCAGAGCAAGAGCAATAATTTTAACAGTAGACCTCCTCTGTAACTCTAAACTGGTAACTTGTAAAAATTCTTAAAATGTCGCTTATGGAGATTTTTAAGTACTGGCACCATTCGACGAGCGTGCGCAATTTTAAAGCATGACAAGTTGGGTATCTATATACTCAGCGTAACATGATCTTTCATTATTTACAAAAAAAAAATGGGTTATATATTGTGGGTTTTTTTTAACTCAATAAAGTGTATTTTTTTCAAAAAAACTGTGTTTGAAACATTGCTGCACAAAAACCGTGTGACAAAAACGACCGCTATTTTATTCTCTATAGGCCTCTGCTAAAAAAAAAAAAAAAAAAAAACAATATATTGTTGGTGGGTACGTTTCTAGCAAAAGAGCACTGGTTTTTACATATATGAGAGAAGTGTAAGAAATGGCTTAGTAGGCAAGTGGTCAAGGGAGGAAGCGAGGAAGACAAAATAAAAGCAGGCACAATTTCAGCTTTAAAGTATTTCAAGCAGTGGCGGAACTACCAGGATCTCATCAGTCGCACTTGTGACTAAGCCAGGGTGTTCCGCCACTGTGGGGGGCGTTCTGTTCCAATGAGGGAAAGGGGCGGTCACTGCGAGAGGAGGGGGCCTGCCCCCGCCCCCCGTTCTGTCATTGCGAGGGGAGGGGGCAGTCACTGCGGGAACAGGGGGCCCACCCCCTTCCCATTCTGTCACTGCGAGGGGAGGGGGCAGTCACTGTAAAAGGAGGAGCCCGCCCCTGCCCGCCTGTTTTGTCAGTGGCTCAGAGCCTGTACTGACAGTCCCTCCTACATCGCACAGTTAGGAGACAGCCGATCCTCTCTTCCTGCCCCTCTCCTCTGTGCACCGCGGGATGTGTGAATGATCACATTTAGCTGCTAAGCTTCACCCTTCCCGCTGTGCACACAGGAGAGGGGCAGGAGGAAAAGATCGGCTGTCTTCTATCTGTGTAAGGGAGGAGGGACTGTCAGTGCAGGCTCTGAGTCTGAGCTGTATGAGAGAGACACTCTCAGCTCAGAGTTCTGCTGATGGGCACTGATAGGCAGCATTGATGGGCACTGATAGGCGGCATTGATGGGCACTTATAAGTGGCACTGATAGGCGGCATTGATGGGCACTGATAAGTGGCACTGATAGGCAGCATTGATGTCTGTTAATGAACAGACATTTATCTAGTAAAAATTGAGAAATATATGCACTGCGAAAACAAAAACTCACTAATAACAAATTGCTACAAATACTGGCAGATTCTGTACCTGATATAATTATAAAGCATTGTGATTTATCATTCAATTATTAATTAGGTGTAAAAATGGATTATGTAATACATAAACATCTGCAAAATTTGGCAAAGATTAACGAACGTTTGTGTACAGAATTGCATGACAATGATTACTGCAAAAGATACCCAAGGCACATGCAGTAGTTTTTTGCAGTAGGTGCTAGGTTATAGCTACCCCTCTATTCTTTTTTTTTATAAATTCAAAGTTTATTAGAAGAGGAAAAGGCACACAGTACAGGCAGGATCAGCAGTACAAGTCCATATACATCAAATATAGCGACAAACAGCTCAGAGTCTCAAGCATAAACTGACAGCAAAAGCCGCCCCTAAACCAGAGGGCAGTGGTATCAGACGTCGTATCTGACCGCCACAGGGGAATAGGTCCCCGGAGAGGCCTCCCCCTCCACCGGCATCTGTCACATGGCCGGACTACGGAGGCGGAGAAAAAACAACCCCGGTTGCCCATCTCCCCACAGCCAGCTATGCGAAACCCCTGCATGTATGCCCGTGAGGGAAGGATCGAGGAACAAAAAAAAAAAAGAAAGCAGGGTGATTAACATTTCCCTTCCTCTCCTTTTGCTACCCCTCTATTCTATCATGCTTTTAATTATAAACGCAGATAAATCTCTAAACGAAGAGCAGCATGTACCTCAATCAAAATTTAGTTTTTCTCCATATGCCTCAAACAGGGCAACATTTCCTTAGGCCTAGTTCCCACTTATGCATTTTTTTAGTGCTTTTTGCAGAAACTCACTGCAGTCCATTTAATGCGTTTTCCTGTAGGGCATGTTCACGTCTATGCTTTTTTTTAGCCGCTGTGTTTTTGGAAAGGGTCAGGGACTTTTTAAAAACAGTGCGTTCTTGGTTAAACATACTTCAATGGAGAGGCTGCCGAAAAAGCATTTAGTGCTTTTTTGCCACATTTTGCATTTTTTATTCTGCCCAACAAGAAATTGGCCTAAAAAAAAGCATAAAAATGCAAAACACATAAAATATGTGTCAAAAAGGCGTGTGTAAAAATGCAGAACGCACCACAGGAAACGCAAAATGGATCAAAAGCAAACTAGACCTTACAGTACACAGTGGCCTCGTGTTAGGCTAGGTTGACACTGTAGAGAGTCCGGGAATGTGTGTAAATCATACCCATTCCCTGACCAGAAGGCAACCACAGGCAAAATGTGCTGCTCTCTGTCAGACACGCGGGCAGGCCCGGATTGGCCAATCGGGAGCACCGGGAGAATTCCCGGTGGGCTGGATTGGTCGAGGGCCGTTGTCATTCCTTGGTGAAGAGGAAGTCACTTATTAAACTCACTTCCAGGACATGCTGCGTTCCATGCCTTGTCCCACTACAAAAACACGCCCCCAGGCCGCTCAGCGCTGCCGATAATTGGCTTGCAGGCGATACACTTCTTGTAGGAGGCGTGGAAGAAGAGATGGCACCCTATCACAGCATGGATCAGAGAGTGATCACGGAGCTGTCAGCCGTGTGGAGATAATAGCAGGGACAGGAGCTCTGGCCACTCCTCCCTCTGGGGAATTCAGCTGAGGGGCGGGACTACACATCACTGCCTCGGGTGAGGGAGATGGAGGCTATAGAGTGCAGAGTGGAGCAGAGTCACCTCGGAGCTAAGCAGCCTGACCTGCAGTGTGTGTAGCAGCAGGTCAGTGTGTAATAATGACAGAAGTTTAAGGTGTTCTGTGTGTCTAATCACCAGCAGGAGTGTTCCTTCCTTCTTCCCCAGTGCCATTCCCCAGTATAGTGAGTGCCACTATATCAGTGTACAGTGTTAGGGAAAAGCCCTTAGTGTACAGATATCAGTGTTATCTATAGGGAATAGCACCTAATGAGTTATTCCCTATATATATATATATATATATATATCTCTGATATCTGTACACTAAGAGCTTTTCCCTAACACTGACATCTGTGCACTTCAGCTGGAAGAATGTCTCTTAGTGCCGGTTCACATATATGCGATGCGGAACCCTGCGAATTCACTGCAGGTTCCCGCATCGCATTCAAATCGCAGGCAGTTCACACTGCGATATGCTAATTGCTGGGGGCTGTCAATACGAAGTTACCAACACCCCCAGATCAGTTTGCATATCGCAGTGGGAACTGTCAGTTCAGACATGAATCGGATCGCATAGGTGTGAACACCCATGCAATCCAATTCTGCTGTGCACCCAAAAAAGGGTCCTGTGCGACATGTGTCCAAATGCGACGCAAATTTAGCCATACAGTCAGTATGGCTGAATTTGCATTGCACAGACATCACGTGATTTTCAGCGCAGTGCGCTGCGAATCACATGCAATGTCTGTCATCGCACTAATGTGAACCGGGACTAACATTGGTGGTAAAGTAGCGGTGTTGAAAATAATCATATAATCAATACATTGCGATTCAGCCTTAAACGATTCTCCATCAATGCAGGCAACAGCTGAATCACAATTGCATCAATGACGTCATTCTGGGGCGCCCCTATCAGAGTGCTCCCCTCCTTCCTCCTCTTCTTGTGTATGTCACACAGAGCAGCGATCTCCTGCTGTGTCACGGAACTTGGATCTGAATTGTTCTGCAGCGATGTAACAAAGTCCCGCCTCCTAGACCAGCTCCTATGATAGATGGCACACTGATCCAATGCTAGGAGATTGAATCAGTGTGACCTGTATCATAGGAGCCAGTCTAGGAGGTGGGACTTTGTTGACAGTGGCCGCCGGGCAATTTAAATTCACAGCGAGAGATCTCTGCTCTGTGTGATCCAGGCACTGGTGAGGTTGCATTAGATGGGCACTGATAAGCTGCATTGGATGTGCACAGATAAGGCTGCAATTGATGGGTAATGATAAGCCGCATTTGATGGGCACTAATAAGGCTGCATTTGTTGGCACTTCTGAGGTTGCATTAATGAGCACTAACAGACTGCATTTGATGGGCACTGGTCAGGCTGCATTTGATGGGTATTGGTGAGGCTGCATTTGATGGCACTGATAAGCTGCATTTGACAGGCACTAATAAGGCTGCATTTGATGGCACTGGTGAGGTTGCATTGATGGGCACTGGTGAGGTTGCATTGATGGGCACTGGTGAGGCTGCATTTGATGGGCCACTAATAAGGCACTGGTGAGGCTGCATTTGATGGGCCACTAATAAGGTACTGGTGAGGCTGCATTTGATGGGCCACTAATAAGGCACTGGTGAGGCTGCATTTGATGGGCCACTAATAAGGCACTGGGGAGGCTGCATTTGATGGGCACTGATAAACTGCATTTGATGGGCACTGATAAACTGCATTTGATGGGCACTGATAAACTGCATTTGATGCCACTGATTAGCTGCATTTGATGGGGACTAATAAGGCTGCATTTGTTGGCACTGGTGAGGTTGCATTGATGAGCACTAATAAGCTGCATTTGATGGGCACTGGTGAGGCTGCATTTGATGGGCCACTAATAAGGCACTGGGGAGGCTGCATTTGATGGGCACCAATAAACTGCATTTGATGGGCACTGATCAACTGCATTTGATGCCAATGATTAGCTGCATTTGATGGGGACTAATAAGGCTGCATTTGATGGGCACTGGTGAGGCTGCATTTGATAGGCACTATTGATGCTGCATTGATTGGCACTAATAAGCTGCATTTTGTGGGCACTGGTGAGGCTGCATTTGATGGGCACTGAGTGGGCTGCATTTGATGGGTACTGATGAGGCTGCGTTTGATAGGCACTGATAAGCTGCATTTTATGGGCACTGATAAGCTGCATTTTATGGGCACTGATAAGCTGCATTTGATGAGCACTGGTGAGGTTTAATTAATGGGCACTAATAAGCTGCATTTGATGGGCACTGGTGAGGCTGCATTTGATGGGCACTGGTGAGGCTGCATTTGATGGGCACTGGTGAGGCTGCATTTGATAAGCACCGATAAGGCTGCATTTGATGGGCACTGATGAGGCTGCATTTGATGGGTACTGGTAAGGCTGCATTTGATGGGCATTGGTGAGGCTGCATTTGATGGGCATTGATAAGCTGCTTGAGTGTGGGCTGGGACACATGGACGGGGACATAGGGATCCCCATGATCCCCTACTGCCCGGGGGCCCCATGAGTTGTCAGTCCGCCCCTGAGCCAAACTGCATGTTTTAGTTAACATGAAAGGATTAGTTCATCTTTTCCAAAAACTGCCAATACAGATAAAGGGGGGGGGGGAGATAGTAGATAAGATGAAATTGTAAAGCTCTGACTAAAGATGAATAAAGACCTTGTTATAGGTAAAGGCCATTTATATACCTCTTAAAACCTGACTAAAAACCTCCCAGAGTTGGTATCCCATCCCGCCTTGTTGGTAAGACACGCCCAGCTGTTACTGTTCACTTCCACCATCACATGTGACCTTTTAGCTCACACCTACTGCACTAGGGGAGAAAAAGCGCAGAGACGGAGCTCACCATTATGATGGTGGAGGTGAACAGCTGGGAGTGTTGTAGCAAAGTCTTAGCAACAAGGTAGGATGGAATGATGCCATGTGTGGGAGTTTTTCAGTCAGGTGAACTAAAGTGGGCCGGTCTAAGGCATGAAACTCCAGGGCTGAAAATGAGTCCCACTCCGGCCCTGCACGCGGGGGATGCCATTAATTCTTAATGTATCCCCCCATGTATTGAAAAACGTGCCGTGTTTTTGGGTGTGTGAAACCGCATTATGCCACAGCACTACGTGGTTCCATGCAGCCCCTTTTTGGAAGAGGGTCAAAAACCGTTTCCCTGCATTTCCCACAGGTAGAGCAGCCTATTCAAATGAATGTACTTCTCTGCCCATGCAAACAGGAGCCGCACAAGTGTGAACCTAGCCTTAACGCTGTCTGTAACCATTTAAATGATTCATTGTTTAGTAGAATATTTTGACACAGGAAAGGTTGGTCTTTGGAACATAGGATCCTAGTGCAGGAGATGTGCATACAAACAAGGGGTTAGGTTTACATAGTAGGTGATAATTGTTGCAGGGACGATTAGTGCTAGTGGAACTACAAAGTTTAGTGCTAGGGTTACAGAAACGTTTAGGGTTAGCCGGAGGGTTAAGGTTGGAGCTACAAAGAGGTTTAATGTTAGAGCTATGGTTGGTGTCATAAAGTGGGTTAGTGTTACAGCTAAGGTTGGGGTTACAAAGTGGGTTAGTCTTAGGGTTGAGGTTACATAGAGGATAAGTGTTATAGCTGGGGTTGACCTTACAAAGTGAGTTAAGGTTACAAAGAGAGTTGGTGTTATAGCTATTATTGGAGTTAAAAAGATAGTTAGAATTAAGATTACAAAGAGGGTTAGTGTTAAGGCTAGGGTTGGCATTATAAGGTGGGTAAGTGTGAGGAGAAAAAATTGAATTTCTCTCTGTTTCTCGAAAACTGACATCACTGATCTCTTGACATGGAAAACCAGTGTATCATCAAAACTTACAGTAAATCACATGTTAGTGTTGGTTTATACCAGAAAAGAATGTTTTTCCTTATGTCATGTTTTTTCCAGCTCACTGGCCAGAGCTCTAGAGCTGAGATTGAAAGCAATTATAGCTTGATTCACCTTGTACTGCCATGCCCATATAAAGCAGTATAAGGGCTCTTTCACACGGCCGCTCCGTGTGAAAGCTCCGCTGCCGGACTTTTTTTTTTTTTTCACGGAGCGGATGACATTTGTGTCATCCGCTCCGTATGCCCGCATATCATCCCATCCGTTTGCGGATGATATGCGGACATAATGTAAGTCTATGGGGATTGCGGATGTCAGCGGATGACACTGCTGACATCCGATTTTCCTTCCTTTCCGTTTTTTGAATGGAACAAAAACAGGGTTCTGTTCCATTCCAAAAAAAGGAACAGAACTGAAAGGAAGAAAATCGGATGTCAGCGGATGGTATTCCGCTGACCTCCGCAATGCCATAGACTTACATTATGTCCGCAAATCATCCGCAAAAAAATAGGATGATTTGCGGACATACGGAGCACCCGTGTGAAAGGGCCCTAAAATGGTCATGTCAATTTGCTGGTGTATGCTGGTTGGTTCTGGTAAGCCACATTTTACCTGTTCTTCTATCCCAAAAGCCATGCAGATTTATTAACCCCTTGTAAAGCCTCTGGGCGAGCTATGAATTCGGAATATTTATAGTATGCAGTGCAGCTTCAATTCAGTGTATTTATTGGGTTCTTAATTGGGATTTTTTTAACAAGAAGTGTGTTTTCCAGCATACATTAACCACTTAAGCCCCGGAAGATTTTACCCCCTTCCTGACCAGGGGGTATTTTGCGATTCGGCACTGCGTGACTTTAATGGACAATTGCGCGGTCGTGCGACGCTGTACCCAAACGAATTTGACGTCCTTTTTTTCCCACAAACAGAGCTTTCTTTTGGTGGTATTTGATCACCTGTGCAATTTTTTGATCATGCGCTATAAACAAAAAAAGAGCGTCAATTTTGCAAAAATAACAATATTTTTCACATTTTTTTATATGAAATTCCCCCCAAAAAATGTAAAAATCACAATTTTTTTTAATTTTTGGCCAATTTGTTTTCTGCTACCTATGTTTGGTCAAAATCACAATAAGCGTATTTTGATTGGTTTGAGCAAAAGTTATTGCGTTTACTAACTAAGGGAAAGATTTTTGTAATTTTTGTTGTTTTTTTTTTTAACGCATAATGGCGGCGATCTGCGATTTTTATTTTGCGGTACTGCGACATTGCGGTGGACAGATCGGACCCTTGACTGACATTTTTTACACTTTTGGGGGTACCAGTGACATTACTACAGTAATCAGTGCTATACATATGCACTGTTACTGTAAAAATGATACTGGGAGGGAAGGGGTTAACTTTATTGGAGAGGGAGGGGTTAAGTGTGTCCCTAGGGGCGTGCTTCTAACTGTCATTGGATGTGGCTAGTGCAGTAATAGCACAGATCAACGGTCCTACATAGCAGGACCGAGTGATCTGTGTTTTTACACAGGGGAGAATGACAGGCGGCTTTGATTACACTAGCCGCCTGCCTTTCTCCTTCTCTGCCTGGCGATTGCGAGTGACCGGCGGACATCGGGTCTGCCGGTCACACGCGCGGGCTTCCTCTGGTACAAGCGGGGGCGCGCTCGCCCCCTATTCGCTCCCAGGCTAGTGACGTACTGGTACGTCACTTTGCCTGGGAGGGGCTGACCGCCGCCGTATATAGTCGGGTGGCGGTCGGCAAGTGGTTAAATGCCCCACCAGAGGCTTGACAAGGAGTTGTTTTCAAAACTTCTCGTTTTGCATTCAGATTCAGAAGTAAACACCGAGCTTTGTTCCACAGCTGCGAGAACGCCACCTTCAGGTGGGTTATTGTTATTCTGAATTCCTGCGCCTGGGGAGGACTGTTTCTGGATAACAGCCAGACCTTTTGCCACACATGCTTAGAAACACCACTTAGAGCATAGCTCCCAACTGTCCCTGATTTGGAACAAAGTCCCTCTGTCCCTCTTTACTCCCCATTTGTCCCTTATTTTGGTCTAATCTATATAGTTGTAAATTAAATGCACTATTTATCTTTCAAAAAGTGTTTCCCGGTGCAAAACCTTTTATCCAAACTCTAAATTGCTGCATTTGTAAATTCAAAAAGTGAACATAAAGAAATAGTAGTGGTAAAAAAAAAAAAAACATTTTCGGGTTTAACTAATCATTTTTTTGTACAATTCTCCTTTAAGGGGGCATGGCAGGGGGCATGTCCTTTGCCTACATACTTTTGCTAGTAAGTGTCCCTGGTTCCCATCTCAGAAAGTTTGGAGGTATGACTTAAAGGCCATTTGCAATTAGCTTCCAGTAATATGTGAGTTTTTATTAAGTATATTAAAGTTATTTTGCATGCAATGCACTTTTTGAGCTTCTTTAGTTTTTTGTATCTGAGCAGTTTGAAGGCTTTCCATTTAATCTGGTTTTATTAGGATGACAGAAACCATGGCAGATGTAGTAGTAGATCCTATTAGTGGAATATATTTCATTAATGGTATTAGAAGTGGAGAAAGTAGGGCATTGCATTCCAAACTAATTTAAAAAATGTCAAGGAGCTTCATTAGACTACAAAGTAAATACAGTAGAGAATCTTTACAATGTAAGCTGGGCTATTTTCAGAAGAATTAGCTGGCTATACACAAGAATTTTGGATTGGCTTAAACTGGGTTAGCCTTCAACTTTCTACATTGTACAGGCACCCTGTAACAGTGATACCTGCCTTGTCACTGCAACGCAGAACAGGGATTGTAAAAAAGTTTAACCTTTTAGTTGATCAACCTTATGAGCTGAGTTTGGTCTCCCAAGGCAATCTTTCATAATCAGGCTGGACCAATGAATGATCGTATTGTCATGCACAATGGGAGGAACCTAAACAAAAAGTAAATATTCATAATGTAACAGTCCACAAAGACATTTGCATATGTAATACTAAAAATAGTAGGATGACTTGAAGACTAGGCAGACTTGTTATGCTTTCTATGGATTGTTTTGTGGTCTACCTCAATGTTTCTCAACTCCAGTCCTCAAGTACCCCCAACAGGTCATGTTTTCAAGCTTCCCATTATTTTGCACAGGTGATTTGATCAGTTTCACTGCCTTAGTAATTACCACAGCCATTTCATCTGAGGGGAATCCTAAAAACATGACCTATTGGGGTACTTGAGGACTGAAATAGAGAAACATTGGTCTATCTAGTCCTATTCACAGATTTGGTTATGGTATGGATATTTTAAATACTAAGCTCATTTATAAATTCTGGAATATGAGTAAAATTCCTATACCCTTTACATTAACCTCTGCCCCATTGTAATAAATTGTACCTCCACAATGCAAATGGGGACAAGTAGAAGTAAATGACAACACTACCTTCTAATAGCCGGAAAAACAGGTGTTCCTCTACAGCTGTTTTTTTATTGCATGGCTGTCTTGCTTATTTTGTCTTGCTTATACATAGCTCCCAACTGTCCCTGATTTCATAGAACTGTTTCTGATTTGGAACTATTCTATATCATTGTATATAAAATACACATATTTATCTTTCAAAACTTGTTTCACAGTGCTAAACCTTTCATTTAATTTGTAGATTTCAAAAGCCAGTATAAAGGAATAGTGGAGGAAAAAAAATATTTTGGTTTTAACCATTTTTTTTGCATAATTCTCCATTAAGGGGGTGTGGCAGGGGGTGTGTCCTAGGCCTACATGCTTTTGCTAATAGGTGTCCCTCATTCCCATCTCAAAAAGTATGCTTATGGATTCCTTGCTCCAATCTCGGATTGGTAGAAAAAAATATAAAAGAATAAATAAGCACTTTGGTGCAGGTTAGCAGAGAGATGCCGGATTCCCAATGTAGCACCCTCTATTAGTGTGCTAGATGTAAGAGTAGGCAAACATTATCCTGACTCATGCTGCAAACTTGTGAGTCTATAATTGGGTCAGGGTTATTAGAGTTCAGGGCTGAATGACTCATCCTGGAAGTTTCCTGGTGCCTCCCCCTGGAGTCTGGAGGGTTGGAGAGTATTCTAGTATTAGAGGGTGGGGGTTAGGAGGAGCTGCCCTGCATATTTAGGAGGCCTCAGCCAGCAGTGGGCTGGCAGGGGACTGAGTTCACTAATAAAATAAACAGACATGTGTCATGCCAGCAGGGGCAGTCGGGTGCAAGATGGAGATGCAGTATTGAGGGGGCTGTCGATGAACCTTGAGGCAAACCCCCTAGTCCAGAGGGGTGTCCTGCCTTTGGCCGGGGCTCGGGTGCTGGAAGGATCCTGCCAAAGGCACAAGGGAGGAAGCTTTCCTGGAGGCACAGGAGCAAAGAGAGGACAGTGTGAGAAGTGAAACACTGGTGGGAATTGAAGACAACATTGGCCTAAAGTTGATGTAAACCTGATTCATGAAATCTCACTCCAAAGCCCTAAGTCCTGTGTCTTTCTTCTACTCCGTTATCAGCATGATAACTTCTGACAAGTTCTCAGACAACCGAGATAAAACCAGCCAAAAATTTGTGTCGGGTGGGTGCTACAAATAGATTATCAGAGAGCGGGTCTATTCACAGAACAGTTCTGCACATTCTTTCCTTCTTTTGCCTATGTGGAGTGGGGGGGTGTGCCTTTCCCCCAATCAGCTGTCACACAGCATATGCCAAGAATCCACACCCAGTGCTGAACAGGAAGAAAAGAATCTCTAATGCTATGTGCACTTTCTAAAGAATGCAAATAAAAATGCAAAAATTCTTGCGCTAAAGATGTGTACACACCCTTTTGAAAAATCAAAATTCCAAATGTGTGCTGAAATATATATATATAAATGTGAGTCTGTATATATATATATATATATATATATATATATATATATATATATATATATATTGTGACAGGAAGTCAGGTAAATCTGGGAATGTAGTCACTGAGAGGAGACACATTCCCACCTGCTTTGAAAAGTTCACTGATACTATAGGGTGTTGGCTGCAAAAAGAGCCAGCAGGAAGTTGAAAACCATTCAGCTGTTCAGAATGAGGAGATCAAGGCCTCTATAATTTGTCCAGAGAAAATCTATTGAGTGCTGCCTCCTGTCGCCGTGTAGGCTGGGAGAGGAGGACAGACATACGTGTACCTCCCGACGCCGTGTGGGCATGGGAGAAGGACTGCTGCCGCCTGTCGCCGTGTGGGCTGGGAGAGGGGGACAGTCGGATGTGTGCCTCCCGACAAGCTGGTGAGCATGGGAGAAGACCCCCTACAGCGATGTGAAGCTAAGGAGGGTAACCACGAGTGAAGACGTCTCAAAGGTGAGAAGACAAAGTGTTCCATGTGAAGAGTGTGAAGAGTAAAGGGACCTGTTAAATGAACTGTGTTCAGTGTGAAGAATCTGAAGAGTAAAGGATCCTGTTATAAATGAACATGTGTTGATGTGAAAGAAACAAAGGGACATGTTCAATGGACAATGTTTGTGCTGTGTGAAAAGCAAACAAATGGACATTTGAGTGTCTGCTGTAGGATCAGCAGTGTCGGCCCAACAGTAGGTTGGAAAGACTTCTTAGGTAGGTTCCAGCGTGAGAAGGTAGCCGCCCACAGAGGCAAGGATTTATTTTGTCTTTTATTTTATTTTGGCTGTTTTGACGCTTGCAATTGTGTGAAGTAAATTGCATGAATAAATCAGTCTTGTTTTCAACCTCTGCTCGGCTATCTCTCTGTGAAAACGCACCCCCAAAGGGGTCATCCACACCCGCCACCGAGCTAATCCCTTACATATGGTGGAGGTATGCAGTGGGCATAAGCAGAGATCCCTGCAAGGAAGTGCAAATGTTTGATGAACTTTATCTGGTGCATGAGATTGCACAATCTATGTGTGCAGGAGAGAAGATCCTGACAGAAAAAAAAAAAAAAAGTGTTTTAAAGAGACAGCGGTCTCAAAATTATTTGATGAACTTTGTTGTGTCTGGTGCAAGTGACTGCACAAACTGTGTGTGCAGGAAAAGAGATCTTGCAAGAGAGAGAAAAACTACATGTGTTAAAGAGACAGTGGTCTGAAAATTTTTTTGCTGGACTGTGAAAAATTTGTGGAGTTATTGAAGATGGGGCGATCCAAACGCCTGAAAAATGCAAAGATAGATGAAATGAGAGACCGGATTCTATGGATGGAGGGGATGTTACCGTCTGAACCAGCCCCATCCATGCCTAAAGAGAGTCTACTAAAGAGGAAGGTTGTTGTCCCTAGCAACACTGATGAAACTGCTATGGAGACGCAGTGTGCTCAGATGAAAAGTAAACCCAAAATGGGGGAGATGCTGAAACAACGGAGCTTTGCAGCTCAACAAAAGGCTCATCAAGAGAGCATGGCAGGCTGGAAACAGAGACGCCAGCAGCCAATGGAGGCCATCGGTTTGGAGGAAACAGAGTATGTGTGCAGGGCTGAGTTGGATGCCTTGCAACGGAAAATGGAAGAAAAGGAACAAGCCTTGGAATTGCTTAAAATGGAGCATAGAAACTTGCAGGAAATGAATGAACTACTCAAGTCTCATGTGTTACAGTGGGAAGAATCCACTGCTCTTCTTTTGGTCGAGTTGCAAAAATGTCAAGACACTATAAAGGAGAAAGATACCATCCTCATGGAAAAGGAAATTGAAATTCAGACTTTGCAGAAGCAAAGTATGTGTGAAATGTTGGAGTTGCGTAATCAGCTGGAAAAAAGTCTTCAGTGTTTGGAAGTTACAAAAATAGACCTGCAGGAGTCGCAGGAACAGAATGTTGCTCTGAAAGCGACATTGTCTCTCAGCGACAACGAGAAAAGTGAAAGAGAGGCTAAATTACTGAGTACTGTGTATGAGCTCACCACTTTGAGCAATGTGGTAGATGAATTACGTGCAGACTGTGAAAGTTGGAAAGGTGAAGCCCAACGTTTCCAGCAGCAGTTAAAGGAGAAAGAAGCCTGTGTGGCAGAATTACAGTCTCATTCCCAGAAACTAGCCAATGAGGTGAAGGCTCTTATGCAGGAAAAAGGAGATTGTGAACATAAGAGGGAAAAAGTAGAGGCACAGCTTCTGGAATCGCAAGTCAAGGTGTCAGAAGGTGACCGATTGTGTGCTAAGCTGTCAGAGAAGGCAAACCGACTGCAGGTTGAGTTGGACAATGTTACAAATCAGCTTTCTCAAGCAGACAGAAAATCTAGAGAAATTGCGGAAGATTTTTCTATCTTGGAATCGCAGCTGCAAGACACGCAGGAACTCTTACAGGAAGAGAGGTGTCAAAGGCTGAGTTTTAGCACAAAGCTCAAACAAATGGAAGATGAGAAAAATGGCTTCCTGGAACAATTAAAAGAGGAGGCGGAAGCAAAGAAAAACCTATCAGAGCAAGTCGCAACATTGCAAGCTCAGATAGCGGATATGAAAAAACGCATGGAAGAAAGCGTTGGTTCATTACAGTGTGTTGAAGATGTGAAAAAGAAGTTTGATCAGATGCTTGGTGAAGAGAAGACTGTGTCTGCAAAATATGCGGAAGAACGCGCACGTGCAGAAACGGAGGTGCGTGATAACGAGAGCAAAGCCCTGTTCTTGGCTCGCTCTTTGGAGGAAGCTCTAGAGTGTAAGGCTGAACTAGAAAGTGTTAAACAGCTGCGTACAGAAATGGAAAAATTGGTCAGCTCCAAGGATGATGTTGTGAAAAGCGTTCAGGAGCTAGAAAAGTCTAAGCGAGCCTTAGAACAGCAAGTAGAAGAGATGAAGATTCCGTTGCAGGAACTGGAAGAGGAATTCCAGGCAACAGAGGATCTGTCCCAAAGAGGGGATAGTGGGCCTGATGCAGTTTTTAAAAGGATCAGTGTTTTGGGGTCTGTCCTGAGTGAGCCTCAGAAATGTGATGACACGTGGCTTGAATCACCCCTTTGGAATAAACCGTTCCTTCAAAAACTTCAAGCATTGGAAAATGTATCATTAGAGCTTCAGCAAACAAAAGAGTTGTGTAAGAAATGTGATGATTTCTCAGTTCAGGCTGAAAACCTAGTGGAGAAAACTAAAGCGGAGAAAACTAAAGCAAGTGATATAAATCTGGGAGAAAAAAGCAAACGCCACCTAGTGGAGAAAACTAAGGCTGTTGGTGAAAACATGAAGCAAATGAATAAGTGCCTTTCAGGGAGTGTTTCCAAAATGGAACTGGTGAAAGACGGGTGGCAGAAGTTTGATCGTGATCTTGAGATACATTCCATGTGGAATTCAGATAGAGAAAAGGAACTAGGTGACCTTGAGCGGTCAAATAGTTCAGCAGAAAGTGCATTGAAGAAACCTGTAAAAGAATGTGTTGCAGTTCCATGCTTCTTCACTGATGCAGAGAGGAGGTCTATAATGGATACCACCCAGATCGCTGGGTTCAACTGTGTTGTTGCCTTTAACCCCTATGTTGGTGGAAGGAAAGTTGATGATGTTCTGGTTGGCTACTTCTGTGAAGAGTTTGGCAAGAAATATAAACTGAATATCAAATCAAATAGTAGGCCTTTACTGCGACTCGCTCAGGAGGGCGAAAAGTTTAAGAAGTTGATGAGTGCAAATGCTTCAGATCTGCCTATGAATATGAAATGTTTGAATGATATTGATATCTCTGGGAAAAGGAACAGGGGTCACTTTGAAGAAATGTGTGACAGCCTGTTGTCTCAATTGGAAAATCCTCTGCACAGCATCTTAGAGCAAGCAAAGCTCAAGAAGGAAGATCATTCCCTTTTACAACAAAAAGTCAATGATTGTGTACAGCTGTATGGAGAGGCAACTCAAGTCACAGAGGGATGTCAAGAGTCCCTACTTGGAACAAAGCTTAGTGAAGCAAAGGTTCTCAAAGTTTTGTGGAAAACATTTATGGATTGCAGAGAGAGGCGTCTTAAGAATGTTGAAGACCTTAAGACTAGCCCAATTGAGTTGCCTATGGATCACGGTCCTCCATGGTGGATTGGACAGACGGTTATGAGGGACAAGCTGTCTGACATTTATGAGAAAGCTGTCAATGAAGATGACAGAAACGAGAAGGAGCAAAATTATGCCAAAAATGCAGTTGAAGAATGTGTATATGAGATGAGAGACAAACTGTGTGGCATTTATGAGAAATCTGTCAGTGAAGATGACAGAAACAGTTTCATCCGGAAGCTTGAGGATAATAGGAGGCTTATCAGTGAGTCAGCAGTGCCTGACACATGCGTGCCTGGAAATATGTGTCCCAACCCTAGGGTTGAAACAAGAGGGGGGGTATGTGACAGGAAGTCAGGTAAATCTGGGAATGTAGTCACTGAGAGGAGACACATTCCCACCTGCTTTGAAAAGTTCACTGATACTATAGGGTGTTGGCTGCAAAAAGAGCCAGCAGGAAGTTGAAAACCATTCAGCTGTTCAGAATGAGGAGATCAAGGCCTCTATAATTTGTCCAGAGAAAATCTATTGAGTGCTGCCTCCTGTCGCCGTGTAGGCTGGGAGAGGAGGACAGACATACGTGTACCTCCCGACGCCGTGTGGGCATGGGAGAAGGACTGCTGCCGCCTGTCGCCGTGTGGGCTGGGAGAGGGGGACAGTCGGATGTGTGCCTCCCGACAAGCTGGTGAGCATGGGAGAAGACCCCCTACAGCGATGTGAAGCTAAGGAGGGTAACCACGAGTGAAGACGTCTCAAAGGTGAGAAGACAAAGTGTTCCATGTGAAGAGTGTGAAGAGTAAAGGGACCTGTTAAATGAACTGTGTTCAGTGTGAAGAATCTGAAGAGTAAAGGATCCTGTTATAAATGAACATGTGTTGATGTGAAAGAAACAAAGGGACATGTTCAATGGACAATGTTTGTGCTGTGTGAAAAGCAAACAAATGGACATTTGAGTGTCTGCTGTAGGATCAGCAGTGTCGGCCCAACAGTAGGTTGGAAAGACTTCTTAGGTAGGTTCCAGCGTGAGAAGGTAGCCGCCCACAGAGGCAAGGATTTATTTTGTCTTTTATTTTATTTTGGCTGTTTTGACGCTTGCAATTGTGTGAAGTAAATTGCATGAATAAATCAGTCTTGTTTTCAACCTCTGCTCGGCTATCTCTCTGTGAAAACGCACCCCCAAAGGGGTCATCCACACCCGCCACCGAGCTAATCCCTTACAATATATATATATATATATATATATGTACAGTGGGTACGGAAAGTATTCAGACCCCCTTAAATTTTTCACTCTTTGTTATATTGCAGCCATTTGCTAAAATCATTTAGGTTCATTCTTCTTCCTCATGAATGTACACATAGCACCCCATACTGACAGAAAAACACAGAATTGTTGACATTGTTGCAGATTTATTAAAAAAAAAAACTGAAATATCACATGGTCCTAAGTATTCAGACCCTTTGCTGTGACACTCATATATTTAACTCAGGTGCTTTCCATTTCTTCTGATCATCCTTGAGATGGTTCTACACCTTCATTTGAGTCCAGCTGTGTTTGATTATACTGATTTGACTTGATTAGGAAAGCCACACACCTGTCTATATAAGACCTTCCAGATCACAATGCATGTCAGAGCAAATAAGAATCATGAGGTCAAAGGAACTGCCTGAAGAGCTCAGAGACAGAATTGTGGCAAGGCACAGATCTGGCCAAGGTTACAAAAAGATTTCTGCTGCACTTAAGGTTCCTAAGAGCACAATGGCCTCCATAATCCTCAAATGGAAGACGTTTGGGATGACCAGAACCCTTCCTAGAGCTGGCCGTCCGGCCAAACTGAGCTATCGGGGGAAAAGAGCCTTGGTGAGAGAGGTAAAGAAGAACCCAAAGATCACTGTGGCTGAGCTCCAGAGATGCAGTCAGGAGATGGGAGAAAGTTGTAGAAAGTCAACCATCACTGCAGCCCTCCACCAGTCGGGGCTTTATGGCAGAGTGGCCCGACGGAAGCCTCTCCTCAGTGTAAGACACATGAAAGCCTGCATGGAGTTTGCTAAAAAAACACCTGAAGGACTCCAAGATGGTGAGAAATAAGATTCTCTGGTCTAATGAGACCAAAATAGAACTTTTTGGCCTTAAATCTAAGCGGTATGTGTGGAGAAAACCAGGTACTGCTCATCACCTGTCCAATACAGCCCCAACAGTGAAGCATGGTGGTGGCAGCATCATGCTGTGGGGGTGTTTTTCAGCTGCAGGGACAGGACGACTGGTTGCAATCGAGAGAAAGATGAATGCGGCCAAGTACAGGGATATCCTGGACAAAAACCTTCTCCAGAGTGCTCTGGACTTCAGACTGGGCCAAAGGTTCACCTTCCAACAAGACAATGACCCTAAGCACACAGCTAAAATAACGAAGGAGTGGCTTCACAACAACTCCGTGATTGTTCTTGAATGGCCCAGCCAGAGCCCTGACTTAAACCCAATTGAGCATCTCTGGAGAGACCTAAAAATGGCTGTCCACCAACGTTTACCATCCAACCTGACAGAACTGGAGAGGATCTGCAAGGAGGAATGGCAGAGGATCCCCAAATCCAGGTGTGAAAGACATGTTGCATCTTTCCCAAAAAGACTCCTGGCTGTATTAGATCAAAAGGGGGCTTCTACTAAATACTGAGCAAAGGGTCTGAATACTTAGGACCATGTGATATTTCAGTTTTTCTTTTTTAATAAATCTGCAACAATGTCAACAATTCTGTGTTTTTCTGTCAGTATGGGGTGCTATGTGTACATTCATGAGGAAGAAGAATGAGCCCAAATGATTTTAGCAAATGGCTGCAATATAACAAAGAGTGAAAAATTTAAGGGGTCTGAATACTTTCCGTACCCACTGTATATATGCCGCAACTTAAATAAAACAATAATGGAAATAGTGAAAGAAAACCATGACACTAGTTGAGCACAACACCAATAAATCAAATGAAAGCAATCCTTAATAAATCAAATAATGGGGCGTGGCTACCCGACAGACTGAAGGAGTGATCGAGGTGAGCAGGGTGATTCATCTGGCTCTGTGCACATTATGTACTTCACGCTGCAGCATCCCGGACTAGAGTGAGCTCCCCTATCCCTCTCATTTGTTTATTGGATGTATATATGCGCTTGGCAAGTTAAATACATGTATGGGCATTTTATATTGTTTTTGTGGATTTAATAAAGTGTTTTAATGATACAGCATCAGTGGGGTCCCTCTGTTATATGTTTTTTCCACATGGTTTGGAGCTAAGGATTATCCCCCAACCTTCTGGTTTATATGAGGACCGCTGTCTGCATTGCCTTGGTGGAACACCACAGCCAACAGTAATATACACAGCGAAATTTGCCTTATCCCCGAGAGTGGTAGGCAACAAATGAGGGTGAGTTGCTAATTTGATGGGTGTGGAGCACATCGGTGGTGGATCTAATTTGGGTGTCACCACATTATTAGCACTGGAATCTCAAGATCATTTGGTTTATCACGCTTATAGAAGTTATTTTTTGGACTTCATTTTTTGGACTCACATTTATTCACAGTATATATTTAGTTTTTTGGATTCCATATCCAACATTCATATTGTGGACTTATTTTCTGGGCACAGTTTATTGATGCACCATTATTTGATTTATTGAGGATTGCTTTAATTTTATTTATTGGTGTTGTGCGCAACTAGTGTCATGGTTTTCTTTCACTATTTTCATCACTTTCTAAAGAATGGGAAAAGGAAGGATTTCTTGTCTATAATTTAGCCACATACATTGTCTGGTCTCCTCCATCCCTAATTAGTTATCAGCAAGAATAAAAACAAAAATGTGGGACTTTAAGTGAGGAGACTGGACATAAAGAGTTTATTGATAAAAGAACACATATCAATATTAATAACGTGAATACATACAGAGATATCGTATACAGTGAGTTATACAATACATAATGAGTCAACAAAGCTACACATACATCTTTTCTAGGATCAACCAGGATCTCTCAAGAAAAAATGGATACAATAAAGCATCATAATCTCAGTGTATTCACGAATTGAAGTATATCACTTTACAATAATATACAGTGGGTACGGAAAGTATTCAGACCCCCGTAAATTTTTCACTCTTTGTTATATTGCAGCCATTTGCTAAAATCATTTAAGTTCATTCTTCTTCCTCATGAATGTACACATAGCACCCCATACTGACAGAAAAACACAGAATTGTTAACATTGTTGCAGATTTATTAAAAAAGAAAAACTGAAATATCACATGGTCCTAAGTATTCAGACCCTTTGCTCAGTATTTAGTAGAAGCCCCCTTTTGATCTAATACAGCCAGGAGTCTTTTTGGGAAAGATGCAACAAGTCTTTCACACCTGGATTTGGGGATCCTCTGCCATTCCTCCTTGCAGATCCTCTCCAGTTCTGTCAGGTTGGATGGTAAACGTTGGTGGACAGCCATTTTTAGGTCTCTCCAGAGATGCTCAATTGGGTTTAAGTCAGGGCTCTGGCTGGGCCATTCAAGAACAGTCACGGAGTTGTTGTGAAGCCACTCCTTCGTTATTTTAGCTGTGTGCTTAGAGTCATTGTCTTGTTGGAAGGTGAACCTTTGGCCCAGTCTGAAGTCCAGAGCACTCTGGAGAAGGTTCTTGTCCAGGATATCCCTGTACTTGGCCGCATTCATCTTTCCCTCGATTGCAACCAGTCGTCCTGTCCCTGCAGCTGAAAAACACCCCCACAGCATGATGCTGCCACCACCATGCTTCACTGTTGGGACTGTATTGGACAGGTGATGAGCAGTACCTGGTTTTCTCCACACATACCGCTTAGATTTAAGGCCAAAAAGTTCTATTTTGGTCTCATTAGACCAGAGAATCTTATTTCTCACCATCTTGGAGTCCTTCAGGTGTTTTTTTAGCAAACTCCATGCTGGCTTTCATGTGTCTTACACTGAGGAGAGGCTTCCGTCGGGCCACTCTGCCATAAAGCCCCGACTGGTGGAGGGCTGCAGTGATGGTTGACTTTCTACAACTTTCTCCCATCTCCTGACTGCATCTCTGGAGCTCAGCCACAGTGATCTTTGGGTTCTTCTTTACCTCTCTCACCAAGGCTCTTTTCCCCCGATAGCTCAGTTTGGCCGGACGGCCAGCTCTAGGAAGGGTTCTGGTCATCCCAAACGTCTTCCATTTGAGGATTATGGAGGCCACTGTGCTCTTAGGAACCTTAAGTGCAGCAGAAATCTTTTTGTAACCTTGGCCAGATCTGTGCCTTGCCACAATTCTGTCTCTGAGCTCTTCAGGCAGTTCCTTTGACCTCATGATTCTCATTTGTTCTGACATGCATTGTAATCTGGAAGGTCTTATATAGACAGGTGTGTGGCTTTCCTAATCAAGTACAATCAGTATAATCAAACACAGCTGGACTCAAATGAAGGTGTAGAACCATCTCAAGGATGATCAGAAGAAATGGAAAGCACCTGAGTTAAATATATCAGTGTCACAGCAAAGGGTCTGAATACTTAGGACCATGTGATATTTCAGTTTTTCTTTTTTAATAAATCTGCAACAATGTCAACAATTCTGTGTTTTTCTGTCAGTATGGGGTGCTATGTGTACATTCATGAGGAAGAAGAATGCACTTAAATGATTTTAGCAAATGGCTGCAATATAACAAAGAGTGAAAAATTTAAGGGGGTCTGAATACTTTCCGTACCCACTGTATTTGAGTATTTTGTCGGTGTAATGTTCCGGTACCTTTGGTACCCTAAATTACACTTTCCACAAGTGTATGCGCCCCACCATTTACTTTTGGAAAGGTGCGCATACACCTTTAAGACTGGAGCTGTCATCACTCAGCGCCGGACTAGATGGCTATTTAAGGCGTCGGTTCTCACTCACATGTGTTCGTTCAAACACCCTTACTTGGATGCTAACCTTGCTTGAAGCTTCCATGCTTGCAAGCTTACTTCGCTGACGGAACCTCGCTGCGCTGATCCCTGTATCCCGCTACTGGATCATCCGCCTCTCCTGAACCACCCTTCGGCTGTATCGCTAATAGTGCTAAGTACCCCGCAGGGGAATTCTCTATAAACTTATACTAAGCTTACACTATCTAGCTCTGCATAGTAAAGACTGTTTATTACATCTGCATAAACTAGATTGCTAGCTCTTGAGACTACTGCTACTTTTCTGCACTGGGTTGATCTCTTTTGTATGTCCACCTGCTATTCTATCATCTGCTATCATACAACATTGCTAAACCTTCCTGCATCCATCTGCTACTGTCTCACCTTCAAGTGTCTATCACCTATCACCTCCACTCAACCTATCCCTCAACCTTCATCATTGTGTTACCACATACATAAAGTCACTCTAGGAACCAGCTTGCTAATTGTGTGTATTTACTGGCTGAAATAAGACCTTCCACACATGATGAGTCATTGAGGTTGGGAATGGTATCTCAGCATATCTCTTACATGACTGCTGACGTGGAACTATTTCTGCAGCTGAAAATCCACACCATATAAGAAACGCAGGAGCGTTACAGATTGAACGAACCTAAAATGGATTCAGCAGAAATAACCACTCAGGTGACACAATTAAAACAGCAAGTATCTGCGTTAATACACGCACTTACTGAATTAAAAGAAGACAATCAGGCTCTGTCGCAGCAGGTAATTAGACTGACACAACTTACCTCTGCTCAGTCCCCTGAACCCAAGATAAATCCCCCTTTGGTATTTACAGGCGATCGCAAAAAATTTCGCGAATTTAAAAACGCATGTGAGTTACTTTTTTTGCTAAAACCTCGTACCTACCTTACTGATCACATTAAGGTTTGTACTATTATTTCTTACCTATCAAGCGATCCTCGAGCCTGGGCAGATTCTCTTTTTGAGAAAAACGACCAGCTTCTCAACTCCTATGCCTTGTTCCTGGCAGAGCTCACTAGCCTATATGATGACCCCAATAGGCAGAGTACTGCTGATCTTCAGTTAAGATCCTTGAAACAAGGAAGGAGGCCTGTAGAAGACTTTGTCGCAGAGTTCAAGAGATGGACCCTTGATTCAGAATGGAATGATGCATCTCTGAAAACCCAATTTAGGCTTGGCCTATCAGAAACCGTTAAGGACGAGCTCGCCCGAGCGGATCTGCCAAAAACCCTGGATGCATTAATACAACTCAGTATTACCATAGATAGAAGACTACGAGAAAGAAAGGCTGAAAAGATGGGAATGCCATTATCCATTTCCTCTCGGAGTCTGGCCGTTCCTATGGAGGTAGGAACCATACGCCCACCGCTATCAACTATGGAAAAAGCCAAAAGACGAAATGAAAATCTCTGCTTGTACTGTGCATCCCCGGATCACAAGATAAACGTCTGTCCCCTAGTCAACAAAAAGAAGGGTGAGTGTTCACATGTCTCCCTAGGAGGATTGACAACTTCATTCACTAACCCCTACATTTCTGTTTTTTTGACATTACAGTGGGACCAGAACAGGATTACTACTAAGGCCATGATTGACACAGGATCTTGTGGAAATTATATGGATATATGTTTTGCTGCTTTAAATAAAATTCCTATTATTTCTAAACTCAAACCTGTCTCAGTAAGTCTTATTACCGGTGTTCCTTTATCCTCTGGTCCGATCACTGATCAGACACAAGCACTTCTAGTCACTATTAACGAGTCTCATAGGGAGACTTCTACCTTCGATTTAATACCATCACCCCACTTTCCCATTGTGTTGGGACTTCCCTGGTTGCACACACACCAACCAACCATAGATTGGAAGAAACGGTCCTTGACCTTCCCTTCTTGTTATTGCGAGGAGACGTGTAACCTCCCGTTTTCCGGGAAGATTCTGTCTGTGGTGACAGATGAGATTGCACCACTATGTTATCAGGATCTTTCTGAGGTTTTTCTTGAGAAAAATGCTCAAGCATTACCTCCTCATCGAGACTATGATTGTAGCATTGATCTACTCCCAAATAGCAAATTGCCGTTCGGTCATGTTTATCCTCTTTCACAGGATGAACTTGCCCATCTCAAAACCTATTTGGATGAGAACTTGGAAAAAGGTTTTATTAGACCTTCCACTTCTTCCACAGCAGCAGGACTCTTTTTTGTTCGCAATAAAGATTCAAGTCTCAGACCTATCATCGACTACAGGAAATTGAATGCTATCACAATAAAAGATCGCTATCCTCTACCGCTTATCCCTGAGCTCATTGAGCAGGTGCGTGGAGCTACCTATTTTTTAAAATTAGACCTGAAAGGAGCATACAATCTCATTCGAATCTGTGATGGACACGAGTGGAAGACTGCATTCAGAACTAGATACGGATTGTTCGAATATCTTGTGATGCCATTCGGCCTATGCAATGCCCCTGCAGTTTTCCAACGATTTATAAACGATATTTTTAAAGACTTACTAGATGTCTGTGTTGTGGTATATCTGGACGATATACTTATATATTCACGGACCCTGTCTGAACACATAAGACATGTAAGACTTGTATTATCGAGATTGCTTGCACATAATCTTTATGTGAAGCTGAAGAAATGCTTGTTCCATAAAGATGAGGTACTCTTTCTAGGCTACATCATATCCAAAACAGGAATCGAGATGGACATGAGTAAAATATCCTGCATTCAGGATTGGCCTACACCAACTACACGCAAGGCGCTACAGCGATTCCTGGGATTTTCAAATTTCTACAGGAAGTTCATAAAAAACTTCTCTGCCATTGTGAGACCCCTCACACAGCTCACTAGCATAAAAATACCATTTAAATGGTCAGAAGAAGCAAATAAGGCTTTCCACTTGTTAAAGACAAGGTTTACTTCCGCTCCCATATTACGCCATCCAGACCCATCCCTCCAATACATTCTGGAGGTAGATGCGTCAAACATGGCAGTAGGAGCAATACTCTCCCAACGACCTACCCACACTTCACCACTTCATCCAGTCGCTTTTTTTTCTAAATCCCTGAGCAGTCCCGAGATAAATTACCCCGTGGGTGAAAAGGAACTGCTTGCTATAAAATTGGCTCTGGAGAATTGGCGACATTTACTCGAAGGCACCCAACTACCAATAATTATATACACGGACCATAAAAACCTCCAATATCTTCAGACTAGCAAAACTCTCTCGCATCGACAGGTACGATGGTCACTATTCTTTCTAAGGTTTAACTTCCTAGTGACCTACACACCTGCAGATAAGAACAAAAAGGCGGATGCACTATCACGACTAACTGAAGAAAACTACTTTGAAATCCCTTACGTTCCTATAACACCTCACAAACGCATTATTGGAGTTGTCCGTTCCTTAAAGGAAGAGGTTCTGCATGGTATAAGTTTGGATTCACCCCCACCACAACTAACTACCGATGCAGAAGGCTTCCTCTACTACAACGACAAACTTTACATACCACCTACCCTACGCACCAAGATCTTAGAATTATCGCATGATGTGCCTATGGCAGGACATATGGGTATGACAAAGACTTTCAATTTGATTTCTCGACAATTCTGGTGGCCTGACATGAAAACATCTATACAAAAATTCGTCTCTTCATGCAATGTCTGTGCCAGGTCCAAAATTGACACTACGAGACCATCCGGTCTACTATGCAGTGTACCAATACCCCAAACTCCATGGGAGGTTTTGTCATTGGACTTCATCGTAGAATTGCCTCCTTCCAAAGGATTTAATACCATCTTGGTGTCAGTGGACCATCTGACAAAGATGGCACATTTCATTGCTATTCGCAGACTACCTTCGTCCAAACAAACGGCAGAACTCCTGATGAAACATGTCTTCAGATTACATGGTATCCCAAAAACTCTTCTGTCTGACCGTGGATCCCAATTTATTTCTAAATTCTGGCAAGAACTATGTCACATACTACGGATTGAGTGGAAGCTCACTTCTCCTTACCATCCGCAGACCAACGGACAGACTGAAAGAGTCAACCAATGCATCGAGCAGTATTTACGTTGTTACACTTCTTACCAACAGGATGATTGGTTGGATCTTCTCCCCCTGGCAGAATTTGCCTACAACAACGCAACTCACAGTACAACCAAGCAGAGTCCGTTCTACTTGAACTATGGGTTCCATCCCTCTATTCTCCCTCCACGCATCCTTCCTTCAAATAACCCAGTAGCCTCAGACTATCTTACCCAAATAAAGGATTCTCTGGGTTTACTAAATACTACCATTGCACATGCTCACAGTCAACAAAAGAAGTACTATGATCTTCGTAGAAGACCTTCTCCACAGTATACTATCGGGGACCTCGTTTGGCTCTCAACAAAAAACTTGAGACTGAAGATCCCTAGCAAAAAGCTTGGACCTCTGTTCTTGGGACCTTTCCCAATCAAGAAACTTATTGGAAAAGCTGCAGTGCAGCTTACATTGCCAATGGACCTAAAAATCCATCCCATTTTCCATGTGTCGCTACTAAAACCCCATGTTCCTGACCAAGGAATAAGGCCTAATATTCCACCTCCCCCTCCTGTACAAGTTGAAGGTGGAGAAGAATACGAGATAAAAGAGATTCTGGATTCTCGTATCTACAGAAGAAGACTTCAGTACTTGGTTAGATGGAAGAACTATGGGCCCCAAGACGACACCTGGCTAAGCACCTCTGACATACATGCCCCTAGATTAATCCGCAATTTTCATGCGAGATACCCAGACAAACCAGCTCCAGAGGCCTTCAGGAGCAGGCCTTAAGGGGGGGGTATTGTAATGTTCCGGTACCTTTGGTACCCTAAATTACACTTTCCACAAGTGTATGCGCCCCACCATTTACTTTTGGAAAGGTGCGCATACACCTTTAAGACTGGAGCTGTCATCACTCAGCGCCGGACTAGATGGCTATTTAAGGCGTCGGTTCTCACTCACATGTGTTCGTTCAAACACCCTTACTTGGATGCTAACCTTGCTTGAAGCTTCCATGCTTGCAAGCTTACTTCGCTGACGGAACCTCGCTGCGCTGATCCCTGTATCCCGCTACTGGATCATCCGCCTCTCCTGAACCACCCTTCGGCTGTATCGCTAATAGTGCTAAGTACCCCGCAGGGGAATTCTCTATAAACTTATACTAAGCTTACACTATCTAGCTCTGCATAGTAAAGACTGTTTATTACATCTGCATAAACTAGATTGCTAGCTCTTGAGACTACTGCTACTTTTCTGCACTGGGTTGATCTCTTTTGTATGTCCACCTGCTATTCTATCATCTGCTATCATACAACATTGCTAAACCTTCCTGCATCCATCTGCTACTGTCTCACCTTCAAGTGTCTATCACCTATCACCTCCACTCAACCTATCCCTCAACCTTCATCATTGTGTTACCACATACATAAAGTCACTCTAGGAACCAGCTTGCTAATTGTGTGTATTTACTGGCTGAAATAAGACCTTCCACACATGATGAGTCATTGAGGTTGGGAATGGTATCTCAGCATATCTCTTACATGACTGCTGACGTGGAACTATTTCTGCAGCTGAAAATCCACACCATATAAGAAACGCAGGAGCGTTACAGTCGGCTCTACGCGTTTCGTGGACCTCCGTCCACTCATCAGGAGCTTGAGGATAAATTTGTATGTCTAAAAATGAAATTATACGTCATAAAAATGAACTAAGTAATATCAAAATTATAATAGAGGATAATCTGGAAAGAACACTACCTGAAGTAGTGTCGCAGATCCATGAGCACTCCAGTAAAGGAGAGGGAAACCGGAGCAACTCCGGGGGACGCCTAACCCGGGGCTGAGGCGTGGATGGTCTCCAGCGCATCAGGGCTGCATTGCAATAAGGGCCATAGACAAAATGGAGTACAGCTAAAATGGCTTCAGGTTGATATTTCAAAGGAATGAAGCAATAAAGGCACACTGGAACCACAATAGAATCTGAAAATATATATGTACAAAAAGAGAATTTGTATATATAAATAAATAGATGGAGAACCTCCATCTCAAATCTTTTATAAAAATTAATAAAAATATATACTCAAAAACGTGTGGACTCAGAGAAGGTGCCAAAACAGAGAGAAGGAGAAAGAAAAAATCAGGGTGATATTAATTGGACAAGACCAGTGGTGGTGTGATAAAGTGCCTGTAAAAATTATAAATGAGGACCCTGGGGGTAACCAAGGAAGGTGGAGGGGGGGAAGGGGAAGAAGGGGGAAGTGTCACCGCAATAAAAGGGAGTGCAAGTGAGGATAGGAGATGAAGTACAAAAGTGAATGGCAACGACTAGGCATGTGCCTAGAGGAGTGATGCCGAAGTATAAGCCAACCGTGAACAAGGGGTATAAGTGGGAGAGAAAAAAAGGTGATGATAGTTACCCAAGTGTAAGATACGAGAATTACTAGTCCGTTCCGAACTGCTGGTCCCGCGATGTGCGAGTGAGTCCTAACCAGCGCCATGCTGACGTCAATATATGTGGACGGCCATGATACCTCCCACATCCGGTCGGCCAGACCGGAAGTGGGTGGGGATAGGCAGCCCTTGGCGTCCGATGGAAAGGTGTAAGCATGACATATTGTTTTTGTGGATTTAATAAAGTGTTTTAATGATACAGCATCAGTGGGGTCCCTCTGTTATATGTTTTTTCCACATGGTTTGGAGCTAAGGATTATCCCCCAACCTTCTGGTTTATATGAGGACCGCTGTCTGCATTGCCTTGGTGGAACACCACAGCCAACAGTAATATACACAGCGAAATTTGCCTTATCCCCGAGAGTGGTAGGCAACAAATGAGGGTGAGTTGCTAATTTGACGGGTGTGGAGCACATCGGTGGTGGATCTAATTTGGGTGTCACCACATTATTAGCACTGGAATCTCAAGATCATTTGGTTTATCACGCTTATAGAAGTTATTTTTTGGACTTCATTTTTTGGACTCACATTTATTCACAGTATATATTTAGTTTTTTGGATTCCATATCCAACATTCATATTGTGGACTTATTTTCTGGGCACAGTTTATTGATGCACCATTATTTGATTTATTGAGGATTGCTTTAATTTTATTTATTGGTGTTGTGCGCAACTAGTGTCATGGTTTTCTTTCACTATTTTCATCACTTTCTAAAGAATGTTGCAAGCTGAAGACAGCAGATATGCACGAAAAACCTATGTAGGGAGATTTGTTTCATCTCTGTGTATCATCTGGGGATGTTCACTTCACTGGGTTTATGTGAGGGTTTACATCCACTTTCGATTTTCTCTTTTTTCCCTGGGAGATCTTTAAAGAGTCAGTTGGGTAGACTGGTGTAGAGAGGCAGCCTGGAGGGTTGGTAGGGAGGCCGTTGCAGCAAGGTGGTCTGGCATTGCCTGAAGAAGTGGTGCTGGGATCAGTGGCCACAGAGGAAGCAGAAAGAAAATGTTATACACAGTGGCGGCCCGTGCATAGGGGGCGCCAGGGCGCCGCCCCCCTTAAAAAAAAGGAAAAAAAATATGACAAAAAAACCAATAAAGTTATAGAAAAAAAAAATCGGTTCGCCGGCCTATGTGGTGGCTGAAGGGGGGGTGGGCTTTACGACCCAGAAAGGCGCCGATTGGCTGCCTTCTGGGACCGTAACCTGGGCGCAGGAAAGAGTGCTTGGCCACCCCCACCTTCGTGATATCCTGGCTGTGATTGGTCCAGTCTCCAGCCTGGACCAATCATCATCCAGGACATCCGATCGCTGACGTCGCAATTGGGGCGGTGCTGGTGCGTGCGTCAGTCACTCACCGTCACCGCCGCTCACCTTCCCGCTGGTTCCCGCCGCAGAAGAGGACGAGGGAGAAGCCGCTCACCTTCCCGCCGCCGCCGCAGAAGAGGACGAAGGATCGAGGAGGGGAGAAGCCGCCGCCGATAGCCGAGCCGCCGCCAGGTAAGTGCATTGGGTTGAAGGGAGCACGCACGCTGGTCTCTGCATTGATTTGGGGACAATGCTGTGGCACTCTGCAATCATTGGGGTACAATGCTGTCTGTGGCACTCTGCAATCATTGGGGGACAATGCTGTGGGCACTCTGCAATCATTGGGGTACAATGCTGTGGGCACTCTGCAATCATTGGGGTTGCAGGGGGCACAGAACAGTGTTTATTGCATTGAAGGGGGCACGGCACAGTGTTTATTGCATTGAAGGGGGCACAGCACATTGTTTATTGCATTGAAGGGGGCACAGCACAGTTGCATTGAAGGGGGCTTGCACGCTGAACTCTGCATTGTGGGGGCACAGCACAGTGTTCATTGCATTGAAGGGGTCACAGCACAGTGTTTATTGCATTGAAGAGGGCACAGAACATTGTTCATTGCATTGAAGGGGGCACAGCACAGTTGCATTGAAGGGGGCATGCACGCTGAACTCTGCATTGTGGGGGCACAGCACAGTGTTCATTGCATTGAAGGGGGCACAGTGTTTATTGCATTGAAGGGGGCACAGCACAGTGTTTATTGCATTGAAGGGGGCACAGCACAGTGTTTATTGCATTGAAGGGGGCATAGCACAGTGTTCATTGCATTGAAGGGGGCACAGCACAATATTCATTGCATTGAAGGGGGCACGCACGCTGATCTCTGCATTAAAGGGGGTACGCACGCTGGTCTCTGCATTGAAAGGGGGCATGTACGCTGGTCTCTGCATTGAAAGGGGGCATGTACGTTAGTCACTGCATTGAAAGGGGGCATGTACGCTGGTCTCTGCATTGAAAGGGGGCATATAACATCTCCTGTGCCATGACCTGTGACATGCCTATACCATATCTGTGCCATGCCTATACCATCTCCTGTACCATCACCTGTGCCATGCCTGTACCATCACCTATGCCATGCCTATACCATCACCTGTGCCATGCCTGTACCATGACTTCAAAGTCACACAATTTTTAACTGCGTTTTTTGATGCGAAGCAATACCTATTACATTTTACTTTTTGCGCCCCCCCAAAAAATTTTGAGCACCAGCCGCCACTGGTTATACACCTTTTCACTCTACATGTGCTATGTCAAGGGACTGTGAGTTCCTGCCTGTAAGGGCCTCTTGCTGAGCTGACAAGGAGTCTGTCAGTTCCATCAGGGTGAATCAGTGGAAGTGTGTGCAGGAGGAAAGCTGAAGAGGAGACTGAAAATTGCTGTATATAGGAAGTTATCCCTGAAGTTTTGCTGAAATCAAGTGGGTATCCCTTAAAACTCCCTATTCCCATTCAAGTTGTTACCCTCTAATAAACAACATAAACAAAACTTTGGACTGTTCTCTGACTACTGTGTGCCTGTGAAAATTCAGTGTGCCTGGCTGTGCAAGAGTGGGGGACCCATGTTCATCTGCAGCTCCTACTTGGGAGTGTGCTACACCAGCAAATCTTGGACATAGTCCAAGCTGCTCTCAACTCTACAATCTTGGAAGTTTCAACACCATAAAAGTGTTTC